>NC_143398.1:243426848-244033254 GCF_052110815.1 Crocodylus siamensis | reverse complement strand
CACTTGCCAGACAGCACAGAGAGCACGATATAAGTACACAGCAGTGCTGGGAGCAGAGGTTATACCCTGCCCCCTTCCACGTGGAGTGATCCCATGCCTGTATGCTGCCTCACCCCTCTCCAGCTGGGCAAGTGGCAGCAGGGCAGAGGTCCCGCTCCCAGTGATGTGGCACGTGCATCCTGTGCCCCTGCCCCACTCCACAAGTAATGCACCCCTCTGCCCCAGCTGGGCAGCTTGTCCCAGTCCCAGTCCCAGCCCCAATCCTTCCTTCCCCTATGCCCCTTCCCTCCCCACAACACTAACAGGCTTACCAGCTGCAGGCAGCTGTCAGCTGCCTGTTTAGTCTATGGCTGAATCTTTGAAGTGGCTGAATCTTTCCCAAAACTTTTCTGAATCAATTTGGAAGCTTTGTAATCAATTTGGAGCTTTTAATTGGTTTCCATATTCAATTCAAATTCAGAGATTCAGTCCCCGAATTGGGCCAAACCTCCTCTGAATTGAATCAGCTACTGAAGCTTTGCACAGGCCTAGTAAAAAGCTCCATGCAGAACCTTGACCTACTGTGCATGTGCAGAGCTTGAGCATTTAACACTACATTTTCACCTTCAGATTAGATAGACCAGGGAATGTGGCAGCACCATGAACTTGACGTTGTGACCAGAAATGAAATATGCTATACAAAAGTGAGGTTGCTGAAGGGAAAAGTTAGTTTGGTAGGAGATGGGAGTCCAGGTGAAGGCCATTTCTTTCATGGAGAGTGGACACAGCAAGGAGCTAACTTTTCACACTTTTTGTTATGCTGGTCCCATGCATTACTAGGAATCTATAACAAGAACAAGGAGCCATGGTCTCCAGTTGCAGCAAGGGAAGTTGAGGTTGGATATTAGGAAGATCTTTCTCACTAGAAGGGTAGAAAAACACTGGAACAGGTTGCCCAGAGAGGGGGTGGATTCTCCATCCTTGAAAGTTTTGCAGACCTAGGTAGATGAAACCTTGGCTGGGATGATCTAGTTGGGGTGGTCCTGCTTTGAGAAGAGGGTTGGACTAGATGTGACTACCTGAGGTCCCTTCCAAACCTCATTTTCTATGATTTTATGATGCTATAGAATTTGGGTAAGAAGCAGGAGGGCAAGAGAGTCTTTAGGAGCTCTTTGTGTAGTTTCATAGTTGGTAGGGTCAGAAGGGACCTAAGTCTGACCTCCTGCCACGGGCAGGAAAGAATGCTGGGGTCAAATGACCCCAGCTAGGTGATTGTCTAGCCTCCTTTTGAAGATCCCCAGGGTAGGGGTGAGCACCACTTTCCTAGGAAGTTGGTTCCAGCTCCTAGCTGCCCTGTCTGTGAAGTAGGGCCTCTTGATGTCTAGCCTGAACCTGCTGTTAGTCATCTTATGGCCATTGTTGCTTGTTACTCCCGGTAGTGCTCAGGGGAACATGGACTTTCTCATTGCCTGCTAGTCCCCTTTGGCAAGTTTGTAGGTGGCCACCAGATCCCCTGTCAGCCTTCTTTTGTGTAGGCTGAACAGGTTCAGGTCCCATAGCCTCTCCTCATAGGGCCTACACTGCTGTCCTATGATCATGCAAGTGGCCCTCCTCTGGACCCTCTCCATGCTGTCCACATCCCTCCTGAAATGAGGCACCCAGAACTGGACGCAGTACTCCAGCTGCGGCCTGACCAGTGCTGCATAGAGGGGGAGGATCACCTCCTTGGACCTGCTTGAGATTCATTTGCAGATGCATGACAAGGTGCGGTTGGCCTTCCTGACTGCATCCCCACATTGGCGGCCCATGTTCATCTTGGAATCAGTAGTGACTCCAAGATCCTTTTCTGCCTCTGTGCTGGCAAGAAAGGAGTTCCCTAGCTTGTAGGTATGCTGCTGGTTCTTTCTCCCCAGGTACAATATCTTGCATTTGTCCATATTGAAACACATCCTAGTCTCATCTGCCCACCTCTGCAACCTGTCCAGAACTAGTTGTAGCTTGTCCCTCCCTTCTAATGTGAGCACTTCTCCCCACATTTTAGTGTCATCTGCAAACTTGAACAATGTGCTTTTCATCCCCATGTCAAGGTCGCTGATGAAGATGTTGAACAGTGCGGGCCCGAGGAACGAGCCCTGGGGGACCCCACTCCCCACATCCCCCCAGGTCGAATAAGACTTGTCCACCACCACTCTCTGTGGAAGAGCGGTCTTCCAGTCAGTTTGTGTAGGCATCGACATCACAGTCTCCTAGTTTTTTAATGAGAATGGGGTGAGAGACAGTGTCAAAGGCCTTCCTAAAGTCCAGAAAGACTACATCCACTGCGACACCTGCATCAGGGCTTTTGTGACCTGGTCATAGAAGGCAACCAGGTTGGTCTGACAGGACCTGCCTCTAATGAACCCATGTTGATTGCCTCTAAGCATAATCTCCCCTGCTGGTCCCTTGCAGAGGTGCTCCTGGATAATTTTCTCAAAAAGCTTCTCCAGGACCAAGGTAAGACTAATAGGCTTATAGTTTCCTGGGTACTCTTTCCTCCCTTTTTTGAAAATGGGGAGCACATTGGCCCTTTTCCAGTCCTCTGGCACCTCTTCAGAGTACCATGAGTGCTCGTAAAGATGTGCCCAGGGGTCCCTCAATGATTCCTGACAGTTCCTTCAGCACTCTGGGTTGCAGATTGTCAGGATCTGCTGTTCTGAACATGTTTAGTCCCTCCAGAAGTTCCCTGACTAGGTCCTCACTGACCCTGGGCCTGGCTGCACCTTCCCTGGGTCTGTCTGGATTCCCAGTGAGGGGATGTCCCTGTCCCTGCTCAGAAAAATGAAAGAAAAGAAACTGTTAAAGAGAGTAGCTTTGTCACCTGGTGCTACCACCAGATTACCAAGCATGTCCTGCAGAGGCCTCGTGTTATTTGGTCCCTTCTTTTTACCTCCTGTGTCTTTAAAAAGGGATTTCTTGTTATCTTTGATCTGGGTTACTAGTCCCAGTTCCATCTCCACCTTAGCCTTCCTAACATCCCCCCTACAATCTCAAGCAATGGAAGTATACCTCTTCTTTGTGAGGGCCCCTCCTTTCCATTGGCTGTACATCTCCTTTTTGGCTTTGAGACATTCCTGGATGCTTTTGGTGAGCCATGGGGCTTTTGAGCGCTCTTGCCTCCTTTGATCCATGTGGGGATTGTCACCTTTTGGGCTTGGAGGATTGTCTCTTTAAGGAACAACCACTCCTCTTGGACTCCCAACTCCCCTCCCCTCTGGGACTTCAGTGCCTCCATGACTAATCTCCTTACCTCATGGTCTTGCAACTTGCCTTAAAGTTAAAATGAAATTATCTTCTGCACTATTTCCTCTTGCTCTTGGGGCCCAGCCCACCACTCCTTTATCTGACTGGGTGGAGGTATTCCCATTTACTCCATCTAAAGATATGCTCCTTTGCCTTTATTCAGAGCAACCAACTTTGATTTTGTTTCTGTAGAAGGCAGAGGTATTATCCAAGCCAGCACTCTGCAATGCAGTGTCAGATTTTTTAAATGTCAGCCTTATTTGTGCCATGATGTAATTTAGCTTCCTGCTGTGCAAATGAGGGGATTAATTTCATTTTATATACAAATTAACGGTGCTGTTGATACAGCTCCATCTCTGAGCATGAACTGCCAGCTGCCTGCAATAGCTGCCAGCATGATCTCCTTTGTATTTCTTCTAAAAGGCCATTGATAAAGATATTTTGCCAAAACAATAGGAAGAAGCTTCCTACAATTAAATAACATGGAGCACCAAATTGGTGTTGTCTCCTTTTACTCCATAGCCCTCCTCACTCATTTGACATATAAATACAAATTCGAGTTTAACAGATGTCATGAGATGTTAGTATTCCTTAGGCTTATTCATGTAGTTTTATGAAGGTGAGTAATTCAGAAACCAAGTGAGCTTCATTCAAGTCCTGAACATATACACATTCACAGGTTTTAAGGCAAAATAATCTAATCAGATACTCTGTATAACCCAGGTGACAGAATTTCATCCAGTGTTTTCTGCATCTGGTGCCCCAGTCTATGACTACACCAGATCATCACTTTTAGAAAAGCCTCTAGTCTTGACCTGGAACAAAATTTTCCATTTCATTTTGGGTTTCTTTTTTAAAGTCTTAAAACCCCCTTCTCTGTATATATTAATTTACAGCAATTTTTTTATACATAAAAATGTCCTTTCATAATTAGTGGGCAAGGGGTTTTGTTTTGGAATCAATGAATTTTGGGGGGAAAAATCCCTGTTTTTGAGGGAGGGGCTTTCTGACAAAACTATTAGCCAAATTCAACACCCTCTGGTAAGCTCTTCCAGTAGACTGTGGCCCTTATTGTTAAAAAAAAAAAACAACTTTTTTTTTTTCTTATTTTCTGTTTTAAATGTTCTTGACATAAATTCCAACCACCTAAGCTTGTTCTACTTTTGCTTGCTAAATTAATTATTCCTTCATTCCTCTGTAGCTGCTAACAGGGCACGAACATGTCACATCTTACCAGTCTCTCTAGCACAGACATCAATCTTAAATATAACTCTGCATGGAAGCTTTTGCACCTTGACAGAATCCCACCAAGGTCACTGGGGTTATGCCTGGGGTTATGACACCCCTAGATGTGGGTCTTGCTGCATTTATCAGACTGGAGGTAGGGCTGTGCAAAGCTTCGGTCCCTGATTCGATTTGGTGGAGATTGGGCCCGATTCAGTGGCCGAATCTCCAAATTGAAATTGAATCAGAGGACCCTTTAATCTCTCTTAATTGAATTGGAATTCTCTGAATCAATTCAGAGAGATTTGGAAAGACTCAGAGATTCGGATATAGATACAGCTTTAAATGTTTTTTCTACATACCTCTAGGTAGCAGGCAGCTCGTGAATGCTGTGATGTTGGGGCACATAGAGTGTCCCAGAGAAGTGTGGGGGGCTCCCCAGCATGCTCCGTAGTGGACCCAGAAGTGGTTGTCAGCAGACCCAGCATGCTCCCTGGTGGACCTGAAAGTGGACCAGAAGTACTTCTGGTCCACTTCCGGGTTCAAAGTCAAGTACATGGAGGGTCCCCCGCACTCCTGTGGGATGCTCCATCCACCCCAGCATTGCAGCATTCACAAGCTGTGCTGGTACCTTAAGATATGTAGAAAGAACATTTAAAGCTGTGTCTATGACTGAATCACTGATTCTCTGAATCACCATCGAATCTTCAGGTTTGGATTCAGCCAAATCAAATCAGGAACAGTGATCTGAATCAAGGAATTGAATCACTGTCCCTGATTTGGGCCGAATCCAAATCCAAATTGAAGAGGGCCTGCTTGCACACCCCTAACTGAAGGATCAAAGCCCTATTTTGAAATTAGACAATGCAGTCAATCATGCTATCTTGCCACTGGCATGTGATCACAGAGCTCCTGAGTACCACATGCTACAGCCCCATATGTAGGATGGGGATTCTTTAAAATAACAGATAATTAATATTAAGCTTCTTGGAGTGGATACCTTATGGGGCCAATTTCATACACTGATACAATTCCAAAATAACTCATTTAAATCAAATCACACTGATAAAGATCTGGAATGAGTAAGATCAACCTTTGGCCTTTTAGATCTTTGTTAGTCCATAGTATACCAAGAGCCCTGCTTTATATGGAAAAAAGATGAAAAGTTACATGCTGATCTCACTTATGGCACTACAAATCTGGGGCAATTTTTCTGTCATTAATGATGTTACTCTGGATTTGCAGCTGCTTGAGAAGCTGGATACCTTCAAGTCAGCCGGCCCTGATAATCTGCACCCCAGGGTACTCAAGGAGCTGGCGAGCATCATAGCCCAGCCCCTGGCACGGATCTTTGAAAACTCCTGGCGCTATGGTGTAGTGCCCGAAGACTGGAAGAAGGCCAATGTGGTGCCGATCTTCAAGAAAGGGAGGAGAGTGGATCCGGCTAACTACAGGCCCATTAGCCTGACTTCTATCCTGGGGAAGATCTTAGAAAAGTTTATTAAGGAGGCCATCCTTGAGGGGCTGGCCCAGGCTGACATTCTAAGGGACAGCCAGCACGGGTTTGTTGTGCGTAGGTCTTGTTTGACCAATCTCATTTCCTTCTATGACCAGGTGACCTTTCACCTGGACAAGGGAGAAGAGATTGATGTCATATATCTTGACTTCAAAAAAGCTTTTGATCTGGTATCCCATGATCACCTCTTGGCCAAACTGCCCAGTTGTGGCCTTGGCTCCACCACGATCTGCTGGCTGGGAAATTGGCTTCATGGTCGGACCCAGAGGGTTGTGATTGACGGCAGTCACTCATCGTGGTGCCCTGTGACCAGTGGGGTCCCTCAAGGCTCTGTCCTGGGACCCATCCTGTTCAACATCTTCATTAACGATGTGGACATTGGAGTCAGGAGTGGACTGTCCAAGTTCACCGATGACACCAAACTTTGGGGCAAAGCATCCATGCCAGAAGATAGGCGGGTGATCCAGGCTGACCTGGACAAGCTCAGCAAATGGGCAGACGAGAACCTCATGGTGTTTAACACCAAAAAATGCAAGGTTCTCCACCTTGGGAGGAAAAACCTGCAGCACCCTTATAGGCTCGGCAGTGCTATGTTGGTTAACACTACAGAAGAAAAAGACTTGGGGGTCATCATTGACCACAAGACGAACATGAGCCTGCAATGCGATGCTGCGGCTAGTAAAGCGACCAAAATGCTGGCGTGTATCCATAGATGCTTCTCAACCAAATCCCGGGACGTCATTCTCCCCTTGTACTCAGCCTGGGTGAGGCCGCAGCTGGAGTACTGCATCCAGTTTTGGGCTCCACAATTCAAAAAGGATGTGGAGAAGCTTGAGAGAGTCCAGAGGAGAGCCACGCGCATGATCAGAGATCAGGAAAACAGATCTTACGATGACAGGCTGAGAGCCATGGGGCTCTTTAGCCTGGAAAAGCGCAGGCTCAGGGGTGATCTGATGGCCACGTATAAGTTTATCGGGGGTGACCACCAGGATCTGGGGGAACGTCTGTTCACCAGAGCGCCCCAAGGGATGACGAGGTCGAACGGTCACAAACTCCTGCAAGACGTTTCAGGATGGACATAAGGAAGAATTTCTTTACTGTCCGAGCCCCCAAGGTCTGGAACAGTCTGCCAGCGGAGGTGATTCAAGCACCTACATTGAACACCTCCAAGAGCAAATTGGATGCTTATCTTGCTGGGATCCTATGACCCCAGCTGACTTCCTGCCCTTTGGGCAGGGGGCTGGACTCGATGATCTCCCGAGGTCCCTTCCAGCCCTAATGTCTATGAAATCTAATGAAATACTGACTTTGTACATAAATGTAGGGAAAATCTGAATACCATTTCATTAGCTATAAATCTGATTTCTTCCATAAAGTACTATGCAGTTTGGTCATATTTTATAAATAATAACAATTCAGTTTCAGGATCCTTACATTTATTACATAGAGAAAGAAAAAACATGTTAATAGTGATAAGAGAAATGTTGACCTTTTAATGCAAATTATTGATGATAAAGTTTCATCAAGCTGCCCTGGCAAACATAGGCATAATTGTTCCATTCTGTGTGGCATCTGCTTCTCTGAGGTTTATTGTATCATGTTGCCATCTTGTACATCAAAACATTGTTTTAATAATGATGCAAAGTTTTTCTTTCAAACAGCCCTAGTTGTGTTGTTATATCCATGGGAATAGAGGCCTGTAGACATTAACTAACTTTCCCAGTTCACATGGAAAATGTATAGCAGAGCAAGAAATAGAAATCAAATCTGTTCAATGCCTGGCTCATATGTTAATCTCTGGATCATCCGTACCTTAATGCCACTACCTTGTATAGAGTGGCTGGGAGGTTTCTAGTGAGGCCCTTCGTTCCTCTGAGCCAGAAGGAAGTTTCTACCATTAAGCCCAAGACCCATGACAAGACAGTGGTTTCTTAAAACACTAAATCATTTAAAGTGTTAATAACCAGAATTAATTGTCATGTGAATTAATTGCCACATGTGTGAGTGGTCAGCCTCACCTCAGTCCCTGGAAAATTCATGAAGCAGGCCCTTAAGAAATCTTCTCCAAGTGCTCAAGGAATCCATTTCTAAGCACTTGGAGGAGAAGAAGGTGATTAGGAACAATCAGCATGGATTCAAGAAGGGCAAGTCATGCCTGACTAACCAGATTGCTTTCTTTGATAGGATGACTGACTCTGTGGATGCATGGAGAGCAGTAGACATGATATATCTTGATTTTAACAGATCTTTTGATATAGTCTCCAGCAACATTTTCACCAGCAAGCTAAGGAAGTTGGATGAACGGACTGTAAGATGGATAGAAAACTCTCTGCATCATGGGGCTCAAAGACTAGTAATCAATGGCTAGAGGTCTAGTTGCCAGCCAGTATCAAGTGGAGTACCCCAGGGGTTCATTCTGGGGTCAGCTTTGTTCAATAGTCTCATCAGTGATCTGGAAGTTTGCATAGAGTGCACCCTCAGTAAATTTGCAGATAACACCAAGCTGGGGGGAGCTGTAGATGTGCAGGAGGGTAGGGCTAGGATTCAGGGTGATCTAGACAGATTGGAGGATTGGACCAAAAGAAATCTCATGAAGTTCAATAAGGATGAATGCAAAGTGCACTTAAGAAGGAAAAATCCCATGCAATGGTACAGACTGGGACTAACTGGCTAAACAGCAGGACTTCAGAAAAGGACATGGGGGTTACAGTGGACAATAAGCTTAATATGAGCCAATAGTGTGCCTTTGTTGTGAAGAAGGATAGCAGCATCCTGGTCTGCATTGGTAGAAGTGTTACAAGCAGATGGAGAGAAGTGATTCTTCCCCTCTAGTTGGCACTGGTGAAGCCACATCTGGAGTACTGTGTCCAGTTTTGGGCCCCCCACTACAGAAAGGATGTAGACAAATTAAAGAGAGTCTAGCAGAGGGCAAAGAAAACAGTTTGGAGGCCAAGGCACAAGCCTTGTGAGGAGAGGCTGTGATAACTGGTTTTATTTAGTCTAGAGAAGAGAAGAATGAGGGGGGAATTTAATAGCAACCTTCAGATCCCTGCACAGGGGTTGCAAAGAGGATGCAGCTGGACTGTTCTCAGTGGGGACAGATTTGATAGACATTAGGACTGGAAGGGACCTCAGAAGATCATCTAATCCAGCCCCATGACGAAAGGGCAGGATGACAGGACAAGAAACAATGGGCTCAAGTTACAGCAAGGGAAGTTGAAGTTAGATATTAGGAAGAACTTTCATAGTTTCATGGTTTCTATGGTCGGAAGGGACCTGAGCAGATCATCGAGTCCAACCCCCTGCCATGGCAGGAAAGAGTACGGGGGTCAAATGACCCCAGAAAGGTGTACATCTAGCCTCCTCTAAAGACCCCCAGGGTAGGAGCCAGCCCCACTTCTCTTGAAAGTTGGTTCCAGATCCTAGCCGCCTTGACCGTGAAGTCGTGCCTCCTGATATCTAGCCTAAATCTCCCCTCTGCCAGCTTGTGACTGTTATTTCTGGTCACTCCTGGCGGTGCTCGGGGGAACAGGGACTCCCCCAGTGCCTGCTGGTCCCCTCTGACTAGTTTGTAAATGGCCACTAGATCCCCCCTCAGCCTTCTCTTGTGGAGACTGAACAGATTCAGGTCCCGTCGCCTCTCCTCGTAGCGCCTGCCCTGCTGCCCCCAATCATGCAAGTGGCCCTCCTCTGGACCATCTCCATGCTGTCCACATCCCTCCTGAAGTGCAGTGCCCAGAACTGGATGCAGTACTCCAGCTGCGGCCTGACCAGTGCCGCATAGAGGGGGAGGATCACCTCCCTCGACCTGCTCGAGATGCATCTGTGGATGCAGGACAAGGTGCGGTTGGCCTTCCTGACTGCCTCCCCACACTGCCGGCCCACGTTCATCTTGGCATCAATGATGACCCCCAGATCCTTTTCTGCCTCTGTACTGACAAGAAGGGAGTTCCCCAGCCTGTAGGTATGGTGCCGATTGTTCCTCCCCAGGCGCATCACTTTGCACTTGTCAGTGTTGAATCCCATCCTATTCTCATCCGCCCACCCTTGTAACCTGTCTAGGTCCAATTACAGCCTATTCCTCCCTTCTAGTGTGCCCACATCCCCCCACATCTTAGTGTCATCAGCAAATTTGAACAGGGTGCTTTTTACCCCCTCGTCCAAGTCACTGATGAAGATGTTGAACAGTGCGGGCCCGAGGACTGAGCCCTGGGGGACCCCACTGCCCACATCCCTCCAGGTCAAAAATGACCTGTCCATCACCACTCTCTGGGTGCGGCCCTCCAGCCAGTTGGTGACCCAACTGACTGTGTGGGCGTCAACACCATAGTCCCCCAGTTTCTTAATGAGAACGGGGTGAGAGACAGTGTTGAAGGCCTTCCGAAAGTCCAGGAAGACTATGTCCACTGCTACCCCTGCATCTAATGATTTGGTAATCTGGTCGTAGAAAGCCACCAGGTTGGTCTGATAGGACCTGCCTCTAATGAACCCATGCTGATTGCCCCTAAGCATAATCTCCCCTCCTGGCCCCTCGTGGATATGCGCTAGAATAATTTTCTCAAAAAGCTTGCCCAAGATTGAGGTAAGACCCTGTAGTTTCCCGGGTCCTCCTTCCTCCCCTTTTTGAAGATGGGAACCACATTGGCCCTCTTCCAGTCCTCTGGCACCACACCAGGGCACCACGAGTGCTTGTAAAGCCGTGCCAGGGGTCCTGCAATGACCTCAGCCAATTACCCAATTTCTCACTAGGAAGGTTGTAAAACACTGGAACAGGTAACCCAGAGAGGTTGTGGAATCTCCATCCTTGGCGGTTTTTGACACCCAATTAGACAAAGCTGTGTGTGGAAGGATGTAGTTAGGGCTGGTCCTGCTTTGAGCAGGAGGTTATACTAGGTGTGACTTCCTGAGGTCCCTTACTGCCCTCATTGTCTGTGATTCTATGATTCTAAGATCTAGTCTTAGAATCACAGAATCTAGTTTTAGATCTAAGAATCTAAAGGAGAGGAGGGAGGATCCGGGTAACTATAGACTAGTTAGTTTCACCTCTCTTCTTGGGAAAACCTTTGAAAAAATTATTAAGGACCACATTTGTGGGAGTCCAGCAGGAAAAATAATGCTGAAGGGCAACCAGTATGGATTCATAACAGGTAGATCCTGCCTGACAAACCTTGTTTCTTTTTATGACTAGGTCACAAACTGTTTATACTCAGGAGTTGAAGTGGATATCATATACTTGGATTTTAAAGAAGCTTTTGACACAATATCACATCCCATTTTAATTAAAAAAAAAAATGGAGTGGCTGTGAGTTAGATGATTACACAGTCAGTTGGGTGGTGAATTGGATAATGGAATGCACCCAGAGAGTGGTGGTAGATGGGTTGGTCTCAACCTGGAAAGATGTGGGCAGTGGTGTCACCCAAGACTCAGTCCTTGGCCAAGTGCCGTTCAATATCTTCATCACTGATTTGGACAAGGGCATGGTGAGCACACTGTCCAAATTCACCAAATTATAGGACAAAGTAGACACACTAGAAGGCAGGGAACGGATGCAGGTGGATTTGAACAGGCTTGAAAAGTGGTAAGAACAAAATAGGATACAATTTAATAAGGATAATGGCAGAATACTACACTTGGGGAGAAAGAATCACCAACACAAGTACAGGCTGGGAAATGACTTTCTAAGCATACAGCGGCAGAAAGGGATCTCGGAGTTATAGCTGATTCAAAGATGGACATGAGTAGTCAATGTGATGAAGTGATCAATACAGCTAATTGCACATTATCATGCATTAGCAGGTGCGTCACAAACAGGTCTAAGGAGGGTGTTTCTTCCGCTTTATGTGGCACTGGTCAGGCTGAAGCTGGAGTACTGTATCCAGTTTTGGGTGCCACACTTCAAGAGGAATGTGGACAACCTTGAGAGGGTCCAGAGGAGGTCCACTCGTATGGTTAGGGGCCTGCAGGAAAGGTTCTACAAGTAGAAATTTATGGACCTGGATCTCTTTAGCCTCTGAAAGAGAAGGCTGAGAAGGGATCTGATGGCCATCTACAAATTTGTTGTTGGGGCGGTGGGTAGCAAGTTATAGGAGATACTCTGTTTACCAGGGTGCCCCTTGGAGTAACTAGAAACAATGGCCACAAACTGACAGAAAGCAGATTTAGATTTGACATTAGGAAGAACTTCTTTATGGGAAGGGTTACCAGAATCTGGAATGGGCTTCCAAGGGGGTGTCTTTAAGAGAAGACTCGTAGTATGATAGTATCATAGTAGCTAGGGTTGGAAGTGACCTAAACAGGTCATCAAGTCCGCCCCCCTGCCTCGGGCAGGAATGGATGCTGGGGTCATATGACCCCAGTCAGGTGTCTATCCAGCCTCCTCTTAAAGACTCCCAAGGTAGGAGTGTGCACCACGTCCCTTGGGAGTTGGTTCCAGGTCCTATTTGCCCTAACCATAAAGTAATGCCTTCTGATGTCTAGCCTGAACCTGCTCTTTTTCAACTTGCGGCCGTTATTCATAAATACCCTGGGTGGTACCCAGGCATCTCCTATTCCCTGCTGATCCCCCCCAGTGAATTTGGAGATGGCCACCAGATCCCCCCTCAGCCTTCTTTTGTGGAGCTTGAATTGGTTCAGGCCCTTTAGTCTCTCCTCATAGGGCCTGCCCTGCTGCCCCCTGACCATGCAAGTGGCCCTCCTCTGGACCCTCTCACTGCTAGCCACATCTGTCTTGAAGTGCGGTGCCCAAAACTGGATGCAGTACTCCAACTGTGCCCTGACCAGTGTTGCATAGAGGGGAAGGATCACGTCCTTGGACCTGCTTGTGATGTATTTGTAGATGCACGACAAGACGCGGTTAACTCTACTGACCGCTTCCTCACATTATCGGCTCACGTTCATCCTGGAGTCAACAATGACTCCAAGATCCCTTTCTACCTCTGTGCTGATGAGAATGGTGTTCCCCAGCCTATAGATATGCTGCTGGTTCCTTCTCCCTAGATGCAGCACCTTGTACTTCTCCATGTTAAATTCCATCCTATTCTCATCTGCCCATCACTGTAACCTGTCCAGATCTAGCTGGATTCTGTCCTTCCCCTTCAGCGTGCCCACCTCCTCCAACATCTTGGTGTCATCAGTGACCTTGGACAATATGCTTTCCACCCTGTCGTCCAAGTTGCTGATGAAGATGTTGAAAAGTGCAGGCACAAGGACCAAGCCCTGGAGAACTCCACTGCCCACATCCCTCCAGGTTGAAAATGACCCTCTCAGGAGCCAGGAGCAGCGGGGAGAGGAGGGATCCAGGCACACATGTCCCACATGCGCGTGTGCCCCCTTACTAGACCCGAGGCAGAGGCTGATGCAGCAGCAGTGGAGCCAGCAGCGGGGGCAGCAGCAGCTGATCCCCCTAAGGTAAGTGGGCAGAGGGACTGGATGCAGCTGAGCCAGATCCAGACAGGAAGTTCCCCAGATCCCTCTTAGCTGAGCTGGTAGGTAGCCGCACTCTCGAGGCATGCCGCGTGAACAAAGCGCGCAAATAGGTGCCCTCTGTAGGAGTGCACCAGTGTTTGTGTTGGCGTTCGTGCCAGTGGGCGAGCAGGAAGGGCCAGGAGGGAGACTTCTACTAGGGCAGGGTGAAGGCACTGCACTAAGCTAAAAACAAGCAGCAACTCCTATGATGGTGTCGACGCGGAGTGCTGCCAGGGCCCCTGCCTGGGGGGAGCAGCCTACCTGGGGCTTGTCTGAGGCCTCCACCCAGACAGAGCTCATGAGGGAGCTGGTGTCTCCCCACCCCTTGGCCTGCGGGGATTGCCCAGCAAGGCCTGGGGGGCAGGGATTGGGAACCCCCACACCTGTCCTGCAGGCACCCACCTTATGGCCCTGGAGGTGCAGGTGAGGGAGCTCCAGGAGGAGGTTAACAGGCTGAGGGGAATCAGGAAGGTGGAGGAAGAAATTGATGGCAGGGCCACACATCAAAGGAAGAAGCACCTTGGGAAGTGCCCTCCACTGCAGAGTGGCAGATGGTCACCTCCAAAACCAGGGCTGCTCGTAACACAGCAGTACCAGTTCCTCCAGTCCAGCAACACTGGAGGAGAAGAAGGGAGAGGAGGCAACCGGAGAGGAGGCAACTCCACACTCTCCACACTCCGAACAGGCCAAAGGAGCTAAGCAGTCCTGGGGAGAAAGCATTGAGTGATTGTCATAGGCGACTCCATCCTGAGTGGTACAGAGGGCCCGATCTGTTCCCAGGATCCCTCGACATGCGAGGTCTACTGCCTACCCAGAGCAAAGATTCATGACGTGATGGGGATGATCCAGCCCACCAATTACTACCCCATGGTCCTAATCCATGTGGGTACTAATGATGCGGCCAGGAGAAGCCCTGATCACCTGATGGCGGACTACCATGCTCCGGGGGGCGTGCTGAAGGAGATGGGTGCACAGGTGTTTTATCTTCTGTCCTACCAGTGAGCGGATGTGGAAGACGGCATGAGACATGCATCGTGGAGACTGACTGGCAGCTTTGGGAATGGTGTCTTGAGGCAGGCTTTGGCTTCCTTGACAACAACCCACACATCATGACAAGAGACATGCTCAGGTGGGATGGGCTGCACCTTTCCCCTAAAGGTAAGCATGTGTTCTCTTCTAGGTTGGCAGATCACCTCCGGTGGGCTTTAAACTAGGCTCGTCGGGGGAAGATGACAGTGGAGGAAGCCTTGGACTGCTAAACCAAGCAGCACCCACAAGTACAGCCCAGCCTAGACCAATGAGAAACAGGGGCCAGGGCAATACTGAGAATAGGGGGCCAGTGCACACATCCTCAGGAGGCCTCAAATACCTCTACACAAACGCTCATAGTATGGGTAACAAGCAGGAGGAACTTTCCCTTCTGCTAGCTGACACCAACACAGACATAGTGGGGCTCACTGAAACATGATGGGACCCAGCGCATGACTGGGTGGTAAATATCAAGGGCTATGGGCTGTACAGGAGGGACAGGACAGGGAGGAAAGGCGGGGGTGTGGCGCTCTACATTAAGGAGGAATACACATCCTCATCAAGTAGCACAGGGTCAGAGGAGGGGCACACTGAAGTGCTCTGGATTAGGATACAAGGCAGTCGAGGGGAAAGAGACTTAACGGTGGGGGTCTACTACAGACCACCCGACCACGGGGAAGAGTGAGACCAGGAACTCTCATGTCAGCTCACGGAGGTAGTTAGGTCCAAGGACGTGGTCATCATGGGTGAACTGAACTTTCCAAACATCTGCTGGGAAGAGCAGTCAGCCAGGTCTGACTGATCACATAGGTTCCTAGCCGAAATGCTGGACCTCCATCTAACCCAGGAGGTGCACGGCCCCACCGGGGGAGATGCCTTGTTGGACCTGGTGCTGGCCATGGGTGACAACCTGGTGAGGGGGCTGCGGGTGCTCGACCACCTGGGCGACAGGGATCATCGCTTGCTGGAATTCACCATCCAGCGCAAGGTGGCAAAGGCCTACAGCAAGGCAACAGCTCTAGATTTCAGGAGGGCAGACTTCAATGAGCTAAGGAGAATAGTCAAGGAAGCACTGAGGTCCCAGAGGGGAGGGGAGCCGTGTGTCCAAGAAGAGTGGTTGCTCCTTAAGGAGATGACCCTCTAAGCCCAAAAGGAGGTAATCCTATGAGAAGAGGCTACGGGACCTGAATCTGTTCAGTCTCCACAAGAGAAGGCTGAGGGGGATCTTGTGGCCATCTACAAACTAGTCAGAGGGGATCAGCAGGCACTGGGGGAGTCCCTGTTCCCCCGAGCACCGCCAGGAGTGACCAGGAATAACGGTCACAAGCTGGCAGAGGGGAGGCGCAGTCTAGACATCAGGAGGCGTGACCTCACTGTCAGGGCGGCTAGGATCTGGAACCAGCTTCCAAGCGAAGTGGTGCTGGCCCCTACCCTGGGGGTCTTTAAGACAAGGCTAGACAATCACCTTGCTGGGGTTGTTTGAGCCCAGTACTCTTTCCTGCCATGGCAGGGGGTCAGACTTGATGATCTGCTCAGGTCTCTTCCGACCCTACTAACTACGAAACTATGAAACTATGAAACTATGACCTGTCCACCATTACTCTCTAGGTGCGACCATCCAGCCAATTAGCAACCCATCTGACTGTGTAGGCATCAATGCCGCAATCACCTAGGTATTTTTTTTTTTATGAGAATGGGGTGAGAAACAGTGTCAAAAGTCTTCTTAAAGTCCAGGAAGATGAAATGGACCCCCACACCTTCGTCCAAGGACTTTGTGACCTGATTGTAAAAGGAAATAAGGTTAGTCTGACAGGATCGTCCCTTAATGAACCCATGCTGGTTCCTCCTGAGCACGATCTCCCCTGCTGGTCCCTTGCATATGTGCTCCTTGATAATTTTCTGAAAGATCTTCCCCAGGACCGAGGTAGGACTGACAGGCCTATAGTTACCTGGGTCCTCCTTTCTCCTTTTCTTGTAAATGGGGACCACACTGGCTTTTTTCCAGTAATCTGGCACCTGACCAGAGCTCCATGAGCATTAGCATAACTGTGCCAGGGGCCTGCAATGACCCTCGCCAATTCCCTCATCACCCTTGGAGGAAGAGCATCCAGGCCTTCTGATTTGAACACATCCAGCCCCGCCCCCAAATTCCCTAATTACATCATCCCTAACCTTGGGCTCAGTGGTGCCTCCCCTGAGTCCTTCTGTAGTTATGGTGGGGGAGATGTCTTGGTCCCTGCTCAGAAAAATGGAGACAAAGAATTTGTTAAAGAGGTCTGCTTTTCCATTTGCAGCAAACATCAGATTGCCAAACACATCCTGCAGGGGCCCTACATTACTCAGGGCCTTCTTCTTACTCCCTATGTATTTGAAAAAGGACTTTTTGTTATCCTAAATCCTGGTCACCAGCCCCAGTTCCATCTCAGCCTTGGCCTTCTTAACAGCCCCCCTACAGCCACAAGCAATCCTCTTTGGTAATAGCCCCTTGCTTCCATCAGATGTACACCTCCTTTTTAGCCCACAGGAATTCCTGAATGCCCTTGCTGAGCCACGGGGGTTTTTTTTAGCACTCTTACCCCCCTTGGTATGCATTGGGACTGACTCCCTTTGGACTCAGAGGATCGTCTCCTTGAGGAACGACCACCCGTCTTGGACTCAAATCTCCCCAAAACTTCAGGATCCCAATGCCTCTCATACTAGTCTTCTTAATGCATTAAAATAAGCCCTACTGAAGTCAAGGACTTGCTCCTTACTGCTAGCCCTTGACACCCTGCACTGGATGGTGAATTCCAGCAAGCAGTGATCGCTATCGAACAGGTGGCCGAGAACCCGCAACTTCCAGACTCGACAAACCCTAGAGCTCTTTCCTGCCCAGGGAAGGGGGCCAGACTCAGTGATTTACTGGGGTCCCTTCTGACCCTAAAAATCTATGAAATCTATGAAATATAATCAGGTTTTATTTCTAAAGGGTTGTGTGTCTCTAACTGTTCAAAAGCAAGTGCTAAGAAAACACCAGGAGATTGAGAAGGAAGATTGATTCTCAAGTGTCAAGTTTTAAGTCTCCTGCTAATGATAGGGGGTTAGGAAGAAATTTGTCATTTCCAGGGGGTCTTGAAACTTCTTCTGAAGCAGCTTGTTTTCCTCAACAGAGCAGTGAGCTGATGTGGCAAACTGTACTTTCTGTGATCAAAAAGCCAGCCTAATTAAGTAATTAGTTTGCAAAGACCATCCTACTCCTGGAACTGCAAACCTGAAATTAGACCTTGCCACATCACTTTACAGAGCTGTCAGAGAGCAATTACTGACAGCATCAGGGTGCATATCAGCGCTAATGCCAAAGAGCGACCGTGTTAGGTCTGATCTGGTAATTTGCCTCCTTTTACCTCCATCTTATTCTGGGGCTGAGCTGCAGTGAGATGTGGGAGCAAAAACATAGCAGCACAAAAGCAAGTGTGAACATGGTCATTAATCATCACTCACCCTCTTTCTGCATCTTTAGTGATGTGTCATTGCACTCTCCTTGTTGGTATTAAAAGGGTCTTCGTACATATACTATGTTATTGAATTCTTTTGTCTGGGCCACTATGCCTCATTGAGCTTCAGGATATTGTAAGCTTGTCTTTTATATAATTAAATAAACCCAACCCAGCAAACATCAAGGGTATTATTAATTACAGAAAATGTAAGATTTCCATGCTTGATATAATGGCACGGCATGCAATTTCCTTCTTTTTATGAACTCATTCTGGACCTGTTGCAAAAAATATAAAAACAAATGTTCTTCTGTCTCCCTTTATATATGGATATGATATTTCTGTTTTAATGATTCCCAAAGCTGAAGCATATGATAGCATTGCAGCTATGTTTGGGAATGCCACTATTGAATTCTCTAACATATGGTTCCATCTGGTTCCTTTTTTACAAGTGGAACTGGCTGAACCATTCAAAACAAAAATCACAGACACTTTTCTGAATGAACGTGATAAGATTAGTGTTGCTCATGGAGTCATATTATTCCTCGTACAGCATTTAAGCAACTGTTGGTTTGTTGTTGGAAATATTCACCAATTCCCAAAGTTGCACAGATCCGAAATTTAAAACTCAAAGGTGCATTATCTAATAATCTTCATTTATTATCTCTTATCTTCCTGTTTTAAAAGCTTCAGCCATCTGCAAGCAGGTGCAATACTAAATGGTTCAGGATGGAAAAAAATATTGCAGATAATGAAGAGTGAAGTTGCGGTGAACAACTTGCAAACAAACCAATGGCTGAAAGCTATGTACTCACATTTCTTGACTAATATTTCTAAATGATTGACATTATGTGAAAAAAAAATCAAAGTCAGTTTACTAACAATTTGAGAGATCTAGGCATGCTTCGCTTGAAGAAAAGGAGATTAAAAGGAGTGGCGTAGCATTATCAAATATTTGAAAAGATTTTCTTAAGAGGAGGGAAAATAACGTTTCTACCTTCCACAGAGGGTAGGACTTGAATTGTCCTGCAGCAAAGTAAATCTCATGGAAAATTTCCTCCCTGTTAAAACTGTGAAAAAGAGGGACAGACTGCTCTGGGAAATGGTGGTATTTCTGTCACTGGGGAGTGAATAAGCATTGGTCAGGGTTGATTTAGTAGCATCCACACAGGGACTTGAGCCAGAGACACTCCAGGTCTCTTGCAACCCTATGGTTCTACATGGCTGTAATTCTGCAGGCACTGATGCACTGAGACTCATGAATGATGGTTTCATTGGGATTTCCCATCTAAGCAGGAGTTCACCAATTCTGATCTAAGCACGGGATCATGGTCTGAAGATGGTAAATTCATAACCATGACAGTTTCAACCAGTCATAATTCTTCAGGGAGGCAGCGCTACTATGAATCAGTGTTAAATATCAAATGCTTTTCCATCCAGTCTGAAGAGGTAATAATGGCTTTGCAAAATCTGTAGTATTAGTATAGTAATGGCAGTGTGTTTCAGTACAGCCAGTTGCCCTAAGACAAGATAAGAGGTTCTTATTGGGCCTATTCATGCACAGATATATTGCAGCAGACTCTTGCAAAGAACTTAAAATCTAAGCAGATGAAACAAAGCAATAGATGCAACGTCCAAACAAAGGAGGGAGGTTAGCATCAAGAGCTCAGAAAGACTTTTGGGGAACAATATGGAACTAAGCTATGTCTCCTGATTCCCTTCAGTGCCTTCACTACAACATCATTCTCCCCCTTTGACTGAACAAGACATTAAGCACACTGACTTCATGACTCCTTATTTCTTGCCTTCGATGAGGGCATGTCATGGAACAGGAGTATTCAAGTTGTGTCCTTGCTTTCACGGTGAGGTTCTGACCTACAATGTGGCATAGGCAGGGGATCCCAAGGAGTTATGGGTCTATTACTGCATTATCAGTACTTTGCTCCATCAGCTATGTGTTAGATCATTCTCGGACTAGGAAGAAAACTGGCATCTACAGCCCATCTGATGAACGAACTGGAGGGAGATGGTTTCATTACAGCCAGAATTTCACCACCTTGAATTAGCTAGGACTGGATGACGATCAAGAGCCTGGGGTGAGAAAGAGCTTGGAAACCCAAATGACCAGGAGCTTAATAGTTCTTGCTTTCCCTTTATTTATGTAAGATTTTCTCCTTGCTTCTCCAGATAACCAGCTTTAAACACCCCATTGCCCTTTTAGTACAAACATAGGTGGGCTTGAAAATAAAAAATCATGATCCTATATTGTCTGGCAGGTACCCGCATGCCTCCAGCATGCCTCTGCAGCCCTGTCGTAAACAAGCAGCAGGCACAGACAGCTTTTACAGCTTTCATAATAAGATCTGTTGGTAGCAGGTGGCTCCGTCCTCCAAATGGCAGGTTGGCTTTAAAACTTCCCCTGTTGCACAGTGAAGCTTTAAAAATGGGGGTAGAGGTGGAAAAAGGAAGGTATTGAGGTCTTGGAGCGAGCTGAGCTGATATTGTTGAATAGCGTCTTTCTCCTGCAAGGGACTTTCTTTAAGAAAAACCTTGTTGGCTTTATTTATTGCTCATAAAGCATTCATAACCACTTTTCTATATATATGTTTACAAACAGAGGAATCAAAGGTCCCCATTCACCTTCACTGACTTCCAGAAAGCTGCTGAAACTTTAGTGCAAATCTGCTGACTTCCATTGGACTGCTGTCATGCCAGGCCATGGGTAGCCAGATCTGGGGGTTACTGGAGGGCTAGGAGAAGCCGGGAAGTTCAAAGCTAGGAGATCTGGGGACCCAAGTTGGAGATCCAGAGGGTAAGGGGAGTGGGAGGTGAAGAAGCTAGCCGGGTCAGGTATCCAGGAGGTAAAGCCAGAGCCAGGTCAGCATCCAGAGAGTAAGGCAGAGATCTAGGGTAGGAGACTAGTTGGGTCAAGTATCCAAGGAATCCATCAGTCTGTAGTAGCAGATGTAACAGGGCCTCTTCCTGTTTCTTGGGAGACTGGGTGGTTTAGGGTTTACTCTCACTGCTACTCTCTCCCATCTTTTCCTTACTTTTACCTGCATCTCTCTCCCTGTGCACACATGCACTTCTTCCCTTTTGGGTGATTTTCATTTTTTTTGTTTTATGGAGGACCAGATTGTGGCTTAAGGGGTGGAAGACATGACAGAAAAGGGGTGACTGGGAACACCCTGAAATTGAATCTCAGCTGAGCAAGCAGAGCATAAAGACTGGGGTACAATTGGGGACTATTAGTGTGTGACGTGGCAAATATCACAAGTTTTGAAACCCACAAGTCATGAAGCATAAACATAGCCAGGAGCTGGTGGCCCTGGATAGTGGGCCCCAAGCTAGAAGGTTCATCTAAAATTAAAGTGTGATGGGGCTGGGAGCTTCTGCCCAGACACAGGACCATCCTTTAAGGGTGCCTTACCCTCCAGGTGACCTCCCTTACTGGGTTTATGTCAAGACGTGGCAGGTGAAAACACTGAGGCAAGGCCTTTAAAGCTGGAAACTCCTTAGTGACACCCATGGGGCGCCTACACAAGAGCCAAGGGTGCCACAACCTAAGTAAAAAGTTGCCTGGATGATTTCCTGTCTGGGTCAGGGGTTTATGTGGGAAGAGGTAGGAGGTCAGCTGACCTTGGCTGGCCACTCCAGTGACAAGGAGTGGGTGCTTGCCTAGGTGCAGGTAGAGGAATCAAGCTACCTGTGTCTGCCCCAGTGCTCTACTGGGGAGGTGGCAGACCAGGGTAACCAGTGTACAGGCCAAGGCTCTGGGTTCATGACCATGGTCTGTCACCTTTAGCAATATAGGTGACTGGAGAATTTGTTCCAGTACTTTTATCTAATTTGTCCCAGTAACTCATCCTAAGATGCCAATCCTTGGCACTGTTTGAGTTAAGTGACTCACCTTAAGCAGTGAGAGGGAGCAGTTTTTTTTCCTGTGTTGGGGGCACACTGCTAATTAACGTCACACTCACACCATACAAAATCAGCAGAGGACAAGAAGTTAGAGCTCTGTCCAGTGGGGATAGTTTAGTGATATGTAGCTAATCGGGCAGCATTCTATGACTTAACCCACTGGTGCTCAAGTTGTTGGCCCAGTGGGCCAGATGAATGGCACAGAGCACATCTGTGGACAGAATTGGGCCCTGGGGCATGGTATCATCCCTCCCACCCCCTGAATGCCAGGGTTGGATCCTGGGGACCCAGCACTGCCCCACCCAGCCTCCTATGTGCCAGGACTGGTTCCTGGTGGCCCAGTACCACCCCCTCCTATTCCCTGCACTCTGGGGTTGGGTCCTGGTGGCCCAGCATTGCCCCACCCCCACCCCCTGCACACCCGGATTGGGTCCCTGTGGGGCCAGCAACCCCTGCTTCCACCCTCCTCATGCCAGGATTGGGCCCTGGGTCATGGTGCCATGTTTGCCCATCCCTGTACACTGGGATTGGGTGCCAGATCTAGCTTGCAGCACTACATGGGTCTGGTGATTTGGCAGCTAGGGAATGGCACCATTCCCCTCACTGCCAAATATCATGATCTATGGGAATCCTTTGGGCCAGATGACAGTGTGCCACAAGCTGGAGGGTGAGCACCCCTGAACTAAACCTGACCTTTTCTAACATGGCAGGGCACTGGCAGTGCCTTCATTGCTCCCACTTTTACCTATGGCATTTTTTAGGTGTCATCAGGGTGTCTTTGGTGTTTGGGTTTGTGCTCCTTTCAGTTGTGGGTAAGGGTTTTGAGTGGAGCGTTTGGTGGGGATTCTCCTAAAGGACTGGATTTTCTAACCCAGGAGGCACCTTTTGGTCCTTTCTTATGACAACATGGATTTTTAACTGTATATTACCACTCCATGGGTATGTCTACACAAGACATTTAATGTGCAACTGCCTAATCAGCTCTGCAGTAAATGTCTTCATGTCTACATGTGCAGCCTTATCAGGTTGCAGTAAACTAACAAACACAGCTGCAGGTTAGCACGTGTAAATACAAGTACTATCCTGCAGTGGAGCTTTGTAGTGCACAGCAATGCACATGGAGATGCTAACAGGGCTGGCTGGGGCACAGGGGAACTTCCATGCAGAGGGGCACCCTCATGCCCCAGCCAGCCCCTCTGTAGCACAGTGAGCCATGCTGGAGCAGCCCCGGGCTGGCAAGCTGACCCCCGGTCTCACTAGCAGCTGAGGCTGCTCTGACTCAGCTCAACATGCTGTGGTCCCAGGCACATGTGTAAATGCTCTCCCTGGGAGCAATAAACCTTAGCATGAAATGAGCTGGATTTTTTTTCAGGTGCATTGATTGCATGTGTAGATGTGCCCAGTCAAACAGAACCTCAGTACTAGAGGGAACTAGAAATATTTTGTCAAAACAGTTTTCTATTTTTGAAAGATTTTTTTTTTTTTGCATTTTTGATCTTTTTATTGTTTCAAAATTAAATGTTTATTTTAAAAGTGTTTTTTCCCCCCAGCTTTTTATTACTCTTATTAGACCTACTTCATTTCATAACATGTTAGCAGTCCAGTGCCTAATAAACATGGCATCTTGGGTTATGTTATAATAGGACATACTACATCTGATTAAGAACTTCTCTTATGGCTGTCCTGAGATAATGCAAATAGACTCAAAGGATTAAAAATGAATATCGTAAAATTAATTCCAAAAGAAAATATTCATTTCAGAATAAAATTTCCAACTTGCTGGATTTTCATTTTTCAGGGAATTTTAAGCATATTTTTTTCCAGCAGAATTGTACTGGCACTAATTCCTACATGGCAGTATAGAATCATAGGAAATGAAGTTTGAAGGGACCTCAGGAGGTGACATCTAGTCCACCCCCTGCTCCAAGCAGGACCACCCCAACTACATCATCCCAGCCAGGGCTTTGTCTATGTGGGTCTTAAAAACCTCCAGGGATGGAGACTCCTGTCTCAGCACTTCACCATCCTTCTACTGAAAAAGTTGTTCCTAATAACTAACCTCAACTTCCCTTGCTGCAACTTGAGCCATTGATCCTTGTCCTGTCATCTCTCATATTTCCTATAAAGTGCCAGGTTTTGACCATCTCTGAGTAGAGTTATCTCTGGCTGGCTGCTGAGCTGAAGGGGTTGGAAGAGAGTCCTTTTTTTCCCTCCATGCCTTTTGTCCAGATGAGGGCAGTATGGCATTTAGAAACCTCTTTTTCAATTAACTTTTGCTGGGGAGAAAGGAAACAGAGTTCAATACCTTTAAGTTGCCTCACACTCTAAGACAAGTTCCCTTTGTGCCTTCAAGGAGGAAAGACTGTTGTTGTCCTATGGAGCGAACAGTATGGTCCCATTCAGCTCTTCGAATCTGTGATTCTGGCCTCAAAGATCAATTTGCTCTTAAAGACCAGTGTGTATAGCTCTACCACAAAGTCTGTTTTTTTTTTTCAAATGTCAGCTACGCAGTCATCCTTCATCTCTAGAAAGTAAGAAACAAGTTTGTTAAGGATTAGGCAATGCTTTAGAAATTCTACCTAGAAGTATGATAATCTGATGCTAAAAAAAAATATTTTAATACTTTTTCACAAACATCTGTGGAAGGCAGGTATTTCTTTCTAGTCTAGTCAACCCTTAAAAACAAGACGTCGTGTATTCTGTAGGCACAGAATATTTATTTTCCTGTGTAAAATGAAATGTTTTAAGTACTAACATGCAACATGCAGGTTCAATCATGCAAATGCTGACTACTGACTGTAGGGCTTATTACGGTGAACAGAACTCTGTCAGGAAGTTTTGCAAAATTATGTCCTATTGTCGCATTACTGACATAGCCTTTAGTATTTCCCACTGACAGTGAGAGCTGGAGATTATGAAATCCAGACTATGTAGCGTTTACAATATTCTGGTTATGATCACCAGGTAGTATTATGTATAGTTTTGTTCTTTCTTGCACAGCTTCTGATCCCAGCTTAATCTTTACAGACATGCTTGCAGTATTGTTCATTTTGTGATGCGGTTTCGGTTTTGGGGAGTGATAGCAAGCAGCAAAAGAGGTTTTTTTCTTTCTCCTTCTTCATCTCTTTAAGGGTGTGGACAGTTAAAATAAACATGCTGCTTTAAAAGGGGCTTGGGGGGACTTTCATGTTTCAGCTGAATCTTTTCTAACTGTCATACCTGTCTGCTCTACAGGCATACCTCGGAGATATTGCGGGTTCGGTTCCAGACCACTGCAATAAAGTGAATATCGCAATAAAGCGAGTCACACAAATTTTTTGGTTTCCCAGTGCATATAAAAGTTATGTTTACACTATACTCTAGTCTATTATGTGTGCAATAGCATTATGTCAAAAAAAATGCACATACCTTAATTAAAAAATACTTTATTGATAAAAAATGTGAAGTGAGCAAATGCTGTTGGAAAAATGGCGCCGATAGACTTGCTCGACACAGGGTTGCCACAAACCTTCATTTTGTAAAAAACACAATATCTGCGAAGTGCAATAAAGCGAAGCACAATAAAACGAGGTATGCCTGTATTCTGTAGTAAGTAAAAGCTCAACCACAATAACTGACCAGTGGCTCCTTTCAGGGGTAAATCATTGCAATTTAGCTTCACTTACCGTGGGCTAGGAATAGACACACAAAGCAGTCGCATTAGATCAGATGAGGTGCGCTCATGAGAGAGGAATCTCAATTAGCCAAATGAGAGTCAGTTCTAGGTTTGGAGTGAATCTAGGCATGGGCATTTGGGCAAAGAGATCTGAGAGGACCATCTGCATACTGCTTGTGATCACCTCTGGGCATGTAATATAGGCAAGCATCTTTAAATATATACCTTGAATGATTTTGTCTCCAGTGGGAATTTAACTTTCTTGGCTCCAGTCATCTGCTTCAGCTCACAAAAAGTTGGCACAGGTAGGTGTCTCTTAAGATTTCCTTTAATAACAGTTGGTGCAGGCGACAGGGTAATGATTGTGCTACTTCCCTTCCCTCCTTGTTGCACAGAAGAGGGAATGATTTGGGCCAGAGTGTGTTGCAGGCTATTTTTATTTTATGGTGAAGGCTGGAGGTTTTAAAACTCTGATGTCTTCCATTACCTAAACAGGTAATGTCCACTTATTTATATCTGTTGGGTATTTCTTAACCTGAGCACATGTTCAGTACCTATGGGAATGTCTACACAGCACAATGCAATCCTTTGTAACAATACCCAAACCAGATGCAGTCAAACTAACTTGGGTATTGGAATCTGCTTGGATAATCACACCCTGTTTCTTAGCAGAGGGCTAATTATATGTAGGCACAGTTCTGAGCAAAGGTGAGTAACCTGTACCATCATCTCACATGTCTTGAACAGACAGCTTTCGTATCTCACAGACCTCTCTGCATTTCACAGGAGCTCCTGTGCTGCTTCTGTGATCCTGGGGAAGAGAGTCTAATAGTCTGCAGCAGGCTGATGCTAGCTGTAAATTACTACCTACTTCGTGCAGCTCTGAAGCCAGCAAACAGACAAAATAGAGCTATTTACCTAGCTCCTCTTCACTTTTCATAGCTCTGAACATTCCCACTTCAGAAAACTCAAGGACCAGATAGCTTAGGGAGTGAGGCATTGTTTTTATTTTACCCTATCATCATCATGCAGCCCAAATTACAGTCTAACCCTTTGAGTATCATGTAAAGCCCAGGCTACAGAGACTGTTAGATATACAATTTGAACTGTACCATTCCCCACTTACTCTGTCCTCAACTTATCAGCTGCACTTAGGCCGTGGTTGTTCATTGTAACTCCAGTCTTATAGTAGCATGCAGGAATGGACTGGTCTGTGCTGTGCTAGGTAGTGCAGAACACAGCAGTGGTCTCTGTCCTACAGAAACGTCCTGCACACACACGCGCGCACGCACACACACACACACACACACACACACTACACAAAAACGTGGTGTGTACAAACTCCCTGTATAGGTCTTCATAACTGAGTATAAGACAAGAGACAACTGATGCACAAGGACTGATGGAACAGCGCCAAGAAACCACGAGACTAAATCAGTCATCCTGACAAGCAGTCCTCATGGCATGCTGTCATAGGATTTGTAGCAAAATAATGAGATGGGTTTACAGATTTTCACAGCAAGCTCCTCCCAAGCATGAGAGACAATGTCAATGTGCTTGTTGGAAAACTAAGATGACAATAGAGGCAGGCCAAGGCTAGTGGGAAATGGAAGTTGAGATTTCCGTACCCAATGAGGGGAATGTGTGCGAGGCTAGCAATGGTGGCATGAGAGGGGTGGCAGTGGTGGCAGGCATGGGTGGGGACTGAGGGAGGGAGAAGTATCATTGAGAGATGGGAGAAGGATGCTGAAGAGTTTGTGGATGTGCAACCAGTCTTCTTGCTGGTGAGAGAAGTCGGGAGGTTGGGCTTGTAAAGCTAGTAGGATGTGAAAAGGGAGCCACTGAAAGGAGGACTGAAGACCTGAAGAGAGCCACAAGGGAATAGTAAGTGAGCAAGGTACAAAAAAAAAGAAGTCCCTAGACTGTTATGAAGTGAATACCTGGGCATCAACCCCCTTGGCAAATCACATGCTCGGTCCCACTTTTTCAGGCAGATTAGCATAACACAGCTGGTTTCTACTAATGGGAGGGTCTGAGTTCAATAAAGGATTTATCAGTTTTAATTAAGAATCCACATGAATAGTTACATCCATTTTGTTCAAATGCCTGCAATGTGACAGGAATGTCCCTTTAAATGTTAACGTATTCATAAGATTGCAATTGCACATGTGTTGCTTGTGCTCTTTGGAGTCAATCCCGTGTCAATGAGAACTCTGACTCAGACCGAGTGATCTTTCAAAGCCAAATTGGTATTTAAGCAGCACTCAATAAATGCCATGGAAAATTTAGATTAAACATGCATTACGTTAAGGCATTCCAAGCAATGCTCTACTCCGATAGAACATTTGTAAATTCTTTAATAATAATTAAGGATCAATTAATAGGAATTAATTAATTTCCTATTAAGGGGACATGGGACAAAATACCATAGGGGCATTCATCAAAAAGGCACATCAAAATGAAAAGGTTGGAAGCCAAAACTAGAACCGCTTCAACTTGAAAATACTGGAATAATTTATCAAAGGTTTTGGAGTCTCTGCTCTGTTGCTTGATGTCACTTAGTGAGGGGTGGGTTTGTCTTTCTAAAAAGCTGTTTCCTTTTGAAGTTTAATTGATGGGCTTGATGGAGGTATCACTTGTTGCAGTTCTCTGCCACATGATAGGCAAGTCTCACAGCTGATGATCATGGTGGTCTTTTCTTTTTTTTGGCTTCATGATTTATAAGCCGGTGGAATCTTCTAAGTGGGAATTGGGACTGTAAAGTAGGGGCCTCAGTACCATTACATAGTCAGTCCAGTAAAAGATAGCACCTAAGAAAGCATCCTTACTTGGGAAGGATGTTTAAATGCAAGCCTCATTACATCCCTAAACTGTCTCCAGCGTAACTCTGTGTTTGAGACCTTTTGGAAAGTTTAAACCCAGACTCCAAAACTGCGGCTTCAGCCAATGACTCAGTTGTGTCTATAATAGATGTTGTGTAACCTTGGGGACTTTTAATTTTACCTCCATTTTTAAGCAGCAGAAATTTTAGTTGTGGCTTTTCTCTTTTTCTCTTTCCATTTTTTTTTTTAACTCAAGCTTTTATTCCTTGTTCTGCCTGTTGCTAAACTGGTATAGCAAGTGATTACCTGTTGTGAAGCTGAAGCAAAAGAGAAAAGCTGCCATTATCTCCTGTCACTCATCTTTTGGGGAGTTGGAGTTGCCAAAGTGAAGATTAAAAAAAAATCAGGATAGAGGAAGCACAAGAAAAAGGGCAAAGTGAGAAAAACCACAGCTCTTTATATTTCTGGTTTCTGTGTGATCCAGCCAAAGGTGCTAATTGAAGCTGCCTTTCTTCTCTCTCTGGGGACCTGTTCCTCTTGACCCAATTAGACACGTGAACTAGCAAATCCCTTCGGACTCCATGCCACAGCGTCCAAAGCTTTTCTTATGGTCTTCTCGCAGGTGTCATGGAAAGAGATGTTAACATTGCTGCCTCTTTGGCTCTCCAAATAGATAGAGGGATGTTCTCAAAACAGAATTCCTTTTAGCAGGTTATGGATGAGAGTAGAAACCTCTGCGAAGCCCATTAAGGACTTCCCCATGCTAATAAAAATGTGGTAGGGATGTCCTTTGCCTTAATGAATATGGCCCTGAATAGAGAGGCTGTCTAATGCCCTGTCTTTTTTGCACCGATGCAAGTATTTTTTAAGAGACAAAAAATATCTTTTTTTGTATCGGAACAATCAAGCTGGTTCCTATAATGACTTGTATCCTGGGTACTGAAATCCAGCAACAATGAGAGATTTTTCAAAAAAGCTAAGCGGTATTATATACTGGATGTAGGTAGGTAGATAATATGCATTTCTATCATGGCAACCTTCCAAGTCTCTCTCAATATCTTAATATGTAAATTGATCTGTTCACTTAGTATTGTTCCTTGTCCAGATTGAAAGCAAAGATTCAGGGATGTCATTTCTTTGCTTTTAGATGTTTTACAGCCTGACCCTTGTTAGTGGTGCTGTCTCTGCCACTCTGTGCAAAATGCAGAGAAGAAATGAATAGGCATTGCCAGACTGAATCACCCCCTGAGTTCATCTCATCCCATAAGTGCTCCTTGACACCGGGCAGAATCACGTTTTTGGGCGGGGTGTCAAATATATGGTCCCTGGAGCCAATCCATCTGGCTGGTGGTGTGCTTGGTAGGCCATGGAGGTTGGGGTGGCTAGTGGATGCATGGCTAGTAGGAGCATGGCCTGCCACAGAATAAGGGCCTGGAGAGCCGAGTTGGGCACAGCAGTCGATGGCAGGAGGGGGAGTGTCACCACAGCCCTGCTTTCCCCACTGCTGCTTGGCCTGCCATCACTCCCCTCCCTCTCCCACTGCGGCTGGACAGGCTACTGCCACTAGGTGCACTGCTGGCTCTGTCATCTCTGCCAGGTTTGGATGTGGCCTGTGAGGGGTCCTATAGTTCAGATATAGCTCAGGGAGCAGGGTGAGTTTGACACCCCTGTTTCAGAGGCATCTGAAAGAACCATTGCAGTGGGGAATGGCAGGATACATTCTCCTCCACAAATGTCTCCTCATCATTGGAGACTTGATTATTATTATTATTATTTCTTAGTCCCACAACCTGGTATTCTCTCTTCCCTTGTTAAAATTTTCGTTTCTTACCTTATCATTCTGGGTACTCTTGCCATCTGTAGACCCATCCAGTGCATCTTCCAATCTTGCTAATTTCTTGGCCTCTAGGGCATTTAGACTGCATTCATCAGTCTAATGACATGTCACTTAAAAATTGGCAATTCCAGAAGTATACTCCTTTTAGGACCATGTGTCTACCCATACCAGAAGGTCCACTGGGCTAGCATAATTGAGGCACACCAGCTTTGATAAGCAACAGCAGGAGGGAACTATGTAATTTTATGTCCCAGCCTGAACAACAGTTACAGCTGGCTTCACTGAGGGCAGCATTCAATGCGAGTCCAGGGTGAAGCTCAAACTCATGGTTCTGGAGCTGTAGGGAGATACCTCATCTTGTGTAAGAGGCAGTGAGATATTCAATGGACAGGAAGCAGGTAAGGGAAGGTAACCATAGTTATGATAGTAAATGAGTAAAATAGTAATGACAAAGCCAGAATAACAAAGCCTTGGCTGGGATGACCTAGTTGGGGCTGGTCTAGATGTAGCCTCCTGAGGTCCCTTCAGACCCTTATCTTCTGTGATTCTATGAATAGCCCCTCAATATGGGAGGCAACATATTTAACATGACTCAACAAAAATCCTAAGGATCCTTTTCCTGAGGACATAAATAATAGATTTATAGGTATTAGGGTTGGAAGGGACCTCAATAGGTCATCAAGTCCAACCCCCTGCCCTGGGCAGGAAAGAGCACTAGGGTCAGACGACCCCAGCTAGGTGCTTGTCCAGTCTCCTCTTGAAGACCCCCAAGGTAGGGGAAAGCACCACCTCACTGGTACCCTATCGTTCTGGCCCTTATGTTGGTACTTAAGGTATCAGTTTAATTTTTCACTGTCTTCATTTTCACTCACTCTAGACTTCTCCATTTGAAGGGGAAGTGGTAAATGGAGAAATACTATGACGTGCACCTTCCTTTTCCCCTAGTATTTCAGTTCATAAGAGGGATTATAGGCCTTGGCTGATTACAAGAGCTGTTGACTGAGCTGAGTGACCCAGGAAAGCCCTTCCAGTTGATATTCCCTAAGAGCAGAGAGCCACAAACAAGGTACCCTATGGTAAAGGGTGGGGGTTTTCAGCCTGTCAACTTCTCTGTGGTAATTTCCTGCAGTAAATCAAGTCAACTCAAAGACAGCCCTTTATAAAAGAAGAATAGGTTACTACAGCTTAGTTTTTACTTACTGAGGGGCAAGAGTTTACATATAAGATAGTTACTGTAGCTGGTGCCTTACAAATCCCCATCCTTATTTACCCAGTAATAAACATTTTCGTGTTCCCATCCCTAGACAACACAAGTTTGAAAAGGCCTGTTTTCATGAGGTATTCAGCCAAGGAAGATGGCAAATTGAAGATATTTAGACTACATGTGTAAGATTTGAGATAAACACTGATATTTTGGGGCTGTGTGTTGCAATTAATGTTGCTTCTACATCATTGCAGGCTTGAGTAGAACAAGATAAATACAATGGTTGAAATGGAGAGAGGCTTGGCCTTGAACCTTTGAATATTGGAAGAAGTTACTGAGAAAGGTTGTAGACTTTCCACCCTTGGAGGTTTTTAAGACCTGGGTAGACAAAGCCTTGTCTGGGATGATGTAGTTGGGGCTGGTCCTGCTTGGAGCAGGGGTTTGGACTCGATGTGACCTCTCAAGGTCTCTTGCAACCCTAATTGTCTATGACTCAACATGTTTAGGTCTGGAATTGCTTCAGAGCTTGAAAGGTGGTCTCTAGAACCAGCTCAAGATGGTGTAGCATCATAATAATGGCTGGTGCTATGTGACTTTCTGTAACTGGCATGGTAGGCAACTTGCAAAGTTAATAGTCTTATGAACCTGCTCTCATGGCTTGCTGAAATCTCATGAGAATTGAGTTGTACTCATCTGGGTTCATCTTTGAACTCTGTTACCATTCCCCAGTCCAACGGAGTTGGTTATTTGTATCAATGGAAGCAACAAAAGTCCCTTACTTTGTTTTATAGTCCGGACACTGTTTCTCTGTCTCTTCTCTTTCCAGTCCATGGCAACATTGATAAATATGCAGAGTTACTTGAGTGAACTGTTGCTGGCAGATTCCACACGTGGTTTCCAGCATGAATCATGTAACCATCCTCTGTGAACTACACCTAGTCCCAGTAGATGGTTTGTCTTCTCTTTACAACTTGAAAATTTGAATGCTCTGCGTAGCAGCCTTGGACAAGTGATGCATGGAGAGTATTTAAATAAATCAAGGTCCTTTATTTTCTGCATCACTGTGCTTTCATTTCTTGGCTTTATGTGCTCTAGTTCTAAATGCATTTCTCAGTGGATCAGCATACTCAGGGCCACCATCCTAAGCCAAAAGACCTGGGCCACTGTGGGTGTGTTAACTGGTTTTCAGATGATACCCAAGAATTTTATCTTGGAATTTGGAAATCAGGAGAAGAGGAAATTTCTGGTTGAAATTCCACCAATCTTGCAGGGACTGGATCAGGAAGTCCCATAGATGAAAAACATTTTAGAGGCTAACATAAATCCCATGGGCTGGAATCAAGGTTTCTGAAGAGGATTTTATTTTTTGGTTTTGGTTTTAGTGTTTTTAAAACGAACCTGCCCCACCAAAAAAAAAACCAACCAAAAAACCCCACTGATTTTAATGCTCAACTCTAACACCAAGCAAAAATAATACTGTGCAAGATTTGCAAATACAAAGGTAGTTGACTGAGTGACAAATTGCCTGGAGATGAGAATTGTTGGAGTAGGAATTCAATAAATTGAAATGAAACAGATTCTGTAAGGAATGTAAGAACAAAGGGGGTCATAAGTGCAAGAAAGAGAGAAATCCGTTGGGTACCTACTAGACTGCAGAAGGGCAAAAGACCACAGAGTGGAAGTGTTGAATTTCCTTCATGTGGGAGGACTGTGAATTGGAGAAGAGGTATAGGAGCACCCTGTGCACATGGTGCCATCTTCTAGACCCTGCTGGTACCTGGCAGGAAAGCAGATAAAGACAGACTTGGTGAGAGATAGGGAACCGAGGCTCTCTTTTCTTCATGCCTACAGAAGTTGTATTATTATTCCCTTAAACCAGAGCAGGTGATGATGGACCTATGGATCCATCTCCCTCCCTTCTCCTTTGGAGCAATGCTGATGTGGGTGCACAGTGTGGTGTTGTCTCTATAGGAGCTGTAATTGTGATAAACTTAGTTGGGAATTAAGGATGTTGGAAAGCTCCTTTTATGATTCTGCCCTGACTCACAGATGTTTTCCCTGAGCAGGTCATCTTGGGCCTGTCTACATAAGATGATTTATTGCCCAGTAGACTAATGTATTGCACAGTAAAGCATTGTCATCTATATGTGCACGGCATTTACCGCACCATGAATTAGACTACTGCAAAGCTGGCTACTACCTGTAGATACAGGTAGTAGATTAACCACACAGTAACTCCTGTCCAGTACTGCATGTGTAGATGCTGACTGGGAGCAATTTGCTCCTGGTCAGCCCAGGTAGCAGGGGGCCACTGCTGCCTGGCTGAGCAACCAAGCAGGGGGAGCTGGTACAGCTGCGTCCTGGCCCTGTGCATTTGGGGGTGAGTGCCCATGTATATTGGGCTGGGAGACAGATGCTCCTGAAGGTATCTTGGTCCCTTGCATATTGGGACTGGCCACCAGGAGTTCCTCCTGGCTGGTGCAGGGGGGCAGAGCAGGGCAGGAGCAGACCTGGACCAGGCTGCTACCATTGGTAGAAAATCTGTGCCCCAACAGGATACACATGTAGACATTTTTCTGGTCAAACTTTGCTGCACCTTCCTTTGCTGCACAGTAACCTGGGCATTAATTGCATGTGTAGATGCACCCCTTTTTGCCCCATGGATTTAGGAACCTTTGACAGATAAAAGTTGTAATAATTGCTGTCCAAGCCAAAGGAAATATTCAGGGACAGTGGCTATTCCTTCCTGAGGTATCTGCCTATATGATAGGAAGTGGCATTCTGTTGCTGCAGTATCCTTTATTTGTCCTCCAGTGTGTAGGTTATAAATCATCTTTCTTTCCCCTGGTCATGCTTTTACCCACTCTTGCCTTTGGATGCTTGGTATGTTCTGACTAGATGCAGAGGCTGGAACCATCAGACAGGTAGAAAAATCAAATGCTCCTTCTTGTGGTGGGACATGACTTGCAGATTAACTCGCATCCTCCTGCAATTCATCACCAAATGTTCTCTGACTCCGTTGGTAGCCAGCTATTTAAGATTTAACCCTTCTCCCTTACCACCCTTTCCTTGTCCCCCAAATCAATGCAGCTGAAATGAGCTGGGTTCCAGGGAAGGCAATGCATAGACAGGACTTACCCACAAAGGTACAGTTTCAAGACCTTGATATGAAAATAATACAGTAACCATTTAAAAAATATGCTTGCCTATGGAAAAAAAACCACTCACCACTGTATATTTTAATGATCATTGTGATTAAAAAAAAAATGGAATTTGTGACTTAAGATTTGCTTCCTCTCCTTCACTCTACTCCCTTCCCCAGTGTATTTTCTACAAGTTTATCGTATTATTGCCTAGGTGAAGACAAGACTCTCACCAATGATGTCTCCCTCCCAGTTAGGGTTAATGTTAGTGGCCCAGTTCATAGATCACAACATGGCTTCTTGCTGGAAAAGGCCATCATATTCCAAAAATAAAACTGAAGATGGGGGGGGAGACTTTTTCTTAATATGCAGTCTATGTGATTTATAGTGGAAAAAACACAGGCTCCTAGATACTGAACAATAATTAAAGCTATTAAAGAAATCCAACATAAATGGTAATTTCTTCCTCAAAGTGATGCTCCATTAGAATGACTTGTCTCTCGCTGGAAACCATTGCCTGTCACAAGGACCAATATTGTCTCTCTGGGCCCTTCTACACTGGCTGCAGCCTTCTCTTGAGACTGCTGTTGGAAAATAAGCTTCTCCTTTCAGTATATACTCCAAGCACTGCAAACCTGGAACTGGGGCAGTGAAGACTTCTTGGGAAATCCCTTCCCACTGGGCTGATATGCCAAAGTCTGAGATCTTGTGAGGATGGTGAAGGGTGCCCCAGAGCATCCTCACTCCCTTGGTTTCAGGTTTGGGATGGAAGAAAAGTGAGTGGGTCAGTCTTATTTTTCAATAGCCATTTTAAAAGCAACACAGAGCCAGTGTAAACCTTTCTCAGTATTGCCAACTCCCATGATTTTAGACATTGCTCTTAAAGACTATGCTTTGGGAATGTAAAAAAAATAGCTCTTTCTTTTTTAAATATAAATAATAATAATAATTTAAAAAAAAGAAAGAACGAGCTATTTTTTCACATTCCCAAAGCATAGACTTTAAGAGCAATGCCAAAAACCATGAGAGTGGGCAATGCTGCTTTTCTCCTCTTGCTGTATGCTCCCCATCAATGGGCTTTTATCTAGTGCTTGCATTATAAGAGAACCAGAGCGCGTGAAGCTGTTTCTTTTCTTCTTTTTTTTTTTTTACTTTCTATTCAGAAGCAAATGTCAGGCTATAGAGCTGGATTTCTGTGGTCATGCTTTTTAAGAGCAACCTGGAGTTTCAATTAAATGTGCAGGGAGCAGAAAGAATGCTGACCAGCTGTAGTTCATTTGAATCGGCCTGAGCTGGGGAGGGTATGTGTATGTGAGCGCACACACAAATGTGTGGATAGTTCACCGCGGGGAGCAGGAGTCAATGACTGTCAGACTGCCTTTGTTGACAGGTATTGACCAACTCTGACTGGGTGAAGCTGAGAGTGGAAGTGAAGCGTGCTCTCCCCTGGACCAGCGACATGCAACAGCAATTTGGCTTTACCTTATCTGCTGCCTTCACCTGTCCAAGCTGCTGAGAAATCTTTCCATAGTTCTACGTTACAGCTCTTATGACGAATAAGAATCAGAATACTTTGATAACGCTTTACACTTCCAAAGTGCTCTCCAACCAGACCCCTTGAGTCAGTAGTTCTGGAATTGCTGCTGCCTAGGATATGGTTCAAATAGGGAAGGCTTAGAGGAGGAGAAGGATGCCTTACAAGGAAGAAGGCATTAGGGTTGTTGGTTGTAGTTGTGTTGGTCTAAGGACATAGGCAGACAAGGTTCTTTGAGTATATGATAACTTTTATTGGACAAATTAACAGTTGTTCTTTGCAAGCTTTCAGGCACAGCCACCCTTCTTCAAGCTTTTGTACCTGAAAGCTTGCAAAGAACATTTTTTCCAATGATTTAGTTGGTCTAATAAAAGATATCACATTTACCCAAAGAAAGAAGGCTGACACTCCAAATGCTTTAAGAGATTTCCTACTTTGTTGGCCTGCATAGGTGAAGAGTGAATGAAAATCATATCTTAATTAACCCTCTCCTTAGGGCTCTTCAATACTGCTCAATGTATCTGTGTGTAGGTCTTGGGTTTTTGTGGATTTTTTGGTTGGCTTTTATTTGTGTTTTTAGATCACTGATTCTCAACTGTGGTTATGTGGTGCCTTGGGGTGCCATGAGATCCTCTAAAGAGTCCCACAGGGTACCATACAATAGTAGCACTGTTTTATATATGAAAATACCTATGCATAATTTACAAGATAAACCCAGATATTTCAAATAGGAATCCATCGAGTGAAGAATGGTCTGACATGTTGTGGTTTTTCTGAGTTCTGTACAACGGAAGAATTGCTCTATAATTTTTCTGTAGTTCTAAAAAAAAAGAGTGAAAGCTAAGAGCTGGCATTGTCTAAGGGGTGCCTTGAGTCTACTGAGGTTGAGAACCACTGTTTTAGAGCAATGAGAATCAATAATTAGATGAAGCTGGTGAAACTACGTGTATGTGTATACTACCCTGAGTCCTCTGGTGAACATCACGCTCCTTTGGACACACCCGAGTACAAGGTTTGCCCTTGGACAGCTCCTTGAGCTATGGGGAGAACAGACACCTTCTTCCACTGCTCCAGCTGGGTCCTGGAGTCGAGGTGTATCATGTCCCCCTGCTCTTTGTGCACCCACAGAGCCAGTCATCTCATCGTACAAGGCAATTGGATTCAGCAGGCATGACTTGCCCTTGGTGAATCCATGCTGGTTTCTCCAAGTACTCCTTTTCTTCCCTTGATGTGACCTTGACATGAAAGCCCCTACCAAGGTTCAGTGGTGTGTGGAATACATATATCTTCACATAGCACCATGTCATAGATTCATAGTTGGTAGGGTCGGAAGGGACCTTGCAGATCTTCTAGTCTGACCCCTGCCCTGGGCAGGAAAGAAAACTGGGCTCAAATGACCCCATCTAGGTAATCATCAAGCCTCCTCTTAAAGATCCCTAAGGTAGGAGCCAGCACTACTTCCCTTGGAAATTGGTTCCAGATCCTAGCCGCCCTGACTGTGAAGTAGCGCCTCCTGATGTCTAGTCTAAACCTACTCTCTAGCAACTTATGGCTGTTATTCCTTGTTACTCTGGGAGGCACTTGGGGAACAAGGTCTCTCCCATTCCCCGCTGGTCCCCCCCTAGTAAGTTTATAGATGGCCACCAGGGCCCCCCTCAGCCTTTTCTTGTGGAGGCTGAACAGGTTCAGGTCCCCTAGCCTCTTCTCGTAGGGCCTATCCTGCTGTCCCTGGATCATGTGAATGGCCCTCCTTTGGACACTCTCAATGCTGTCCACATCCCTCCTAAAGTGCAGTGCCCAGAACTGGAGTCAGTACTCGAGCTGTGGCCTGACCAGTGTCACATATTGGGGGAGGATCACCTCCCTGGACCTGCTTGTGATGCATTTGTGGATATATGACAAGGTGAGGTTAGCCTTCCTGACCGCGTCCCCACATTGGCAATCCATGTTCATTTTGTATTCTATAATGACTCCAAGATCTCTTTCTGCCACTGTGCTTTTGAGAAGTGCATTCCTCGGCCTATAGGTATGCTGCTGGTTCTTACTGCCCAAGTGCAGCACCCTGCACTTGTCAGTATTGAATCCCATCCTATTTTCATTCACCCACCCCTGTAACCTGTCCAGGTCCAGCTGTATCCTGTCCCTCCCTTCTAGCATGCCCACCTTACCCCAAATCTTGATGTCATCCACAAATTTAAACAGGTGCTTTTCACCCCCTCGTCCAAGTCACTAATAAAGAAACTGTACAGTGCAGGCCTGAAGACCGAGCCCTGGGGAACCCCACTGCCCACATCCCTCCAGGTTGAATAGGACCCATCCACCACCACTCTCTGGGTGTGCTCTCTCAGCCAATTTGTGATCCATCTGACTGTGTAGGCATCAATGCCACAGTCGCCTAGCTTTTTAATAAGAAAAGGGTGGGAGACAGTGTCAAAGGCCTTCCTGAAGTCGAGAAAGATTACATCCACTGTGACACCTGCATCCAGCAATTCTGTGACCTGTTCGTAGAAGGAAATCAGGTTGGTCTGACAGGATCTGCCCCTAATGAAACCATGCTGGTTGCCCGTGAGCATCATCACTGCTGCTGGCCCTTCACAGATGTGCTCCTTGATAATCTTCTTAAAGAGCTTCCCTGGGATCAAAGTAAGGCTAATGGGTCTATAGTTGCCTGGGTCCTCCCTCCTCCCTTTTTTGAAGATGGGGACCACATTGGCCCTCTCCCAGTCATCTGGTACCTGGCCAGAGCACCATGAGTGCTTGTAAATCCGTGCCAATTCCCTTAATACCCTGAGGTGGAGAGCATCTGGATCTGCTGATTTGAAGAAGTGCAGCCCCTCCAGAAGTTCCCTAACTCGGTCCTCCCTGACCCTAGGCCTGGCAGAGTCTCTCCTGAGTCCATCTCAAATGTCAGTGGGGGAGTCCCAGTCCCTGCACAAAAAAATGGAGGCAAAGAAATTGTTAAAAAGGTCTGTTTTTTCCTCTGGTGCAACCACCAGATTGCCTAGCATATCCTGAAGGGGTCCCACATTACCCGGTGCCTTCTTCATACTCCCTATATATTTAAAAAAGGACTTTTTGTTGTCCTTCATCCTTGATGCTAGCCCTAGCTCCGTATCTGCCTTAGCTTTCCTAACAGCCCCCTTACAAACCCGACTGATGGAGGTATACTCCATCCTCTTTGGTGATAGCCCCTCCCTTCCACTGAGTGTACGCCTTTTTTTGGGCAATCAGGCATTCCCGAATGCCCTTGGTGAGCCGGGGGGCTTTCGAGCATTCTTGCCCCCTTTGATTTCTTGTTGGGATTGTCACCCCTTGGGCTCTGAGTATTGTCTCCTTAAGAAGCAACAATTCATCTTGGGTACTCAGTTCCCCTACTCTCCAGGACGCCAGTGCCTCTCCTTCCAATCTCCTCAGCTCATTGAAGTTGGCCCTCTTGAAGTCAAGGGCTACTGCCTTGCTGCAGGCCCTTGGCACCCTGCACTAGATGGTGAATTCCAGCAGGCAATGATCACTGTTGGCCAGGTGGTCGAGAACCTGGAGTCCCCTCCCCAGGCCGTCACCCGTTGCCAGGACCAGGTCCAGCAAGGAATTTCCCCTGGTGGGACTGTGCATCTCCTGGGTTAAGTCAAGTTCCTGTATTTCAGCAAGGAACCTTTGTGAGTGGTCTGACCTGTCTGACTGCTCTTCCCAGCAGATGTCTGGGTAATTTAGTTCACCCATAACTACTGTATCCCTTGCCTTAAGTACCTCTGCAAGCTGACCCAAGAATTCGCAGTGCAGCTCTTCCCCTTGGTTGGGAGGTCTGTAGTAGACCCCCACCATTAAGTCCCTTTGCCTATGATCACCCTGTATTCTGACCCAGAGCACTTCAGCCTGCCCCTCCTCTGACCCCATTCTGCTAGTTGAGGGTGTGTATTGCTCTTTGATGTAGAGAGCCACACCTCTGCCTTTCCTCCCTGCTCTAGCCCACCTGTATAGTCTATAGCCCCTAATGTTAACTGTCCAGTCATCCGATGAATCACACCAGGTTTCTGTGAGCCCTACTATGTCCAGGTTTGAACTACCTATCTGGAGGGCGAGTTCCACCTGCTTATTCCCCATACTATGAGCATTGGTGTAGAGGTATTTAAGGCCTTGAATTGGTGCATGGTTCACCCCTACATTCTCAGGACTATCTGGACCCCTGTCACTTACCTGGGTACTGCTCGTGCATGTCACCTGTCTTGGTTGGGAGGTGTTCACAAGTTCTCCAGTGGCCCCATCCCCCAGTGAAGCTAGTTTAAACCATGCCGCATGAGATCAGCCAACCTGGAAGAGAAGACATGCTTGCCTTTAGGGGAGAGGTGTAGCCTATCCCACCCAAGCAAGCCCCCTGCACCAACATATGGGTTGTTATCCAAGAACCCGAGGCCTGCCTGGTGGCAACAAGTCTGTAACTGTCAGTTGACCTTGCCAGTGCAGACCTTGTGTTGCCATCTGTGTCTACTCACCGGGAGAATAGAGGAGAATACCACCTGTGCCCCTGTCTCCTTGAGCTTGGCCCCCAGGGCCTTGAAGTCCTTCATGATGCAGTCTGGGTTGGTTCTGGCCATGTCATTTCTTCCCACATGGATAAGAAGCATGGGGTACTGGTCTGAGGGTCAAATGTAGGCTGGGATCCTCTCTGTGATATCGTGATCCCTAGCCCTCAGCATGTAGCAGACCTCTCGTGCCATGGGGTTGGGCCAACTGATGGGACCCTCCATTCCCCTTAGGATGGAATCCCCAGTGATGAGGACCTGACATTTCTTCCTCATGGTGCACCCCCTCTGTACTGTCTGTGTCGTGCATGGAGTGGCACTGTCCCTACTGGAGGCAACCCCTTCGTCCTTCTCCTCCAGGGCTGCCAGGGCCTTGTATCTGTTCCCCAGTTGTACCCGGGGAGCCTTCACTATGTGAGCCCATGCAGCCCTGGTTCTGGTGGATACCTTCTGTCACTCCTCTGTTGAACATGTCTCCTGGGGGGTCTGTACACTGGACGAGTGGTCCTGCAGTGAACAGAAATAGGTGTCATTTTCGTCCTCTGCAGCCCTGAACCCCCTCAGCCTAGGCTACTGACATCTGACACCTTAGAAAGAGCCTCAGATTGAAGTTGTGAGTGTATGCTTTGTTTCCACTGAGCTCTCTCCACCTTTGGGGTGCATGCTCAGATCCCTTCCAACCACTCTTCTTTACCTTCATCCCCAGCAGTGCCAGTCTTTGGTACTTAAGCTCCAGACAAAAGCTCATCTGAATAGGGTGGGAGACCAGGTCACATTCAGTTGTTTGATGTACTCCAAAAATATGAATAAAAAGTGTGCAAGTGTTTTGTATTCGGCCTGTCATTTTTACAAATGCATCTCTTGTCCTTGCAGACACATAGAATCTAAATTGTTTATGCCGATTATGGCAATGAATAGGTCACCAAATTAAACTGACCGTTCTCAGCACAGAAGTCAGTGTTTCCATTCTGGATATAGTGATCAGGTTTAGCATTGGCAATATCCTGGCATTTAGTAGTCAGACAACAGATAACACACATTTCATTATTTATCTTGCAGATCCACTTTGAGCTTTCTGGATTTAATTGCCAAAAACAAATAGAGAGGACTCGTGAGAGGAAAGCCCCAGTCACTGGGCGTTTCTGATGTGGAAGTGAGTGAAAATAACCTATTGTGGATTTTGGAATAGAATAGCAACAGCAGAGAAGTGGTATTAGGAGCTAAAATGTTTCATTAACAAGTCAAGCAGCACATAGGAAATTACTCTATATGTTGTTTTTCTTTGCATTATGGTAATATGTAGGGGGCCTCATTGTGCTAAATGATGTACAAATATTGACTTTTATTCAGTAAAATAAACTGCAGCAGTGGTGCCTCTTCAAGCACTTTCTAAATGGAAGTAATTTTTTGTAAATCCAGACTATTATTCTAAGTTTTCAAATGCAGGTTATGCCATCAATCATTTTTTTGACCCAAACATAAGCTACACCATGCTGATCCAATACTGTGTGACACACAGTCTACGACGTGCCTTTTATATACACTTGAAGCCCCACTACCATCAGAACTTCCATTCAAGTCCACAAGCAGGTCCAACATTTAGGGGCAGTTTTAAAACCAGGAAATCAGATTTAAAAGACTTTCTGTAAGTACATGAATGGGTGTGTGAACATGCATCCATACAAACATGCACATCCTGACATCAAGGTTGTTTATTGCCCTGGAGGTCACAACAGCAGAGCCAATGCAAAGGGCAAGGTAATCCCCTTTTAGTCAAGAAGGTGGCAGTGAGGGAAGGAGCTGTGTCTATAAAGGGTGAGCTATACTTGGGGTATACAACTTCACACCACTGCTCACGCAGAGCTAGGGAAAAAAAGCAACCACCTTACCAGTAATTGTTACCTTGCAAAAAGCCTGCATGCAGAGCGGAGATATAGCAACATATTGGTGCCCTTGACTGTGAGCTGATGTTTTCAGTAGAGCAAATGGGAACATACACATTGTCCTCTCCAACCTGCATCTGTCTATAATGATCCAGAAGACCCCTTTTAAAAGCCTCTTTGGGTAGCAGTTGTTCTCCAAGGACAAGAAGGTATTGGTGCATCACAAGCTCCAAAGATCCCCAAAGAACAGAACTGAGATTTTTTTGAGGGAGATGATTATTGTATTTTGTTTCTTATCCAGGGAAGGCAGGTCAGTGACACACAGTTATCTTTAGAAGAGTTTTAGGTGACACAATAAAATGCTGTAGCTGTGCAGTTAGGCATCAACATCCTTAAGGGAAGGATGTATCTTGATCCCTCTAGGATAAGGATTCCTGGGCAGAGAGAGGAAAATAGCTTGCTAAACGGTATTTTACTTGGGGGATCCTGAGAGATTTGCTTCCATTTTGTTTTTTTTTATAAGATTTCTGTGTGAAACATTAGGGAAATTGCCAAACCTATCCCAAAAATATGGTTCTTGTTCTTTCTGTGCCTTAGTTTTATCACGTATAAAATGGAGATAATTGTCTTTACCTCTCAGTCCTCCTGCCAGGTCCTACACTCTTTCCTGGAAGGTCTCTTGTAGTTCTTTTATGTGCATTATAGTGATATTCACAAGCTCCAGCTGTGATCCACTTTAGCAAAGAAATGGAAAACTAGGAGAAAAGGGAATCACATACAAGGAAGGTGCTCTGTGGTGCTCAGTGGTAGCATGTTGGATATTAGGGGGAAAGTGTTCTCACGAGGAGGGTGATGAAGCATGGGAATGGGTTACCTAGTGAGATGGTGGACTCTCCATCCTTGGAGGTGTTGAAGACCTGACTAGACAAAGTCTTGGCTGGGATGGTGTAGTTGGGGCTGGTCCTGCTCTGAGCAAGGAGTTGGCCTAGTTGTGACCTCCCGAGGTCCTTTCCAACCTGAATTTCTATGATTTCTGTGGGTCTTGATTAGCAATGTAATGAGCACTATTAGCTCCTGGTGATTCCAGCAGGGTAGTTATTAGGCCTGTGTGAAGTGGCTAGTATTTGCGTTGGATTTGGATTCGGCCAATTCAGGGGACGGTGATTCGATTCTGTGATTCAAATCACTGTCCTGAATCAATTTGGCTGAATCTGATTTAAAGATTCGGCTGCTGCCAAATCTCTGAATCACGCAGACCCATCCCCTGCCTGCCTCAGCTCCCAGCACTTTGGGGGGGGAAGCCTTGATCTGCCAGGTGAGGAGGAAATCCCCACTGCCCTACACTGCATGTGGGGGCTCTGCATAAGCCCCCAGTACCCCCATGTCTGCCCCATCCATCCCAACTCTGGCCCTTTAAGGAAACAAACCCTGACTCATCAGTTCCTGTTCAGCGGGGGGTGATCCCTACTACTCTGCACCACGTGGGGGGCTCTTCCATGAACCCCCCCAAAGCCCTAAAGCTGCTGCAGGAATTGGAAAGTCTTGGGGTTTTCTCTGTGTTTTTTTTCTTAAACAGCTGTGGGGGGTAGGGTCCGGAGTGGGGGCTTGTGCAAATCCCCCCATGCAGTGGGGGGCAGCAGGGATTGCCCCCCAGCCAGGCAGCACTGGTGAGTTGGGACTTTTTTAAAGCACCGGAAGCCAGGCTGGGCAAGTGGGCAGGGCAGCCATGGGGTGGGGGCTGGGGAAGCAGGCAGGGGATGGGGCCTAGCGGGTGTACCCACCATGGTCTCCTCCCTCTCCTCCAGACCCCACCTCCCCAACCCCCTACTTACTAGCTTGGAGTCTGGCTCCAGCTCTCTGCTGCAGTGGGTGGGAACCATCTGAAGCATCAAACTCTCTAATTCTTTTCCAAAGATTTGAAGAGCTTTGAATCAATTGGGACTGTTTTATTGGTCCCCTGATTCAATTCGGTAGCTGAATCTCTGAATCCGAATTAGGCCGAATCTCCTCCAAATCGAATCAGCACCTGTAGCTTTGCACAGCCCTAGTAGAGGTAGGTGGGTAGTAGAGAAAGGTGGGAAGGAGAAGGGGATCAACACACCACAATGTCAGTCTGAGCACTACATTTTTATTGCACATAAGTGTTACTTAAGGCCCCAAATCAATTGCTTCCTCCTTGAAGAGAGGGGAGAATTTTTATGCTCGAGTCTAATCTTCAATTCCTTACTAAGTGGACCTGTGAAGAGATTTTTGAGACCATTCAGCAGATGTGGAAATCTCTGCCTCTTTTTTTCTCAACTGTATATAGCCCGGTGGATTAGATCAGAGAAAATCACACACAGGCCACATCTCTCACCATGGTATTCAATTATCTTCTCAATGAACATAGGAAAAGGGGGAAAGATTATCCTCCAGTCCTCTACTATATATAACTGTCAACTTCAATAATATTTGGAAAAAGAACACTAGCCAATTAGATCCTTTATATTCCATTTTTGGTTGAAAAAGTTTGTGTGTTGGGAATGGTGGGGGAGGAAGAGGTAGAATAATTTTCCTTTCCCTCTTTCCCCAATCCAGACTTCAAAGAACAGTGGAAAGCTTTCACCCAGACCTCAATTCACTCTCTGACCAAGGCTGAACTTGATCATTGGTTTTGAAAATGCTTTGTTGTGTCCCCATAGAGCAATGAGTAGTTGAATTCCATCAGCTAGTCATTGCTCCATGATTGATATAACCCACTGGGTAGAGGGTCTTCAAACTCCTCTTCAGCAAAACAGCTGAAATGAGCAGCTTATTTAAATGTTAACTCCAGAAGTTAGTGTCAGACTACTACAAAAATGCAAGTGGGGGAGATATTGAGGTGATATCATGGGAGAGAGGTCTCTGGGAAGTCCCTTTACCCTATGTAAGGCATCTTTTCCTAAGTATGCAAGGGGAGGTGGGCAGCCTGGGTCTTTATCTTGAAACCGATTGTTAAACATAGTCCCTTTTGTGATCAGTTATCCAATGGTCGTACTTTTTTTGAGAATCTGCCTGCCCAGCATGCTCTAAAAATAAACAGCTTCTCTTGCTGGCATGGTAAAGTTATTGGAGACGTTCATTTGACACACTTGACATTCAGAGTGAAATATGAAATTGAAATGATTAAATATCTGCCCTTCAATAATGGAATAAAGCTGTGACTATGAAGGATAAGGAGTGTGGGGGGAACTTTGGATGGTTTACAAACACATTTCTCTCTGGCTGCCAACAGTGAACAGGAAATAAAAGAGGAGGCCCCTCTTTGTATCTTATGAAGTTGGTTTAGCATTATGAATTAAAGTCACATTCTCAATAAAATAACCAAACAGGTTTTTTTGGGGGTTGTTTTGTTTTCAGGGTAGTCTTGACTGCAACATTTGGACTCATTCTGTTTGTTCAGCAGTCTCATTGCTGTAGAAAGGTTAGGGGGTATACATGTATGACTTTAATTATGATTTAATAATAAGCAGTAAAATGGCTTTTATCTAGGAGAGGTACAAAACCCACTGAAAATATCAGACGGCAACTTGGAAATGGTTTGTAAAGAGCCAGAGAGCATCTAACAGGTAAGTGATGTACAACAAGAATATTGCCCAAGGCTGGTGGATTCTGCCCTATGTTCAGGAACAATTCTCAGGAGACTGTAAATCGACTGCAAAGAGGACTGGATGTCCAGGGATCATGTTCCTAATCTGTGTGTGTACAGTGCCTTATACAACAAGGCTTGGATTCAAGAATGGAGCGCTTGGAGCTACCATCGTAAAAAAAGAAAAGATTATTACAGGTTCAGCTGTGACCCACCTTGTACAGTGGTGCACTCAGAGGCAATAAAAGGACATGAGGAACCTATTGCTAAGCAGGTAGTAGAAGAAATGCCATGGCTATGAGCTTGCTATTGGGTCTCATCCTGAATCTTTCCATCAACTTCAATGAACTTGTATCAGTCTAAGTAGATGGGCAGATAATAAGCAACAGTAGGCTGAAATGTGTTCACATAAAGTGTCTGGCAAATATTTAATTCATTCCTCGGCATCAAGATCAGAATAGAAAAAGGGTCTATGTTCCAATAGCTGTCACACGCAGTAAATAATCTGACCTGCTCAGTGAGTAGCTAAAAATAAGCTTTTGTTAAACCCTTTTATTGGTGATGTCAAATGTTAGCAGAATGTGATTTCCCCCCCACTCCTTTGGGCTTTTTTAATAAAGGCCTTGCATTTGATCAATGAACTGGATGTAGGTATTCTTAAACACTTGCACTACCATAATGTGGCCTGACTCCAGTGTTAGAAAGGAGAGGACATGGCACAATTATCACTATACCAATATAATGCACTAGAATCTGGTGCTGAGTTACCCCTGATCCTTCCTGGGATAAAACTACCCCAGTGTCATTTAGGTGGGTGTATGTGTGATGTAGCCATGATCTCAAGGCAGATGGGATAATACTGGCTCTCTCACTATGTAGTGGTTAGGGATATTGTTTGTAACCATATTGGTCACATTTTACTTACTCCTCTGATTGTGTTCTGAAATGTCCATGCAATTCAGGACTAAATTGGTACCGAATATTAGACTCTGTTCCAGCTTTCTCAAGCACATAGGTCCTGTGGCTTAGATCACTTGCACTGATTTTATTATTAATATTAATTATTCATCTTGTAGTATAAATATAGAGAAACCAGATGACATCAGTGTCATTTACTGTGCTACAGGGGTATAGGTTGTAGCCCTGTTGGTCTAAGGACATAGGCAGTCAAGGTTCTCCAGGTAAATCCAGTATCTTTTATTAGCCCAACCAAAATAGTTGGAAAAATTCTTCTTTGCAAGCTTTCGGGTACAAACACCCTTCTAGTGGTTACAAACTGTAATAGCTATGAACTGTGTGCAGTTCGCTCCCCTTTGGATCCTTGTATAATTTACATCGGTATACAAAAGCCATTTATGGGACAGCAGTATTAATGTGCCCAGGCCCTTAATATACTTCCTCAGTTACTTGAAGTAGTGCATCATCTCTGGAAGCTGTGCAGGCATGCTTAGCGAGTGTCCAGAATATCAATTGCGAATGCTTATTATTGAAAACAAATGGCTGTGTACTACATTAGGGATAAAATATGCTGGACGCAATTCTCAATCTTTTCATTAACATTGTTCCACTGACATCCTGCTTAAACTGGTGGAAGATACGAAGCCTATATTTTTCAGCACATTTAAACAAAAATGGCCTTGTTTGATATTTGCTCTGTTCAATTATTTTGCTGAAACAATCTGCATTGAATTAGCAGAGTAAAAGTGTCTGACCATTGCAAATGCACACACTCCCGCAGAAGGAATTAAAGCAGCATGACCCAACTAACTCAACGGCACTAACTCACTCTAGCGCTGGAATAGAGTTGTGAAATCAGCCACACATATGGCCCTTTAGCGGACCTGATGCTGAAGCCATCATATATCATCATTATGGTTTCTCAAGCTGACTGCCGCAGGAGTCAGCACTCTGCAGCACGGTGATTATAACGTGCTACTGTGTGGTAAGGGCGGGGAGGGAAATCTCAAATGGGATCAATTTTGCAAATGACTTACTTTTTAAAAAACACAGCAGAACCGCATTCGTAGAAACAAAACAACAATGAAAAAATCAAACTGAAGAACAGAATCCTAGAGGCTATGATGTATTGTGGATGCAAATTGCTCGAAGATCCAAGGCACAAGGAAATTAAAATGTCATGCTTCAATTCAGTTGTAGTGCTTAAAGTTATGTTTATTTCCGCTATTTATTCATGCAGTCTCTAATATGCTCAAGAATGTCAAGGTAAGTGCTATTCTTGTTCATTAAAACATTATATGGATCAATGCTTCCATGATATGCAAGGAGAAAACAACCTTCTCCATTATTTTCTATTCCTGACTGACAAATTTACTTGAGTGTGTCTTCCAAGAGAACTGTGGATAACAGAAAATGATTTTTTTTTTAAACCACATACAATAGCTAGGAGTTGAAACACCTAGGCTCCAGAACTGTGCTCAGGATGCAAATCCTGTGACTGAGCAAGAAGAAAAGAAAAATGAAGAATTCAAATCCTCCTAGCAATTCCCAGTCTGCTTGTTCCTCTTGTCCACCTGTTGCATTCTGTCTGAGTAATACCTGGTAAGCACCCCAGGGCAGGGATTAGGACTTGCCTGTACAGTGCCTACGACAATGGCATCCGAGTCCTTCTCTGGGGTTGGTAGGCATTACAATAGGAAACAGTGATGCGGCTTAACACTGGGTTTCCTTTTTGAGTCACAAAAATCAGTCAAAGTATATTTTCCACAAGTAGTTCTGCAGGTGTGAGCCAGAACTAGGGACTTTTTATTGTTGTTGGTTTTTGCCAGAGTCTTTTAAAATCAACTGAAATGCAACAAGATTTTGCTCAGTCTGAAGCAACTAACGGTGGGGGTCTACTACAGAGCACCCAACCAAGGGGAAGAGCTAGACCAGGAATTCTTAATTCAGCTCACGGAGGTAGTTAGGTCATAGGATGTGGTCATCATGGGTGACCTGAACTTTCCAGACATCTGCTGGGAAGAGCAGTCAGCCAGGCCTGACCGCTCACGTAGGTTCCTAGCCAGAATGCAGGGCCATCGTCTAACCCAGAAAGTGCACAGCCCTACCAAAGGAGATGCCTTGTGGGACCAGGTGCTGGCCACGGGTGACGACCTGGTGAAGAGGCTGTGGGGGCTCGACTCCCTGGGCGACAGCGATCATCGCCTGCTGGGTTTCACCATCAAGTGCAAGGTGGCAAAGGCAAGCAGCAAGGCAGCAGCCCTAGACTTCAGGAGGGCAGACTTCAATGAGCTAAGGAGAATAGTCAGAGAAGCACTGAGGTCCTGGAGGGGAGGGGAGCCGGGTGTCCCAGAAGAGTGGTCGCTCCTTAAGGAGATGATCCTCCAAGCCCAAAGGGAGGTAATCCCAACATGGATCAAATGGAGCAGGAGGGCACAAAAGCCCCCAAGGCTCACCAAAAGCATCTGGGAATGTCTTCTAGCTAAAAGGGAGGTGTACATTCAATGGAAGGGAGGGGCCATCACTAGGAAGGTTTATACTGCAGTTGCTCACGGCTGTAGGGTGGCAGTCAGGAAGGCCAAGGTGGAGATGGCACTGGGGCTAGCTTCCCAGATCAAGGACAACAAGAAGTCCTTTTTTAAATACACAGGGGACAAAAAGAAGGTACCGGATAATGTGGGGCCCCTGCAAAACACGTTAGGAAATTTGGTCATCACACCAGACGACAAAGCTAACCTATTTAACAAATTCTTTGCCTCCATTTTCCTAAGCAGGGGTTGGATCAGCCCCCACACTGGACACCCCTCAGGCCCCAGGGGAGGAGCACCCAGTCCAAGGGTCAGTGAGGATCTAGTCAGGGAATTTCTGGAGGGACTGGATGTATTTAAATCAGCTGGTCCAGATGATCTCCACCCCAGAGTACTGAAGGAATTAGCTGAGGTCATTGCGGGACCCCCGGCACAGCTGTACGAGCAGTCATGGTGCTCTGGTGTGGTGCCAGAGGACTGGAAGAAGGCCAATGTGGTTTCCATCTTCAAAAAAGGTAGGAAGGAGGACCCGGGAAACTATAGGCCAGTTAGTCATACTTCGTGTCACGGGACGGGGACCCAGGAGTGGCCGTGATCGCTCCCGGCGCCCCTAGCATGCCAAGTTGCCCGTCTAGCACCCTCGTTCTTGTCCGCCATGACTTTGATGGTTCTATAATATTAAAGGTAGGCTGCCTTTACTTGACCCCTTGGGCCCGGTGCTCTTACCATTCCTGGTCCCCACTCTATATGAATAGATTCTGGTGCACCCAACCCTATGGGCGGCGCATGGCTCTTTCCACCCCTAATACCATGCCCCAAGCCTCTCAGTTGTCCCAGACGTTATCTCGTCTATGCTCTTTCCGTAGTGGCCCTTATCTCATCTATGCTCCTTCCTTAGTGGCCCGCTCCGAGGCCTCTGACCGTATGCTCACCTTCACCAGGCTCCTTATTCTCGTACTTGCCCTCCCTGGGCGTCTAGTTGTATGCTGACCCTCACCGGGCTCTCTAATCTTGTACCTGCCCTCACTGGGCTCTAGTCGTACGCTCACCCTCACCTGGCCCTCTAATCTTATACTTGCTCTCACTGGGCCTCTTATTCCAGTACTTGCCCTCACTGGGCATCTTACTCGTATGCTCGCCCTCACTGGGCCTCTTATTCCTGTACTCACCCTCCCCGGGCGTCTTACTTGTATACTCGCCCACACCGGGCTCCTAATTCCTGTACTTGCCCTCAACGGGCTCCTAATTCCTGTACTTGCCCTCACGGGGCATCTTAATATGCTCACCTCAGAGCACTAGCCCCTACTGGGGCCATCCCGTGCTCCCTGCGCGCTCACCCCCACAGAGGCCTGTTTTGTATCCCTGTGCTCACATTGCCCACACTGGGACCTTGTCTCCTGTGCTCGTGTCGCCCGCACTGGGGCTTTGTCCCCCATGATTGCGTTGCCCAAACTGGGGCTTCATCTCCCGCGCTTCCCATGGCTGGGTTGCTTGCACTGGTGCATCGTCTCCCACAATTGCGTCACCCACACTGGGGCCTCATCTCCCGTGCTTCCCACGGTCGGGTTGCCCGCATTGGGGCTTCCCGCTTGCACGCCCTCCCTAGGGCTCTGCGCGCGCTCCCACCCACGCTTGGGTCTGTCTCGCTCACGCAATCGGGGCTCAGGTGGCCTCGGCCTCACCTGGCCCCTAGACCCCCTTCCTGGGTCCTATGCCCCCACTGGGGCTTCTTGCTTGCACGCCTCTCCCTAGGGCTCTACTTGTGCTCACGCCCACACTGGGGCCTGCCTCACGCTGCACGACTCCGCCCCACTGGGGCCAGGGTCTGTACAAACCCCCAAATGCAGCACCCTCTCTGGTGCCAGGAACCCCCACTCTACTGGGTAGCTCCCATGAGGCCTCCTCCAACCCCTACAGCCTCACCCAGTCCTCCGGTGTTAATCAAACTACCAAGCAGAAAATACAAAGCCATAAGCCAACCGGCTGTAACACAAAATAAGCCTCCTGGCTATAACATACATTTTGCACCACCCTGGCTCTCCTTCATACCTCCCTGTCAGGGTTCTATTCACCCCGTACCATGATGCAGATGCTCAGGCGGTCAGGCTGCTCTGCTCTGCTCTGCTCTGCAGCAGAGCTCAGGCTGCCAGAGGGGAACTGCCTTCTGGCCTCAGCCTGGCTGCTTATAAAGGACAGGCCCTGCCCCCTTCCGGCCAGCTGACCAAATTGGTTGCCCTGGCAACCCTCACCTGTGCTGCCCTGTTGACTGGCAGCTAAGCCCATATCACTATCGCCAGTAGCAAGCACCCTAGTGCCTGCTACACCTCGATTCTGGGTAAGGTTTTGAAAGAATTACTCTGGCCCATGTCCACGAGGGGCCAGCAGGGGAGATCATGCTCAGGGGCAACCAACACGGGTCCATTAGAGGCAGGTCCTGTCAAACCAACCTGGTGGCCTTCTATGACCAGGTCATCAAATCATTAGATGCAGGAGTAGCAGTGGACATAGGCCTTCCAAAAGTCCAGAAAGACTTTGACACTGTCTCTCACCCTGTTCTCATTAAGAAACTGTGGGACTGTGGTGTTGACACCTACACAGTGAAATGGGCTGCCAACTGGCTGGACGCCTGCACCCAGAGAGTTGTGGTGAACAGGTCATTTTTGACTTGGAGGGACGTGGGCAGTGGGGTCCCCCAGATTTTGGTCCTTGGGCCCGCACTGTTCAACATCTTCATCAGTGACTTGTATGAGGGAGTAAAAAGCACCTTGTTCAAATTTGCTGATGACACTAAGATGTGGGGGGATGGTAGAAGGGAGGAATAGGCTGCAATTGGACCTAGACAGGTTACAGGGGTGGGCAGATGAGAACAGGATGGGATTCAACACTGACAAGTGCAAGGTGCTGCACCTGGGGAGGAAGAGCCAGCACCATACCTACAGGCTGGGGAACTCCCTTCTTGGAGTCATCACTGATGCCAAGATGAACATGGGCTGGCAGTGTGGGGATGCAGTCAGGAAGGCCAACTGCACCTTGTCATGCGTTCACAGGTGCACCTCAAGCAGGTCCAGGGAGGTGATCCTCCCCCTCTATGCGGCGCTGGTCAGGCTGCAGCTGGAGTATCGCATCCAGTTCTGGGCGCCGCACTGCAGGAGGGATGTGGACAGCATGGAGAGGGTCCAGAGGAGGCCACTCACATGTTCGGAGGCAGCAGACAAGGCCCTATAGGGAGAGGCGATGGGACCTGAACCTGTTCAGCCTCCACAAGAGAAGGCTGAGGGGGGATCTAGTGGCCATTTACAAACTAGTCAGAGGGGACCAACAGGCATTGGGGGAGTCCCTGTTTCCCTGAGCACTGCCAGGTGTGACTAGAAATAACAGTCACAAGCTGGCAGAGGGCAGATTCAGGCTAGATATCAGGAAGTGCAACTTCACAGTCAGGGCAGCTAGGGTCTGGTACCAACTTGCAAGTGAAGTGGTGCTGGCCCCTACCCTGCGGGGGTCTTTAAGACAAGGCTTGACAATCATGTTGCTTGACCCCAGTACTCTTTTCTGCCATGGCAGGGGGTCGGACTTGATGATCTGCTCAGGTCCCTTCTGACCCTACTAACTATGAAACTATTTAGAAGTTTGTACAATAAAGGCCAAGTATTGAAACTTGAATCACTCACTTAAGACATGCGTGATACTGTATTCAGGCATATAAATATGCTTAATCTTCATATGGGCTGAGCATTAATATTTCTTATGGATAGCAATGAAAGGTACAGGTAGCTAATGTGAATAGGCCATTCATTTATGATCCTAAGTACAATTATACAGCCTGCTCAGAGGAGTTTTCTATCTATTGACTTCTCTGTGAAATCCTATGAAATGTGAACTTTCATTTCTACCCAGGAGAACTTTTGCAAGCTTTTCTCTGATGCCTGATGAAGGGTGTTTGTGCCCAAAAGCTTGCACTGAAAAATTTTATGTGTTTATTTTTTGCAAAAATGAAGTTGGTCTAATAAAAGAGATTGCCTCTACTGTGAGTCCTACCACTAAAATTTAGAATCTTTTGTGCTGTGATAACCACAAAGGGCTCTTTGATTAATAAAGTGGTTCCATAATACTAATAATACTTGATAATAACAATCTCCAAATTTTGGAAACATTTGACAATATTTCCTTAAGTGCAATAGATTCATAGATGTTAGGGTTGGAAGGGACTTCAACAGAGCATCAAGTCTGACCTCCTGCCCTGGGTGCTGGGGTCAGATGACCTCTGCCAGATGCCTATCCAGCCTTCTCTTGAAGACCCCCAAGGGAAGGGAGAGCACTTGGGAGCCCCTGGGAGCCCATTTCAAATTTTGGCCACCCTTACTGTAAAGAAGTTTTTCCTGATATCTAGCCTGAGTCTGCTCTCTGTCAGTTTGTGACCATTGCTCCTTGTTACCCCAAGAGGTGCCCCGGTGAACAGAGCATCTCTGATCCCTTGCTGCATCCCCCTAATGAATTTGTAGGCAGCCACAAGACCCCCTCTCAGGCTTCTCTTGTGGAGGCTGAAGAGGTCCTAGTCCCTCAATCTCTCCTCATAGCGCCTTGCCTGCAGGCCCCTAACCATACGAGTGGCCTCCTCTGGACCCTCTTGAGTTTATCAACTTCCTTCTTGAAGTACAGTGCCCAAAACTGGACACAGTACTTCAACTGCAGTCTGACTAATGCTGTATAGAGGGGAAGGATCACCTCCTTGGATCTATTTGTCGTGCATCTGCTGATGCAGGATAAAGTGCAGTTAGCTTTGCTGATGATTTCATCACACGGATGACTCGTGTTCATCTTGGAGTCCATGATCCCTTCCCGCTTCTGTGCTGCTGAGAGGGTCACTTCCCAGGAGTTTTTATGTAACTGTACAGGACTGCTAATGTTTTTCCTAACGCCCATCCAAACTACTTTTAGAATAGTGGGTCCTACCTTCTTAAATACCATTATTTGGTAGAAGATTTGACTTGATCTATTGATGAGAATACTCCATACTTAATTACCAATTACGAGCCAGAAAGTTTAGCATGGTTTCCAAATGTTACTGAGTTAGTCTTCACAATACTTCTGTGATATTGGTTGTATTGTTATGAAAATGGAGAAATTGAGACAGCTATTTCAATAACTTGCTATTCCATAGAGGCCTAGACTGTAATAGAAGTGGAATGAAACTCACTTCTGTTGAGACCCCGTGCAGTGGTTTATGAGCATAAGAGTCCATATGTTCAACTTCTCCCCAATGAATGAAAATATAAGACCACTCTGACCATCTGTTGTTTTTGGATTCTCAAGTCTTGCATGGAGAGGCAACAAGAGAAAATCCTAGAGCAGATAGCATTTCCAGAAGCAAACTTTTTTTTAGATGTATTCTCTTGTAGAATGGGTTTTAAAGGAACGGCATTGAAGTCAGGTCATTTATTATGGTACAAATGTGGTGGCACAGAGCGGAAAATAACATCCTGTCTAAGAATTGGATTTTGGTTCATCCTCTCCTGGGGTAAAAATATAAACAAACAACAAAGGACAACCAATTGTCCTTATGACCGGATATGAGATGCTAAGCTCTTCATAGATTTCATAGACATTGGGGCTGGAAGAGACCTCGGAAGATCAAGTCCAGTCCCTGACCCCAGGGTCAGGAAGTCATCCAGGATCACAGGATCCCAGCAAGATAAGCATCCAAATGTCTCTTGAAGGTGTTCAAAGTAGGTGTTTGAACCACCTCAGGCAGCAGTCTATTTCAAACCTTGGGGGCTCAGACAGTAAAGAAGTTGGGGACCTTGCAGTTCACCCTTGAAGATCAGGTGGATGGGGAGACTGAAAGTGTCTACTTTTTAATTATTAAATTAAGATGAATATTTATGGCTTCTAGAAGTCAAGGAAAAGTTGCCCATAGAGCTCTATGGACTTTAGATTGGTTTGTTACTACAATTCCAGTGTTGTTTTCACAAAATACTTCTGCTAATTCCTCCTTAAGTGCTCACTGATGTGGAGTCCCATCATCCATTACAACTTATAAAACTTGGGTCCTTATACAGATTACTACTAAATAAAAAAAAAAACCACCCTGTAATTTCATGATTTCATGCTTGTTGGGGAAAAATACAGGGGAAATACTGATAAAGCAGAGGCAGCCCAAAGGAAACTCACAGCACAAACTGCTGTATTGATTTATACAGGATCCAAGGCACACAAGATCAATACTGTCACACGGGGACAACCCTGAAGGCATCATTACTATGCACCACTACATAGGGATAAATCAAAATAATTAATATTTTTTCACCCATTGTGCTACATTGCAGCAGGTTAATAAATGCTCCAATACTCTGGTGCCAGGTTTGTGTGATAAAAGGATATAAAGGACCATGCTAGCAAATTCAGTCATGTACACTTTCTGCAAGAAGCATCACTAAAAAGAGAAAATAATCTACAGGTTCAGGAATCGTGACTGTTAGTACTGTTTCTAACTTAGAAGGCTCAGTAGATTCAGATTGACCGACTAAGCCCTGAACATCTAGGGTGCTTATGTTAGAAGCTGATGCAACCGTCTTCTGTCTCAACCCATGTTCTTGTTCTACCCTTCTCTCACTTTTTCCTTTCTCACTCTTCATGATCCAAATCCACCACTTCCTTTCCAGTCAACTAAATAGGTCAGACTGTTAGGTTATCTGAACCTCTTGGAAAAATCATATGCATCCTTTTCTTCTACTTGCTTTCCCCATCTTTCATTTCCCATCATCTCTCTTAACTTAAACCAGTTTTCTCATTTATCATATTCTGAATGTCCTAATCATCTACACTATCTCACATCCAGAATCCAGTGACGCATTACATTTTTCCCTTGTCTCTAGGATGGAGTTTTTCCAAACTGCTTTGTAGGGTATCTAATCCCTACTACTTTAGAGTTGGACTTGAATGAGAAAATCACTTAGCTGGCAGGAATTAAGAATGTGGCATTCACAGTTAGGGATGACCCAGGAAGGAGTTGGGATGAATATCAAAACCGCTAAACCTCTACCTGCAGGCACAGAACTTGATGAGCAAACATGGAGAAGCTTGACCGACCTCTGAACAGGAATTGAGATTAAAGTTAAAAAGCAATTGTAGGGTACTTCAATGACAGAAATACCATGTGCAAATGTGGTAGAAATTTTCAGATGATAGAACATATTCTGGCCTGCTCAATTGTAGGAGAAACATGCACCAGTGAGGGCTTTGTTAAGGCTACAGAGCAAGCAATAGTGTGTACCCATTTCTGGACCCAAATTTGATGACCAGACATGAGAAGATGTAGAAGTGAGTGCATAGTTGAATGATCTCTATTCAGTAATAATATTTTTATAGATGCTTCAGTCTTCAGGTGTTCAGTCTGAGCCACACAGAGCTGGATTTTCAGAGATGCTGATCTTTTGCAGCTGCCTTTGACATAACTGTCAAGATAACGGTTTAGTATTCACTTTACCCATTCCTTAAAACACCAGTGACAGTTTCTGTAGGATCCTGAGTTTTTCTTCCCTGGTATCCCCTTCATGCTACCAATCAGTGATGACTGTGTGGAATCTGACAGGGTCGCCGCTCAAGGTAACAAGGCAGCAGCAATAACGAGGGAGAAAAAGATGACTTTTCAAAGTCTTTTTTGCTAACTTTTTTATCATAGATCAACAACTTTTTGAAGAACTGAGTTTCTGAAGCATGAGCTTACTTAATCTTCAAAATCAAATCTGACATTCTGTTTTTTAACATGACTTTGGCTGTTTTTTCAGATCGCCAAGCCGCCCAGCACTTTTCAGTACCTCAGCTCATATTGATTTCTCTCCATTTTTAATAAAGTCACTAAAAGTGAATATCACAATATCATAGCCTCCATGCATAATTCAGAATCTGTTGACACTGAAGACCGCTAAATAAAGGAAATTCGATTGTTCCCAAAAGAATATTCCAAAGGCTCATGTACAGTGGAGCTAGATGAATCATACGCCTGGTTTGCTTTAGATAAATAGGGCAGAGTCCAACTTTCAAGATACTTCCTTTGCTTGACTGTCACTATTTGATCACTCACCTGTCCCCCAAGGTCCTACTTGTTGGCAATACAACTAAACCATGTTGTCAAGCAGGTACAGGCAAGAACAAAATTCTTCCCATTCAACTTAACTGTGAAACTGTGGTTGAATGGATAGATTCATTAACAATCGGCCTCACTCTTTTTTGCTTGACTGCCATATTGTAGTGAATTTTTTTGTGGGCTTTGTGGAAAAAACACCCATTCCTTTCATGAGCTTGTGGTTTATTTAGTTAGTCATAGGGGGACAGCTCCTTATTAGGTCTATTGGTGGAGTCATATTGAATTATATTAGTTGTATAACAGGCCTCTTCTATGTGATTGTAGAATGAGGTATGGCAATGGAGACCTGTTGCCAGTCATCAAAGCTGTGTGATTCATTAGACTCACTGCATAAGAAAGAGTGGCTTCCAAGAAGGTCTTCTGGTCCATGTTTAGTCATTGGCCAAGAAGACCTAGTATCAACACAATTAGCACCTATGTAATTTCACAGTTTTAGTCTAGTCTGTAGACTAAACCGAACTTTTGATGAGCTAAGAGGTTAATACCAGATCACATTTATGAGGAAGGTGATTTCTTCTGGCTTGTCTACATGAACTGGGGGCAACCATCTGTACCCAGGTTGTCTTAAATACAGATGGTTCAGTCCAAAGCAAAATCCAGCAAGTAGCCAAAACCCCTTTATAACGTTTTAGGAATACATTAATATTTCCCACCAGTAAATAACTGAATACATAAAAATAAGTAAATACAAATGCATAAATGATGAAGACAATAATAATAAACAGTAATAATATAACTGTTTTTGATAATGTGGAGGAATTCTTTTCTGTATAGAAATATTTTATCAAAGGGCTACAAGGTTTAGGTTCAAACTGCTGTGGAGAATGAAGACCTGATGGGAAATTGGGCTCTTATCCTCTTACATGGAAAGCCTCTGGGCCCTCCTACTCTGTCAGGAGTTATGCTGCTATGATGTCTTCCTGCCTTCCAACCATCTCAAGTGGGGTAGATGGTGATACAGGCTCTCAAGCCAGGTTGTAACCAAAGGCCTCTTGTATTACCATCAGCTCCATGGGGTATGGATGAAAAAGGGAAAGCAAAGGGGCCTCACCTTGAACACTCACAACAGCATTTATCTTCTTAATATTTCTTTCTAACTAATATTACTAATTAGCCATTGAAGAGTGGCCCTTGGGATTTCCGATTAAACTACCATTTATGCAAAAATCAATCTTTCCATGGCAAGCTTTGTTAATCTTCCAAATCCAATTTCCATTCCTCAAATTCCCGGTTTATTGATTATGCTTCAGGGTTCTCAGATTGTCTGTCGGGCTTATTAAATTAATCTGTATCTAATAACTTAATTGTCTTGAAAAAACAGATGTGCTACTTCCACTGAACACTTAAATTGGGTTAGAGACAACTAAGGAAATGACAGCTACACAAAAGTGCACAGTTATTTAAAATCATTTAATTACTTGTGCTTCCAAACTGAACTTCAGTAGGACTATAATGGTTGAGGGGCAACAGTGAAGTGAACTAAATAAGAGTGTGATCCTTCATTCCTCCTTTACTCATAACTTTCACTTCCAGTGGGATAATTGGTGTGTGCAATTATAATGGATCTGAACAGTTCAGTCATAGATAAGACAGACAAAGGCTATGAGGAATGATGAAGGGAACTGGCTTGCCTAAGATCACAAAGCAGGCCAAAGACAAAAACAGCTGAAACCTTGTCTTGCATTTTTAAGATTTATGCTTGTCAAGACCTTTTTTGTTAAAGAACATATATACATATATATTCATTGGAAAATACTGTACCACCAAAGCTGAAACTTTTTACATGGGAATGTACCAGCTTTGTTGAAACTTTTATCAGAGAAGGTTTTTTAGTTTCAAAATAGTCCAGACATTCACCTGGATCGGACAAGAGACTTGAATCTGAGTCTCCATTCTCTGAGCACCTGGGAGGCTACTGGTCACTTTGGTATACGAGAGTTTTCATCTGAACTAAGGTCCTTTCCCTTAAGCTACACAGCCTTTCTAAGTAGTGAAGGATCTCTCTGCAAGTGACTCTGTTCTGAATATACACAGTTTTGTACCTTTAACAGCTTTGCATATACCAACCTGCTGTACATGGCTTTACCCTATAAGGTTATTGGGCAAATAATTGGTTATTTGTTTAGCATGTTTCATTGTCTATATAGTACTCTGCAGGCGGTGATTACTGGAATTGAGCTAACAGTATTTTTCCTGCTTCACAGATGGGTAAACTAAGTCACAAGACACAAGAGTGTAAACACAATCCATAATTATCCCATGAGTTAACATCAGGCTTCTATCTTGCATGTCCCTAGCCCTTCTTCTGTACGGCTCCATCAGGAGAGGATATGATGTGAAGAATGTTCTTCTGCGTACCTGTAGGTAGCAGGGGCTCATGAGTGCTGTGATGCTGGGGCACATTGAGTGTCCCACAGAAGCATGGGGGGCTCCCAGGGCACTCGGCGGCAGACCCAGAAATGGAAAAGAAGCACTTCTGGTCCACATCCAAGTCCGCTGGGGAGCGTGTGGGCCCTCCCCTCCACATTCTCGCCTGCTTGGTGACTGGTGGCTCCTGGGTCTGGGTCTGGGTTCACCGCCAAGCATGTGGAGGCCCCCCCACACTCCTGTGGGAAGCTCCATGTGCCCCAGCATTGTAGCGATCATAAGCCACACCTGCTACCTCAAAGTAAGTAGGAAAAACATGTAAAGCTGTGTCAATGTCCAAATCGCTGATTCTCTGAATCAGCATCAAATCTTCAGATTCGGATTCGATTCAATTGAATCAGGGGTAGTGATCCGAATCAATGAATCAAATCACTGTCCCAGATTCAGGCTGAATCCAAATCAAATAGGGCCTGTTTTGCACACCTCTAATGCCTATACAGATTCCTTGCTCTTAGGACTACTATTCATCGCCGCTGGCTTTTTCTTTTGATTGTTTTATGCATTGGCCATGTTGGTTGGAATTCTTCAGTGGGTCCTAGTGATAACAGCTGTCCTTTATTATCTGTTTTTCCTTTTCCTCCTCTGTGCAGTCTAAGCTGTATGGGAGACTTGCACTGAAAAAATTGGGTGAAGCTCATTCTGTGTGACTGAGTCTTAATGAAAATGGCAAATGGTTTCAGTCTGTCCTGTCTATGCCTATGGATGATGTAAAGCAGGAGTGCGTGATTCTGAATAAAACAAAATACTAAGTAGCATTCATTGAATGTGTAATGATTTCTTCCCAGAAGAGTAGGGTCAAAATAGCAAGTATTAGTAACCCTGTTCAATAATTCACAGATCAATTAAAATATCATTATTATTCTCTTTTACCACTTATCCTCTGTCATATTTAAAGGTCACCTGGTAGCTAGGTAGGAAGAAGATGGCAATTAGCAACAGATGACAACACCATATTCATTCTCTGTTAAATGGCATCAGTGTGGTACATGTTCCTACTCAGATGAACTCATCAAGGCTAGTAGGATATGCTTTTAGTGGCTTACATCCATTAGAAGAACTCAAGAAAGGACTGCAGGATGCTTTTTTGTAGCATGAGATATTGTATACTTTGGACTGTTGAAAGAACTGAGGCCCAGAGTCTCAAATGGATTTAAACACCGAGTACCACTGACGTAAGTGGGAAATGATGGCAAATGTTCTGTGAGTTGCTATGCAGGATACTAAAGGCACCATTTCCCACCTGGATAAATGTAGAATATTGTACTTTCATGTAGACTTGCATGTATGTGCCCAGGTACGTGCACACATTTTGGGTGGGAATGTCCAATATGCTAGGCATTAATTAAACCCAGTTCTTATTAAGGTCCAGAGCAGTTTTACTATCGTCTTCAATGGAAGCAGAGTTAGGCCATTCTTGCATGCTATTAAACCTAGTGTCTGCCACTACCAGTAATTTTCTTACTTACTTGATGACATGAAGAATGGTCAGTTCAAGCACTAGTCAATCATCACATCATCTCTGACCCTAGTCAGTCAACCATGATTTAATTGGCTATGCCATTATTGGGCTCTTCTCAGCCATTTTCAAACTGGACAGGGTCACTGTGTCTCAACCCTATACCAATGGGGCCTTTGCAATGAAGCAAATGCCCTTGTGGACAAGTTCAAATCATGTCCTGCATAGTTGATTTATGTGGTGGTGTGGTGATTTATGTGGTGGTCTTCAAACTGGTAATGGCATTGCCTTAAGATGGGTGAAACAATATTCTGACACTCCCATCTGCTGAATAAATATAAATGGTAATTCCAAAGCTATATTCTATTTAGCCCTTGGCATCTCTGCCAAGATTATCCAGCTGTGATGCTTTTCCTGGTGATGAAGACACCTCTCCACTTGAAGCCAACCTGAGACCTTGCAACTTGTTTTACTCAGATCCTTACATTGCAATGATTCTGAGGTCTGGTCAACACCTACCCAAGAGAAAACTTCTTTAATTGGTTTTGGATCTGGTCTTTGCTCACAAAGAACATGAGCATTTGTTCAGGACTATCTCAAACTCCCTGAAAAATAACTCTGGGGTTTGTGGTGCAAAGTATTGCTGATGTACTAGTACAAATAAGCCCAAAGGAAGTTGTATATATCTAATAGGGAGTAATTTCCTTATCAAGATGACTTGGCTTCCAAAAAAGTCAGTGTTCTTTAAATAAGATCACAGCACTAGCAGGAGGGATGCTATGATTCAGATTTTTTTTTTTTTAGCTCCAGAACACACCCACTGGGTCCATCTACAGGTGTGCTTTAATACTTATGAGCTTATTTTAATGCCCATTAAAGTGTCATATAAAAATACTTTTTACTTAATGCACATTAAAATAGGTTAATGAGCACTGTCACTTAAAAAGCATTCACTCTAGTTAATGTGCATTTAACCAGGCTAATGTGTATTTTCCTCTGGGCATTTATACAAATACTTTTCACCGCTGCAACACGCTGGAAATCAGTTGTGTTGGAGCAGCCTTGATTGAGTCTGCTCTGCATGAGAGCTGACGTGCACTGCTCTGTGATGCATACAGTTTTATAAGTGGCGAAATACATGTTGGCATGCAGAAAACTGCGGCAGTTCACTTTTGAACTAAAACACCTTGAAAGTGTTTTAGTTCAAAAGCATACCACCACCACTTTCTCCAGGCTGATACGCATTTCACCACTTATACAACTGCAAGTGATGCACCATGGTGTGTATTAGCTCATGTGCGGAGCTGACTCGATTAATCAAGTCTGGTTTGATATCAAGGATCTCCAGTGCATTGCAGCAGCAAAAATTATGTGTATAAATGCCCAGAGGTACTAGATTTAATGTGCATTAACTAAAGTGCATTAATGCTTGTGTAGACATGCCCACCGTATGTTTGTGCACAAGTCATTTAATTCCTGGGCCTCGGCTTCCCGCATGTACAATGGGGTACTATTACTTGCCCTCATCTTCTGTTTGTCCTTTCTATGTAAATAGACCTTAAGCTGAAAAGGTTTATTATCTCTATCTGCCTAACACAACCTATTTCCACTGGGACATGTAGATGATTTCTATGAAATGATCAAAGCATGAAGACTGGCAGCTGTGTGCTGTGAATCTTGTGGCTTTTCCTGGCTACAAGCTGTATATGAAGAAAATCACCATCATTCTTATAAGAGTATGTTTTTAGTATTCTATTAAAAAAATACATATTTTCTGTATTTAATTCATTACATAAAAGGTAAAGGACATGTTATAAAATGTGGATTTGTGTTCCGGTGCCCTCCACCATTTGAGGCTGTTCAAAAAAATCTTGGGATCAATGTTCACCATTTTATGTCAGTAGTCTTCATTTGGTGAGGACAGACTGTGAGCTGGCATTCAGGTTTTTGGTCCTGAAACAATAGACACTTAAAACATCAAAACATCACAATTGTTCAACTACTCTGTAAGCACCTAAAATATAACGGCTAGCTTTTTAAAAGAAACCTGCACTGCTCTGCTCCTGCTGAGAACAACAGGATGGTGAGGACTTCTGAAAAGATGTCATTTTCACTGAAATACCAAGGCAAGAGCTTTGGGCACTGAGTTCTTCTGGAAATCTGGCCCCATTTCTTTTTAACATTGACAGATTTCTGTCATCCTTGTGAGAGTATATGAAGTGTGAAAATTAATTTTACTTGCTAATTGAAAGATAATTGCTTTGGGGGTAAGAATTGTCACACAGTCAAAGAATAGGAAGGGGGGGGAAAGAGTGGAGTTTTGCAGACAAGCTGCCTGTGAGGTGCACTGAAGTTCTTTGGAAAAATCCACCCATAAATGAGATGGAAAGGAGAGAGAATTTGAATCATATGAACTCAGTTCTTTACTGATCAGCGGCAATGGAGCTTGCTTATTTATCTGCTACAAAGCTATATGGGATTATAATTACATGGAGCTAAAAAAGAAATAACTTCCATGACAGCCATTCACCCAGAATGGTGCAGAATGTCCTCAGGCATTCCCTACCACTACCCCCTACAACTCCTTCACTAAATCTTTAACTCCAGCTAATCTCAGCCTACTAGAATAGAGTAGTTTAGAAGCTAGGCACCCCAGTAATTGATGAGTACAACCAGTTCTGGTCATCTTGGCTTCCACTTTATTGTAGTGGCTTGCCTCTTCATGGAGGTGTACCAAGACCTGCTTGCCCCTCATTTGCCTCTGCTATTTTGGTACCCTGTGAGCCCTTATCAAAGTCTGTTCACAGCCAGGGTTTACAAGGTTCAATGCCTGCCACGCTTGGGCCCTTGCCTGTGCATTCCCTGATGCTGCGCTCCATATCATCTTTGAGTTGTCCCCTCTGCTTTTAGCATCATGAAGGTCTCCACCGGGCTTGGTAAACACTCCCTTCTCCCTCAATGTGCAGTGTCTCTTCTCAGGGAAGAACCACTTGCTGACCATGCCAAGCATTGTTTGCCCTAGCAACTGGGGTCAGAGGGAACCTTGAGTCATCTTGGCCTGAAGCCACTGTCTGTAAGTTTCTTTTGATATTTGTAGTCTCTAGAATATGGCCTCCTTGACTCTTTCATAGCTTATTATTGCATTTCCATGTGTAAGTAAATAATATGTGGCCTGGGGTTTCCCTAATAAGGTGGGTCCCCCAGTGGGGTGCCCATGTTTCTTTAAGCTGTTGGGTCATTATTACAGCACACTCAAATGTTTCAGGATCATTCTCTTGAGTCATGCATTCAGGAATAAAGTTTCTTATTTATTTCCAGACTTGTTCTGGCTCCGGGACAGAGAGACAGGCTCCCTACCAGCTTTTGTTTTGATAATAAAGCCACTTGGGCTTCTACTTGCTGTATATGAATTCTCACTGTCTCCTCAGTCTGAGCTCTGCTGTACTTGAATGACCTGCAGCAACAGGTTTTGCTTTCTCTGGGTTTGTTCTCTCTCCAGTTTCCTTTCCTCAGCTGTATCTGCCTATTGCTGAGCAAGCAGCTGAAGTCTCTGCTCCATCTTTCCTTTGGCCCAAGGTCCTCTGACTCCAAATCAGCCTCTTTTTTCCTGGCCAATGCACCAGTTTGTAACCAGCCACTCAGTTGTAGTCTTCTGACCCTCCCATAGGTCCCACCTCTTGCATGCCATGACTTGATGATATTTTAAGTGGGTAGTAGACCAGGGGCGGGCAATTATTTCAGGTGGAGGGCCATTTACTGAGTTTTGGCAAGCTATTGAAGTTGGCATGACAGGCAGCCAGAGGCAGATTAATATTGATTTTTTAAATTTTTTAGGGGCCCTGTGGGCTGGATAGAATGGCCCGGCGGGTCACATCTAGCGCATGGGCTGTATTTTGCCCACCCCTGTAGTAGACCCTCAGTTCTGTAAGAGGGGAGCAACTTTCATTGAATCATAGAAGTGGGCTCAGAAGAGACCTTGTAGATCTTCAAGTCTGACCCTCTGCCTGGGTAGGAGAAAAACTGGGCTCAGATGACTCCAGCCAGGTAGGTATCAAACCTCTTCTTAAAGACCCCCAGGGTAGGAGCCAGCACCACTTCCCTTGAAAGCTGGTTCCAGATCCTAGCCACCCTGACTGTGAAGTAGCTTTTATGGATGTCTAATCTAAACCTCCTCTCCAACAACTTGTGGCCGGTATTCCTTGTTATGCCAGGGGGTGCTCGGGGAAATGAGGTCTCTCCCAAACACTTCTGGTCCCCCTAGTGAGTTTATAGACGGTCACCAGTTTCCCCCTCAGCCTTCTCTTGTGAAGGCTGAACAGGTTCAGGTCCCGCAGTCTCTCATTGTAGGTCTGTCCTGTTGTCCCAGGATCATGTGGGTGGTCCTCCTCTGGACCCTCTCAATGTTGTCCACATCCCTCCTGAAGTGGGGCAGCCCACTTCCCCCCAGGTTGAATACGACCTGACCACCACCACCCTCTGAATACGATCCTTCAGCCAGTCTACAATCCATCTGACTGTGTAGGCATCAATGCCACAGTCGCTCAATTTTTTAATGAGGATGGGGTGGGAGATGGTGTTGAAGGCCTTGCTGAAGTCCAGAAAGACTACATCCACAGTGACACTTGTATCCAATGCTTCTGTGACCTGATCATAAAAGACAATCAGGTTGGTCTGACATGACCTGCCCCTAATGAAACCGTGCTGGTTGTCCTTGAGCATCATCCCTGAAGCCGGCCCATCGCAGATGATCTTCTCAAAGAGTTTCCCTAGGATTGAGGTAAGACTGATGGGCCTCCCTCCTCCCTTTTTTAAAGATGGGGACCATGTTGGCTATCTTCCAATCATCTGGCACCTGGCCCGAGCACCACAAGTGCTCATAAAACCATGCCAAGGTCCCTGCAATAACCCCTGCTACCTCCCTCAACACCCTGAAGTGGAAAGCAGCTGGACCCGCCGACTTGAACACGTCCAGCCCCTTCAGAAGCTCTCTAACCCGGTCCTCCCCAACCTGAGGTCTGGAGGCATTCCCCTCAAGTCCATCTTGCATCACGGTGGGGAAGTCCCAGTCCCTGCACAAGAAAATGGAGGTGAAGAATTGGTTAAAGAGGTCTGCTTTCTCCTCTGGCGCAACCACCAGATTGTCCAGAGGATCTTGCAGGGGCCCCACATTTCCTGGTACCTTCTTCATCCTCCCTATATATTTGAAAACAGACTTTTTATTATCTTTGATCTTGGATTCTAGTCCTAGCTCTATGTCCGCCTTAGCTTTCCTGACAGTCCCCCTACAGGCCCGAGTAGAGGAAGTTGAACTCCTCTTTGGAAATAGCACCCCCACTTCCACTGGGTGTACACCGCCTTTTTGGCAATCAGGCATTCCTGGATGCCATTGGTCAGCAAGGGTGGCTTATGGGCACTTTTGCCCCCCTTGCTTCTTTTTGGGATGGTTAACCCTTGGGCCCTGAGTATTGTCCCCTTAAGGAACAACCACTCATGTTGGGCACTGAGTTCCCCTGCTCTCGAGAACCCCAGCGCCTCTCCCACTAATCTCAACTCATTGAAGTTGGCCCTCTTGAAGTCTAGGGCTACTATCTTGCTGCAAGCCCTTGACACCCCATGTTGGATGGTGAATTCCAGCAAGCGATGATCACTATCGTCCAGGTGGTCAAGGACCTGGAGGACCCTTACCAGGTCATTGCCTGTGGCCAGGACCAGGTCCAACAGGGCATTTCCTCTGGTGGGACTGTGCACCTCCTGAATTAAGTGGAGATCCTGTATCTTGTCCAGGAAACTCCTGAAACGGTCGGACCTGGCTGACTGTTCCTCCCAGCAGATGTCCGGGTAATTTAAATCATCCATGACAGCTACATTCCTTGCCTTAAGTGCCTCTGCAAGCTGGCCCGAAAATTCCCGGTCCAGCTCCTCCCCTTGGCTGGGAGGTCTGTAGTAGACCCCCACCGTTAAATCCCTCTCTCCATGGCCCCCTTGTATCTTGACCCAGAGCACTTCCGCTTGCCCCTCCTCTGACCCCATTCTGTTGGCAGAGGATGTGTATTGCTCCTTGACATAGAGCACCACACCCCCGCCTTTCCTTCCTTCTCTGTCCCGCCTATAAAGCCTATTGCCCCTAATGCTAACTGCCCAGTCGTGGGATGAATCCCGCCATGTTTCTGTAAGCCCTATTATTTCATAGATTTCATAGACATTAGGGCTGGAAGGGACCTTGGGAGATCATCGAGTCCAGCCCCCTGCCCAAAGGGCAGCAAGTCAGCTGGGGTCAGAGGATCCCAGCAAGATAAGCATCCATAGTTTCATAGTTTCATAGTAGCTAGAGTCGGAAGGGACCTAGGTAGATCATCTAGTCCGACCCCCTGCCTTAGCAGGAAAGAGCACCGGGGTCAGATGACCCCGGCAAGGTGCTCATCTAACTATCCAATTTACTCTTGAAGGTACTCAATGTAGGTGCTTGAACCACCTCCGATGGCAGACTGTTCCAGACCTTGGGGGCTCGGACAGGAAAGAAATTCTTCCTTATGTCCAGCCTGAAGCGGTCTTGCAGGAGTTTGTGACCGTTCGACCTCGTCATCCCTTGGGGTGCTCTGGTGAACAGACGTTCCCCCAGATCCTGGTGGTCACCCTTGATAAACTTATAGGTGGCCATCAGATCACCCCTGAGCCTATGCTTTTCCAGGCTAAAGAGTCCCGTGTCTCTCAGCCTGTCATCATAAGAACTGTTTTCCTGACCTCTGATCATGCGCGTGGCTCTCCTCTGGACTCTCTCGAGCTTCTCCACATCCTTTTTGAATTGTGGAGCCCAAAACTGGACGCAGTTATGTCGGGGTCTGAACTGGCTATTCTGAGGGTGAGTTCCTCCTGTTTATTCCCCATACTGCAAGCACTGGTTTTTAGGCATGTAAGGCCTTGCATATCTGCATGTGTCTCCCCCCAATTTGGGAGACTGTGTGGACCCCTGTTTCTTACCTGGGCACTCCTTTAGGTGCCTTTTCCTACATTCACATCCCTTGACAACCTTTCCCCTGTCCTCTGTGGTCCTATGGGATCTTTGGGCCCAATCAGACATCCAGTGAGCTGGACTTGCTCAATTTAATTCCCCAGTTAGGAGGGAATGTAATGTCTTGAATCAGGCCAGGGTAAGTGCCCAACAATATTATCTTGACTTTGCCTCTCCGTCTCAGCCTACTTCTAGAAATCCTGCCACCTCCCACTTCTACAATCAGTTCCAATGAACCTGGACACCCTGTACTCAGTTTTGGCCCAGGCTGTCACCCCGAAATGCACTGGGGCTACTTACCACAGCCCCCCAGGCCTACCCACAGCAACCAGTTTCAAACACTACTTCCACCAGCTCCTAGGAAGGAGTTCCTGCTTTCATCTCTGCCAGAGACAGAGCTGGGCTTATATCTCCAGGGCCTACCTCTTCCAGCTTCCCAGCTGCTCACCTTAAAGGCACTGCCTCTATTCCCCTACCAGTACACAGAGTCTCCAGCAACACAATAAGCCCCAGATTCTGTTCTTACTACAAAGTACTTAACTGAATTTAGGCACCTAATTACAATTCTGTTCTACCCTGCATGAGTCACTGAAAAACCATTACTGCTAAAGGTGAGTGGATCCTTCTCCTCCCTGCTGACCTTATGAGACTCAGGCTTCAGGGTCAGGAGACAGTGTGTTTCAAAAGTAGATCTTCAGGACTTGAATGGGATGGATTAGAATCATATTTGGGCACCTAAATCCACATAGGCACCTACAGGTACTGCAAATAATAATATGTTTGTATGTGCATGATCAAGGCATATTTTTCTGGCAGGGTTGCTGGAAGCCTTTTCTTTGGGTTGATTATATGAAGGGCATTTTGAGAAAGTCTATCTAGAACTTGACAGAAACAATGATTGATGTTCAGTGGCAATTTTGTAAGTAGGCTTTCAAAGCCTTCTCAAAATCTCATCCAGGAGCACTAGTGAGATGGTGCACCTGCACAGTACAAATTGCATCAGAGAAAATGCATGCAACTTAGTCAAGGTGTGATAATGAAGAGCCCAATACAGCTGTCACTGAAGGCAACAAATGATTTTTGCATTATTAAAAAGTCATAAAAAAATAGGGCTGGAAGGGACCTCCAGAAGTCATCTAGTCCAGCCCCCTGTCTTAGGCAGGATCTTTCCTGTCTAAACCACCCTATACAACCATAATCTAAACTCTACAAAAGACTACCCTCAACCCTGATATAACAGACCTAATGTCCTAACCTGCTACAGGTCAAGTAGGGGAATCAAGGTAGCTAGTGTCCTGCTTCTGTAAAATGTTGTCAATATAAATCTCTAAAGGAAGCTCAATACCACGCTAAATATTCCCAATGAGGGACACTCACATATGTTCTATTGAACTTATCCCCAACTTATCTATGAAAAAAGCAGTATACATATTGCATTTATTAATATCCTTGAGATAAATTCTGACCTTACTGGAGATGTCTACACATTCATTAATGTGCTTCTGTTAATGCCCATTACATTTAGTACCTCCATTTTGAGGTTCTAGAAAAAGCCTGTTCTATTCTATTCTAATGTTAGCCTATTTTAATGTGCATTAGTGAAAGCGCACAATTTTGTTGTGATGTCTTAATGCACATTAAAATAGGCCAATGCATGTTAAAGCACAGTTGTAGACATGCTCACTGTAATCCCCAATGTCTTTCTTATATACTTTAGTTGCCTCTGAATTCCTTTTCTTATTGCTTTTGAAACTCAACCAATCCTACAGGCAGTATCCTGCTCTGCCAGTTGTATTCCATTGGGTACTGCTGGGTTCTTGTTAAAAGACTTGTTCCTATTGTGCTGCAGTGGTGCAAGTATATTCTGCCCTTCAGTTTGAAACCAGCAGGCTGGATTTTTAAAGCTGCTGCTGCTCCCATTGACTTAAATGGTGATTCTGAATGCTCAGCAGCTCTGAAAATCAGACCCAGTGGCTTTTATTTTCCTTTTATGTCCACACAAATAAAAGTTAAGTGTACTGGTATGAATAGTAATACAGTGGTAAGAATAAAAGTTTATTGATCACTGCAGCAACATAAAGAGGTCTGGAGATCTACTGAGTTCAGTTACACTGTTCAAAGATAAACAAAAATGAATGTCTTTGAACTAAATATTAAGAGCATTACTGCTAGTACAGAGCAATTTGGGTAGCTAGATATGTCCAGTCATGAAAAACGGGAGAGAATGTCAGCATGTAAAATGCAGAGGTGTCAGAGCAAGCAAGCAAGAAATAATTTTTTAGATAAAAGCTACTAGAGGCAGCAGAAAAAGTGCTGAAAATCAATTCGTTTAGAGAGGAATATACTGGGCTGATTATGCTTCCATTGGTTCCATCACGGGTGTTTTGGATGCAGTATCGATTCACGTACATATGTACAGTGTCTGTTTCCAGAAGAAAAGGTAATACTTGCAAACTAAACAAACACACACATGCACCAATGAATTAGTAAACCACCCACCCTGTGGTCCATGATCAGAACTGGAGAGTCCTTTTTTTTTTCCCTGTCTCTTGTCATAGAAAACCCAGGTGAGTTGATAATAATCACCATCCACACCTTCTGTTCATAAATTCATAGATGTTTGGGTTGGAAGGGACCTCAAAGGATCAACAAGTCCAGACCCCTGCCAATGGTAGGAAAGAGTGCTGGGGTCACGTGACCCCATCCAGGTGCTTGTCCAGTCTCCTCTTGAATACCCCCAAGGTAGAGGAGAGCACCACCTCCCTTGGAAGCCCAATCCAGGCTCTGGCAATCCTAATCATGAAGAATTTTTTCTGATGTCCAAACTAAAATTTCTTTCCATCAGCTTGTGGCCATTGTTTCTGGTTATGAGAAGGGATGCTCTGGTAAACAGATCATCTCCTATTCCCTCCTGCTCCCCCCTGGTGAATTTATATAGTGCCACAAGATCTCCCCTCAGCCTTCTCTTGCAGAGGTCAAAAAGGTCCAGGTCCCTCAGTCTTTCCTCATCAGACTTTCTCTGCAGCCCCCTAACCATATGAGCGGCCTCCTCTGGACCCTCTAAAGGTTTTACACATCCCTCTTGAATTGTGGCATCCAGAACTGGACACAGTACTCCAACTGCAGCCCGACCAGTGCTGCATAGTGGGGGAACATAACCTCCCTGGGCGTGTTCGTGATGAACCTAGTAATGCATGACAAAGTGTGGTTAGCTCTGCTAATCGCTTTGTCACATTGATGACTCATATTCATCTTGGAGTCAACAATGATTTTGAGATCTCTTTCTGCTGTTGTGCTGCCAAGAAGGTCATCCCCCAGCCTATAGGTGTGCTGTTTAGTGGTAGGCAGCTAAGTCATTTGTCTTGGGCTTAGATTACCATCTTTTCTGAGCAGGGTCCATCTACTTTTCATTGTAAGAAAAGACAGAACAAGGAGCCATGGTCTCAAGTTGCAGCAAGGGAAGTTTAGGTTTGATATTAGGAGGAATTGTTTCACTAGGAGGGTAGTAAAAGACTAGAAGAGGTTACCCAGAAAGGCGGTGGAAGATCCGTCCTTGGAGGTTTTCAAAACCCGGCTAGACAAAGCTTTGGCTGGGATTCATAGATTGTAAGGGGCTGGAAGGGACCTCAGAAGATCATCGGGTCTAGCCCCCTGCATCAGGCAGGAAAGACAACTGGGGTCCAGTGACCCCAGCAAGATGACCATCCAGTCTTCTCTTGGAGATTTTGAGGGTAGGCGATTGTACCACCTCTAGAGGCAGCTTATTCGACAATATGGACACTAACTGTAAAGAAGTTTTTCCTGGTGTTGAGCCTGAATCACTCTTCCAGGAGTTTGTGGCCATTGCTCCTAGTTTTCCCCTTGGGTGCCCTGGTGAACAGTTGCTCACCGAGTCCTTGATGTATTCCCCTGATGTAGCGGTAAGATGCTACCAGGTCCCCTCTCAGCCTTCTCTTTCTCAGGCTGAAGAGTCCCAGGTCTCTCAGCGTCTCCTCATATGGCTTGCTGTGAAAGTCTCTGATCATCAGGTGGCCCTCCTCTGGACTCTCTCAAGCTTCACCATATCCTTGTTAAAGTGAGGTACCCAGAACTGGATGCAGTACTTCGGTTGGGGTCTCACCAATGCTGAGTAGAGCTGAAGAATCACCTCCTTGGTTTTGCTGGAGATGCATCGATTGATGCATGCCAGGGTATTGTGTGCCCTGCTGGCTACAGCATCACACTGCTAGCTCATATTCATACTCTGGTCTGTTATTACCCCCAAGTCCCTTTCATTTGTGGTACTGGTCAGTTTGGTGCTGTCAAGCCTGTAGGTGTGTTGGAAGTTGCAGGTGGAGCACATTACATTTCTCAATGTTGAACTTCATCTGGTGCCAACTTGCCAGCCTGTCTAGGTCCGCCTGTATCTGTAGCCTATCATGGTGTTGTCAATGAACTTGGCCAGTGAGCTCTTCACCCTCACATCCAGATCATTGATGAAGATGTTGAATAGCACTGGACCAAGCATCAACCCCTGTGGGACACTGCTGCCCACTTCTCGCCAGGACAATACAGATCCGTTCATTCGGACTCTCTAGGTCCTACCCCACAGCCACCTTCCTACCTCGTACTTAAGCCTACAATCCTCCAATTTTATCACGAGAACATTGTAGGATACCAGATCAAAGGCTTTTTGGAAGTCAAGGTATACAACATCAACCTTTTCTCTCTTATCCAGGTGGCAAGTTACCTGATCATAAAAGGAGATGAGGTTGGTAAGACAAGACCTCCCTGCAATGAAGCCATGCTGGCTGTCATTCAGAGTCCTACCTTCTGCAAGACTATCACAGATACATAGACTCCTTATTGACTTTTTACAGTAACTTTCCCTGGGATAGAAGTTAGGCTAATTGGTGTATAGTTACCCAGGTTCTCCCTTTTTCCCCTTCTTGAAGATGAGCATAACACTGGCCATCTTCCAGTCCTCAGGGACCAGTCCAGAATGCCATGAGTTTTGAAAGAGTTTCACCAAGGGCTCTGCAATGACTTTTGTCAGCTCCTTCAGCACTCTTGGATTGAATTCATCCAGTCCTGCTGACTTATATATGTCTAATTTCTTTAATTGATCACACACTGGTTCTATGGCAATAGTAGGGAGGAAGTCATTCCTGTCCTGATTATTCTATGCCCTAGATGGGATGATGTAGTTTGGGCTGGTCCTGCTTTGAGCAGGGGGTTGGGCTAGATGTGACCTCCTGAGGTCCCTTCCAGCCCTCATATTTTATGATGCTACGTACAATGCAGAAGGTGTATCCTCCTGTCCAAAGACCCTGTGGAAGTCAAAACACAAATGCTATGTGCTATGAAGCAAATTGGTTTTGAAACCAAATTGACCTCTTGGTAAATAAAAAGCCAGCCCAAAAGGACATCATTGCCAGCATGCTGGAACATATAATTCCCAGGCAAGCATAAGGAATTTAATATATCATTAATGAAGATATCAGTGGGACTTCAAATACCTTTTGGAAGAAGTATTCAAGGTAGATTGCCTCATGAAAGATTACGGTTGTTCTATCAGAAGCCACCAATGGACTTGGAAATCTCATGACAAATGCCAGCGCAGAGAAGTTTGTTTGAGGACACTGGGAATAATCTAATATACCATTTCAAATATAATTTAAATTTAAGAGGTGTTTTAAGAGGCATTTGTGTCAGCATTCACGCTGGAGGGTCAGCAGGAGGGGACCAGAGGCTGACTCCTGCTAGCGCGGGGCAGAGGACCTGAACTCAGCTAGAAACTCAGCAACTTCTACAATGGTGTTGACACGGAGTGCTGCCAGGGCCCTTGCCTGGGGGGTGCGACCTTCCCAGGGCTTGTCTGAGGCCTCCACCCAGATGGAGCCCACAGGGGGGCTGGCGTCTCCCAACCCCCTGGCCTGCAGGAGCTGCCCAGCAAGGCCTGGGGGGGCAGGGACTGGGGACCCCACACCTGTCCTGTAGGCGCCCACCTTAGGGCCCTGGAGGCGCAGGTGAGGGAGCTCCAGGAGGAGGTTAGCAGGATGAGGGGACTCTGAGAGGCAGAGAAGGAAATTGACAGGTATTTTCTTTCCCTGCAGGGTTGTGCGACCAAGGAGGATGCACCTCAAGAAGAGCCCTCCACTACTAAGTGGCAGACGGTCACTTCCCGTGCCAGGGCTGCTCGAAACACGGCAGCACCAGTTCCTCCAGTCTAGCTGGAGAACAGGTATGAAGCCCTGGCAGCCCAGGAGGAGGAGGAAGTAGAGGATGAAACTGGGGAGGAGGCAACTCCACGCTCACCGCATCCCATGCAAGCTGAAGGAGGCAAGAAGGCCAGGAGGAGGAAGCATCGCGTGATTGTCATTGGTGACTCCATCCTGAGAGGTACGGAGGGCCTCATCTGTCGCCAGGACCGCTCGGCACGCGAGGTCTACTGCCTACCTGGAGCAAGGATTCAGGACGTGACAGGGATGCTCCGAACTGTAATCCGGCCCACCGATTATTACCTCATGGTCCTAGTCCATGTGGGCACTGACGATGCAGCCAGGAGGAGCCCTGATCACCTGATGGAGGATTACCACGCTCTGGGGTTCATGCTGAAGGAGATGGGCACACAGGCGGTTTTCTCTTCTATCCTGCCAGTGAGTGGACGAGCCAGACGGCATGAAACGTGCATCGCGGAGACCAACTGGCGGCTAAAGGAATGGTGCTTGAGGCGGGCTTTGACTTCCTCAGCCATGACCAGCACATCACAACGAGAGACATGCTGGGATGGGACAGGTTCCACCTTTCCCCTAAAGGTAAGCATGTGTTCTCTTCTAGGTTGGTGGACCTACTCCAGTGGGCTTTAAACTAGGCTTGTCAGGGGAAGGGGTAGACGAGAGTGGAGGAAACATCAGACTGCCAGACCAAACAGCACCCACAACTACAGCCCAGCCCAGCCCACCGAGCGAAGCAAATAAACAGGTAAGAGATAGGGGCCAGGGTAACGCTGGGACTAGGGGGTCAGTACACATACCCACAGGAGGCCTCAAATGCCTCTACACAAATGCTCGTAGAATGGGCAACAAGCAGGAGGAACTCACCCTCCTACCAGGCTAACACCAGCCATAGTGGGGATTACGGACACGTGGTGGGACTCAATGCATGATTGGGCGGTGAATGTCAAGGGATATAGGCTGTACAAGAGGGACAGGATAGGAAAGAGAGGTGGGGGCGTGGCTCTCTATATTAAGGAGGAATAAACATCCTTGTCAATTAGTAAGGAGTCAGGGGAGGGGCACTCTGAAGTGCTTTGGGTTAGAGTACAAGGCAGTCGAGGGGAAAGAGACTTAACGGTGGGAGTCTGCTACAGACCTCCCAACCAGGGAGAAGAGCTTGACCAGGAATTCTTGGGTCAGGTCACAGAGGTGGTGAAGGCTAAGGATGTGGTAGTCATGGGGGACCTGAACTTCCTGGACATCTGCTGGGAAGAGCAGCCAGCCAGGTCAGATCGTTCACGTAGGTTCTTAGACCGAGTGCAGGACCTCCATCTAACTCAGGAGGTGCACAGCCCCACCAGGGGGGATGCCTTGTTGGACCTAGTGCTGGCCACGGGTGATGACCTGGTGCGGGGGCTGTGGGTGCTCGACCACCTGGGCGACAGCGATCATCACTTGCTGGGATTCACCATCCAGCGCAAGGTGGCAAAGGCCTGCAGTAAGGCAGCGGCCCTAGATTTTCAGAGGGCAAACTTCAACGAGCTAAGGAGGATAGTTGGAGAAGCGCTGAGGTCCCGGGGGGGAGGGGAGCCAGGTGTCCAAGGAGAGTGGTCGCTCCTTAAGGAGACGATCCTCCAGGAGGCTTACACCCAATGGAAAGAAGGGGTCATCACCAGGGAGGGCTATTCTGTAGTTGCTCGGGGATGTAGGGGGGCAGTCAGGAAGGCCAAGGCAGAGATGGAACTGGGACTAGCTTCCCAGATTAAGGACAATAAGAAGTCCCTTTTTAAATACATAGGGGGTAAAAAGAAGGTCCCAGGTAATGTGGGGCCCTTGCAGGACGCGTTGGGAATCTTGGTTGTCACACCAGACGGCAAAGCTAACATGTTTAATGATTTCTTTGCCTCCATCTTCCTAAGTAGGGACCAGAACAGCCGCCTCCCTGCTGGGCCCCCCTTGGGCCCCGGGGGAGGCACACCTGGGCCACGGGTTAGCAAGGATTTAGTTAGGGAGCTTCTGGAGGGGTTGGACGTATTCAAGTCAGCCGGCCCGGATGATCTCCACCCTAGAGTTCTAAAGGAACTGGCCGAGGTCATTGCAAGTCCCCTGGCACGGCTTTACGAGCACTCGTGGTGCTCTGGTGAGGTACCGGAGGACTGGAAGGGGGCCAACGTGGTCCCCATCTTCAAAAAAGGCAGGAACGAGGACCCAGGAAACTATAAGCTGGTTAGTCTTAGCTCGATCCTAGGCAAGCTGTTCGAGAAAATTATGCTGGCACACATCCAGGAGGGACCAGCAGGAGTCTGCATGCTTAGAGGCAACCAACATGGGTTCATCAGTGGCAGGTCCTGTCAGACCAACCTGGTGGCCTTTTATGGTCAGATCACCAGATCATTAGACGCAGGGGGAGCAGTGGACATCGTCTTCCTGGACTTCCAGAAGGCTTTTGACACTGTCTCTCACCCCGTTCTCATTAAGAAACTGGGGGGCTGTGGTGTAGACACCCACACAGTCAAATGGGTCACCAACTGGCTGGAGGGCCGCACCCAGAGGGTGGTAGTGGATGGGTCCTTCTCAACCTGGAAGGACGTGGGCAGTGGGGTCCCGCAGGGCTCGGTCCTCGGGCCCGCACTGTTCAACATCTTCATCAGTGATTTGGACGAGGGGGTAAAAAGCACCTGTTCAAATTTGCTGACGACACTAAGATGTGGGGGGACGTGGGCACACTGGGAGGGTGCAACAGGCTACAATCAGACCTAGACAGGTTACAAGGGTGGGTGGATGAGAACAGGTTGGGTTTCAACACAGACAAGTGCAAGGTGATGCACCTGGGGAGGAAGAGCCAGCACCATACCTATAGGCTGGGGAACTCCCTTCTTGGAGTCATCATTGATGCTGAGATGAACATGGTCCGACAGTGTGGGAACACCATCAGGAAGGCCAACCGCACCTTGTCCTGCATCCACAGGTGCATCTCGAGCAGGTCCAGGGAGGTGATCCTCCCCCTCTATGCAGCACTGGTCAGGCCACAGCTGGAGTACTGTGTCCAGTTCTGGGCGCCGCACTTCAGGAGGGACGTGGACGACATGGAGAGGGTCCAGAGGAGGCCACTCGCATGGTCAGGGGCAGCAGGGCAGGCCCTATGAGGAGAGGCGACGGGACCTGAACCTGTTCAGCCTCCACAAGAGATGGCTGAGGGGGATCTTGTGGCCTGTTATAAACTAGCCAGGGGGGACCAGCAGGCACTGGGGGAGTCCCTGTTCTCCCGAGCACCGCCAGGAGTGACCAGGAATAACGGTCACAAGCTGGCAGAGGGTAGGTTCAGGTTAGACATCAGGAGGCGCGACTTCACAGTCTGGGCAGCTAGGATCTATAACCAGCTTCCAAGAGAAGTGGTGCAGGCTCCTACCCTGGGGGTGTTTAAGAGGAGGCTGGATGAACACCGTGCTGGGGTTGTTTGACCCCAGTACTCTTTCCTGCCATGGCAGGGGGTCGGACTCGATTATCTGTTCACGTCCCTTCCGACCCTAGAAACTATGAAACTATTCTTCCATTACTTTCCTGCCACAATTGCATGCTGAATGTATTACACATCACATTAGATTAAGGTCAATTAGCAGTGTTGTAAGGGCTTTTCTCTTTCTCCTGCTTTTAATTTTTAAAAAAATTAGACAGCATTGCAATTTTGTGATTAAAACCCTGCATCTTGAAGTGTGTCAGATAAGAGAACTTGGCTGAGCTCCAGTTATGAGTAAGGCTGTGATTCTTTGGCCTAAAGGGTCATGCAGAATCAGAACGGCACTGAACTTCTAATCAGAGCTTATTAAAAAGCAATAGTCACCTCTCTGCTTGGCAATGCGGTGCTTATTGTGTTGACTTTCTACTGGTGAGAGATGGCTGTCAGCAGCCACAGAACATACCAGCCTGGGAAGGGAATGACCCAGGTTTTCTAAACTGAATAGTGATTCTAGGTGCTTCATTTTTCAGGTGGGCAATTTGAGGGCTTGGACCAGAATGGCTTCACATTGGTGTATTCAGCCATTGTGCTTAGGTAAAAAAGGATTGGACACACGATATGCTGCCCTCCATGAGCTCGGGGTATAGGTTGTAGCCATGTTAGTGTAATGACATAAGTAGACAAGGGCTTTTTTTGGATAAATCTGATAACTTTTATTAGACCAACTCAAATTGTTGGATAAATTCTTCTTTGTAAGCTTTCAGGTACAAATACCCTTTGTCAGGCTGGGGAAGCATCTGTGCTCTTCTTGGATGGAATACATAGTAAACAAGCAAGCTTTTTTTCTTTACTAAAGGAAAACTGCAGTAAAACTACTCCAATATAAGTTACACTGTTGTGTGTTTGCAGTTTTCCCCCGGGGTATCTGCTTCCCCACCACTTCGTGATGCCGCGATGTAATAGTGAACAACGACCCGCTGGTCCATGTGTCACACATCCCATGCTGAGTGTTCCTTACAAAGAACATGAGTTTTTTCCAGTTTCAGTAGGAGGACTAGGTCCTTTCCTTTAGCTTTAGATGACTGCTTCTAGTATATTAGCCAAGACAGCAGCTATCCCGAACCTACAGGGTCAAAAAACAGGGATGGCTTAGCAGTATCCACAGGGATAGAAACTTCATCAAAGGTGGGGAAATCACCCCAAAAAACTGCAATGCAGGCATGACAGGTTGAACCAATTCAGATTTGTCCGTGGCATGGTTCTTCCTTGTTCCTCTATCCTGACCAGTGCATGGGCTGGGTATTGGGAGTCAAATCCACATCTCCGCCCTTGGGGTTGATATTACATTGAGGGCAACTTAGCAAGTTTTTAAATCTAGTGACACTGTGAATCCTGGTCTTGGTCAGTAGGGTACAAGGGCTTTGAATTCCAGAGCATGCATCTCTCTCCCAAATCCTGTATGCAAACACATGCTTGTGCACACACACATACCTCAAGAAGCCTATGGACAAACCCCTATGGCAGCCATGAGGTTATCACTCATACCAAATGAAATCCAGACATGTACATTGTACATTTGCTTACTTTACAGCATTTAATTCAACAGCATAATCATTGCAGGGCTGTTACACTGCATCAATGCTTTCCACAGACTAATAGAAAACGAGGGTTGGAAGGGACCTCAAAGTCGCATCTAGTCCATCCCCAAGCAGGACCATCCACAAGTAGATCTGCCCAGCCAGGGCTTTGTCAAGCTGGGTCTTACACGCCTCCAAGGATGGAGACTCCACCACCTCTCTGGGTAACCTGTTCTAGTGTTTCACCACCCCCCGAGTGAGAGAGATTTTTCCTAATATCCAACCTCAACTTCCCTTGCTGCAAGTAGAGCCCATTGCTCCTTGTTCTGTCATCTCCCAGTCCAGTTTCAAATGATAAATGATAATAATAATTAATTTGGTACAGATTATTCTGATTCATAATTTGTGTTATGGTGGTATCTACACAGCTAAAACTGAGATTATAACTCTCTTGTGCTAGGCTCAGACAATATATGACCTGAAGAGCTTTCCAAATGTATGTATGTATTGTCATTGTCTTCTTAGCAATGGGTAAGATGAATGGAGAGACCCTGATCTGACACCTCTGATGATAACATGTTTTTCCCATGACTTGAATGAGTATTGTGTTTTGTTCACAGCTAGCTTAATGCAGTTTGGGGAAAAAAAATTCTGGCAGAGCTGGAAAACAAACCAGAAGCCTCCTGAATTCCTGTCCAGTGGCCAAGCTACAGAACAGTCTTTTTTTTACTTGACCCGAATAAGGTTTTTACCATTTGGGCAACTCTTCCAGGTATACATATAACTTCTTCGAGCAAAGCATTCAAATAACCTGAGATTACCAAACTGGTTAATGTGAAGTGTGTGTGATGTTTGATGATAACTAACCTGGTCTGGAGAAGAAAATGATTTGGATGCTGGTTTCTTGGTTAGTACCAAGAGGAGGACAGTATGAGATCTGAACAGTTACAAGGTTTAAAACGGCCAGTAATACATTTCTGATAGATTTAGTTTTTCTGTAGCATGGCTTTCTAAGCTTTTCCTGTAATGCAATAAAATAGATTATGCTGAAGCTACTTACTATAGAAGTAAGCTATAAAGCTACTTACTACAAAAGTAAAGCTTAACTAATAAAAAAGCAAATTACAGAGAAGTCTTTATGCTTAAAAGCTGCAAATTAACTCCATAGAATGACTCCTATCAACACTGAAAAAGTATCCCATCCTTAATTATGGTAATTTTAAAATGGTATTGATAAAGCCAAATATAAAAGGGTTTTTTAAAGTTCTTCAGAATAATTTCCAGATAATGAAGTTAGTTCTCTCCTTTCATACACTGTATTTCCATGGATTTCAGTCACGTTTCTTTAATTGACATAACTATGAAGTCCAGTATACTTTACATTTGTTATTGTGGATGCATTATCTAGGGCTGTGGGAAAAAGGTCTCAGCTCTGATACAGGGGATGGAGGACTGACTTCTCTCAGATACGACTTCTGTTATAGTAGTGGCAGATACTCACAAGAGCCAATTCCTCACCGTATAAGTGATTTGAGGTCTTTGGACGAAATGTGCAATTGCATTCGAAGCCTAAGATACTCTTATAATTTGCGAACATTTTAGCCCCAAACTTGCTACAGATACACTAGTTTCTCACCTCTAATTCCTACTGCTGCAGACCAAAATTAATTTCTATAAGTCAGAAAGAATCGCTGGGTTCAACATTACCTTGGCTACTTTTATCTGCTGGTGTTTTCAACATTGTGTTTCCAATAGAGGCATTGTGAAATGTTTGCAGCAACTTCAAAAGGGGTAATTTTGTCTTTTATTGTATTATCTCTACTGCATTTTCAGACCAGTTTCAAATTGTCAGAATGGCATTCAGTCTTAAATCAGGTATTCAGCTCCAGTGTTTGCTTCGTATTATGATACTTAAAGAGAATACAAGAAAACCGACAGGAAGAATCTCAGTTAAGCCAACGTTATATAACATCACTGTTAAGAAGAAGGAACATGTTGAATTGATAACGTCAACTCATTTCAGCAAGTTCAGGAGGACTCATTGTATGTGTAGGAAACATCAACAATGCAGCTAACCCAAAGCTGAAATAATCTGAGTGAAGCAGCCGCAGTTTTATAGCTATAATAAAACTGCACAATACTGCTGTAATATACAAGTTCAATTAGTATAAACTTGTAACAATGATAAGAATAATGTTCCCATGATGCCTTTGTAGTATTTATACAATCCCTGCATCCATAGATTGCTCAGGCTAGTGCTGGTGGGGAAACAAGAGAGTTGGGAACTACATCCAGATCCAAATTTTGCAATTACCTCCTCTTTTGAGGATGAATCAGAACCTGGATCCAGATATTCCTGGGCTTTGCATTCGTGGAAATCAAGATTTGACCATACATGTCAACACCTCTAGCTTGTTTAGCATTTATCTCATTACTGATTCCTGCCAAAATACAATGCCGTATTAATATTAACTGCCACAACAAAAGTGGGTCCTGCACAAGACTAAGGGTGCCAGTTGTTCAGCACATTGGGTTTGCTTTGCTGTTTCCCCTGCCTTTGGTTTACAACAGACTTAAGGGTCCTGGGTCAATTCACCTGAGGATTCCTGTCTAACAAGGTGCTTGGATATAATGGAGGAGGCAAAGGAGAAAACCCAGAGTAAGTATCTGTTTGCTTTCCTCTCCTCACTTTTAAAAACACAACGATACTTTACATTTTCTCAGTAGCCCATTCCTAAATGCACGGGTCACACACCCAGTTAATCTAACCTGAATACCTGGGAAGTTACTGGGACATATCTTAAGGAAGGCCATTTGCAAGCATCTGGAGGAGGAAAGGCTGATCACAAACAGCCAGCTTGGATGGATGAAAAACAAATCACTTCAAAGAAACCTGATCTCCTTTGACGAAGTAATGACTTGGGTGGATGAAGGGAATGCTGTGGGTATAGTGTATTTGGACCTCAGCAAGGGTTTTGACAAAGTCCTGCATGACCTTCTGGTAAGCAAATGAGAGAAATCTGGGCTGGATACAACTGCTGCAAGGTGGATAGATAACTGGCTTATCAGCCTTAAGGAAAGGGTAATTATTAACAGATCCATATCAGAATGGCAGGAGGTTTCAAGTAGAGTCCCACAGGGGTCTGCCCTAGGCCTGGTGCTGTTCAATGTGTTTATTAATTATTATTTAGATGCTGGCATAGAAACCTTCCTGAGCAAGTTTGTGGACAGCACAAAGCTGGAAAGGATTTTGTACACATTAAAGGAAGCGAATGCAGTTCAGAAGGATCTCAACAGACTCGAAAGTTGGGCTAGAGCTAACAGGATGAAGTTCAAAGTGGGCAAATGCAAAGGAATGATCAAAAACACAAATACAAAATGGGGGGACACATGGCTGGATGTTTAGGCATGTTCAGCTTGTGGAAAAGGTGCTTAAGAGGGGACATGAGTCTTCAAATTTTTGAAGGGCTGCCATAAAGTGATAAAGGTCTCTTGCTGCAGAGAGAAGGATGCGGACCAAGGGCTTGAAGTTTCAGCAAAGTACATTTAGATTAGATGTTAGAAAAAATGTCTTCGCTGTGAGAATAGTGAAGCAGTAGAATAAACAGCTAGGAGAGTTGTGGTGTTCAAGAAGAGGTTGGACAGCCACTGGTCAGGGATGATCTAGGTGTAGTTATCTCTATATTAGTATATATAAGTATATAAGGGGAGGGGGGAGGGAGGGTGCATCAGGACCTGGGAGAATGATTGTTCACCAGGGCTCCCCAAGGGATAACAAAGTCTAATGGCCACAAACTCCTAGAAGGCCGATTTAGGCTAGACATAAGAAAAAGCTTCTTTACAGTCGGTGTGTCCGTGGTCTGGAACAAACTCCTCCCAGATGTGGTACAAACACCTACTCTGGACTCCTTCAAAAAGTATTTGGATGCTTTGAAAGCTTATCTTACTGGGATCATTTGACTCCAGCAAACTTCCTGCCTATGTCGGGGGGACTGGACTTGAAGATCTCGCAAGGTCCCTTCCAGCCCTAATGTCTATGAAATATTCTCCTGTGGGTATTTCCCATGCTTCTGGGCTTTGCTGGTTGCTTTGCCTTCCCTCACCCCGCTTTTTCTGATATATGTGTCAGGGGGTTTTTTAAGCCTTGCCAGAGGCATTGGGTGTTGGCTATAGCTAAGGTTGGGGGATTTCAACTGGAGTGTGCCAATTGTCCTGCTAGGAGCAAAGCCAGGGTGTCACGGATGGCCCCGCGAGCGGCCGTGAGCTCGCGAGCGCCCCTTTGCCGTGCCAATTAGGGTGGTCTGACACCCTCTACTCGCCCGCCACGTCTTAGATCTTATTGGTTCAGTATGGGAGGCTGCCTACTCGCACCTAACGGCACCGCAATGGTATCACTACCGCTCCAAAGTGGGGTCCTCTCCCCCAGCCTTATGGGCAAATGCATGCCTCCAAAACCTCCCCTTTAGCACGCCCCAAGCCTCGCAGCTGTCCCGGGGGACGTTGTCTGGTCCCCTTCCTGTTCAGCGCCCTCTCCGGGCCTCGCCCTCTCTGGGGCCTGTACCGCGCTCCCCGCGCCGCGCCCTCTGCGGGCCTCGCCCTCTCTGGGGCCTGTACCGCGCTCTCCGCGCTGTGCGCCTCCCACGCTTGGGGCTCAGGTGGCCGTAGCCGTGCCTGGCCCCCTTGACCCTTTCCTGGGTCTTTTCTCGCCACCCACCTGGGCAAAGTGCCGTCCTTACGGGCCGGGGTCCAACCCCGTGCTCCGTGCCACGCCGGCACAAACCTGTACCGCGCTCTCCACGCTGCGCGCCTCCCGCGCTTGGGGCTCAGGTGGCCGTAGCCGTGCCTGGCCCCCTGGCACTGTGCCCCTACTGGGCACCTGGAGCCCCCAAGCTGCTGGGGAGCCCCGCTGAGGCCTCCTTGCTCCCCTACAGCCTCACCCGGTCCTCCGGTGTAAACTGTAACGCAAAGTTAAGCCCTCTGGCTCCAACCTAAACCGAGGCTCCACACGCCTATCCGTAACTCCAAGCCCTGCCAGGGCTCTCAGTCCTACCTGCAGTCAGGGTGATCTTGTTCCCTGCATCATCGCAGCCTGTTAGTGGGGTAAGGCTGCCCCACTTGCCTCAGGCTGCTCTGCTCAGCTCAGCCGCAGAGCTCCAGCTCCAGCTCCAGCTCCTGCTCCTGCTCCTGCTCCTGCTCCTGCTCCTGCTCCTGCTCCTGCTCCTGCTCCTGCTCCTGCTCCTGCTCCTGCTCCTGCTCCTGCTCCTGCTCCTGCTCCTGCTCCTGCTCCTGCTCCTGCTCCTGCGGCAGCCAGAAGGGAACTGCTCCCTAGGCTTTGGCCTAGCTGTTTATAAGGGCCTGGCCCTGCCCCCTCCTGGCCACATGACCGGCCTGGTTGCCCTAGCAACCCCCATCTGTGTTGCTCCAGGCCTCTCCTCTTCCTGGGGCATCTCCTTAGGAGCGGGGCGCGGGAGTGCCCCGCGACACAGGGGTTCCTCTGCTCAGGGTCAGACCTATACCATATTTGGGTTCAGGAAGCAATTTAACCCCATAGTTAGATTAGTATGGACTGTGGGCATTTTTGACTTCCTCTGCAGCAGTGTGGCATGGCCCTATAGCCAGGATTTCTTGAGCATATATTTACAACATTTTTATGAACGTTGGCTGCCATGGTTCCTTGCTTTACCTATGGTAGGTTACGGTATTAGGTCTGTGTTGTGTCAGGGTGGAGGGTCATCTTGTGCAGAGTTTAGATTATGGTTGTATGGGATGGTTTGGATAGGGATGATCTTAGGGTTGGACTTGATGACCTCTAGAGGTCCCTTCCAGCCCTACATCTCTATGACTATAGGAACTCAACACAGCGTTTGCAGCTTAAAGGCATAGGCTTTTAGGTGGCTTTTAGGTGGCTTTCAGTCATATTTGTACCCTCCAGGGAGTATAGAGGAGCTTTAGCACTGCTGAAAATCTCTGCAGTGCTGTGTGCGATAGCCTCTTGCTCATTACATACACCTCCCTGATGCCCCCTATATCATATCTCTTAAGGCAATCCTTGGAAAACAGCTTTAGGAATGATCAAACATGTCCTACACAAAGGGAATTTTTCTCCATCTGGATGTGTAGATCCCTTTTAAACCACTGCAGCCTTTTTAGGGGGAAGAACTTGCTTCAAGTGTTCACCCACATTTATAATTCAGATGGATCACTAGGCAAGCTAATGGACCTACAGTGATTTACACCACTTTAGGACCTGAAGGTCTGTAAACAGTAATGCAATAATAATAAGAATTCTGCATAACTTTCTGTCATCATCAGACTTGTCTACCAAGTTTTATTTGGGGACTCTATTTCTGGCCACGATGCAATCTCTAGAAAGGCACAGCTTGGTTTCCTGTTCCCTGGGTTCAATTTGTGATGCTGACAGGTGAGAAAAGAAATCGTGCCTTGACCTTGGAAAGTAAGCACATTTCTTCTGCTGGTCAATGAGAGAGAATCAATATGGAGACCACCAAGTGATATTTGCAGAGTGTAACCACACTTGGATGCTTTTTAAAGCCATTAATTAAACACACACACACACACAAAGTAACATTCAGAACCCCCATTAGTCTCAACACAGTCAACAGTAGCAAGAAATGCATAGTTTTATGCCAGTAAACACAGGACTATCTGTTTCCATGAAATATTCCAGTTTGTTAGGAGTTTCATTGAACTTTTCTGGCTCATTATCAGTTCCCAGTGCAAAATCTATATGTGTGATGGCAGATGGAAGGGGGGCGAGGTCCTTAGATATTTATCAGACAGAAAAACTGTCAGCTGCCCATGGAGTTTTTGTTTGGAATATCTCAGCTGAAATCTATTGGTCAAAAAAGGAAATGTAAGAGTAGGTGAATGTGTTTAGTTAGATTAGAAATATTTTTCTTCATTACTGTATTTTTCAAAATTAAGTAGCCTTAATGAATGGACAAACTAACACCTATCTTGATGGAATTTATATATAGTTTGTATGCTGAAATAAATTATACAAGGATCAGGATGGATAACTATGCAATTATCTTGGGATAGCTCCAACAGGATGTAATCATTATTGTGACCTACCAGTAGGTAGTTTTTAGGAAATGGCTACCTTACGAACATAGAATCGTAGAAAATGAGGGGTGGGAGGGACCTTAGGAGGCCACATCTAGAGCAAAAACCCCTACTCAAAGTAGGACTAGCCCAATTCTCTACATCATCCCAGGCAGGGCTTTGTCAAGCCGGGGTCTTAAAATCCTCCAGGGATGGAGATTCCCCACCTCTGTGGGTAACCTGTTCCACTGCTTCACCACCCTCCTAGGGAGAGAGTTTTTCCTAATATCCAACCTCAACTTCTCTTGCTGCAAGTTGAGACCATTGCTTCTTGATGGACATGGCAAAACCTAATACAAGGTAATTTACTGGTAAAGCTTTCATTCAGGGGACAATTCTCCACCAGAAAGGGCAAAGTTATCCTTGTTTCAAGTTTCGTATTGCCTGTCTTCTGCTTCTTTACACTATTATAACACTGATAACGCTACTGAAAGTGTTTTGTTTGTCAATGCCCTTAGTATAGTCATAATCCTATGACCTCTTCCCCCTGTATTTCTAGCAGGCTTTGCTTGTGATAAGTTTGTCCATGTACAGCACATAAGTACATATGATAACCTCCCTTCCCTGAACTGCCAGTGCTAAAAACCTCTAAAAGCTGCAGGAAAAGGGGGAATTCAATGAACTGATAGTAGTAGTAAACTGTTATCCAATTTTGGGAAGCAAAGATAAAAGTGGGATTTGTAATCCAGATGGAAGCAGTGTGTCTTATATGTATCTATTGATGACAATTATCAAACACACAGGTTAAATATGCTTTCTTGTGAGCTTTTACACATCACAAGCACACAGTGGTATTGTACACCTGAGAGGTGTAAGTTTTTGTTCCTTTCCGATGGTTGAACCTCATAATCTTGAGCGTGGGTCAGTTCCTACCTCTGGGCTAACAGCTGGCTTTTCACTCAAAAAGGGCTGCTAAATTCATACCCATACACCCAGTTTTCACTCCCTATAGACAGCCTCACCAAGGGATTTTCATAGAACAGCTCTGAGTAGGATAATTCCTAAAAACAAAATAATATTAATAAAAAAATTCCTATATTAAGAAGCACATAAACTGGAACATTCATGGAAAGGCTTTCAGAATCATGCATGGGATATAATAATTTCTGTAAGGCTGATGTGAGGTCTGGATTTGCTCCACTGAAACTCATGAAACTACTTTAGTTTTACAGAAGAATCGGGGCCTCCTAATTCTTCCCCTTGAAGTAATAGCCTTTCTAATTTGCTTTCAAAGAACAAAGCAATCACAAGATTACACCTAACTATTCGGTCTCAATTGACAGAAATTGCTCCAACCTTTTAGACACACTTAGGGGATTGTCTTATGCTGTGGCTGGAGATGCGCTTTCCCTAGGTTGTTTTAAATATGTTCTTGAAGGGGATTTATGAATTTACTTTAACTGCCTGGAAGATACCACATAACATGCCTCAGTCTTGGTCTCAATAGGCTGCCTGTGTAGGGGCAAGGGGCTCATTCAGGTTCTCCAGTCTAACTATGGGCTTATTTTTGCAAATGGTGATGGCATTTGCAGTGCTAGTGATTTTAATGTGTGAAAATCTGTTTCAGCAAGGAAGGGAGTAATTTAGCCTCTTGTTTCATGTTGGCCACCAAGGAGCCACCCAATGGTGATGATTTCTAGTCACTGCTGAGGAAGGCCAGATTCAAGCTGGTAGATGATGAAGTTACCATGATCTTATGCAAGATTTTCGCTAGCAGCTCTCAAAGCATTTTACAAAGGAGGTATCACTATCCATTAGTGTAAAACAGGCAAACTGAGGCACACAGGTGGGGCTGTTATAGTCATCCAACTGGCTACGTACGGACACTGAAATAGTATTACCCAGGTCTCCTGCATCCCAGTCCAACACTAGTTGAAGTCATTGTGAGATCTGAGTTCAGTAACTACTGGATCAAATCCAATATCCCTTTGAAAATGTGGAAGGCCTTGATATATGTGATAAAGGCCTGGCAGCTGCATAGACTTTAGATAGAGAAGAAAGGAAAAACCTTCCTTCCTCATTTCAATGAGGAAAGTAGGCCATTTGTAATGAATTCAGGCAAAGAATCTTAGTCAGAGCCAGTTTAAGTTCAGAGGAGGGTGAATTGGCTACCCCATGAGAGGAAAGTGGAGATAAAATAAATAACACAGCACAAACAGGAGAAATGTGCAGATGGTGAGGGACTGTTATTTTATTAGCTGGATTGGAGATTGGCAAGATGCAATTGGTAAAGGTGAGTTAGGGCATTTTTAGCAGGAAGAGGAAGGCATCTGTGTGCTGTTTAAACAAGTACCAAGGGAATGCACAGCCATGGAGAAGTCGAGCTGATGGTTACTGAGGGATATGCCAGGAGTCTATCTTTGTATCTGTTTCTCTGGGTTCATTCCTCATTGAGAAGCACAAGGAGAAGGAAGATATCTGTACTAATAGCAGGGGCTCCTTTTAACTAGCAGATAACAGTGTGGTGGCTGGAAACAGTTCAAATGAGATGCAGGGTTTTGGGGGTTTTTTTAGCAGTGAGAGTAATTAACCTGTGGAACAGATTGCCAAGGGAAAGTGAATACAGAGGTCCTTCCAAAATAGCAGGTCTAGGCCAGGCATAAGTTGTGGGGGTCAGTAGGGATCAGTGACACAGTAGAGGAAAATGCTTCCCTCCATGGGATGAACTTCTTTGACCTGTGTGAGGCAGGAAGTCAGATCTTTTATTCATACCTGGGAAAACTTGACTCCTTTTTCTTTTAAGGGGAAAGGATTGGACATGCAGCCAGTGGGACACCACAATTTTGCACTGGACTGGGACACATGCTATCTGCCTTCCACTCCTTGCCTTGCTCCTAATTGCTGTGTAACCTGTAGGCCAGTCACCTCACTTCCCTCGGCCTCTGCTCCCTGCTTCTCTCCTGTTTTCTCTCATTTGTTAGATTGTGAGCTTTTAGGGCGTTTGTACACATGATGAAAATCTCCTGTTTTTGCAGTTTAACTGTGTCATATTTTACACGTACAGGCTGTTTTTTTGTTGGAATGTCAATGAGTTTATGTTGCAAACCAAACCACATCCCCACTTAGTTTTGTTTGCAATGTAGCTACTTGTAACATCGCGGCCTTTAATCTGGCACCTCGGCCCCCCCGGCCACAGGAGAAGCAGGCCTTATCTACGTCTCCTGCAGCTGGGGTGTGAGCTGCTGGCAGGCCAAGCAGGTCCTGGCCCTTCTTTCCATGGTGGCAGCACCACCTGGGGCTGCACAGGTGGGCAGCTAGCAGGTTGGGGGCTGCCCCAGCTTGGAGGCAGCATTCTCTGGATCCAAGTCTTCCCCAAGCCCATCAGGGCTTCCAGCTCCATGTGCACTCTCCCCGCTGCCTTCTTGCCACCTGGAACCTCCTGGATCTGCTTTGACTTGCTCCTGGGGCCGTATGGGGAAGTGGCAGGAGGGCAGCTGGGTGTGCTGGTGGCCAGAGAAGGCAGAGCATGGGGGCAGCGCGTGGCTCGCTGGGAGCCTGGGCAGACTCAGGAAAGCTCAAGCTCAAAAGGCTTCCAGCATGCCATGCACTGTCCCCATGTGTTGCCTTTTCCAGACACCAGTACACTCAGCCGCCCTCCTGCCACTTCCCCATACGGCCCCAGGGGAAAGCCAGCCCATTCCCTTGCAGTCCCAGGCAGTGGGAGGGTGATGGAGACAGTTCATGGGGTGCTGCTCCCCAGGTGGGCTCAGGGAAGAATTGAATCCAGGCAGGTACTGCCCCTGAGATAGGGCAGCATCTGGCCCACTACAGTCTGCCTGGGCAGCTCTGGGGGGCACCTGTACAATGGCGGGATGGACCAGCCCCCACCCCCCCAGCTTAGGGGTGTCCAGCCTGCCAGCAGCTAACACACTTAGGCTCCACCAGAAAAAAAATAAAATAAAAGCAGCAAGGAGCCCGTTTCTTTTCTTTTTTTTTGTGGAACCTCCCTGTGGCTGGGGTTGTGAGCTGCCAAATGGCCATGAGTCGTGGGGGGCCCTGGTCCTTCTCTCCATGGTGGCAGTGCCTCCCAAGGCCACCTGGGTGGGCTGCTAGTGGGTCGGGGTGACCCAAACTCACAGGCAGCACCCAATGTAAACCAACTGTTCCCTGAGCCCAAGCTGGGGCAGCCCCTGGCCTGATAGTAGCCTGTCTGGGCAGGCCTGGGGGGTGCAGCCACTCCAGACGGTAGGGTAAGGGTCCCCCCATGGCTCAGGGGCTCCCCAGCCTGATGGCAGCCCCCCGCCCACCCATTGCACAGAAGAGGTAAACATGCTTCATCGAGGGGAGGGAAGGGATCGGGCCCCTCACTGTAACAGTGGCAGAAGCCCCTAAATTGAAACAGTATTTTTTTAATTGTTACAACTAAAACGTATTGTTTCAATTCAGGGGACCAAACCCCGCTCACATGTACAAGTGCCTTTAGAGCACAGATTGCCTCTCATTTTGTGTGCACATGTGTAATATCTAGTGTAATGGGGCCTTTTGTTTGCTGCAGCCACAATAACAGTCATTATAATTATACCCACACATAGGGAAGAGGGCCTGTTGCCTATTGAGGGATATCATAGGAGTCACACAGATGCAGCATTTTTGTACCTTTGTCATCCTTAGTTCCTGGCTGAGATGCACAGTTACTTCAAGCATCATGATTTCTTAATGCAAGTTTTATATTTCATTCAGGCTAACACATATTTCCCTCTAATATATTCTGATCCAAAACTGAGCCTTATGAATTACATTAACTCATATGTTGCCCAGGCAGATTAATGCACAGCCCAGCAGTGCCTGGACCTAGGGGCCCCTTCCAATCTGGGCCTGCGTTTTCTTGGAAACAGCAGGTTTTCCCTTGCAGGTGGGCAGTAATCTAGGCGGCAAGGGGTCCTGCTTGGGACATGGCCAAGAAAACAGCCAGCGCTCTGCAGGTAATTCTAATGGAAGGGCCATGGGGGGACAGATCGAGGCCCCCCATGGTGAAGGAGGGAGTGGGGCTGGGGCTGGGGCTGGGGAACCTAGGGCCAGGGTCAGAAGCGAGATGGAGCCATGGGTGGCTCATCCAGGAGGCTTGTGGGGTAGAAGAAGCATTCTCAGAGGAATCAGCTGGAGGGCAGGGGGAGGTCCTGTAAGAGAAAAGTGTGTGTGTGTGTGTGTGTGTGTGTGTGTGTGTGTGTGTGTGTTCATGGTAGGGAGAGAGAGAGTGTGTTTGTTTCTATCTGTTTGTGTCCATGTGCATGGCAGGGAGTGAGTGATAGTTGTGTGTTTGTGTGTGTGTGTGTGTGTGTGTGTGTGTGTGTGTGTGTGTGTGTACGTGATGAGGAGTGAGAGTAGCAAAGAAAGCAGAGTGGTGACCCTCAGCCCGCAGTGGGCAGACCGCATCACCTTCATCCCACTAGGCTCTGCTCTGGCCATGGCAGGGGAAAGAGGGGATGGGGATCAGCGTGGAGAGGCGGGGATGTGCCCGCTCATCCTGGCCAGGTCCACCCAGCCTCCCTGTGGGGCACAAAGGCCTGCCCCACCCTTGGCAGTGATAGCACTAGGAGGGGAATGGGCCCCTCCCACATTGAACCCCGCCCTCCCACCATGCAAGGGGAGGAGACCTCTGATTGTATGTTTGTCCAGGGCCCGAATAAAACTTAATCCACCTCTCATGCTGTACCCATCTATGACAGCAACACAGGTCAACTAAGCCAAACTCCAGTGTCCCAAGGCTTAACCTCCCCCGTTCATCTCAGTTAGTGCTGTGTTTGATTTACTTTGTCATTCTGTTCAAGATCCAGTCCTGGCCCTATGGGAATCATTAGCAAAACTCTCAGTGATTTCGCTGGGAACCTTTATGGTCTGATCTGACTTCTCATGAAGCTAATACGAGATTTTCAGTGACTCCTGATGACTTACAGGGAATGTCTTTGCTACCACAAGGCAGTGCTACACATTATGAACACAGTAAGGGTGGTGTCACACATTCAACTTAACACTCACTAAGTGCAATTAAAACACAAGAAGACACATGGTCAAACAGTTTAGCACTTGCTACATGTCCTCATAATGTTTCAAAGTTGGTCCTTTTCCAGTAAGAGTTTTTTTCCTAACACTTAGGGTGCATCTACACATGTCACTATGGTGACATCATTACTGTGCCTTTTGGAAGTACTAAAACATGGTGCAGTAACATCCCGTATTGTGCCATGCCTACAGCACACGGTTATTTTTAGCAGATACTTCACCATAGCAATAAGCTATAACAGGGAGTGCATTGCTACTGTGAAGGAGCCTCTGGTCACATGTAGATCCATGCAGATGTTATGATGCTGTAGCGTTACGTGTAGATGCACCCATGATAGCTTTAATAGGTCACTACATTCCAGTGATTTCCAACTGTTGAAGTGAACACACAAGATCCTAATTTGGTTATCCTGTTCCTAGGTTCACAGGTACAAGTATATTATAGGTATTATAGCGATCACCAGATTCAAAAAACAACATAAATGAATGAATGAGAAGAATTATCACAGTCTTAAATTGTGGAGCAGTAAGTAACCACTGCAGACCCTTTGTCTGTCTCTCCCTAACTAACTAGCTACTTCATTGAGGGATCATCTCCCAATTCTCAAATCCTCCAGATTAAGGAGTGTCTCCAATGTATAATCTTTATCATCAAGATAAAGATGACATGTGTCAATATGAAACACCCTGGAGCCATAGTCTAGATGTACTCTAAGACTGTACAGCATTTGGAAACAAGGACCAGGATTTCTGTTGTATCCTGCACAATGCTGAGCCTGCTGGGAGTGCTAAATTTATAGCACAATAAACAAATGTGAATGATACTTGACTGCTGATACTTCATTTGGGGACAGGTACTTTTTCCTTAGTGCAATGCTACTACAGTCTGATTATCACCACACTCTGTGAGTAGCTCATCAAAGTATGTGGAATAAAAGAATAAAGAAAAGCTCTACACTGGCATTCCTCTGTGAAGCCAGCTTTACCTGGTGATATATATTTTTAATACGTACATATTCACATATGAAAACTTTGCCATCCCCAAACACCGGAAAAAAAAGTTTGGCTTTAAAATTGTTATATTTTTGTTTAAAATGCTATCTATCTATCTATCTATCTATCTATCTATCTATCTATCTATCTATCTATCATTTTAAACAAAAATAGCATGATTATATGTACATGGTAAATCCCAAAATGGCCATGATGAAGTCATGAGAGTTGGCAATGCTGACATGAAGATAATGGTAGGTAGGTACATGGTAATTTGTCAGTTAAGGGTAAGTGCCTGGGCTACAAAAGATTTTATAAGACCCCCCCCCGCCCATACATCCCGTCCTTCGGAGCGTGACATCTGATTAAAGTGATTTGAGTTTACTACTCTACGGATTTCAGTCCCCATACTGGTGCTCTACATTTTTTACCATTAGTGCAATTCAGGGCATGCAGACTTGGTTTTTCAGTGCAGCACATTAATAAAAGAACAAAAACAAATAATAAAGCAAGAAAAAGGTCTCTTTTCTTTCCATTTGCTCTTTCCCCTGTTCTCTCTGTGACCTGGTGTCACAGGGGCACTCAGGTGCCCGGTTCCTATGGAGAGATAAGGGCAGTTGCCAATCTTCAGGGCAATGCAGGTGGCGGTTGCTGGGGCAACCAGGCTGGTCAGATGACCAGGAGGGGGCAGGGCCTGGAGTATATAAACAGCCCAGGCCGAAGCCTAGGTGGTAGTTCCCCTCTGACAGGCTGAGAAGCAGGAGCTGCGCTGCAGAGCAGAGCAAGGCAGGGCAAGGCTGCCTGAGTGTTTGAGATAGAGAGGCCTTTGACAGGGAGGCTTGAAGGAGAGCCAGGGTGGCGCGGAATGTTATAGCCGGTAGGCTGATTTTGGGTTACAGCCAGTTGGCATGGCTTGGAGTTTCTGTTTCGGTTATGAGGTTACACTGGAAGACCAGGTGAGGCTATAAGGGGACGGAGGAGGCCTCCTTAGGAGCTCCCCAGTAGCGTGGGGGTTCCTGGTGCCCTGTTAGGGCACAGCGAGCGGTGCCAAGGAAGGCACAGCTGTTGGGCGCCGAGTGGTGCTGTGTTTGGGGGTTGTGTTGACACCAGCCCTGTGTGGGCGATAGCTGGAGAAACCCTAGCAGGGCGGAAGACCCAGACGGTGGGTCAGGGTGCCAGGCACGGCTATGGCCACCTGAGCCCCAACCATGAGAAGCGTGGGAGATGAGACCTGAGTGCACGCGAGACCACAGGAAGCGTGAGGCACAGGCCCGAGTGCGGGTGACCATGGGACATACGGGAGGCAGGCCCCAGTAGGGCACTGCCTGTAAGAGAGAAGCCCCGGAAGGGAAGCAAGCCCATTGAGAAGCCTGGTGAGGGCAAGGAGTTCATGAGCGCTGAGAGACTGGCCCCAGTGGGGGACTGTCTGTGTGGGTGAAGCCCCGGAGAGGGCATGTACTGAGAGAGACTGGCCCCAGTGGGGCACTGTCTGTGTGGGTGAAGCCCCAGAGAGGGCATGTACTGAGAGAGACTGGCCCCAGTGGGGCACTGTCTGTGTGGGTGAAGCCCCGGAGAGGGCACGTACTGAGAGAAGTCCTGGAGAGGGCACGTACGAGAGAAAAGGCCCGGTGTGAGCGAACATTCAGGCAGAGGCCTTTTGAGAAGGCCTCTGGGGAAAGTATATTGGCAGGATAACGTCTGGAAGATTAACAAGGCTTCGGGCATGCTAAAGGAAAGGTTGGAGGCACGCGTAGCCCATAAGGCTGGGGGTGTACCAGGTCACTCCTTATAGAATAGGGGACAGGACAAATGTAGCACCGTGTCCAAGAGGAAAAGAGCAGCCTCCCTTATAAAAATATATAACAGCAAGACGTGGCGGGCGAGAACGAGGGTGCTGAATCACCTACTTGGCACAGTAGGGGGCCCTAGAGAGATCACAGCCGCTCCTAGGCCCCACTCCATGACACCTGGGTCCACTACTCAGTCTCCACAAGTCTCAGACACCTGGAGCTCTCATGGGGTTAGCCCTAGGCCAGTCAGGGGAATTTTTGTTCTCCTCCACTGCTTCGCAAGGCCATATTACAGCTTCTCTCACTCCAGGCCCTCGTTAGTAAATAACTGTTTAACTAGTGCAGGTCTTATCTCTAATCACTGCAGTTGTCCTTTAAAGCTTCCCATAACATTGTTTCAAAATGTCAGTGTTCAGCCGATTGCACACTGAAGACATCTGGCTGGAAATCAATCATGTTGCTTTGCATTTTGTAACGTGATTTGGCTGACAGAAGCTGACGTGATCTTGTACTTGGTAACGCGACATGACAACTTAAAAATCGGAAAGGGCTGTACCAGCCCAGCAATGCCTCTCCATCCTTTTAGACCCAAATCCACTTTTGTCTCAGAAAGAAATGGCATTATTTCATTATGTATTAGCAATGGGTTTGAAACCAGAAGGCTTAATTATGAGCCACAGGCTATGGAAATTGAATTCTAGCATTACTAATAATTTATCTTTGTAGTCCTTACTTGTAGTCTTGGTTCAGTATCACAATTTGGGAGGGACTTAACAGCCTGCAGGGAGGGGAGTTGCTAGAGAATGATCAAAGGACAAAGAAGTGGTCACTTGCTGGATTAAATCTAGATTCAATTGCCTGTCCTTCCACAGACTCTGTGGGCCCATCTACACGAGACATTAACTGTGGAGCGGCCTAATTAGCTCCGCAGTAAAGTCTTTGTGTTGACAGGTGTGGCTGTATTACGTTGCAGTAAACTAATAAACACCGCCATAGGTTAGTACTCGTATATACAAGTGCTATCCTGCGGCAGAGTTTTTTAGTACTCAGCAGTGCATGTGTAGATGCTGATGAGGCTGAATGGGGTACAAGAGTACTTCAATGCGGGGGTTGCCTGCCATCTAGTCCCACCCTGGAGCACCCTTCTGTCCCAGTGAGATCCTCCACGGCACACTGAACTGGGTCAGAGCAGCCATGGGCTGGCAGGCTGACCCTCCCTTGGACCTCCTGCCAGCTGGGGCTGCTCCAACCTGCAGTCCCATGCATACATGTAAATACTGCTCAGAGGAGTAATAAACGCTGGTGCAATATATGCCAGAGTTTATTACTGCATGCTAAAATGAAGAAAATGGAGTACCTGGTGAGATGCTGAGGTATCACAGGAATAGGTGCCACGTATCTAGTAGAGACGAATGGATTGACAGTGTTTTGTTCTCTGTATCAATATTCTCTGTAGCCAAGTTTGTAATACACAGGAGCCTAGCACTACAAGTTGATGAATAGAGGTAAAAATTATTTCAGGATTACTCTGGGCAATAAAAACCACATATTGTTTTGCTGCATTGACAAGGCTATTTTTAATTTTATTTATCAAAATTAATGCAATGGTATCTTTACTTCCAGCACAAAGTGTAGCCACTAGATGTCCCTATGGGCCACGTGATTCAAATATGGGGTAAGAGGAAGACAAGGCTGGAACCAGAGCTGGGTGGAAGTTTGTGTCTGTACTGTAGCTGTTTTGCCCATATCATTCTTTTAAAATTGCTTTCTGTTTAGGAAGGTCTGTGATTATGTATGCAGTGATACCTTTGAACAGAAAAGTGCATCCAGTTGGAAATAGAAATTTTTCTATTTAATTCTCAAAGCTTCAGAGTCAGGCCACTAGGAAAGATATTTTAAAGAACCTTTTTTTTCCCTTTTAGATGTGAAAAGAAAGTGCGTAAGTGGCCCCCCTTCCCCCACATCAATCTAATCAACTATACCCACCCACTCACTTTTTTCCTAAATACAACCTCCCAGATGCATAGTCACGGACACTTAAGAAAAGAAAAAAAGATTCTTCTGTTCACAGCTGTGACAAATGTTCACCCATAACTCTGTGCATAATTGAATTATTTTTAAAAATTGTATCTAATTAATTTAAAAAAAAACAAAAAAAACCCCAGCCTTTCTAAATTCACATGAAGGCACTTAATTTGCTACAAGAGGAGCTCATCAGAATTAGAAAAGAACAAAGCTGCATTGCCAGACTCAAATAGTGTAACACAAATGGACTTTTCAGGGGTGTATCAAATCAAATCAAATAAAGTTGAAAATTCATGTGGAAAATACCCCTCTGGATTCAAAACAGTGGAAGTTATTTCCTGCCAGAATTGGCTTTAGAGGTGGGCGACTGCCCAGGGCACCATGGTCAGGGGACAACACACAAGTCCGTGTACATGCACACACGTATGCCTTGCCCTGGTTGACCCCTGCCCCAGACAGGAGGAGCAGTGCTCAGCCCAGCCCCCTGCCTCAGTTTTAATTAAACAAAGACATAATTATTTGGAGGCACACGCTCATGACATGGTATTAATTCATATTTAGTCATTGAATAAAGCTTTCATCTATGCAGAATTTGGGGTCGCATCTGGATGATTCATGACATTTGTCTGACACAGAATTAATTGAGATTTTCTCTTAAAGGAGAGTTGAAACCATGCACTTTTATAGATGCTCTTGTTACAAAAAACTCCAGGTCAGGTTCAGAACCTACCCCCCTTCTTAAAAACCTCCAGGGAAAGAGAGGCCGCAACTTCTCTGGACACCTTGTTCCATTGCCTTTCTGCTTTTGCAGTTAGAATTCCCCCCCGCCCCCAAGATTTAATCTCAATTTGTTTTGCTGCAGTTTAAACTCATTGCTCCATGCCTTGCCCCCTGTAGCATAGGGAAGATGGGTTCTTGTTCCTTATGACAGCTCTTCAAATATTTGAAAACTCCTAAGATTTTGCCCAGATCTGGCATTTGTTTTTTTCTCCAAGTTTGAATATCCATCATAGAAAGCATTTAGAGAAATGAAAAGCTTAATTTGAATGAATAAGTTGGTAGATAACTGTGTATGGCTATGTACAGAAGCAAGGATTTTTGTGGGCAATATCTTTTATTGGATCAACTGCATGGCCAGTATCTATACTACTGGGTACTTCTACACAAGATGCTTAACGGCGCAGTAGAGTAGTTTACTGGGGAGTAAGCATGTGCATCTACACATGCACATGCTTACTATGCAGTAAACCTTGCTAATCACAAATAAATTTGCTACCTGCAAATACAAGTAGCAAATTTACTTTTGATTAGTAACGGCACAGTAGCACTCATGTAGATGCCTGACTGGGAGCAAATCTGCTACTGGTCAGCCCTCCACCAGGGGCAGGAGGTTGCTCCCTGCCCCTGAGAGCTGCCTGCTGCAAGGGTGGGCTCCACCACCAGAGCCTGCGTGGGGATAATGTCCCCCTGCCCTGGCAGCAGGGAGCTCCAAGTCACCTCCTCGGGGATTGTGATTGAGAAGTGGGGGCTGGGAGATCCTTAACTCCCAGCCCATGCTCTGCCATCTCAATAGGAGCGGGGTGGGGGTGGGGGGGCGCTGGGAGAGAAGGATCTCCCAGTGACGGCTCCACAACCACGGAGCTGGAGCTGGAGCTGGAGCTGGAGCTGGAGCTGGTAGATAGGGGTCTCTGAGCACCGGCACCATAGTGCAGAGCTGGTGCTGACACCGAGAGCTCCCTGCTGGCAGGGGTTGGGGAGCCTGTTCCCGGTTCAGCTTCGCAAGTGCTATGTGTTATGTGCTACGAAAATATGTGTGTATATGCAAATATATATATTCAATCTCTCTCATATATTTATTACATATATTCACTAAAATTCATTCACTGTCATTCTCTTTCTCTCTCACGTGTACACACACACATGCTCTGTGTGCGTGTGAGAGAGATTGAATGAATTATCCTGAATATATGCAATTGGTTAATATATAATTTCATAGTTTCTAGGGTGGGAAGGGACCTGAGCAGATCATCTAGTCCGACCCCCTGCCATGGCAGGAAAGAGCACTGGGTCAAATGACCCCAGCAAGGTGTTCATCCAGCCTCCTCTTAAACACCCCCAGGGCAGGATCCTGCACCACTTCTCTTGGAAGCTGGTTCCAGACCCTAGCCGCCCTGACTGTGAAGTCGCGCCTCCTGATATCTAACCTAAACCTACCCTCTGCCAGCTTCTGACCGTTATTCCTGGTCACTCCTGGTGGTGCTCGGGGGAACAGGGACTCCCCCAGTGCCTGCTGGTCCCCCCTGACTAGTTTGTAACAGGCCACAAGATCCCCCCTCAGCCTTCTCTTGTGGAGGCTGAACAGGCTCAGGTCCCGTCGCCTCTCCTCGTAGGGCCTGCCCTGCTGCCCCCTGACCGTGCGAGTGGCCTCCTCTGGACCCTCTCCATGCTGTCCACATCCCTCCTGAAGTGCGGCGCCCAGAACTGGACGCAGTACTCCAGCTGCAGCCTGACCAGTGCCGCATAGAGGGGGAGGATCACCTCCCTGGACCTGCTCGAGATGCATCTGTGGATGCATGACAAGGTGTGGTTGGCCTTCCTGACCGTGTCCCCACACTGCCGGCCCATGTTCATCTTGGAGTCAATGATGACCCCCAGATCCCTTTCTGCCTCCGTGCTGACAAGAGGGGAGTTCCCCAACCTGCAGGTATGGTGCCAGTTGTTCCTCCTGAGGTGCATCACCTTGCACTTGTCTGTGTTGAAGCCCATCCTATTCTCGTCCGCCCCCCCCGTAACCTGTCTAGGTCTGATTGTAGCCTCTTGCATCCTTCCAATGTGCCTACATCCCCCCACATCTTAGTGTCATCAGCAAATTTAACAGGTGCTTTTTACCCCCTCATCCAAATCGCTGATGAAGATGTTGAACAATGCCGGCCCGAGGACCGAGCCCTGGGGGACCCCACTGCCCACGTCATCCGAGGTTGAGTAGTACCCATCCACTACCACCCTCTGGGTGTGGCCCACCAGCCCGTTGGCGACCCATTTGACTCTGTGGGTGTCGACACCACAGCCCCCCAGTTTCTTAATGAGAATGGGGTGAGAGACAGTGTCAAAAGACTTCCCAAAGCACTTCAGAGTGCCCCTCCCCTGACTCTTTGCTAATATATATGAGAGAGATTGAATGAAGATGGATAGGTAGATATCTATGTCTAGATATAGATAGCTATCTATACGTAATTAGTTAATATATATGAGAGAGATTGAATGAATATAGATAGATAGATATCTATATCTATAGATGGATATCTGTATCTTTGTATTTATATACATAGATAGATATTTAAAGAGCTGCTTAGGCATGGTGAGATAGAGATGCAACCTGAGTAAGTGCCACCCATGGTTATTCAATCATATCCATTCTAAGTCTTTCTCTCCCTCAGAAGGATTAAACATGGAAACTTTCCATCTTCTCATCCCAGGGTGGAAGTCTGAGGAGAAAGCAGTTGCAATGCCTTGCTGAGTTGAAGGCAGGCCTTTTGCCTTGGAAAGTCTTTGGCAGCTTGTTCACAGAAGGATTTGGATGGCAGCCTGGAAGCAGAGGCAGGCTGATTTCAGTAGCCAGCAAAGGGACCCCACAGGTTTGTCATTTTGATCCAAACAAGGAATCGGAGGATAATCAGATTTGCTTTGTCCAGGCTAGCCAACATTGCCTAATAATATGGCCAGTTCCCTTGACAAAGCTTGAGGGGATAAAAGAGACAGCTAAGCACTGCAGGTAGCACATGTACTGGAAAGCAGGGAACTTGGTGGGGGATGGAAATAAGACTAATATGAAATGAGGAGCTGTGTGCTGCTTGCGCTACATGCTCAAAAGCAGATTGAGCCACTATTTTTCTTTTCCCTGATTTTCCTGAAAGGGCTTCAAGGCTAGTGGTGAGGAGGCAAGGTCCCTATCAGAGAAAGTAAAAGAATAGGTTTCTCCTTGTTTCAGCACCCCCCCCCCAAAAAAAAACCCCCAAACCCCAAAACCCAAACCCAAAAAAACAGCCAACCAAACAAAAAAATCAAAAACAAACCCCAACCAAAACCATGGGAAATCCATGCTGTGATAATGTAATGTAAAGATGCACAGAAAACAGTTTGAAAAGCCATTTGCCATTTGTCTGCTTCAGTATGGTCATAGTGGGAAACCCTCCCGCTCCCTAAAATATCCAGTCCTCTACATCACTGAGGAAGGACTGAGGATCTGGAGCAAAGAGAAAAGCCGGTTGAGGTCAAGTTGATTATGTGTTTATTCTTGAGGGTCGGTTTAGTAGCAGTCTGGGTATGAGTGCATATATGAGGGTATGTTATGAGTACAAGGCAGGCCTTCATTTCTTTGAAATAAAGGCCTGTTTCCTGTTTTTGGTTAGTTCAGCTTCATTCAGGGGCAGAATTAACTCATGCAGAAGTTAAAACCAAAAGGCCAAGCAGCCAACAAGACCTGGCAGGTTCTAAATGTGGCAGCAAACCAGGGAGTTTGCTGAATAGTAATTTATACACATATATTTTTTGAAGAATAAAGATGTGATAATAATAGAAAACAATGAATAAGACTCCAGTGATGGAGGTTAATTAAGATGACCTCATGTAGCACTTTCAGTTTTGAGATCCTATCCAGGAAGTCACTCTACAAGTGAGTAGTCAAAGTGTGTTATGCCCGTGTCCTCTCCACCCACTCTGACATGACTTGGAGGTGGTGCCTTGTATGAGAAATGCTAGAGCAACTCCACCCGACCTGGTGTACCATGTAGAAACATCCCATCATCAAACATAACGGACTAATAGAAAAACAGGGGTGGAAGGGACCTCAGGAGGTCACATCTAGTCCAAACCCCTGTTCAAAGCAGGGCCAGCCCCAGCTACATCACCGCAGCCAAGGCTTTGTTCATCTGGGTCTTAAAAGCCTCCAGGGATGGAGAGTCCACTACTTCTCTGGGTATCCTATTCCAGTGCATCATATTCAGCTTATTGTCCATGGTCATCCCCAGGTCCTTTTTCACAAAGCTGATGCCCAGCCAGTCATCCCCCCAGCCTGTACTGGTCCATGGGATCATTTCATCCTAAGTGCAGGACTTTGCACTTTTGTTTGTTGAACCTCATGAGGTTTCATTTGCCCCAGCATAACTACTGCTCTTCCCAGACTGATGCCATCTGCAAACTTGCTGAGTTTGCACTATATCTCATCTTCCAGGTTGTTGATGAAGCCATCAAACAAAACCGGCCCCAGGACTAACCCCTGGTCCACTTCACTTGATATTAGCTGGCAACTAGACATCAAACCGTTGATTAGTACTCTCTGAGCCGGATTCTCCAGCCAGTTTTCTATCCACCTAGTTTCATAGTTTCATAGTAGCTAGAGTCGGAAGGGACCTAGGTAGATCATCTAGTCCATTCATCCAGCCCGTACTTCCTTAGCTTGTCTGTGACAATGCTGTGGGAGACCACATCAAATGCTTTGCTAAAATCAAGGTACACCACATCCACCAGTGTCTCCCCACATCCACAGAGCCAGTCACCTCATCATAGAAGGCAATCAGGTTGGTCAGGTATGACTTGCCCTTGGTGAATCCATGCTGACTGCTCCTAACCACATTTTCCTCCTGCAAGTGCTTAGAAATGGATTCCTTGAGGACCTGCCCCATGATTTTTCCAGGGACTCAGGTGAGGCTGACTGGTCTGTAGTTTCCTGGATCCTCCTTTTTCCCTTTCTAAAATGTGGTTATTATGTTTACCTTTTTCCAATCATCCAGGACCTATTCTAATCACCATGAGTTTTCACGGTGTGTGTGTATATGAAACGGATTTATTTCACCCTGAACTGAAGCAGTAGGTTTTTAAAAACACCACTTCAATTCAGGGAAAAGTAAACCCCTGTGTTGTATAGACCCATTGTCTTACCTCCTCTCCAGTGGCAGGGAGGGAGAAGGGAAGGTGAGCTGCCGGTGGGTGGAGTGCTCCCTGAGCTGTGGGGGAGGGAAAAGGTGGCAGGAGGTGCTTTCCTCTGCAGGGCTAGGGCAGCAAACTAAAGCTCTTCAGAGGTTTTTTAGTTTGCTATGCCCCAAAGTCATTTAAGGTGCATTACACTGCTGAATGTGCTACAGAAGCTACTATGAATGTGCAATACACTGCCAAGGCATGCAAACACCAGCATCTCATATTTAACCTGCTGTAAAGTGTTGTGCACACATGGTCCTCATTTTGTCTACATGCGCCCAAAGATGATGGTCAGTGGCTCTTCAATCACATCAGCCAACTCCCTCAGCACCCTCTGGTGCATCACATCCTGCCTGTGGCAGAGCACCTCTGGGTGCCTGACTCTTTAAGGGTTTAAGCAGGCTGCAGAGCAGTTGGGAGGTGACAGCAGTGCCAACCAGATGGTCATATGGCTGCCAGGAGGCTACCTGATTGGAGGTGGGCTAGGCAGCTTCAGTATAAAACCAGATATGAGGAGCAGGGCTGCCAGTTGCAACTGAGAAGCCATTGGGGTAACACTGCCTGGCTGGAGGAGCCTTGTCTTGGAACATCCTGGTGGTTAGGGTAGAAACTGTGGAGAAGGATCCAGAAGAGTCCAAAGCCCTGAGGAAGTGGCTGTGGGCATTGACAACACATAGGGGGTGCCCGCGGGTGCATGTGTACCCCCTGAGATTGGCTGTACACCCTCTGGAAGTGCCAGCTGTGAAACTGGAAGGGCTGGCTTGGCAATGGGCCACTGGGGGATACCCCCCCACCCCAGTTGGTGATCAGCCGCTGGTCCCCCCTCTTCCCCATTGGCAATCTGATGCCCCCCCAGACTCGGGAGGCACCAGTCGGCCATGGCTGTGTGCCTAAAGCTGTGGAGAGGCCGGCCTAGAGAGAGAGGCAGTGTGCACGGGGGCCTGAGGAAGGGGCCAGGACAGCCAAATAAGAGAGGTGGTGCACACAAGGGCCTAGGGAAGAGCCAAACCAGCCTGGGTAGATGGGGCTTAGAGGTGCAAGCCCTGACTAGAACTGTTTAGAGCATGGGCTACTGAGGAAAGGCCTGGGAAACCCGTGGAGTGGAGCTGACCCTGGAGGGGTCTCTGGAGGGGCTCGGAAGAGCCCAGTGAAATAAAAGGCTGTTTTACCTAAGACCTGTGGGGCTCTAGTCCAGCCCACTATAAAAGGAATGATTTATGGGAGGGCCCAGGAGGGGACCCCTATTGAGGAAAGGAGTCAGCTTGACCCAGATTGACCTGGGGCTCTGGACTGGCCCAAGCTGGGGCCAGGGCCTGAGTGGCCAAAGGTCAAGTATGCCCATCATGAGGGGCAGGCTGCAGTGGCAGACAGCCATCGCACCCCAAGTGGCTGGAGAAAGAGATCAGGCTCACCTGAGCAAAGGTCTCTTGAGGGGGAGACCCCAGGCGGGAGAGTAAGGGGGGCGGTCAGCAACCAGTCATAAATGACAGACTGAATCCCAGCCACCTGATGGGAAGAATCCTGTAAGGGGCCCAAGAGTGAAATGGGGCCAGTGACAAAGGGTCATGTTATGAGGTGGAGGCTGGACATGAGTGAGCAGCCCAGGAAGAGCATCAAGGAGCCCAGTGAGATAGGTGGGCGAGCCAATATTGTGACTGGCCTCGGGACGGCCCCCGTGTTACATTCCCCATGGACTTGTACATGTCCAATTTTTCTGAGTAATCCCTAACCTGTTCTTTCACCATGGAGGACTGCTCACCTCCTCCCCAAACTGTGCTGCTCAGTGCAATAGTCTGGAGCTGCCCATGCCTGTGAAGACGGAGGCAAAAAGGCATTGGGCACTTCATCCTTTTCTTCATCGTTTGTCATGAGATTGCCTCCCTGATTCAGTAAGGGATCCACACTTTCCCTGATCCTCCTCTTGCTACAGACATACTTGTAGAAACCCTTCTTGTCACCTTTCACGTCCCTTGCTGAGGGTTCGCTCCATCCCATATTGTACATCATTGATGAAGAAATTGAACAAAAACAGCCCGAGGACAGATCCCTGGGGTACTCCACTGCTCACTCCCTGGTCACGTGTGGAGTCTCCTTTTATACTCCTGGGCCTGGACTGATGTGATCAGGAACATTTCAAGATGTTTGACCTCTCCAAGATATTCAGGGACAGAGAGATTTTCTTTGGGACAGACTCTATCTGAGTAATTTGGGGAATAGCCTTCTGGGACTAAATCCGCACAGTGGATAAAAAGAGCTTTAAATTAGGAAATTGGAAGAAAATGTCAGAAAAGATGTGTCCGCTATAGATAGCTGGTATAAATAGAGAATGGGAGGAAAATTGAGTCAATGACAATGAGGCAAAGAAGAAAGGACCACCAGAGAGAAGTCAGGAAAAGGATAGCAGTTACATCAATGAAAGTAGAAGCCAGGAAGGTGTTTCTGCCTCTGTACTGACTGTATCTGTGCCAACCAGAAACCCAGATGAGGCCAGGTGGAAAGAGTTGAAATATTTGTATACTAATGCAAGGAGCCTGAGCAATAAAATGAAGGAATTAGAGCCCCTGGTGTGGGACACACAACTAGATATTAAAGGCATAAAGTAACATGATGAAACAGTAGTCATACCCTGAGTGCAAATGTGGAAGGGTATATGTAGTTTAGGAATTATACAAATAAGAGTAAAGGTGAGGGGTAGCATTGTGTAGCAGTGAAGTGATGGACTAGAAAGAAACAAAAATAGTGATGATGGCTTGGATTAGAGGGAATATTTTGGGTTGAATATCTCACTGGGGCCAATCAGTGTAATGATTTCATTAGTTGCCTTGGTGCAAGAACCAGCTACAGGCTTTTGAGATGCATAGATGATATGAAGTTAAGCAACAGTATCAGTAGTGAGGAACACCAGATAATCACACAGGAAGAACTAGCTAAGCTTGTGGATTGAGAAAAGGTTTAAAATTGAATAGAACAAAGTGAAAAATCATTAGTTCAGTGGGTTCATACCAAGAACCTTTGCTATAAATGGTGGGCTCATGGATTGGAAACCTCAGAGGAAGAGAGTGATCTGAGTATATCGGTCGATGATGAAAAACATGACACGGCCATAAGAGGCTGATGCAGTTCTAGGTTTCATGAGGTGAGGTATTTTTAGAAGAGATGAGGATGCCTCTCAAAAATAATATGATATAATGGTACAATTTAAAATATTGTTTACAGCTCTGATCACCTAGGTTTCAAAAAGATAAGATAAAGGGAAAGGGAACTAGGATGATAAGGGGATTGGGGCACCTATTTAATTCTGGGAGGTGAATTAAATAGGTGGGCTTGGTTTGGCTAGCAAACCAAAGTTTGGAGAGAACATGATTATTCATTATAAATGTATGAATACAAGGGATGGAAGAAGAGTTTTTAAGTCAAAGGAATAATACTGGCACAAGATCAAATTGATCCTGAATAAATGTAGGTGTGCAATTAGAAGAAGGTGCCTAACTCTCAGAGGAGTGGAGTTTTGGAATGGCCTTCAAAACAAGGTAGTGGTGACATGAACCCTAAATTATCTCAGTAGTTCCTGGAAGGGAGCATATAATAAGTGACCTTGGAGTTAGTAGTTACAGCTTGTGATATTAGGAGTTGAGTATTCAACTTGTTGGTATTCCCAAGAGGGGCTTCAAGGGAAATTTGATCCCAGTATGGGCTGCTTGCTGGTAATGAATGTGTTAGATGGCAGTGTCTTGATTTCCTTCCTTATTGCTCCTCCTTCCCCTAATGCCTTCAATATGGTTACACCATGTATTATACCTTGTATATATTGTACTTAGTCCCATGCTTCAGGACTTCTGCTTGTTCTCCTGAGGGACCAGGTAGTAGTTTTTTTCCTGTTTAAATTAATACTTTAGGGTGCATGTGTGTGTTTTCTCCTGCACCTTCCTCTGAAGCATCCATGACTGGCACTGCAAGTAAAACTGGGGGATTAGCTGAGGGGGCTTATGGGGTTTCTAATGTCACTGAGAAACCAGTCACCTGGTGCATGGGTGGGGCCAAGATTTTGTAAACAGGGGTGCAAGAGCAGTGATGGGTGCTGCAGAGGTGGCTTCACCCCCACCTCCAGTCTCACCCCCGGACTGGGGCAGGCAGATCACACCATGGGAACTGCAGACATACCTTTCTTAAATTCCTGGATCAGGTAAATTTCCTATTTCCCTTTTTCCTGCCAGCTACTGCCATTGTTCTTGGCTGAAATGGGGACAGGTGTGTGGGGGCTCCAGAGCCAGTCCTTCCAGTTTCAACTGGGTTGTCTAGGGAGCCAGGCTCAGCCAGGGACAGAAGCAGCAGGCAGGATCCTCCTCCCTGTCCAGTGCTCCCAGGTGTTTCCCATCAGCCCTGGAGCAGGCACAAGGGAAGGTGAACCTACCCACCATCACTGCTGTCCCCAGCTGAGCCCAGCTCACCACAACACTTAAAGGTCCCGGCTGCTGCTCCCACAATGCAGTTCAAAAGGGCAGGTGCAATCTCCACACTGCACCCCCGTCCAGATCCCCTTGACTTATTTAGTCTAGAGAAAAGAAAACCAAGGGAGGGGGACTGAATAGCAGCCTTCAACTCCCTGTAGGGGGGTTGCAAGGAGGATGGAGCTGGGCTGTTCTCAGTGGGGGCAGGTGACAGAACAAGGAGCAATGGGCTCAAGCTGCAGCAAGGGAAGTTGAGATTGGATATTAGGTTAGTTTAGGTTACATATTTATTACCCTTACTAGGAGGGTGGTGAAGCACTGGAACAGGCTACCCAGAGAGGTGGTGGACTCTCCACCCTTTCGGGTTTCTAAGACCCAGATGGACAAAGCCCTGGCTGGGATGATATAGCTGAGGCTGGTCCTGCTTTAAGCAAGCAGTTGGACTAGGTGTGGCCTCCTGAGGTCCCTTCCAACTCTCATTTTCTAGGATTTCTATGATCCTCCCCTGGGCTGTGGGTATTGCTCACACAGGGATACAGGATGGAAGAAGCCTCCTGTCCTTTGATTTCATTCCCCTGTGTTTGGAAGAGTCCCCATAATCTGGGTTAAAACCATTACCATAGCTGGGGGCAGACTGGAAATGACCAGTTTTTCATTCTGAAGTGTGGCATGCAGGCTTGTTTGTCAGATCATCTGAGGATGTTTTTAGCTAACAAATTATTTTTCATTGCAGGGGACCACAACATTAGTTCTGTCTTCCTAGCTCCTTTCTTATGGCACGTTGTAGTTTTTAAGGCCTTCAGAGATTAAAGAGAACGTGTTATAAAGTGTTGATGGTGCTTTGTATTGAGTTGGGGGAAGTTAAGAGGAACAGATGGAACAAAAGAGCTAGTAGATCCTTTTATATTTTGCAAAGCCTTGGATAAGTAAAATGCTCCTGATCTCTGAATTCAGGAATTTTGCCTTTCTCATCAGTAACAGCCTTGCATTAACTATTCAGGACAGGTGGGTGGCAAATTGCATTAGGGGTCGCACCCAGAGAGTGGTGGTGGATGGGTCAATATTGATGTGGAAGGATGTGGACAGTGGAGTCCTGCAAGGCTCAGTCTTTGGGCCAGTGCTGTTCAACATCTTCATCAGTGACTTGGACGAGGGTGTGAAGAGCACCCTGTCCAAGTTTGCAGATGATACCAAATTATGGGGCAAAGTTAACACACCGGAGGGTAGGGAACAGATCCAGAAGGATCTGGACAGGTTGGAAAAATGGGGAGAATGAACTAGGATGCAGTTCATCAAAGACAAGTGCAAAGTGCTGCAGCTGGGGAAAAAGAGCCACCAACACACTTCCAGGCTGGGGGATGACCTTCTTAAGAGCACAGCAGAGGAAAGGGATCTTGGAGTCATAGTTGACTTCAAGATGAACAGGAGTTGTCAATGTGACCATGTGACCAACAAGGCTAACCGCACTTTATCATGCATTAGCAGGTGCATGATGATCGGCCCAGGGAGGTGATGCTTCTCTTCTATGCAGCACTGGTCAGACTGCTGCTGAAGTACTGTGTCAAATTTTGGGTGCTGCACTTCAAGAGGGATGTGGACAACCTTCAGAGGGTTCATAGGAGGCCACTTGTATGGTCAGAGGCCTACAGGGAAGACCCTACAAGGAGAGATTGAGCGCCCTGGATCTCTTCAGCCTTCGCAAGAGAAGGCTGAGAGGTGATCTTGTGGCTGCCTAAAATTCATCAGGGGAAGGCAGCAGGGAATAGGAGATGCTCTGTTTACTAGGGCATCCCTGGAGTAACTAGGAACAATGGCCACAAAGTGACGCAGAGCAGATTTAGGTTGGACATTAGAAAGAACTTCTTCACAGCAAAGGGTGCCAGAATCTGGAATGGGCTCCAGGGGAGGTGGTGCTCCCCCTACCTTGGAGGCCTTCAAAAGGAGACTGGACAAGCACCTGGCTGGGGTCGTCTGACCCCAGTGCTCTTTCCTGCCCAGGGCAGGGGGTTGGACTCGATGATCTACCGAGGTCCCTTTCAACCCTAGTATCTCTGCATCTATTGTCCCTTACCAACTTGAATTTTCTCTTTAATTACAAGTTGCTGGCCTTTATCCCTGCAGTATTTTCTACAAGCATTTAATTTAGATCTATTGAGAAAGAGGTATTTTATGGTAATGAAATATCTACTGAACAGTAAAATAATTTTTTTTTCAGGTTTTACGATAATGTAGGAATCATTTAACAGTAGTTGTGATGTAATTAGTTTAAAATTATGAAAGCAATACATGTGTAATGAGATTTTTCTTTTTAATGAATTAATTTTGTATGGAATATTAAAGCATTTAACTGTCATATACTGTAACAAAATAGTATGGCAGCCCAGTTAAACATCAAAACACACTTTGTATTAAACTTCAGTTATCAGATTATTTTTAAATATTCTATTTTGTTAGCCTGGTTACAGAGACATTCAGAAGTCATATATTATAAACAAATACATTCATTAAATTGTTGACATCTTCGATCCCAAAAAATAATCATTCACTGGAAGCCCCAGTAGCTAAATCTGTCTTGCACTGGAATATCTAAATAGGATCTTTGAAAGTTGAAAAGATTATAAATACACTCCAATGAAATAAAAAGAAAAATCAACAGAGGAATACATGTTATAGATACATAAATATCAGCTGACTTATATTTTAGGAGCAAACATCTTAATATGCTATTTACAGATAACCCTTCTTTTAAGTACTCTTGTATCCTTACATACACACAAAGGACTGAAAGGAATTAAAAAATCCTTTTTTTTTTCTTTTTCCAAGAAAAACTTTGCACATAAAGCTGACTTGGAGTAACAAACTCTTAGGGATTACAAATAAATGAAGAAGCATTTTCAAACATGTCTTATCTCTAATTAATCATGTAACTGTAAGAACAAAGACCACAATTCTTCAAAGTTCCCAGCTTTCCTTTTCATGCAGGAAAAAAAATCTTTTTTCTAGGTCCAGTGGTTCAAATAACATTCAACTTATAATTGGATTTTCATTTTTTTCCTCCCAATAGTTCTCCTACAACTCTAGCCCATCTTTGTAGAAGTTTCTTTGAAGCCTTTAATTTCTTGATGCTCTAAGAAACTTCGAGCAGAAATGTTAGTCCCCTAATCAGGCTATCACATTTGAGGATGTTCAGCTGAAACATTTCTATCCACTGTTAGTTATTAAGTAGGCGGTTTTAGACATTGCAATCTTGCAATGTGTCTGTATGTCTGCATGTAGAGTGTTACCTAATAAAAAGAGCAACTTTGATGAGATCATAAAAAAATAAAGGAGGCGGGGAAATAAGAAAGAACAGGAAAAGCCATAATGGCAAAGTATTTGGACATAAGTAGGGGGACAGTGGTCAGCACGAGATGAGCTATAAAAGGGGATAGCATACAGCTTTTCTTGAGTGGCAATTTCATCTGTCCTTCCAAGGCAAAGAGCATCAGGATTATACTGTATCTGAATGGGAAGCCATCAGAAACCATCAAGATTATGCCAGATGGATGTGCTATCCTTTTCTTCCTTCTTTAAACTCTCGTGCAATGCTGTTATACTGTGGCTTTTGTTTCCAAAAATGTGGTGGCTGGATTTCCTACATTGCATTCAATGATTGCTCTGTAACTTTGGTAATATGAGGGTGTCCTTGGAAAGTGCTTTGGGACAGTCCGGCTGTTACCGAAATGAAAGAACAGAAATACACAAGCGTAATTGTTTTATGAAGAGATCATGAATATACCAGAGAGAAGCAACAGCTGAACAGGAAACATCTAACGTTATTGATTCCAGGTCTTTCTTTTACCTACAGTTTAATGAATACTCTCTAGACTGCGGCAGGCAGGAATCTCCCTGAACTGAATCAGGAGGCCACTAACCTCTCTTAATTCAATTCTCTTTTCAGCTGCCACCTCCACTATAGCACTTGCAAGTAACCAGCCAATTAATGATGGTTTGAAGGGCAAAATATAGACTTTTTCAGCAGTTACATTTGTTTCATATTTGTCTTTTATTAAAAAAAAAACAACAACCCATAAAGGGACAGATTCTTTTTCACCTATTTGGGGCATAAGTGGACTTAGTTGCCTATGTGCAATGCTATTCCACTACGCTTGAGTCCCTGGAAAGCTCTTAATCCTCCTTGCTGATTTTTTTTTTAACTCAATTTTAAGGTCAGGTGATGGTGGGTTAGAAAAGTAGATGCACTTGGGGACTTTCAGGGCTGTAACAGGATAATGTAAAGTTGCAAAAAACAGTTTGTACTTCTGGACATTGTTGTGATATACGTAAGTACTATCTGGGATTTCTTGCTTGAAAGTAGGGTGGAAACAAAGCATTATGGATCATAAAGCAGTTACAGCTGAACATATTACTGTGTTTTCCCTCATACCACTTGCTCCCAAGTTAGGCACCTTTTTTTTATAAAGGCAGAATGAAGAAACAGGGGTGGATCCAGGATTTGGCAAAGAGAGGCGCGGTAGAGGTAGCTGCACACCTGCTCCCAGTCTCTTCCCCACTCCACCAACTGGGGTGAGCAGACTTTAGAGCAGGGACAGACCTGAATATTCAGCTCCCCTCATTCCCTCCCCTACTTCCTTTCAGCTTAGGCAAAACTTTCAGTTTTAACCCTTTCACAGCTAAATTCTCAACAGTTCTTGGCTGCTCATCCAAACTTGAAACTGCAGCTACTGCTGAAGCTTGGATTCCATGGATGGATCTAGGATTTTTAAACAACTCTGGGTCTGCCCCTGCTGAACTACCCCTCCTTGCATGTGGCTGCTGGAAGGGTGACTAAGAAGAGAAGCAAGAACCATTTTACAGTGTCTCCATGATTTTATTCCATGCAGAAAATCAGCTTCTTTGCTCAAGACATGCAACCCAAATTTGCAAGGCTAATTTGTTTGGGGTGGGGAGGGTGTGCATTATGCAAGTAAACACAGTGCATCCATCTAAAAAATATTCTGTGTACCAGTGTGGCTTGTCATCACACTAAGTAACTGGAAAGTTATGAAGTGTAAGAGCAATTATATTATAACTTAGGGCCAGACTCATAAATGCAGTCAGGTGTCCAATTGTCATCTAGAACAAAACTACCCAGTAGGGAAACACTGAAGATTTAGATGAGTCTTGCATCCCACTATTCACATTTGCTCTGAGCTGCACAGGAGCACCTCCTTTCACCTGGGATCTTTGACTTGGGATCGTCTCCAGAAGCCTATCCACACGGGTGTCTACATGAAGTGCTTTACTGCACAGTATACTAATGTAACCGTGCACAGCACCTACTGCACATTAAAATAGGCTAATGCACATTTTTCTACTACCTGTAAATGCAGATAGTAGATTTACTATGCATTAGCAAATGCACAGTAACTCATGGTTACATAGCTGACTGGGAGCAAATTGCTCCCAGTCAGCGCAGGTAGCAGTGGGCAGGAGAACTGTCCCCTCTCCCGGGCAGCTGCTTGCTCCCAGTCCCCCCCACGACTATCCCATCGGAGAGAGGGCAGGGACAATATCCCTTGCCTTCACAGCAGCCAGCTCCCAGGCTCTGATCTCATGTGCCCAGTGTGTTTTAGTCATGCTTTAGAAATACTGACTGACTCAATTGTCTTTGGAAGACATAGAACCATTAACACCAGTTTGGGCATAAGCAACTAAACTATCCCACGCTTAGGGAACTCAAAAACTGCAGTGCCTGAGAAGTTTAAGTGCTTCTGGGTTTAGGCCACACAACCAAGTGGGGTTTTCTGTATCACCCAAATTCTGCCTATATCTCCATGTTGGTGTTTAAATTATCTCTGACATCTCCAGCCCTGACTTTAAGGAAAGCAGTGAATGTGAATATATTTGTGTGAGTAAGTATATAATTTGGCGTGAGGACCATTTCTTCCAGATATCTGGGGAAAGTTAAATAAGTCTTTGCACGTTATAAATAACTATTGGTATTTCACATAAGACACACCAAACATACTTCAGGATATAGGTGCTATTGATTTAGTCATTACTTTCCGCAGGTCTTATTTACTGCTTGAAGATTTGCTGCACACGGCATTTTGCAATAATTGTACTGCTGAATGTTAAACAGAGCCAGCATCAGCCCTGCATCCCATCCAATAAAATAAGCATGAATAGCACATTAGGTGTTTTTATCTCAGGTTTATGTTTTCTACAATCACCTACGGACCTATAGCCAAGCAAATCATGAAATACAAATACTGGATTATTTATCATATTTCCTTCTAGCAGCAGAGAGAGGAAACAGTCTAGCCTGTGGTTTAGTTTGTTGAGAGGTCATTTTCTACTAGTACTTGAGAAGTTTATGTGGTAAACAAGCTGTCACTTCCCATGATATATGGGATCACTGTCTTTTTCACTCAGAAATGATTTGTTAAAGAAAACAGCCACATTTGCAAGCACCAACAGACTTCTGCCCAGCTTGAGTTCTAGCTTTGTCGTGTTTGTTGCCCACGGTCAGCATCTACAGTTCCCTACACTGCTCAGAGATACCTCATGGGGGAGAAAATGTAACTGCACTTTATAGCATCCAGGATTATGACAGAAGAACAAGCTTTAACGAGGGAATATGACATGGGTTCTCAGGTCACCTTCATTTGTCAAATAAATGTATGGAGAGGGAGTCATGATGAGTGCTTAGAGAGTAACTTTTACACCCAATATAGAGCTTTGCATTGACTTTATTATTCTGGTTAAACATTTGAACATTTCTGTGCCTCAGTGTTCCTCCCTGTAAATGGGCACATTTTATAGTGATCAGCCTCACAACGTTATTTTGGAACTTAATGGGCATGTCTACATGGTCACTTTTACTGCGCAGTAACCCAAATGATTGCACAGTACAGGTGTGCATCTTCACGTGCATGCCCATACTGCACAGTAAACATGGTGACGCATGCTGATTTGAGTGTAAATTTGATGCCTGCATCTGCAGGTATCAAATCTATACCCCAATTAGTTACTGCACAGTAACGCAAATGTAGATGTCTTGCTGCACAGTAACACTTTAGTAAACTTTAGTAAACACAGTGTCAATGCACTTTAATGCCTGCACATAGTTTCATAGTTTCACAGAAGCTAGAGTCGGAAGGGACCTAGGTAGATCATCTAGTCCGACCCCCTGCCTTGGCAGGAAAGAGCACCGGGGTCAGATGACCCTGGCAAGGTGCTCATCTAACTTCCTTTTAAAAATCCCCAGGCTAGGTAGGAGCCTGCACCACTTCCCCTGGAAGCTGGTTCCAGGCCCTAGCCGCCCTGACTGTGAAGTAGCGCCTCCTAATATCTAATCTAAACTTACCCTCCGCCAGCTTGTGACCGTTATTCCTGGTCACTCCTGGCAGCGCACGGGGGAACAGGGACTCCCCCAATACCTGCTGATCCCCCCTGACCAGTTTGTAGCAGGCCACAAGGTCCCCCCTTAACCTTCTCTTGTGGAGGCTAAATAGGTTCAGGTCCCGTAGCCTCTCCTCGTAAGGCCTGCCCTGCTGACCCCTGATCATACGAGTGGCTCTCCTCTGGACTCTTTCCATATCGTCCACGTCCCTCTTGAAGTGTGGCGCCCAGAACTGGACGCAGTACTCCAGCTGCGGCCTGACCAGTGCCGCATAGAGGGGGAGGATCACCTCCCTGGCCCTGCTCGAGATGCATCTGTGGATGCATGACAGGGTACGGTTGGCCTTCTTGACTGCCTCCCCACACTGCCGGCCCATGTTCATCGTGGAGTCAATGACGACTCCAAGATCCTTTTCCGCCTCCGTGCTGGCAAGAGGGGAGTTCCCCAACCTGTAAGTGTGGTGCCGGTTCTTCCTCCCCATGTGCAACACCTTGCACTTATCAGTGTTAAACCCCATCCTATTCTCATCCGCCCACCGTTGCAACCTGTCAAGGTCAGCTTGTAGCCTATTGCACCCTTCTAGTGCACCCACATCCCCCCACATCTTAGTGTCATCAGCAATTTGAGCAGGTGCTTTTACCCCCTCATCCAAGTCACTGATGAAGATGTTGAACAGTGCGGGCCCGAGGACCGAGCCCTGGGGGACACCACTGCCCACGTCCTTCCAGGTCGAGAAGAACCCATCCACCACCACCCTCTGGGTGCGGCCCTCCAACCAGTTGGCGACCCATTTGACCGTGTGGGCATCGACACCACAGTCTCCCAGCTTTTTGATGAGGACAGGGTGAGAGACAGTGTCGAAAGCCTTCCGGAAGTCCAGAAAGACTACATCCACAGCAACCCCTGCGTCTAATGATTTGGTGACCTGATCGTAAAAGGCCACCAGGTTGGTCTGACAAGACCTGCCACTGATGAACCCATGTTGGTTGCCCCTGAGCATGCATTCCCCCGCAAGGCCCTCCTGGATGTGTGCCAGGATAATTTTTTCAAAGAGCTTACCCGGGATTGAGGTCAGACTAACTGGCCTGTAATTTCCCGGGTCCTCTTTTTTTCCCTTTTTGAAGATAGGGACCACATTGGCCCTCTTCCAGTCCTCCGGCACCTCACCAGAGCACCACGAGTGCTCATAGAGCCGCGCCAGGGGTCCCGCAATGACCTCGGCCAGTTCCTGTAGAACCCTAGGGTGAAGATCGTCCGGACCAGTGGACTTGAACACGTCCAGCCTCTCCAGAAGTACCCTAACCAACTCCTCGCTAACCCTTGGCCCAGGCGTGTCTCTCCCGGGGCCCGAGGGGGGCCCAGCAGGGAGGTGGCTGAACTGGTCCCTACTTAGGAAGACAGAGGCAAAGAAATCGTTAAATATGTTAGCTTTGTCATCTGGCGTGACGACTAAGTTGCCCATCGTGTCCTGCAGGGGCCCCACATTACCCGGGACCCTCTTTTTACCCCCTATGTATTTGAAGAAGGACTTCTTATTGTCCTTAATCCGGGAAGCTAGTCCTATCTCCATGACATGTAGATGCCAGCCTATTCCTGCTTACTGTGCAGTAAATTACTGTGCAGTAAATTTAAGTTGGCATAAGTGCATGTGGAGATGTGCCCGATTAGTTTGTGAAGAGTGCTTCTTGTTTGCTTCTTGTTTATTTTCAGGAACTCACCGAGCAACATGCAAGCCGTATATCTCTGTGTGGCAGGGATTTGCAGGAGACTCAGCACTGAATGACTATGTGATCTTGGGCACTTGCCCTCATTTTCTTTAAGATGGGGATTATCATACATACCCATTTTGGGAAAGAACTCCGAGCCCCCTGGATGACAGCTGCTTTTTATGTTTAATGTTTATGCTGTTTACGCTGCTGCTGTTTAAGAATAATAAAGAGTAACTTTAAAAAAGATCTAAGCTAATGGAAGGGGAATACCACTTTTGCCCTGATTTGATATCTTTTAGGTCATTTTCCTGCATGGTGACTTGGCTCGTAAGAATGTCAGGACAGTCGTAAAGGCATGTTATCAGATCTTACTATCATTGCCTTTTAATTTTCCCATGCTTTAGCAAATTATCTGAGATGGGAGTTGGACAGTACAGCCATGCGTGCATGTGGGTAGGCGAGAAATGTGGCTGTGAGCGATAATGGGGTACTAGTGATGGGCAGACAAAAGGAGTTGCTTCTGGATTCGATTGCCTCCCCATGCAGTCTGCCATTGTCTGCTGCGCTGCTCTACGTGGAGCGATTTGTGGCAGCTCTTGATTTTGATGCAGACAGAGAAAAGAGTTGTATCCTTAACTCGCCAAAGCAGAGGCCTGAGAGATGTGACAAAACATCAACACCTTGACTTCATTTCAAAGCAGGCATTACAGCACTGCCCATCTCACCACAGGACCCCAAATGGCTGGTGCGTAGCAAAGTGCTGAGCACCCATTCAGTGGCGTTATGGTCAAATGGAAAATGAAGTACCATTTCTGTTATCGGGTTTGGGGTACCGGGCCGCAAACCAAAAAGCAACTCTACTTTCATTTCCCAAAAGGGAAAACACATTTTTTTCTTATTTATAGTTTTCATTGACAGAATCCTGAAAAAGCCCATGAAAAACTTGGAGGAAAATGACAAGGTATAAACTTGGGTATAAGGATATGGCAAACTGCACTGGTTTCTCCCTTCTAGGAGAAGGGGGTCATAAAAGCTTTCCCAGTGTCCCCCAACCATCCATCCATGATGCATTTTGCTGTTTTGAGTGCAAGAGGCATGAGATAAGACAAATGTATAATTACTTCTTGACCTGCTCTTATGGGTTATACATTTTCATGAGATGCCACGATTCATTATTTGCATTGATATGTACAGAAGGATGGGGCTGCTTAGTTGATATTCATTTATTCAACAGTCTGTAATCTATATTTAATGGAGTACCAGACTGTGGCATAATAAACCGTTTAAAAAGATAGCTGCTGCTTACATAGGGGTTATTGCTTGCGTAACCTGTACTTATTTTTCATTACAAAACTAAAAGAGCAAAGCATAACTCATACAAGAAAATGAAGTTAACATTTAATGGCTTGAAAAATGATAGTGTACTGTAATGCAGTGCTTTCCTCCGAACACTTATAAAACAAAGCAAGGGAGCAAGAAATAAATACAAATAAAACGGCGTTAACCATGCATTGTGAAATATGGATACCAAAGCAAAACAGTGCATCCCTGTTTACCACCTGCTCCGCTGGAGGGATCAAGGGTTGCTAATAGTTGTGTAACGAGGAGACTAGCAAGCGACCGAGCATACACCTACCGCTGTCCTCAGCTGCATCACAAACCTCGAACTCCACGTTTGTCTCCTTTCCCCCGTGGGCACGGCACTTTCTTTTTGATGTACAGGTCTGATGTTTGATGAGATTGCCCATGTGTTTAACTGACTCCACTAAACAGGCGTTTCCATCCAGCTGCCTATGTGCCAGCTATCCAGTCGGGCTGATCTAGTTGGGGCTGGTCCTGCTTTGAGCAGGGGATGAGACCTCCTGAGGTCCCTTCCAACCCTAATTTTCTATCATCTGTGCACCTACTTTCATTTTTTGTTTTTACTGATTCTCAGCACTACTATCTAAAGGCCTTCTTACAAAATGATAAAACACCGGTAGCAACAAAACTTCCTGGATTATGAAGCCCCTCCATTTTGGGGGAAAACCAGGAGGTTTTGGGAGGGCAAGTGAAATCTCAGTTTGCAATATGGCTCTTTGCCTCAGTGTTTAGATTTCATTGTTTTCCTTTCATATTTGGGGCACCGATTGGGATAAAGGGCTGTCTGCACTGCGATGGTCATTCTCATGGCTCAGAGACCATAGCAAAATATTCCCTACAGAAGGTCACATTGACTTCTTGCATCTCCTCTGGCACTTTGAAGCCCTTCACCCATAAGATTTTTATCCCCCAGGTCTCATAAATTGCATTCTGGGATTTGTATCCTCCCCCAGTAGTGCACCTGTCACAATAGTTCAGTTTTTAAAGTAATTGAGGCTTGTTGGGTTAATCTGGACACCTTCCCAAACAGATCCTTACTCCCTCTGGCCTCTGCCTATTTGTGAAGGAAGGAACAGCCTGGCATGCGCAAGTTAGGATCTGGTCTCGTGGCATTTCTAAGGTGTCCCCCCTTGGGGGGTTTATGAGTGGTTCAAACTCCTGGCCACTTTCCTGAGTGCAGTAGTGAGACTGTTGAGTAAAATCAACACTCATGGAGTAGATGCAGGAAGACACTGGGAAAATTAAGTTCTGAATAGTTTAGACTGAAAGAAAAGCCAGAACACAACTTTGGCTCTGGAAAAAAAAGACAAGACTGTTTGACTGAATCGGGATGATGATGCAGGGCCAAATTCTCTGCTGATGTAAATTAAGCATAATAATTCCCTGATTGCCAGCAGCAGAGAATTGACCCTGGAATTGGGTCATGCATCTCTCTCTCTGGCTTCAGCACTTTCTATACACAGAATAGTTGCACAATGGCCACGAGAAAAAAAATGATCAGCCATGCCTAAATCATTGAGAAGAATTATGGAAGATCCCAGGGTATAAACTCCTGAGTCCCTAAGTAATGTTGGGATCTGTTATCCTTTAAAGGGGAAACTTGATGCTTGGTGAGGAGGGTTAATTTTTTATGTAATCCTACATGTTAGACTCCCCCCAGAAGTGGTGCAAGCACCTACTCTGGATGCTTTCAAGAAACACTTGGATGCTTATCTTGCTGGGATCATTTGACCCCAGGTGATTTCCCGCCCCTTGGGCAGGGAGCCAGACTCAATGATCTTGCAAGGTCCCTTCCAGCCCTAACGTCTACGAAATCTATGTTAAGACTTTTCTGTAGTTTGTAGAAATCTTTAATGCTTTGTGGCTTGATTAAGGGAGTGAATGCGATGTCATTAGAACATGGAAGATTTCCCTATTTGTTTTCTAACCCTTTGCTTGCTTGGTACCTATGATGCAGCAATTATTTTTATTTTTTGCTTTTCTATTCTACTTCCTTTCTTGCTATCCTTTGGGAATTCAGTGCTTGGCAGAGGAGGTTGACACCTGGCAGCCTGAGGGATTGGCTCAATTATAATTAGCCAAGAAAGATGGAGGCTAATTGCCTTGCTTTAACCCTGAAAGGCCAGATGAGGCTTGTTGAGAAAAGTGGTGACATGGGCAGCAGAAAGGTCAGTAGATCTCTTGGATTTCAGCTGGGTAATTTCAGTGCTCTAAATTATATTGATATGATATATAATGATATAATGATATAATATCATCATATTATATACGGCTGGCTTTCTTGCATGCATATCAGCCTCTGGCTTCTTTACTATTCATTTCATCCAGGAAGAGCACAGACCAACTGCAGATGCTTCTGCAGCCTGCCAAAGGGTATTTATATCTGAAAGTTTGCAAAAAACCAATTTTTCCAACCATTTGAGTTCATCTAATAAAAGAGATCATATTTACTGAAAGAACCTGGTCTGCCTAAATTATATCTGCATATGGGAAGATACACTTAGCGATGGGGGTCATGCTTTGAAGGACTTTAGACTGTACACATGTCAGGAAAACCTATATTTTGTATTTGAGTTTGTAGTATGCTGTGTATGCTCTTGCCTGTCTTGGGGAAAGATCATTAAAAGTTTCATGTTGCCCTTTAGAGGGAAAGCAGCTGTGGCTTTATTAAAGCAGGTTTGCTGCTTGTGAAGTTAATGCACCATTCTCTTTGCTGCAAGGAGATGCTGCATTTCCATTTGAGGATCACGGAGAAGCTATGGGCTTTCCCAAAAACTTTCAAAGAAAGGTCCACATTTTCATCTCGGGTATAAATTGTGTATCACCGTTGCTTTTAGTGGGGTTCTCTGAGATCTGCTGTGCTGCATGGTATCACCAGGACTTGGGTATACAATGGATTTCAATAGCTAAGTACAATAAACAAACCTAGGATATGCAAATTATAATTGGGCTTGACTCCTAAGCAATACTGAAGGCACAGCAGCTTCCTGGTCACCTTTGAATGACTTGCCAGCAACCTTGCAGAGGTAAGTGCTAATGAGGGACTTGAAGGAGGTTTTTCTGTCTGCATTTGTAGAAGAATGAGCTCTCTGGAAAAGTGTGAAACAGCTTCTCTGAACCCCTGACATTCACTCTAGCAAGTTGGCCATGCACTCACCACCCAAAGCAACATGTTTTATTTCAACCTTTCTCACAAAATTGCTTTTATTATCATTAGCTTTAAAACAAAAACAACAAAAAAGTGTCCATCTGGATTTTTTTTTTTTAAATCAACCCTCTCAACATCCTGTCTCACAACTTGGAGTTTTTCAAAGCTTTTAAAGTGAAGAAATTCATCACAACTGACCTTTTCCCACAGTTTCAGTTGCTCTGAGATGTCACTCATTATTTGAATTTTCCAACATTTTGGGTTGGTCTAATAAAAACCTAATGGATTGACCCAAAGACCCTTGTCTGCCTATGTCCTTAGAGTCCAACACGGCCACAACCTGCACCCCTGAAACTTTCCAATTCAAGAACTTTTCACCAAAAAATTCACAGAATCATAGAAGTCGGGTCAGAGGCACCTTGTAGATCTCCAAGTCTGACCCCCAGCCTGGGCAGGAGAAAAAACTGGGCTCAAATGAGTCCAGCCAGGTAGGCATCAAGCTTCTTCTTAAAGACCCCCCAGGGTAGAAGCCAGCACCACTTCCCTTGGAAGTTGGCTCCAGCTCCTAGCCGCCCTGACCGTGAAGCAGTTCTTGCGAATGTCTAATCTACGCCTCCTCTCCAACAACTTGTGGCCGTTATTCCTTGTTATGCGGGGGGGGGGGGGGGGGGCTCGGGGAAACAAGGTCTCTCTCAAACCCTTCTGGTCCCCCCTAGTGAGTTTATAGACAGTCACCAGGTCCCCCCTCAGCCTTCTCTTGTGAAGGTTGAACAGGTTCAGGTCCCACAGTCTCTCATTGTAGGGTCTGCCCTGTTGTCCCTGGATCATGTGAGTGGCCTCCCCTGGACCCTCTCCATGCTGTCCACATCCCCCCTGAAGTGCGGTGCACAGAACTGGACGCAGTACTCCAGCTGCAGCCTGACCAGTGTTGCATAGAGGGGGAGGATCACCTCCCTGGACCTGCTCGAGATGTACCTGTGGATGCACGACAAGGTCTGCAGTAATGACTCCAAGATCCCTTTCTGCCTCCGTGCTCTCAAGAAGGGAGTTTCCCATCTTATAAGTGTGCTGCTGGTTACTACTGCCCACGTGCAGCACCCTGCACTTGTCAGTGTTGAAGTGCATCCTGTTTTTGCCAGCCCACCCCTGCCACCTATCCAAGTCTTGCTGCAGTCTTCCCTCTCTATACACATGCTCACCTCACCCCAAATTTTGGTATCATCAGCAAATTTAAACAGGTTGCTTTTCATCCCATTGTCCAAATCGCTGATAAAGAAATTGAACATCGCAGGCCCAAGGACCGAGTCCTGGGGGACTCCGTTGCGCACTTCTCCCCAGGTTGAATATGACCCATCCACCACCACCCTCTGAGTGTGACCCTTGAGCCAATCTGCAATCCATCTGACTGTGTAGGCATCAATGCCACAGTCGCCTAGTTTTTAATGAGGATGGGATGGGAGACGGTATCAAAGGCCTTGCTGAAGTCCAGAAAAACTACATCCACGGCGACACCTGCATCCAAGGCTTTTGTGACCTGATCATAAAAGGCAATCAGGTTGGTCTGACATGACCTGCCCCTAATAAAGCCGTGCTGGTTGCCCTTGAGCATCATCCCTGAGGCCGGCCCATCACGGATGTGCTCCTTGATGATCATCTCAAAGAGTTTCCCTAGGACTGAGGTAAGACTGAGGGGCCTATAGTTTCCTGGGTCCTCCCTTCTCCCTTTTTTAAAGATGGGGACCACTTTGGCTACCTTCCAATCATCTGGCACCTGGCCCGAGCACCATGAGCACTTGTAAAGCCGTGCCAAGGGCCCTGCAATAACCCCTGCTAGCTCCCTCAACACCCTGGGGTGCAGAGCATCTGGACCCGCTGACTTGAATGTGTCCAGCCCCTCCAGAAGCTCTATAACCTGGTCCTCCCCAACCTGAGGTCTGGAGGCGTTCCCCTCGAGTCTGTCTGGCATCCCAGCGGGGAAGTCCTGATCCCTGCAAAAGAAAACAGAGGTGAAGAATTGGTTAAAGAGGTCTGCTTTCTCCTCTGGCACAACTCCCAGATTGCCCAGAGGATCTTGCAGGGGCCCCACATTTCCCGGTGCCTTATTCATCCTCCCTATGTATTTGAAAAAAGACTTTTTATTATCTTTGATCTTGGATGCTAGTCCTAGCTCTATGTCTGCCTTAGCTTTCCTGACAGCCCCCCACAGGCCCGAGCAGAGGAGGTATACTCCTCTTTGGTGATAGGGTGGTACGACAGAGGAGAGGGCAGCCCGGGATGAGCCCTCCACTGCTGAGTGGCAGACGGTCTCCCGTGCCAGGGCTATTAACCATGTTGCAGCACCAGTTCCTCCTGTCCATCTGGAGAACAGATATGAGGCCCTGGCAGCCCTGGAGGAGGAGGGAGCAGTGGAAGATACCAGGGAGGAGACTTTGCGCACACAATGTCCTGTGCGGGCGGCGGGAGTCAAGAGGCCTAAGAGGAGGAAGCGTCGCGTCATCGTGATTGGTGACTCCATCCTGAGAGGTACGGAGGGCCCCATCTGTCGCCAGGATCCCTCAGCACGTGAGGTCTACTGCCTACCCGGAGCGAAGATTCAGGATGTGAAGGGGATGCTCCAGTGCATCATCCAGCCCACCGATTATTACCCCATGGTCCTTGTCCATGTGGGTACTAACGATGCGGCCAGGAGAGCCCCTGATCGCCTGATGGAGGACTACCATGCTCTGGGAGGCGTGCTGAGGGAGATGGGCGCACAGGCGGTCTTCTCTTCCATCCTGCCAGTGAGCGGTCGAGGCAGACGCCACGAGATGTGCATAGCGGAGACCAACTGGAGGCTACAGGAATGGTGCTTCGAGGCGGGCTTTGGCTTCCTCAGCCATGACCGGCACATCGTGATGAGAGACATGCTGGGATGGGATGGGCTCCACCTTTCCCCTAAAGGTAAGCGTGTGTTCTCTTCCAGGTTGGTGAACCTCCTTCGGCGGGCTTTAAACTAGGCTCGTCGGGGGAGGGGGAAGATGAGGGCGGAGGAGACAATGAACTACCAGGCCCAGCAACAGCCAGCGAGCCCAGACCAATGGTCAAAAGGGAGAAACAGGTAACTGATGGGGGACGGGGCATTGCTGAGAATAGGGGGTCAGTGGGCACAACCGTTGGAGGCCTCAAATGCCTCTACACGAATGCTCGAAGTATGGGGAAGAAGCAGGAGGAACTCGCCCTCCTCCTAGCTGTCACCAGCCCTGACATAGTAGGGATCACAGAAACGTGGTGGGACTCATCGCATGACTGGGCAGTGAGTGTCAAGGGCTATAGGCTATACAGGAGGGACAGGATAGGAAGGAAAGGTGGAGGAGTAGCACTCTACATCAAGGAGGAATATACTTCCTCGTCAATTAGCAAGGGGATAGAGGGGGGGCACTCTGAGGTGCTCTGGGTTAGAGTAAAAGGCAGTCCAGGGGAGAGAGACTTAACGGTGGGAGTCTACTATAGACCTCCCAATCAGGGAGAAGAGCTCGACCAGGAATTCTTAGGTCAGCTCACAGAGGCAGTGAGGGCTAAGGATGTGGTCATCATGGGGGACCTGAACTTCCCAGACATCTGCTGGGAGGAGCAGTCAGCCAAGTCTGATCGCTCACGTCGGTTCTTAGCCAGATTGCAGGATCTTCATCTAACCCAGGAGGTGCACAGCCCCACCAGGGGAGACGCCTTGTTGGACCTGGTGCTGGCCACGGGTGATGACCTGGTGAGGGGGCTGCGGGTGATGGGCCACCGGGGAGACAGTGATCATCGCTTGCTGGAATTCACCATCCAGCGTAAGGTGGCAAAGGGCTGCAGCAAGGCAACAGCCCTAGACTTTAGGAGGGCTGACTTCAACAAGCTAAGGAGGATCGTTGGGGAAGCGCTGAGGACCCAGAGGGGAAGGGAATCAGATGTCGAAGGGGAGTAGTTGCTCCTTAAGGAGACGATCCTCCATGCCCAAAGGGAGGTAATCCCAACAAGGGTCAAAGGGAGCAGGAGGGCACATAAACCCCCATGGCTCACTAAGAGCATCCGGGAATGTCTCCTTGCTAAAAGGGAGGCATACACCCAATGAAGAGATGGGGTCATCACCAAGAAGGACTATGTTACAGTCGCCCGAGGATGTAGGGGGGCAGTCAGGAGGGCCAAGGCAGAGTTGGAGATAGGACTAGCTTCCCGGATTAAAGACAATAAGAAGTCCTTCTTCAAATACATAGGGGGTAAAAAGAGGGTCCCGGGTAATGTGGGGCCCCTGCAGGACACGATGGGCAACTTAGTCGTCACGCCAGATGACAAAGCTAACATATTTAACGATTTCTTTGCCTCTGTCTTCCTAAGTAGGGACCAGTTCAGCCACCTCCCTGCTGGGCCCCCCTCGGGCCCCGGGAGAGACACGCCTGGGCCAGGGGTTAGCGAGGAGTTAGTTAGGGTACTTCTGGAGAGGCTGGACGTGTTCAAGTCCGCTGGTCCGGACGATCTTCACCCTAGGGTTCTACAGGAACTGGCCGAGGTCATTGCGGGACACCTGGCGCGGCTCTATGAGCACTCGTGGTGCTCTGGCGAGGTGCCGGAGGACTGGAAGAGGGCCAATGTGGTCCCTATCTTCAAAAAGGGAAAAAAAGAGGACCCGGGAAATTACAGGCCAGTTAGTCTGACCTCAATCCCGGGTAAGCTCTTTGAAAAAATTCTCCTGGCACACATCCAGGAGGGCCTTGCGGGGGAATGCATGCTCAGGGGCAACCAACATGGGTTCATCAGTGGCAGGTCTTGTCAGACCAACCTGGTGGCCTTTTACGATCAGGTCACCAAATCATTAGACGCAGGGGTTGCTGTGGATGTAGTCTTTCTGGACTTCCGGAAGGCTTTCGACACTGTCTCTCACCCTGTCCTCATCAAAAAGCTGGGAGACTGTGGTGTCGATGCCCACACGGTCAAATGGGTCGCCAACTGGCTGGAGGGCCGCACCCAGAGGGTGGTGGTGGATGGGTCCTTCTCAACCCGGAAGGACGTGGGCAGTGGGGCCCCGCAGGGCTCGGTCCTCGGGCCCGCACTGTTCAACATCTTCATCAGTGACTTGGATGAGGGGGTAGAAAGCACCCTGTTCAAGTTTGCTGATGACACTAAGATGTGGGGGGATGTGGGTGCACTAGAAGGGTGCAATAGGCTACAAGCTGACCTTGACAGGTTGCAACGGTGGGCGGATGAGAATAGGATGGGGTTTAACACTGATAAGTGCAAGGTGTTGCACATGGGGAGGAAGAACCGGCACCACACTTACAGGTTGGGGAACTCCCCTCTTGCCAGCACGGAGGCGGAAAAGGATCTTGGAGTCGTCATTGACTCCACGATGAACATGGGCCGGCAGTGTGGGGAGGCAGTCAAGAAGGCCAACCGTACCCTGTCATGCATCCACAGATGCATCTCGAGCAGGGCCAGGGAGGTGATCCTCCCCCTCCATGCGGCACTGGTCAGGCCGCAGCTGGAGTACTGCGTCCAGTTCTGGGCGCCACACTTCAAGAGGGACGTGGACGATATGGAAAGAGTCCAGAGGAGGCCACTCGTATGATCAAGGGTCAGCAGGGCAGGCCTTATGAGGAGAGGCTACGGGACCTGAACCTGTTTAGCCTCCACAAGAGAAGGTTAAGGGGGGACCTTGTGGCCTGCTACAAACTGGTCAGGGGGGATCAGCAGGTATTGGGGGAGTCCCTGTTCCCCCGTGCGCTGCCAGGAGTGACCAGGAATAACAGTCACAAGCTGGCGGAGGGTAAGTTTAGATTAGATATTAGGAGGCGCTACTTCACAGTCAGGGCGGCTAGGGCCTGGAACCGGCTTCCAGGGGAAGTGGTGCAGGCTCCTACCTAGCCTGGGGATTTTTAAAAGGAAGTTAGATGAGCACCTTGCCAGGGTCATCTGACCCCGGTGCTCTTTCCTGCCAAGGCAGGGGGTCGGACTAGATGATCTACCTAGGTCCCTTCCGACTCTAGCTACTATGAAACTATGAAACTATGATAGCACCCCCCTTCTACTGGGTGTACACCGCCTTTTTGGCAATCAGGCATTCCCGGATGCCCTTGGTGAGCCAGGGGGGCTTTCGGGCACTCCTGCCCCCCTTGCTTCTTTTTGGGATGGTCACCCCTTGGGCCCTGAGTATTGTTGCCTTAAGGAACGACCACGTATCTTGGGCACTGAGTTCCCCTGCTCTCGGGAACCCCAGCGCCTCTCCCATTAAACTCTTCAACTCGTTGAAGTTGGCCCTCTTGAAATCTAGGGCTACCGCCTTGCTGCAGGCCCTTGACACCCTGCGCTGGATGGTGAATTCCAGCAAGCGATGATCACTATCACTCAGGAGGTTGAGGACCTGTAGGCCCCTGATCAGGTCATGGCCTGTGGCCAGAACCAGGTCCAACAGGGCATTTCCTCTGGTGGGACCGTGCACCTCCTGAATTAAGTAGAGGTCCTGTATCTCAGCCAGGAATCTCCTGGAACGGTCCGATCTGGCTGACTGCTTCTCCCAGCAGATGTCCGGGTAATTTGAATCACCCATGACAACTGCATCACTTGCCTTATGTGCCTCTGCAAGCTGGCCTGAAAATTCCCGGTCCAGCTCCTCCCCTTGGTTGGGGGTCTGTAGTAGACCCCCACAGTTGGATCCCTCTCCCCACGGCCCCCTTGTATCTTGACCCAGAGCACTTCAGCTTGCTCCTCCTCTGACCCCATTTTGCTGGCAGAGGATGTGTATTGCTCCTTTACATAGAGCGCCCACCCCCGCCTTTCCTTCCTTCTCTGTCCCGCCTGTAAAGCCTATAGCCCCTAATGCTAACTGCCCAGTCGTGGGATGAATCCCACCACATTTCTGTAAGCCCTATTATGTCGGGATCTGAACTGGCTATTCTGAGGGCGAGTTCCTCCTGGTTATTCCCCATACTATGAGCATTGGTATATAGGCATTTAACGCCCTGCCTAGCTGTGTGTGCCACCCCCCGACTTGGGAGACTGTTTGGTACAGTTTGCAGTATGAAGGGATGATTGAAAACACATTGAGCACGAGAAGTGGGAATGTCACTTGGTCGAGTAAACGTGGAGTTCCCTGGCAGGGCAGTGCCCAGGCTATTGCATATACCAAGCCATGGCAACACAGCACCCCAGTAGGGCAGAAGTAAAATTTAATCGTCTGAGTCTAAAATGTCTATTTTGAAACTCCCTGGCTCAGCTGCTGCTTCACTCTGAAGGCACTGGAGCTTGGAAGATGTCCCAGTTGGGGACTTTGGGGATATGAAAAGTGTGTGCATCTGCATTGGCTCTGATGTGGCAAGCCTCTGGCCTAAACCTTGTGAAGTTTGGGAAATAGGCATCCCTGATGTGCATGTTGCAAGACACTAGCTGCTCATCGGTATAAGCTGCTGTTTTAGACTCAGCAGTGGGCATTTAGGCTCCTGAGGAACTTGGAAGACCCCTAAACACCTAGGGCTAGGGGGCAACGAGAGACTTAAGTGCTTCACTGCCACCGTCAAGACCTTGCGTAGACCTAGCTCACTTTCCAGTCCTGGTTGTATCCTGTACTTACAGTATAACTAGAATTATGAGCCATCCCTGTGGCACATCTGAAGCAGCTCTCATCCTACACTAATCCCCTTGTTTCACATGGCACCTAATTTCCAGATACCTGCCCGTGCTGGGTAAGAATTTATCTAGTAAGTAGTTAGCCCCAAGTCAGAAGTGAAGAAACGACGGTGTGTAGGTTGATTGTTGCATCCAAGACCCACGTGCGGAGTCAGTAACATCGTGGGTGAGTTTTTAAAACCCAGGTCTAAGTACAATGGCACATTTCCCTCTCCTGCCTGCTACTTTGGGCATAAGGGAAGTGGAGGAAGAGGGGAAGCAAATATCAAAGGAAACAGCAGGAGAGGAAAGCAAAACACTTTCTATTTTTAAAAATGCCATTTTGCTAAATAATTGAGTCCCCCTGCTCACACTTTTTCCATATAGGCACAATTTCAGCAAAATATTTCACCCTTTTTTTTTTTAAATATTACTTCACTGTTACCAGCAAAAACATGTAATCTTGGGCTTATTGCTAAGTATGTATCTGTTTTAACATTTTATGCTCTGTAATTCCCAGGGAAATTGGTTGCTGATGTCTTGCACTGCAACCCTAAGCTTTCTCAGCAGGCTAGAAGAGTTTTAAAAGCATGGGGTTCAATCCTTCACCCAGCTGAATTGGTGTAAGCCATGAGTGACGCTAGTGAAAGCAGTTATGTTGGTTATGTCCTTGTGTGAGTAAGGGGAGAATCAGGACCTCTGGCTATTATTCTTTGCAGGGTATGAACGGTTCCCATACAAAGTGGCAGTGGCTATGGCGGATGAAGGTGTGGGTTGTGGAACAAATTCTCAGTGTAATTCATGCCCACAAAATAATAACTGGTTCTGTTCTGCAATTATCACTCGGTTCTTGTTGAGCAGAAATAAGTCTACTAACGATCCATTAAAAGTGAATTGTGTGCGTGCTTTTGGACGCTGTAAATTCATGTCAGACAATAGCTTTTTAATGCTCCAAACGTCTTTATGGTGTAAGGGGTTATTGCTGATCAGAACAGTGTAATTCGGCAGTCTCGCTTGCTGTGCAGAGTTGTGTTTTTGGAGGTGATGAATATTCACGATTCCAACCAAATTGGTGGCGGTTGCTCAGCCGTTCTGAAGCTAAGATCCTGCAAAAGGTCATGTCTCCGTGAAACTTCTCCACGTTGTCCTGCTTGTGTGTCAGTTTTGACCTTTCTAGACCTGATCACAAGCAGGAATCTCTGTCCCAAGAGAAAGTTCTTTATTTCCACACTTGGAAGTGAGACTCATGGGGGGCAGATTTATTTTTATCTTGGAGCAAAACACCTTGGGAGACCAAGAGCCTAAATTTTCTCGGTGTACCACTTCCATGAGGTTCCACAGCAAATTGTGGAGAACCAGAGATCAACGTCGACCTAAATCGAAGCCGTTCTTGATGTGTGTGATTTCTTTGTCTTTCTTTCTTTTTGTTTTTTTTTGAACAACACGTCCATTTAAAGCTCCATAAAATGAACTTTTCCAGCCAGGAGATCTTGCACCACCTTTTAGCTCTCCTGTGAAATATGAATCAGGAGAAATTTTACAATCTTTGCACTGTCCTAGGCCCAAGAAAGGGCGCATGTGCCTGAACGTTTGCTAATCAGGAACACTTGTTTTTGCAGCCGTCTAGCTGGCCTAATAATAGGTATCATCAACCCAAGTGTTCTGAAATGAGAGGGGTATTTCAGTCTCAATGCCTTCTATAATACATCCTACTCTTTCAGAGGGTTTTTTTTTTTTTTTTTTCTGCCAGAGTCTACATTTTTCTGTCTTCAGGCCCAGATTACATTTGAGTGTTGTGGTCATTGCTTTGGTTATCAAGGTATGAACCCTGAGTGACAGAGCTGCTTCAGTTGAAGCCCCTAATACAGACATAGCTACATTGGCAAAACTGTGCCCTTACCAGGGCACCTTGTTTTGCTCACAGGGGATGAATGCTACTATCCTGGTACCAGGTAGAGCTTTGCTAGCAGAGCTGTGCACCACATTGCAACCCTTGGTGAGTGTCATATGGTTTCTCTTATACTGATAACATGCTCAAAGCATCCATTTCAACCCCCTAAACCTTGACATCTGAGGCTAGCAACAAAGGGAATAACCTGCATTCACTCTTATGCCCCCTTCTTGTGATGACGTTGGGTATCTCTTAGGAACGGGAGGGAGTTCCACGTTTTTATTCCCTCCAACAGCTGTGAGATAACAGCTGTCAATCATTATATCTGTCCTGCCACATTTGAGCTGTCAGCTTCTGAATGTTACCTCTGCTCATCAGCAAGCCCCAGTTAGCTGGTTTCCCAGCTTTGCCATTTATATCATGCATGCGTGAGACTTTAAAAGCGACTCTAAATAGAGCCAGAGAATGTGTTAGACAGAGTATGAAGGGGGGAAGAAAAGGTAGCTACATTATTTAATTTGATAGCACAGTGCTTTATGCCAAGGTAAGGCATGTGTTTGCTGTTAGCAATCAAAATGGCTTAGTGAATGAAATCTGACATTTTCGTTATGGAATTTTACCAGCCCCGAATCCCTAAGGAAATTAATTTGGCCCTTTGCAACGTGTCCCCTTTCGGAGCGACGTCACCAGCTGACCCTGTGTTATTTAGTACTGAGCAGAATATTAGTTTTTTGGGTAGATGCAGCCCCGGGGGAGGGGGCGGGGGACAGCAGGTTGCTCTGTGCTGTATCGCGTGCCCTTGGCGGCTCTCCAGCATTTTCATACCATTTTCTTGTACATCATAAACTTTTCTTCCTTGGCCCCGATCCTGGGCTTTAGCTGAAGAGCACCGGATCAGCGAATCTGCTTCGTTTCACAGTCCTTTTCAGAGACTTTCCAAGACCCACCGCTGAATTTCTTCACATCTTATTCCCCATGTGTAGCCTGAAGACTGTCTGCATAATTTAGATTTCCCTTCAAAGATCGGCGTTCGGTGTAATTAAGAAATCTGACAAAGCTCTGCTTATTTCTTGATGACAGATCCCTCCAATGTCTGTCTCTCTCTTTTCTCCAGCTAAATTTCCCCTGCCATTTCAATTGGGCATGGTGGGTTTTTTTCCCCCTCTGCCCTATGATTTTGTGTATTTTTGCAAAACACCATTACACAGCTGCTGCCCTCCTCCCCGAAGAAGGGCGATGGTTTTATTTGCGGAGAGTTACGATGTTGTTTCAGAAGCGCTTGTCATTGACCCAATTCGGCTTTCACTGAAGCCAGATTAACCTTGTGATTTGTAGGTCTGAACATCTGATTGTACTGAAGACCCGTGACTGTGAAGAGTACTTGAGTCAGAGATAGTGTGTGTGAGTGTGTGTGTGTGTGTGTGTGTGTGTGTGTGTGCATGCGTGCAAATGAAATCTCTGTGAGCTTGGGAGTGGGAAATCACGAAATGTTATAGGAATGTACATATACTAGGATTTGACTGTTTTATCACATCACAACTTTGAGCAAAGCTAGACTAGCAGGTCCATCCTCATGTTATAAAAGTTGTACTTGTAGTATTTTTGTATAATTCAGTTTAAAATAACGTGACGATGCTAAGGCTGTAAAGGTAGTAAGTTGTTGAGCCTATCCTCATGTGTATCACAAACCATATATTTCACTTGGTTACTCCTATATTGAGCTTAATCATGTGTATTTGACTAAAGCATAACTACAGCGCATCTTCCAGAAAAGCACCCGAATCTTGTATTTTGCAGACATCAAGAGATGGAGAATCCAAGACATGCCAGCTTTGGAGATAAACGTACAGTAGCTGGTTACTTCACTTCACTTTCCTTTAAAGTTTGCTTTATTTCTGAATGAATAAACCTCAAATCCAACACAAATTAACTCAACCCACTGACCACTAATCACCCCCAAGCCCTTTCCAGATTCAGCTTATTCAGAGGAGAGAATAAACACTACTGTACTGTAGCATCCACTGGGCCAGAGGGAGAAATGTATCCAGCTAGGAAGGAGGATGTTAGAACCCCTTCTTCAAGGGATATTTGAAGTGTATGTATGCACTTCAGCAAGAGATAGTGGGGAAAAACCCTACTCCAGAATACCCTACAAGTTGGTGGGACAGGCACTGCTGTAGTAGGTACAGTTTCAAGTCTTCCTTAGAAGGAAGAGGGTTTTAAATCTGGCTGTCAGATATACTGGGTAAGTCATGGGTGATGGCAGTCCTTCAATATGAGGATGATGGTCTTCCAGTATAACGGGAAGTCATGGGTGAGTCCAGAGATGACTGAAGAGGCCAATTCGAGCTCTGCATGCTCGACTGCAGATATGGCGTACAGCTCCAGAAGAAAGGACGGGGAGCTGGTGATGTCAGGACACAGCTCTTTCCCTTTCTCTCTCTTGCCTACTCACCACTATAGTGAGGAGAATTTTCTGGGTAAGTACTTCATCACCAAACTATGGGCAGGCAGGCAGGCAATTTCTTCTCCTGGATGCATTTTGTGCAATAAAGGACCCTTGCCTGCAGGTTCATGGCTGTGCCTCCTGGGACAAGATAAGCACCCACATCCTTGAGAGGAGCTGGATTTAACTCTTCTTCTCAGCCTTCCCAATTGACCATCTGTGGCGAGCCCCTGGGCCATATGCTGGTCTTTGTCGTGGGTGAACCCTGAACTGTAGAAGGAGCCAAGGTGCCTAATTACACTTCTGAATTCTGCCAGGTGTCAGTGCATCCAGGAGTTTGATATTGCAATATCTGAAATTGTCTATGTCAATCTAGCCCCAAGAGAGTTTTTCCTTTCTAAAGCCATAGCCAGGTCTCTTTTCATAGGCTGGCAACAGTCAGTGACTTCTTAAAGGTTCATACCACCTCTCTAACCCACTACATTGCAGGTGACTGAAGGAGAGAGCATCCCGCTCAGATCCATAAACCATTCATGGGCTCCCATAGGTCAGTACAACTCTGAACTGGCCATATCAAGCCCAGAAACTAGTGTCAGAAGACACTATTTCCCCCCAATCCCCAGGGCAGCTGGGAAAGTGCAAACAACACAGTAAAGGATGGGGAGACTAGCAAAATGTGTTCATTCAACACATCCGTGTTGGATAGACTGGTAAGAAGACGACGGCCAATGTTGTGATCCAAATAAGATTGAGCAGATCTGCTGCAGTCAATGAAAATTTGCAGCAACAGATTTAACTTACATTTTAAGGTCAAATTTTGACAATGTATAAAAGTATCTTTCTCCAATAAAACTCCCTTTCATACCTCTTGGGCTCAGTACATGAGTCTCACTTCCTATGCTTATATATTATGCATGCACACTTCAGTAAACGTAACAGGCTTTTCTGCAACATGCTAGGTTCGCACATAAATATTCCTCTTGAAAGCACAAATCTATTTGCAATTGTTTAATAACAATTGCTTTTGTCATAACAAGAGAAATTAGACTTTATGAAACGTGATTTTTATGGATAAATGAGCCCAGTAGACTCTCTGCTGTTGTTTTATTAATTTGACGGATCCTCAGATATTCAAAGGGAAAAAAAAGCGTTTAAGGGAATTATTTGTCTTGTTCAGATATTGTCCCTTACATTCTTGTCTATTTAGTTGAAACAGTGTTGAACATAAGCTACCAGTTTTACTGATAGTCACAATTACTTGTCTCCTGCGACTGGGGGCTACGGATTGTATTTCCCCTTGATTTTAGAGTCTGTAACATATTACTGGAAATAACTGATATAATAAAGCTTTGCTGGAACAAATGTGGAAATGCTGCAGCAAGGGCACTCTTTTGCATCTCTAAGAATCATGGAACCATTGATCTTGTATTTATCATGTAAGGGGTCAGGGGTCAGGAATAAAATGCCCATGCATTGCCTTCAAAATTGCTGGCCTCTGCCACTGAAGCTAAAAGATAATCTCTTTATTATCCAGTAGCAGGTCCCTGGTTCTCAGATGCAAGAGGGTAATATCACTAGGTCTTGTGTGTGCATGTGTGTGTGCATGTGTGTGTTAGACTATCATCTTCTCATGTCCTTGCCGTAAAGTATCATGGCTTGCCATGGCCATACCTTGCCATGGCTCTTTCTATTGCTGCAGTGAGTTTCTCCTTTGTACAGGTCTCACCAAAGAATGGGCAAATAAGCAGGTTCTCCACGGTCTTCACTTTCCTGCACTCACATCTTTTCATGTCATTAGAGTAGCCCCATTTGCTTATGTTTGTCTTTCATCTTCCAGTTTGTGCGTGCAGGTGATTCAGGCATCGCCACGTTGGCCAGTTTACACCAGCCCCTTTGGGAAGTTCCTGCTGGGGTTACAGGCCCATGTCATGGCATCTGATTGCACATCATCTTTCCTTTTATAACCTCAGTTGCACCCTGTTAGCCATCATATCCAATGGCGTAGCACGGGTCACACAACTCTTTCGTGCTTTAAGCCATTTAGTTACTTTTGCGTGGCCATAGAGTGCATGCCTGGGGTCTTCCGTCTGCCTTGATCTTTCTTTCTGGCTTATTATCTTTCTTCTGATATCGGGTGGTGCAATGCCAGCCAGTAAGTACAGGCTACCTTTTAATGTTGGCTTTAAACATCTTGTTATGTTGCTGTTGTTTAGAACTGGGTCTAGTTTCTCAGCTTGAATTCATCATTCCCATACTCCGCAGTGGAGTAGCACAAGGCAATAGCTGTGGTTTGTAATGTAGCTGGGTTCGCTCCCCACTTTGAGGTGACCAACATTCAAAGTACGGTGTTGCAGGAGCTGACTTTCCCTTTTGTCTTCTCTACAGGTGCCTTGAAGGTAAGTATTCAGTCCAATGTAACCCTCAAGTATGCAAGGTTTGGGTGATTAATCAGTGGGATCCCATCCCAAGTGATATTTAATTTCCTTCTGGCGTCTCCATGGTGTAGGTGAAACGCTGTGACTTGCATCTTGGTTGGCTTGGTGCACGGCTGGTTCTCATTGCAGTAATCCAAGAGGTTGCTCAGTGCACGTCTGTCCTTTTTCTGCAGTAGCAAAGTCCTCTTGTGATGCAATACAAGATCATCAGCGAACATGAAGCTCCTTGTATTATTCTCTATGGGTTGGTCATTGGTATATATTTTAAAGGATCGCTGCCCCACGAAAGGCCATTTCATTGTCGTTTCCAGCACCTTCGTTTCTTGCACAGTTCTACATAAAAACATCTATTTTTCAGAATAGATCATATGAGCTGCATCAGGTGGTAAGCTATTAGAAGACAATATCCATTTGCAGTAGGCTAAACCAAAAGAAAAACAGCTCCCCTTGTTGGGTTTTGCTGGTTGCCTAGTAGCTCTGCGAGCAGTGGGCAGGTTATCCCATCCGAGGGAGAGCTGGGTGTGACCAGACAGACCAAGCATCCCTGGAAACAACTCTTTTTTAAACAGTGACATTTGGCATCCCGGAGCAGTGATTGACAGTAAGTAAAAGCCTAAACCAAAGCCCACTGAAATCCATGGCTGTCTTTCTCTTGACCTTATTGAGCTTTTGTTCAGGCTCTGGATGTGATCAACAAATGCTTAGCAAAAGGGCCAGGAGACAGGACCTGAATTCATTGCCCTCTTCATCCCCAGAGTACTGTCTGTATGGCTGGCTCGCTGACGGCCGCTCTTGTTATGCTGAATCCCTCCCCAGAAGGGGCTGTTCTGGCAGAAGCGTGTAGGACCTTGGAGAGCTCGACTACCAGGAAGGTCTTAATGAGGAAGAAGAGTGTTTAACAGGAATAGCTCTTACCTGTGGGCAATGGTGGTTGCTTCTGTGGGTTTTATTTTATTTTTTTAAATTTCCAGCAAATCAAAAAGTGTGGGAAGCGCCAAGGAAGGCAAAATCAGGTAGAACAAAAAGGAGCGTGCCATTTCGATTCAGAGCAATTTCAACGCTGGACATTCCCTAAACCATATGCCATTCTGTCTAGTTGATAGTTGAAATGAAACCCTTAGCCCTTTTGTGACTTTTTTTTTTGTAATGACACAAGCAATTTATGGAAATCAGTCCATATTCAGCAATGGGTTTGGTGCTGCTGTATCCCATGTCTGTTCCGGAAGAACGATTTAACAGAAAAATGTTTCCCAGCCACAGCACCAGATGAAGAAGAAGGAATAAAGCCTGAACTGTCTTGGCTCTCTTCCTCTCTGCTCTCTCTCAGAACAGCTCTCGCCCCGACTTTAAGAGGAGCGGAGGATGGGGCTGGGCTAACATGCATGATTTCTGCGCTGGCTGATGACAGGCTAGCTCAGTAAATGACAGGACTGGAGCTGGGAGAGTACCGAACTCATGGGAGCAGCTGTCACAGGTTGCCTGCAGTGCGTTCATGCCAGGGACTTCAAAAGCTGGAGTTCTCTAGGGAGTCCTTGTATTCATCTCGGTTTTGCTTTTTATTTCGTCCGATCGCGGCTCTATGCCTAGGTTTACTGCACTGCTGTGCATAACTTCTCATTTGTCCCTTCTTGCTCAAAGTGGAAAGCCATGAGCATCTCTTGATTGAGATAGAGCAGGTATTAACAGTTAACACTACTACAGTGAGGGTGGGGAGGGACCCCAGGAGGTCACATCTAGTCCAACCCCCGCTCCAAGCAGGACCAGCCCCAACTACATCATCCCAGCCAAGGCTTTGTCTACCCGGGTCTTGAACACTTCCATGGATGGAGACTCCACCAGCTCTCTATGTAACCTGTTCCAGTGTTTTACTACCCTCCTAGTGTGAGAATTTTTCCTAATATCTAAGCTAAACTTCCCTTGCTGCAACTTGAGCCCATTGCTCCTTGTCCTGTCGTCTGCCCCCACTGAGGACAGTCCAGCTCCATCCTCTTTGCAACCCCCCTGCAAAGAGCTGGAGGCTGCTATCAAATCCCACCTCAGTCTTCTCTTCTGCAGACTAAATCAGCCCATTTCCCTCATCCTCTTCTCACAAGTCTTGTCCCCCAGGCCCTAAGCCAGTTTCATTGCCCTCCTCTAGACTCTCTCCAATGTGTCCGCATATAATCTATTGCATTCATGCAGCACTGTTGGTTGGTGGCCTATGAACAAACAAGACAAGGTCTTAATGTGCAGATTTAAAAATCTAGGTGTGTGAGACAGCATGGCTGTCCTTGTGTTGTGTGGGAATAGATGGAAAGGGATGGCATAAGAAAGCCAGAGCTGGGAAGGAGACAAAAAGGTGCTGGGGGGAGAATTTTACCTCTTAATTCATGGAGGTGGCATTGAATTATGTTGTGTTATAACCAAAGGGTTTGTCTCGTCAGGGTTTGTCTTCAGACTGGCTATGGAAATGTAAAAACCTTGTGTTTTCAGGCAGACAAAGACATTGGTATCAAAGTAGCCATTTTTATTTGGAGCTCTAGCAGGAGAAAAAAAATCAATGGCTCAGGTTTGTAATTTTAGAAATTGCTGAACTGGACCATAGCAGCAACCGACACAGTCCAGTACTTTGGTGTCTGACAATGGGCAGAACAAGATGCTTCAGAGGAAGCTGCAGGAACCTCCAGGCATCCGAGCTCACCACGTAGGGAGAGACCCTTGCCCAGTGAGGGTCACTTTCTTTCTCTTTTGTCTGTCAACACTTCTCCCTGCAGTTGTGTAAAACTTCAGATTTGTTATGAAGACCTGTCACCAACTTAATCCAGGTTGCATGTACTACAATGTTTAAAGTCTCTTTTTATGCAGGGAGGACAGCTATATTCCGTAACCTTAATCAGAGGAGTGACTAACGAGATTTGCACCCTGGGCAAAACCCTGTCAGGAAAAATGTGGCATGGGATGGTGAAGGTGGGGTGGGAAAGGTGGAGTCAGCCTTACTTGCCCTGGGGACTCAGACCCCATCTCCTGCTATAGCAAAGACTCCCTGGGGGGCTGACTTTCTGGTACCCAGGTCTGGTGCCCCACTTGCCTATCCCTAGTTACAGTAGTAAGCATGACACTCAAAGCTTAAATGAATTTTAAAGTCCAGATCCTTTTGGTTAATGGTGCACAGGTGGGTAACAACACAAAGGAAGCACCATCTACTCTACTTAACCCTCCTTCCCTACTGAGACCTCTCCCCATCAGTGCTTTCTGCAAAGGGGCTTACCCATGAATTTAAACATGACAACACTGCAAAACTATTGGTTGACCCAGGGTCCCAGTAGCTTAAAAGAGAAAACACTAAATCTCTGTGAAAGAGGTTTCATTTTCTTGTGTCTGTATGAGAGACATTTTTTATGCTACAGGTTGTATCACCTTCCAGAGGGTTCATATAAAAAATGATTCTGATTCTCCATACAATGGTTTTGAAAAAAATCTCCCTTAAAAAAAAAGGACGAGAAGAAAAATGGTTGATTTTTTTGCCAAAAAAAAAAAGTTTGCATTTGCTAAGTTATCAGGATGCCTTCTGTGTTTGTGTTTCTGTTTTCTTAAATTATATTGTTCCTGACAAACTCATTTCCAGTCACAGTAACGAGCTGATAAACATGGGATTGCACTGGAGAGCTGCAGAGTGAATGGAATAACTCAGGGGGGAATGCTGTTGTTGTTGGGGGGGGTTCCCCCTGAAGAGCATGTCAGCTCTTAAAAATTTATGCCTCTAGCCTTGAGATAAGCAAGCCACATGCATAAATAAATAGGCGTCTGAATGAATGCCATGGGTTTTGGCAGTGCTCGAGATATAAAAACTATTCAATTGTTCCTGAGTATTGAAGAAGAGCAATTATTGGGTGTTGTAATTAGATAATGAAAGAGCTATCTGCAATAAATCTCTTCTAGCTTTCAGGGCTTCTTGTAGCCAAAAGTGTGAATATTGTGTGACATGCAATTCTGGGTACAGCATTATTTCTATTGGGGAAACTTCTCCAGTTTTCGATGGGCACTTGTTTTCTTTCTTTCAATCTGGAGTTTTGTAATTAGGCAAAGGAGATTTCTGTTTTAATGATGATGAGTTTGTCTTTACGGAACGCCTTTCTTCCAAATTGTTTACCCAGACAAATAGGCTGTCGGTCCGTCTGTCTGTCATGAGTGAAGAATGGCAAGTGGCAGCTGTGAACTAGTGTGTAACACCCTCAGGCCTGCAATGAGTGAAACATTAAAGCACTTGAGCAAGCCCACTGATTCAATGGGACTACTTGAATGGTTACGCTTAACCCTATACTTGCAGGCTGTGTTGAATCCTGGCCTGAAAGCGCTTTCCAGCAATTAGGGCAGGGACTGAAGGATCCCATATCATTGCCCATTTCATTGGTAGATCTCAGAGGAGGTCGGTATTTTTGCCCTTGTTCTTTAGCTGAGGAAACTTAGCCGTGGACTGACCACTTGCCCAGCTATGCTTAGCAGGTGTCAAATAGATCAGGAATTGAGGCTCTGATCATTAAGCCATATGTTGGCAGCAGTTGTTTAACCTAAATCTGCTTATCTTTCAAAATCTGGTGTGATCGTGGTTTGATGCAACGTAAGAACACCTACCCTGAATATCCCAGTTCACTAGCCAGCTACTGAGTGGTTTGCATGGCACCCCAAGCTCATGGCTGTGTAGCTTTCCCAGTTCAGCATGGAGCCTGCAGGACTCACAGGGGAGATAAAAGTTCAGGGCTCTGTTGCAAACTCTACCACTGTCTCAGGTAAAGATGCGTGTTACACTTAGACCATATTAAATGATGCTTATCTTGCTGAGATGATCTGACCCCAGCTAACTTCCCTTTGGGCAGGGGGCTGGACCCAAAGTTCTCAAAAGGTCCTTTCCAGCCCTAATTTCTATGAAGTCTATGAAATCAGTGGACTGTTAGGTGGTGTTAAAGTTCAAATGTCCTAGGAGCAATTACATGTTAGGAGTTAATATTATTTCTTGACTTCACAGGGATGACTTGCCATAGGGGGCTGGCGAGCAAGGGCATGGGTAGAAGCCAGCAGCATGGAGCATGCTCAGCAGTGGACCTGGAAGTGGACCAGAAGTACTGGGTCTGGTCTGCCAACAGCACTGGGGGTGTCCCCCATGCCTCCCCGGCTTGGCAATTGGCCCGGGGGGAGCCCGGATGCCTCCCCAGAACCAGGAGGCACCAGTCACTGAGCTGGGAGGTGGGAGCGGGGGTCTTCTGCAGGCTCCCCAGCGAATCTGGTCCACTTCCAGGTCTGCTTCTGAGCATGCTGGGGACCCGCCCCTCCCCCCAGACACACACTCCTGTGGGACATGCCATCCGCCCCAGCATCTCAGCATTCACGAGCTGCCTGGTACCTTGAGGTATGTGGAAAAAGCATTTAAAGCTGTGTCTCCGTCTGAATCATCGAATCTTTCTGAATCTCTCTGAATTGATTCAGAGGGTTCTGATTCGATTCAGAGCTTTTAAATGGTATCTGGATTCGATTTGGATTCGGAGATTTGGCCACCAACTCGGGCCGAATCGTCGCTGAATCGATCAGCAACCGGAGCTTCGCCCCAGTAAGTAACTAGTTGCTTGTTGCATCTAAAGATAAAAACATGTCACTTGGATGTGAGCTAGAGATTGACTGACATAAATGAGCTCCTGGGGTGTTGTTTTTATTTAAAACATTTTTTTTTATAGATTTGCTCAGAATTCAGATAGAGATCTGGTCTTTCTCAAAGATGGGGGATAAAGAACCAAGCTTCAAATTAGCCTGTCATGAATGTACAATGAAATCGCCAATGAAAATTATCCCAGGTATCATCTGGATATTTCCTAGTCTGGATTTTGAAGGGCTAAAATGTAATCCCCTGTTGTCATTTTTCTTTCATTGGGCTTCTAATATTTCTTTTAGGAGCTTCTTCGGATCCTAAGGTAGAAGTAGCCAGGTTGTTTTGGTTTTTTTACATCCCCAGTAGAAAATTGTACAGTATTTGCTGGTAACCTGTCCACAGAAATTAATGTAGAGAAAAACCTTTCCAGACTGTCTAAACCTTATGAAAGAACACATTTAAGATTACTTTTAGAATTAAACCACTGGCCGTCATGGGCTGTCAGACACATCCAACAAAAATGAGGGAAAAGCCACCAAAGTTAATCAGCCTTGAGGTCTCCAAAAGTGCATCTTGGAGTAATCTGAGCCTCTGAGGATCTGTCTATGATGCTGAAATGCCAAACCTTTTCCTTTTCAAAAATGGGTATTGTATATCACTGAAAAACCTTCATCTCCCTGCAATGATAACACATTCCTCTCTCCTTCCTTATCTGGGTCTTGTCTAGTGCCAATCACAATGTTAATTTTTTTTCCCCTTAGCCTCTTCCGTATTGATTTTTTTCTTTCCTTTTAAAAAGCCAGATTTGTGGGAATAGTTCTTGGAGGATTTTTCTGTGCCAGCTGATGTCATCAGCAATAATGACGTTTAAGGATTAGTTAGCAGAGCTGAGTGTAAAATATTTCAATGAAGGTTTTCCCGTAAGAATGATCTCCCCACCCAAATGTTAAGAAAAAAAAGAATGGTTCAGTTGTTGATAACTAAGAATCCCCCCCACCCTAATTTTTTTTGTTCAGTGCAAATCCATGGTTTTTTTTAAATAAAGTATATCTTTATAATTAATTCATTTGTGTTGTGTTCACACTTTTGGATTCCTCGTGATTGCTAATTGGCTATGTTTTATTCTCAAAGTATTTCTGGGCTAAAGTAGCTAATCACCTGTATTACCTTGAAGACTTCTTTTTCTCACACCTCTGTTAGATATTCTCTTGTGAATTGAGAGCTCTTTACAGTCAGATGTTTCCCTGATTCCTACAAGGGGGCCAGTCCCTGGATCTCTCCCTTGGGGATCCCTACTGACTCTGAGTTGAATGACTTTGAAAAAGCAATTGTATAGAGTTTTTATTCTTTCCCCACCTTGTACTCCAGCTCCACTCAATTCTTTATCCACTTTAGAATAACTGTTTTCATGCATTATTCTTTATCTTCCTAATTCTTTGTCTTCCATCTGTGCAAATCTGATATCAGCTTTAAGTAAATGTCCATATCCTTTATTTGTAAGAGGATGGAATCTGTCTCCTTAATGCCTTTGCTATTATTTTCTTATCCCATATCCAGTTCCACACAATGATTCTTAAGAGAGCCAATCTTTTTCCTAAACATTTCTTCTTAGCCCCAATATATTTAAGCTATTTATTCTGCATGATTAATTGTTCTCTTTTGATATTCATTTCCAATTCATATGCATTCCTCCATGGTTATCTTAGAATCAATTTATTTTATGTTTTACAGCTCACCGATAACTTTAACACAGCAATGGTCAACGGCAGTGAGAAAGTACATAAATATAATGATTCACAAATCATGTACTCTCTTAATCACTTTCCTAGTTTATGTCCTCCATGGACACATGCATAATGGATTTAGTTCTATCCCATAAATGACAGGAGCAAATATATTGACTTGTTTGGCCAGTCCATGTGATGAATTGATGACAGAACTGATTTTTTCAGGACACTTTGGACATCTCTATACATGCTCCAGGGTGAGGGCAGGTGTTTTAATTGAGGGTCTTGTGTATTCAGTGTCCCATGCTTCAAAATGGCTGCAGGGGCACATTAACTAAAGGTCATTCAATAAGCTCTAGTTAAAGTATCCTTGCCACCATTTTGAAACATGGGGATGCTGAATACACATGACAGAGAGGCTGCTGGAGTGTGCTAATAGGGGTCCTGCATGTGTACACACACTCTTACGGCCTAAAAATGGCCACCAGTGATCTGCTTTGTGAGAAGCAAACCACTTAGTTTCTTTTTCTGATTCTACTTCCTATCCCATCTTTTCTTCTTTAATTGCAGGCTCTTTAGCACACAAATGATCTTTCGCAGTGCTCAAAGTGGAAAGCCCCGAGTAAAGTTTTTGTAAAGTAGTCAAGACACACTAAGCTGAGATCCTAAGCAGTATTTGGGGCCCACACCCCTTGATTTCAATACAAGTTAGACAAGTACTTGTTAGACAACCACTGAGCCTAGGAGTCTAGCAAGATAAGCCACTTAGGTGATTCGACAATGTGTCCCTCTCTAAATCGGTGCCTGTATGTAGTATTAGAAAACAATTAATACTTTGATGTTTGCTTTATTTTTTTTTAGATTTATAGACTTCTTTAGAAGACCTACTGCCATGGTATGTAAGAACTTTCCCCACTCTGTGGCACCCATCTTCTGTTATGTCTGTTTTTTCCGTTTAGTGGAAAAGTTTCGTTATCCTGAGAAGATAACTGACGGACTTCTTCCAGTGTGACCTTGACCCATAGGGGCTGCATGAGCAAGTAAAATGTGGCCAAGAGGGAATGAGAGTCTAGGGGGAAAAGTCTACTGAGGAGAGCAGGACTGGTTGAAATGTTGGTCCTTGTTTAGTTTTGAACTGTCCTTTGTGCATGTTTGTTTTCCATATAAGACTATGTCACGGGGCACTCCCGCGCCCCGCTCCTAAGGAGATGCCCCAGGAAGGAGAGAGGAGTACAGGGCACCAGGGTGCCTGCTACTAGCAGGAGGAATAGAGCTGCTGAAGCACCCTGGAACAATACAGATGGGGGTTGCTAGGGCAACCAGGCAGGTCATGTGGCCAGGAGGGGGCAGGGCCAGGCCCTTATAAACAGCTAGGCCAAAGCCTAGCTGGCAGTACCCTTCTGGATGCCATAGGAGCAGGAGCTCTGTGGCTGAGCTGAGCGGCCAGAGCCGGGGGTTGCAGCCTTACCTTATCGACCGGCTGCGATGATGCTAGGGACAAGGACACCCTGATAAGAGGTAGGGCTGGGAGCCCGAGAGGGGCTGAGAGTTGGCTTTACGAGCGGGTAGGCTCTTTGTTGGTTTTGTTACAGCCGTTCGGGCTTGGCTTGAGTTATAGTTAACTGGAGGACCGGGTGAGGCTGTAGGGGAGCGAGGAGGCCTCAGCGGGGCTCCCCAGCAGTTTGGGGGCTCCGGGTGCCCAGTAGGGGCACAGTGCCAGAGGGGGCACAACTGTTTGTGCCGGAGTGGCACGGAGCACGGGGTTGGACCCCGGCCCGTGAGAACGGCACTTTGCCCAGTGGGGCAAAAGACCCAGGAAAGGGTCAAGGGGGGCCAGGCACGGCTACGGCCACCTGAGCCCCAAGCCCGGAGAGGGCGCAGCGCGGAGAGCGTGGTACACAGGCCCCAGAGAGGGCGAGGCCCAAGAGAGGGCGCAGAGCAGAAACGACCCAGGAAAGGGTCAAGGGGGGCCAGGCACGGCTACGGCCACCTGAGCCCCAAACACGGGAAATCCGCAAGCGCGGAGGACGCGGCAGAGACCCCGAGTGGGGCCGCAAGCGCAGAGGGCGCGGCGGAGACCCCAAGAGGGGTGAGAGGAGCTAGGGAGACCCAAGGGCGTCAGTAATAGGCCGGTGGGTGAGAGCCCGGCCCAGGGGCGCCAGGTGGGTGACGAGCCCAGGGTGCCAGAGGGAGAGCACCCAAGGGGCAAGGGACCAGACAACGTCCCCCGGGACAGCTGCGAGGCTTGGGGCGTGCTAAAGGGGAGGTTTTGGAGGCACGCATTTGCCCATAAGGCTGGGGTGAGAGTACCCCACTTTGGAACGGAGGGGATACCATCAAGGTGTCGTTAGGGGTAAGTAGGCAGCCTCCCATTTTGAACCTCAACAGCAAAGACGTGGCGGGCGAGTAGAGGGTGCCAGACCACCCTAATTGGCACGGCAAAGGGGCACTCGCGAGCTCACGGCCGCTCGCGGGGCCATCCGTGACAGACTATATGGGACAAGTTATGGGCTTGAGCCACGACCCACTGAAAAACACTCATTGCTTCAATGACATTTCGGTCAAGTGCAATCCACCAAGCAAGTTTCAATTATTTCTTTCTGGGGATACGTTTTGACAGATGAACATGGCTGAGGCCTAGTTTGGATGCATCTCAAATGAAACAGCAAGGATAGACAGCAAAGTGCTTGGGTAGCCTTGCATGCAGCATCTGGAAGGAAGAAAAACATGCCTGTGTTGAGTGATTTCTTTTCTTCTTTGTTTTGCTTATATCTTAGTATAATTGAAATGTATGATTTTGCTCTGCTAATTTCTTATAGGCCTTTACAAAGGAAAAGGGGGCCTCGGGGAGGGATGGAAGTTGCAAAGTATCTTGAGTTCCATGGTTTAATATGTGTGCAATGTATTTGTATTCTGTAAATACTTTAAAAACAATCTCATTGCCTTGAATTTAAGCAGATTTAAATGATTTTGCCGTTATTATAAAACAAAACAGAAAACAATCTCCTCTGTGTTAGGGATCAGTTCAACGCAGTTATTAAAGGAAGTCTTTCACTGTCTTCAGCAGGAGTGCGATAATGTCTTCCGGCCCTGACTTAGTAAAGAATATAAGCACACATCAAAACTTCACTGGTGCTATGTAAGTGCTCAAAATTAAGGGCAGGCTTGATTACCTTGTTTGAACTGGGATCTTAATGAATTAGAAACTTAATTTTAACTTTTTTTTAAATATTTGCTTTTCAGATTGAAGCCACAATCTGAAAAACCAGCCATGACTTTTACTTTCTTTAAAAGCCTTTGGAAGAAAATTCCAAAGGTTAGGCATAAAATCTAAGGGATTTAGATTTGAGAGAGGGACACCTTGAGTTGAAAAGAAGAGGAGAAAAAAACAGAAACTCATGCTCTTATGAGTCTGTTGAATACCAGTGAGCAAGAGCATATAAACTTTTAAATGCTAAAGCAAGGATTTTAAAATCAATGGGGTATTTAATAGAATCCAGTACCATGCATACAAAATGGGGAAAATGTGGTGATCAGAGAATTTAGAATGAGTGTAAAAGCGTAGATGCAGCTCTGTTACATAATTAAAGCTAGACAAGCAGAGGGGAATTTCAATACTTCTTCCAAGGAGTCACATAAGTATGGATTGGTGTCTTCATCTCCGGGAAAAAAAAAATAAAAACATTAAAAAACCCCATTACAAATCAAATGGTGTTTTATGAATCTTTTTTAAGCAGCTTAACAACATCAGATACATATGAGTCTTTCAAGTTAAACAAGGATCAATCCAAGCACTGGAAATTACACACAGACAAAATGAACTTTAGTGCTTTTATGGAAGGAAAGAAACTGTTGGCTCCAATCTTAGCTGGTCTAGTGATGTGGTTTGACTGATTTCAGTGGAGTTATACTGATCTATATTAACCAGGGATCTGGCTAAATATCTGTCTTGTGTTCCTGCACTAAAATAGAGAGCCATCTGTCACCATACGTTGCCTGGTTTCTCACTAGCTTTGCTGCCACTGCTTTTGTTTGGAGTAGTTCTCACAATCCATATGGTTTACTAGTTTACTTAGTCTAAGGATCTTTCCTTTCTGATTAACACCCCAGTTTGATCTTCTGCTGGAGAAGATAGAGGTGGAAAGAGGGCTTCCTTTGATACACATACACGTTGTGTTCCTGCTCAGCACAAGGGCTGAGCAAAACCGTAGTGCTTTTTTGGATTGCTTCTCTTTGGAGGAGCAACTCATAGGCATGTATTTTATTTTAGGAGCAGTATTAAGGAGCAATGGTCTCAAGTTGCAGCAAAGGAAGTTGAGGTTGGATATTAGGAAAAACTTTCTCACCAGGAGGGTGGTGAAGCACAGGAACAGGCTCCCTAGACAGGTGGTGCAGTCTCCATTCTTGGGGTGTTTAAGGCCTGGCTCAGCAAAGTCTTGTCTGGGATGATGCAATTGGGGTTGGTCCTGCTTGGAGCAGGGGGCTGGACTAGATGTGACCTCCTGAGGTCCCGTCCTACCTTAATTTTCTATGGTTTTATGATTCTATGATTTTTGGTGGAGTTCTGTTTGACTAAAATGCAACTCGAAGCAATTTCCTTGCTCACTGTTTCCAAGCCTGCTTTTCCAGTTAGCAGTGTGTCCAGAAACGTCTGGTGATTGCTAATAGTGCTTCTCTCTCTGTCTGTTTGTTTTCTAGTTCCTTTCATATCTGATACACACAGATCCACTGCTGAATAATGTAGTGGATGTTCAGACGGTCCCAGGAAAACACTTTATGTTTGTTTCAGCTTTGCAATATGGGCTCTGCTGATTTGTCTTCAGTGGTTGCTATTGCGTTGGAGATTGCTATACGAAGGGATAGTGAATGACTGCCTCTTTTGCTGGAACATAGATAGCACACCCATTTCTGGTGACAGAGATGCTCCCTAATTTAGAAGAGTTGGGAAGATGCTGTCTTAGTTACAAAGAAGACAGAGGCAATGGCAAAGGAAATGTTTGCTGCTCCACAATTAACATCTGTTCTTTATTTCTTTCTCATTAACTGTCTTTATGCCCTTCTTTTATAGTCACTACATCAGGTCTGTCCAACTTCTGAGTGTCTCAGGGTGCTGCATACCCCAGGGGCACCCTGGGGTCCTTTGTGCAACCTCCTCCCCATCTCCACCCAGGATATGGGCTTCCAAGGATGGGGGCAGGAGTACAAGCTGGAGGAGAGAGGAAGAGCCTGGAAATCCCTAGTGGCAGCAGGAGTGGTGGTGGTGTAGGGGGCAGGATGGAGCCCATGGGCCAGGTGGTGGAGTGGGGGGATGGAGCCCATGGGCATGCAGCTCACAGACTACCAGTTGGACAGCCCTGCACTATAGCATCAGTTGTAGCAAAGCCAATATTTGCCAGAGATCAGACACATACTTAGCGAATTGCTACCAGTATAGACCAACACAATAGGTATACATAACCTTTTAAATCTTGCAATAGTATTTGGCTGCCTAATATAATCAACAGAAGACAAGTATGTCTATGTGGAGCTGTAGTGTTTTCAGATAAATCAAGAGATACTTGAGTATACCTAAGAGGGAACAGGAGAGGGTAGGTATTTCCCATATCCTCTCTAGGCTCTAAGCAGTAGTAGCAGCTTGGGGTTTTGCTGATGGCTCGGAGAGCTGTCACTAAACGTGCACAGTGAAAAGTGACAAGGAGGACCAAAAGCACAGAGGAACTGATTCTGCAGTGACAGGAGTGATGCTGGTCAGCCATCAAGTCCATCCTGTCTACAGAGAAGTTTGTCCATGAAAAGTGCACATAGTTAAGGTTCTCATCGTCATGCATTCATCATCAAACCTACCTCGGCGTGTATGTTACCTGGGCTGGACCTCATCCCTCTTAGTCTCTGTAAAGTAGTAAGGAAGGAAGCATGTGAGCAAGAGTCCTGTGCATAGGACTGATTTACGCCCATGGTACTTTCTGCTTTTCTTGCACTGGAGCTCAACACAATCTGCAGGATCGAGGAGGATAACTCTGTGGTGTAAATTTCCACTAGCAAGAAGGAAGAATTTATCAGTTACCACACTATTAAATTGTCCTGTCTGTCTGTAAAGGCTTGATGTTACAACTCCTTTCTGCTGGAGTGGTTAACGAGCAACTGATTTCCTTCCAGTACTTGGCACTAGTGCCTGAAAATAGTCCTTTCTGTCCTTTTCTAGAAGTCCCCAGCCTACAAAAAAGCTGATCGTATAGAGGGAAGTGGTAGATTTGTGGGCCAAAGTAGACATCCAAGAGAAATCTGGATGCTTATCTTGCTGGGATCCTATGACCCCAGCTGACTTCCTGCCCTTTGGGCAGGGGGCTGGACTCGATGATCTCCCGAGGTCCCTTCCAGCCCTGATGTCTATGAAATCTATGAAATCCAGAAGATCTTATTTCTGTCCCTGAGTCTGCTATTGACCTGTTGAGTAACTCATTTGCCTCCTTTTTAACACTCATTCTTTTTTTTCTCTATTCTTAGTATTGATTGCAACCTCATGGGGGTATTATAAATGCATGTAGTGCCCAACACAATGGCACTGTGATATGGGTTAGGACCCCTTGTCACCACCACATTATAAACTCCAGATCCCGAGTGCGCTGTAGAGGCGAGAGAGAAAATTTACAGTTTCTGCTTCCCCAAGTAGCTTTGTTTGTTAAAATAGCCTGTGCAAGTAAATGACTTGGAGGATTATCCTTTTTTTTTTAGATAACACAGTAGTAAAACAAAGCTATGATTTCATCATAGGTAAGTGAGAATGCAATACATTTTTAGCAAATTGCGGTTAAACAGCTTGCTCATTTTCCAACATAACACTGATTCAACAATATAGAGGGAATACCAGATCAGTAGCAGCCCTCTGTGATGCACACGGCACCACTTCTGTGTCCTTGAACCTTTCTGGATACATCACAATGTTTCAGATCAGCCAGGTTTGGATGGGTAGCCAGGCAGCTTTTCTAAAATAGGAGGTATAAGCAAAATTTCCTGACCTAAAATCTGATCTCCTGAGAATTACTTATGAGTTTGTAGTGGGTTTATTTTCCAATCAAGACACTTCCTCTTTTTCATATAAAGGGTGTGTGTGTGTGTGGGGGGGGGGGGGGATAATATATACACACGCAGATCCTTTTAACACAAACCAGTGCAAGTCCTATAGCTGACCTATTTTATCTCCTTTCTAAAAATATGATAAAGTATCATGGCTGAGGTGTCTTCATTTTCCCCCCTCTATGCAGAGAAATAATTAGAAGGTGCCTTCTTTCCTCCCCTTCCTCCATTGCTATTACCTATTTTAATCCATGCATATTAATTATTGACCTTCAGCAATTTTCTGTGAAGACAGACCAGCAGAGCAGCAAGTACTTCGGGTATGATTTGTGGGTTCGTCCTATTTTTTCTCATCACTGATGTTCTTAGAGTAAAGGAAACTTTTCTTTTTGCCCAGAGGAGGATGAAAATGCTTTTTACTGTCAGGCAAAAAGCAAATGTTTTTTGCCATGATTGACAGAAAATAGAAGCTTGGGATAAAAATGATGGAATTGGGTTGAAAGGAAACCACATCCTTTCACTGTGCAAACAATATCAGCTTAGACTCTTGACCTGGTCTCACTGTCACTGAAGTGAATGGAAGCTTTGCCATTCACATCAATAGGCCCTCTGTGTAGAGTGTGTTCCCAATTCAAACTGTCTCATTTCTGGAGCTTAGCCCAAAACTCAGCTGCATTTCTCTGGACCTACAGCATAGGAGGAGAGGTGTTGTGCTCCAGAGGGACTTTTATATCCTTAAGGTATTCACCACAACATATCATTTTTATACAAAGAAATGCAAAGTATGCACCTGAATCTCCAAAGCTTAAGCTAAAGAGCTAGGTGCTATGCTTTTGGGGAGAAGGGGAGGGTTGAGCACAGAGCAAAGAACATGTAACCCACTCCAGCTAGAGGGATACACCAACTAGATTCAATTGGACTAGGACTGCTTGTGGGTACCTTTGTCTTTTTATTAACCTTGTTTTTCCTTATTTAATAGTGTTTTGGCAGACAAGGGATTGATAGGAGAGCAATGAAACACAAAGAACCCAGTTAGAGATTTTCATTCTCTTCCCATTGCTTCCTGGAGTTTTGACCATGGGAGATGCTTGGATACTAGGCTGATACGTTCTGTTTTGTTTATTGTCTTCAGCCTCTAATAGTGGAGTTTCAAGTATGGTGGAAAGGTAGGGATAGGATTCAGGGAGACTGAGACAAATTGGAGGATTGGACCAAAAGAAATTACATGAGGTTCAATAAGGGCAAGTGGAAAGTCCTGTGCTTAGGATAGCGCAATCCCCTGCACCGGTGTAGGCCGGGGGTGACTGACTGGGTAGCAGCTCTGCAGAAAAGAACCTGGGGGTGACAGTGGACAATAACCTGAATAGGAACAAAGAAGACTAATGGCATCCTGGGCTGCATTGGTAGGGGAGCATTGCCAGTAGATCAAGAGAAGTGATTCTTCCTCTCTATTTGGCTCTGTGGAGGTCACATCTGGAGTCCTGTGTCTAGCTGTGGGCCCCCACTATGGAAGGGATGTGGACAGATTGGAGAGAGTCCAGTGGAGGGCAACAAAAATGGTTCAGGGACTGGGGAACATGTCTTGTGAGGAGATGCTGAGGGAACTGGGCTGATTTAATTTAGAGAAGACCGAGGGGGGATTTGAAAGCAGCCTTCAACTCCCTGCAGGGGGGTTGTAAAGAGGATGGAGCTGGACTGGTCTCAGTGGGGGCAGGTGACAGGACAAGGAGCAATGGGCTCAAGCTGCAGCAAGGGAAGTTGAGGTTGGATATTAGGGAAAACTTTCTCACCAGGAGGGTACTAAAATGCTGGAAGCTAGATTCTAGCTTGTCATGCAGTAACTTATTTTTGTTGCCATACTGTTGTGTTATAACACGATTTGTATAAGGGCATGCTTTTTGATTCAGTTATGTATGATAATATTGCTTTGATACAAATATGGTAAGGGGGCATCCTAGACTGTGTTTCTCCTTATGGTGAAAAAGCGATTTGCAAGTATCAATGTATTTATTGTATTTTGTCTCAAGGTTTCAATCCTTTAGAAGCATCCGTAAATTGATTCATATCACATCCATACCACATCTTCTTTTCCAAGTGCACACAAATGAATGTCTGAAAAGTCTCATAAAGAAGGAATATTGGATTTAATGAACTTCTGACTTGCCCATTAGACTACACACCTTCCAGACAGTAGGTGATCTGACGTCCTTGTTGAATCAGAATAAAATAAAAAGTTTCTTCCCAAGGTGCTGATTGACAAAGGGATTCTGAATTCAGTGATAATCCTCTTCATGGATTGAATCCTCATCAACGTCCTGAGAACCACATGGTTTCCTTGTATACTTGGAACAGAAAACAAGGCATTGGGTGATTCTCATAAACCACCGAGACTCCAGTTTTGCGGTGCCTGTACACACCAAAGTTTTTAATCCTCATTAAATTAAATAGGTTTATAAAATTCAAACTGGTTTATTTTAGAGTGTCACATCTGTGTTTACACACACTAGGTTTTTAAACAAATTTAGCTGGGTCCCTGGCCAGTGCTGCAGGAGAGCAGGGCAGTCCACCACTGCCCCCCTGGCCTGGGGCCCTCCACCCACCCTGTGCCCATGCTTTACCATGCAGCTGTGGAAGGAGGGAGCTGGTAAACAAGAAAAAAAGAAAAATAAAAAGCCATGCAAGGAAAAAAAAAGTGGAAGCAATTCAAAAGTGAAAGCAATTCAAAGGGGTGAACTGTAAAAAATTTGAAGCTCCATCTGGTGGACAAAGAAAGTCATCACACTTCTTTGAATGCCTTTGTGTTTGCAAGCAATTAATCCATGAACATGAGAGTTTAATTCCCATGAGCCAAACTAAACTACGTATAACGCATTTTAGTTTAATGCACAAAAAAGACTTTTAAAGCATCAGGAAATCCCACTTGTGTAAAGAGACATGCAGTTCCAGCGCATAAAAAGGGCAAAAATCGTGGTGTGTATATGAGCCCTGGGATACCAAATGCAGATTAGAGGCTAACACAAATGATCACTCCTGAAGAGGAATCTCCTATTAACTTCAGTCAGTGACTGACGCCAGACAACATAAAACAAGGCTAATAGTTGCTGTCATATAATTAATTCTTTGTAAACCAGTTAAAGTATCTATGATGTGAATTAGCAATTTAGGTAACCACTGCTGGACCTTTTGATGGGACTTTCTTTAGAATTTTCTGAAACATTAGAATTTTCTGAAACATTGTCTAAGACAAGCTAATATTTATTACATCCAAATGCTCCTCTCTGTTCTGGGGAAGCTTCTTAGTTTTCATAAAGGACTGTGGTTGGAACAATCTTTAAAAGTGGGCAATATAAACTAAAAGAAATAGGCAGCAAACTTTCCACTGATTGCTTTTAGATTCATACATACATGAGAATAGTTACAATATTAGCCAAGGGATACTGTCCAGCTATTGGAGATGAATTTTGCACTTAATGCATGTTAAGCATCAGCTAATGAGTTCTTGTCATAGATTAATTTATATAGCTTGGCAAAACCATACTCTGTTTGATCAATTTTTGCTGTTTGCTGCATAGTCAGAAAGTGTTGTGTCTTGGGAAATGGATAATTATCTAGCTCTAATAGGTGTTTAATGGACACTTCACAATCTTGGCAAACTTCATTGATTTTATTGACTTTGTTAAAGAATAGCCAATGCCACTAGTCCAAGAAGGGCACTGCTTCTACAAATGTTTCATTTCCAAGTTTGTATTAATCAGCTTCTACTGTCCTTTCATGGAACATGGGTAGAATCAGTGAGCCAAGTTCTGCTCTTAGAAGTATGCAAACCTATTGATTTCAATGCCAAACCAAGTATGCATTGACTTTTGCTGGGATTATGCATGTAAACTATCTGATTCACTGATCCTTTTATCCACAGGTCTCTGAAGACTGAGATTAGACCAATTTGTAACTTCTACAATCTAACATGAATGATGACCCCTACCAGCTGCTAGGGTCATAAACTATCCAACCAAGTTTGGATAATAAGCCTTCCTGAACTTTTTGGTTTTGCTCTCATGCTTGTATTCCATCAATCCTTTCTTTAAAAAAAAAAACACTCTTGAGAGTTTTTTTTTCCCCATATTGCTTAAGGACCAGTCATTAGATGACTTAAATCCACATGGGCTTCCATACACCATGGTGCTATGCTGACTAGTGAATAACAAAAGATTATTCTTTGTTTCTCTTAGTCTAACCTTCAGACTTATAAGAGGATTTCATCCAGAGGTTTTGGACATTTGAGGATGAAGGATCCTGTCCATCAGAAATAAATAACTCCCTCTGAAGACTAGAGCATCTGGCATTGCCAGTTTTATTTTGATCATTTAAGAAATTCTCTGATACCCTTGGTAAATGTTCTCTTTCAAGTGATTTTCTTTTCCTCACTGCTACTCTTTCACATCCTCTACAGGGCAAGTGTTTTCAGCACTCTCCTCATGAAACCTCCATATATATTAATATAAAGGGAGCCCACACTGCACCATTGCTCTTCTCTTGCCTATAATTCTCTCATGCTTAATAGATTCCATTCATGGATAAGTATTGTTTTAGGCTTCTTGCCAATGTTAAATCCAATGAGCCAGTTTTCAATGTGAAGCAACTGAGCGACGCTTTATGAAGACTGCTCTAGCCCACATTTATATCAAGAGACCTTAACTAGTGAACCTGCATAGATTAATATGTAGCAAAAAGGGGAAACAAATCACTCTTGGCTCCAAGCATGTCTGAAAGGTTTGAACTTTGCAAAATAACTTGCAAAGTTACAAGCTACTGCAATTTTGCATCACTTAATCTTGCCCATTTGAGAACTAGAGGGAGAATGATGCATGAAATGGACTCTCTAGGCCATGTTTGAAAGGAGCTGTGGTGGGACACAGTGGCCTCACTGGCATGTTTTAGGGTCCTAGGTATACAAGTTAAGGAGGGAGTGTGGGGTCACCTTGGGGATGCCCTGGTGGTGATATACGTAAAGCATGGCAGCAATGTTATTGTAATATCTTAAGTTAGTCGGTCTGAAACATTTTTAATACGCAACAAAAGGTGCATCTATATGAGACACTAATTAACTAATTAATATGAGTAAACTAATTAACTCCATCATAGGTTAGTACTTGTAAACACAAGTACTATCCTCTGGCAGAGTTTTTACTCCACAGCAGTGAACATGTAGACATTGCCTTAGCTGGCTGCGGCATAAGAGTGCTTCAGTGTGGGGGCTGCCTGCCACTTACCCCTGTACTGGAGCACCCTCATGAACCATCCAGCCCCTCTGTGGCATGTTGAGCTGGGTCAGAGCAGCCCCAGGCTGGCAGACTGATCACCTAGACCCATTGCCAGCCAGGGCTGCTCCAACCCATCTCAACATGCTGCAGTCCTGGGCACACATTCAAATGTGGTACCTGGGAGAAATAAACTCCAGCACAATATGCACTGGAGTTTATTGCTGCATGTTAATTGCATGTGTAGACATGCCCACAGATAGCAAAGAAGTAATCTGAGAATGAAGAATGTGAGTGGCAAGCATTTTTGTTTAAATGCCTGAAAATGTAGGTTAAACACCAAGAGATGTCGACATTGTCATTGTGCAAGATGCACTGGAACTAAAGAAAGTCTTCCCATTGGTGCTGATGGGCTGTAGTTCATCTCTAAAGCTCACCTGCTGTACCTATCTGCTATTTTAGTCTTCTCACTTTGTTCTCTCCACTGTCTTACCAGTGCTGTTATTATGTACCTCATGAACATGGTCCAAAATCTCCCACCATATATTAACAAGCCCTGAAATATCTTTTTATTAGAAGCATTATAGTAGGTTCAGATTTCTTGAGAACCCTGATAGTCCTTGCAAATGGCTCAAAATAGATTATGTGATAAATGAGGGACTTAAATGGGCTTGGAAGGCTAGAATCATTTAAGAAAGAGCCTTATTACATGGTAATTTTGGGCAGCTCGTAGAGTTCTTAACCCGGTGGATTGTCCACACATTGATATTGTAAGTGGCTTAAATCACTCATTATGTAGTTCAAAATTATGACACTCTGGGGCAGGACTATCTCTTGATCTGCATAACGCAGCTCCTGTTCCATTATGGGTGTGGCCACTCCTCACAAATGTGCCACTTAAATTGAAGTGGTGACTGCAAGCTAGCACTAAGCCAACAACATGTGTGCAGCTGAGATTGTAATGTGTAACAAAGTCCAAAATCTTATTTCAGAAATGAGCTGATCAGGGAATGAAGTATGCCTTTTCAGTGATAAGGGCCATTGGTTCAGCTCATGCTCTCATTTCTTGGATTCTGGTTTTTGGCTTGTGATGAGATAAATGGACATGGTGCAGTACGTGGAATACTTGGACAGTTTCGGTTGATTAATATAAATTCTGTTGACTTGACATTTATAGAGATGCACTCCTTGACTTGTTGAGAGACTGCAGAACCATTGGCTGACATGTTAGTCTCCAAATTATAGTAAGACATAATGATCAGAGTTACTGTTCTCTTATTTAGGTTTCTTTAAACATGCTCATGCCAAATGACAGTGTCTAGCATTTTAGCAGTCTCTTTTTGCATAAAGTTCCCAGAAAAGTATATCCTAATCATTCCTATGAAAGCTCTGTCTTGGTCAGGCAAATGGTTTTATCTGAAACACTGAAAATCTCCAACTAAGCCTATGGACTTTCTGGGCAGGTACTATTGCAGATGTATTATTTGCACTAGACTGGATGGTATCTGTGGAGCTGTTAGGAAAAATCAACAGGGATTTTTCTTGATTCTTATCTCTGTTTTCTGATACCTTAGTTGTGGTATTTATGTGGTGTACTTTATCCTGTTTTCATAAAGTGCTTTGTCTCAAGTGCATAAGAGGGTTAAAGGGGATGATTCCGGGGATGGTTTGAATATTTGTGGTAAACCATGAATAGAAGGAACTGGAATTTTATGGCTCAGGAGGCCTCTTCCACTCCTGTGTTCTTGTGTAACTTTCTATGTGATTTTTGGGCCAGCCACTAAATCTTTATGCCTAAGTTTCTCCATCAGTGCAGTGACAGTCATATTCTTATTCTACCTCTGTCAACAGTGAATGCATCTACATGAGATGCTTTCCTGCACAGTGAAGCAGTTTACTGCATGGTAAGTGTGTGCGTTTACATGTGCACAGACTAACTGTGCAGTAATCTGACCTAATCACAAATAAATTTGCTACCTGCAAATGCAAGTGGCATTTGGGGTCTAGAGTGTACAGCCAGCAGGACTGGGAGCAGTTTGCTACCATGAGCAGCAAAGCTGCTCCTGAGTTCCTGCATGTGTAGATGCCTGCCTGGCAGTGTTTACTCACAAGCAGTTTCTCAGTAAACTGCTACTGAATCTAATGCACATGGAGACACACCCAGTTTTGAGATGAAAGAGTATGTAAAAATACAAAGTGCACTTTTAAAACATTTAGGAACATGGTTGAACTACCCAAATGCCCAGGGAAACATGATTATTCCTGTTGGGGTAAAGTGAGGCACAGTGAACTTAAGTCATGTGTTCAAAGCTACCCAGTGATTCAGTGGCAGGCGGCAAAAGCAACAGAAACCCTGGATCCCAGCCTTATTCTCCAGATTGGCAAAACCACCTCCCTGGGGAAAAAAAAAAATCTTTCTAAGCTTATTTAAAGTTGTTTCAATTCAGGTTAGCTGTAAAATATATTTGGTGCCAGATTTATCTCTGGCAAGCATCATTGACTTCAATGACAGTAGCAAGGGGTCTTTGCAGTTCAGATGTGTGACTAACTGACTTCTCGGTTTGCTGGCGGTTCTGAAAAGTAGAAATAGATTTAGTTTTGGGGTTGAACAAAAGGTTTCACTTACTCTGGGAAAAAAAAAGTTTCCACTACTAATAATATATTATAAAATAACATTAAAGAATTTTTAAAAAAGACAAATTTAAAAATAAGTAAAAGATTTAGTTATTTTCTTTTTTCTTTCTTTTTCTTGGCACAGATTAGTGACAATGTAAACTAGCAAAACATGGGAAGAAAAATGTTGCTCATCTTAAGTTCATCAACTATATCCTGTTGCACCAAGGGACTCAACATGGCCACAGCTACATAATAATTAATTAATTGTCATATGTTAATAAAAAGAGGCAGATATAAATCAAGGACCGTGATGATTAAGGGGGCTGGTTGCAAAGGGAAGCACGCTTATACTTCAGACTGACTATCTGGAGTATATTGGACTTCACCCTTCACAGCCTAACACAATACTCTGGTCCGATTTCTAATCTAACCAAGGAGAAGTTATGTTGTTCCAGGGGGTTTGGATTAGCCCATGCTGCATTAGATAAACGGTAAAGCTGTTGTTCTGTTGGAGAGGGTAATGTCTTTCATCAGTCCTCTTCTGCTCCTTATGGCACAACAGACAGAGGAAGAAATGGGGAAAAATGTCTCAAAGCATTTCTCCCACCAGCTGGATTATTTCTAGCTGGCTGATCACATCTTCCAGCCCTAGTGATATAAATGATGGGTTTTATTTAGAATGGCCTGCATATTTGGGTACTTTGTTTTGCTTTGCTTCTCTTAAAGGCAACCCAGAAGATTACATTGCTTTTCTAGAGGCAAGGATTTGTTAGGGCGATATCTTTTATTGGACCAAGTAGGTAGTTGGGATAAAGTTAGACAAGCTTTTGAAAGTAAGGCATTGTTCTTCAGGTCTCACTTGTTTTTCCAGACAAGAAGTTGGAGTGTACTCAGACATCCAAAGGCCTCTCAAAGAAGCCTGCTCTCAGACAAACACAAGCCCTTGGTCTAGTTCAAAATCCTCACCCCCTCTCTCCTTGTATTTTTATCACAATTCACTATGGTGCAATGTGATAAAAATTAAATCAGTAGCCTGCTAAGTGTGGTTTGGGTCTGAGTGCAAACCCATTCAAGAGAGCAGAGCCTGGGCTCTGAAGCCGAGGGATAAAGTATCTACTGCTCAGAAGCTCAGTCTAACTACTCCCAGAATTCAATGCACACTGGGGGTAGTAATCAGTAGTGACCTACCTAAATTGAGGAGGCAGGTGGCTGATTTTACAGGCAGATCCTAGGGCTGGCTGCCTTTCCTGGGGGTTTATCGCAGTAGGGCCCCCCATGCCCCTCACCACTGATATTCGCCACAGATGCATCTAATTTGGTAACACACCATCCTCTGACCCTGAAGACTGAGACACAAAAAACCAGCAAGGAAGAGGAGGACACACCTACCTTGTAGATTAATTATTTTTCACAGACTAGAGAAGGGTGGAATAGGATCATGCACTCACACATTTAATAGGTGGAATAAAATCTGGCTGTGGAGATTTTGGTTTATTGTCAGTATTTCCGTGGCTGCCTCTGACATGTTCAACGAGACAGATGCTGCTTCCACCCCCAGCACTCCTGCGAGATGGTGGAAGGGGTACGCACTGAGTTTTAATTTCACCAGGGAATCTGTCCTGCCTCCTGCAGACTGCTCCAGTGTTTCTCATGTCTGATCTTCAGAAAAAGATGGTTGTGATCCAGTCAAATCCTGCCGGATCTTCACTCCGAGCTCCATTAACTTTGTGGCTGACGTTTCCGCGTATTTTTCCCTACAATTTGTGGGGGGAAATGGAAACAAAACTACTGAAACAACAATGGAGAAAGTATTTCCATGGTCTTTGAGCCCTAAGGAGAAATGCGAATCGCCTTTAGTAATACGAATGAGCCTGTGCATCAAATAGCACTAAAATAAGATAATGCATGGTGATTAGGAATTATTATTTATGTTGTCTTAAGAAAACAAATTGGTGCTAGCATTACTCCTCAGAAATCACTTTGCAAGGACTAGGCCTCCTCCATACTACTCAGTCCTTAATAGACTCATAGAAAATTAGGGTTGGAAGGGACCTCAGGAGGTTATCCAGTCCAATCTTGTACTCAAAGGAGGGCCATCCCCAACAAGATCATTCAAGCCAAGGAGCTACAGACTGGTCAACCTTGCCTCAGTCCCTGGTAAAATCAAGGAGCAGATCCTCAAGGGATCCCTTTCTAAGTACTTGGAGGAGAAGGTGATAAGGAACAGTCAGCATGGATTCGCCAAGGGTAAGTCATGCCTGGTCAACCTGATCGCCTTTGATGATATGACAGGATCTGTGCTGCAGGGAGAGCAGTGGACGTGATATACCTTGATTTTAGTGAGGCTTTTGATACAGTCTCCCATAACATTCCCGCAAACAAGCTACAGAAGTCTGGGTTGGATGAATGGACTGTAAGGTAGATAGAAAACTGGTTGGATCATGAGGCTCAAAGGGTAGTCATTAATGGCTCAAGGTCTAGTTGGAAGCCGGTATCAAGTGGAGTGCTCCAGAGGTTGGTTGTGGGGCTGGTTTCGTTCAATGTCTTCATCAATGACCTGGAAGAAGGCATAGAGCGCACCTCGGCAAGTTTTCAGATGACACCAGCTGTGGGGTGTAGTAGATACACTGGAGGGTAGGGCTAGAGTTCAAATTGGAGGATTAGGCCAAAAGGAATCTCCTGAGGTTCAACAAGGACAAGTGCAAAGTCCTGCAATTAGGAGGGAGCGATCCCCTGCACCGGTGCAGGCTGGGGGCTGTCCTCAGGGTGACGCTGGACAAGAAGCTGAACAGGAGCCAGCAGTGTGCCCTTGTTGCCAAGAAGGCTAACGGCATCCTGGGCTGCACTGGTACTAGGAGTGTTGCAGGCAGATCGGGGCAGTGATTCTTCCCCTCGATTTGTCACTGGGGAGGCCACATCTGGAGTCCTGTGTCCAGCTGTGGGCCCCCTGCTACAGAAAAGATGGGGACAGGTTGAAGAGAGTCCAGCAGAGGGTGACAAAAATGGTTGTGGGGCTGGGGGACAGGACTGGTGAGGAGAGGCTGAGGGAACTGGGCTGATTTAGTCTGGAGAAGAGAAGACTGAGGGGGTTTGAAGAGCAGCCGTCACCTCCCTGCAGGGGGGCTGCAAAGAGGATGGCGCTGGGCTGGTCTCAGTGGGGGCAGACGACAGGACAAGGATCGATGGGCTCAAGCTGCAGCAAGGGAAGTTGAGGTTGGATATTAGGAAAAACTCTCTCATTAGGAGGGTAGTGAAACTCCAGAACAGGTTACCCAGAGAGGCTGTGGAGTCTCCATCCTTGGAGATGTTTAAAACCCGGGTAGACAAAGCCTTATCTGGGATGATGTAGTTGGGGCTGATCCTGCTTGGAGCAGGAGGTTGGACTAGATGTGACCTCCTGAGGTCCCTTCAACCCTCATTTTCTATGCTTCTAATTGCAAAGTTTATTGCAGTGGCTGGACTTAAACTTTTTCTCGGATTTCAAAGGATGCTGCCATTTTGTGGGACCACCCCTATCCCTAGATGGGCAGTGGTACTGGGCCCAGAAATCTGTCTTGGGCTGGTGGAAAAATTTTTAATGGACCCATTCTGTAGGACAATAAAAACAAAACAAAACAAAAAAAAAACTCAACTGCTTTTGAACTAAGTACAAAAGGTGGTGGCTACAATGCCTAAAAACCATCAACTGCCTTTCAAAATGCCAAACCAATTGATAAATATCTGACAAGAGCAACAAGAACCTGTTTATGGGTTCTGGTTCCAGTTCTGTTTAGGCCCACTCCCCATATCTAATTAGACTGAAAGGAAGTAAAATCTCTCATCCCATCCCATAGCAAAGATGTGACACACCTCTTGATTACAGAACTGTTTCACTTACATCTAGGGGTCAGGTGGAGAATAATAAACTAAAAACAGAGTCTCAGGATGAAGATTTACTCTTAAGACCTGCCAGTAGTTATTATATCCAAAGCTGGTTTTGCTACTTGGGCTAATAAGAGTTGTAGGTAACACAGCACAGAGAGACTTATTTAGGAACTCTGCCGAATTATTCATGTCATCTGAGGCCCACACGGCAACAATACAACATGTTTTTTTGTGCCTTAACGGTGAAGAATGTGCTTTGATATTAGGCTGGGCAAGCAGTCTCATTTTGTATCCAGCCTCATCTAGTCCTATTAATCAGGAATTAATGCAGATATCCCATGTGTACATGTGGAAAGAAACAATCCTTTAATTACAGATGCAGTGCAAGGCACTTTTAACTAATCTTCTGCCATTTGTCCCTGCCGGATCGCATAGAAGCAAACATCCGCTGAGCATGATAATTTGCTATTGCATTTTAAAACAGTGATTCCCTTGTAGCTATGCCATGGGGCAGAATATTGCAGAACAATGTAGCATGCAGCACTGGCATTAGCCTTCATTTGGACACCCTGAATCTTGTTCTTTCTGCCTCTTCCTGTCTTTCTGTGACTGGGAGCCATGACCTTCGTCATGTGTAGCAAAATACTACCTATTTTTAATTTTTTTTTTTTTTACCAGAAAGGAATTTTTTATGACCCTTGTATTACATTCTTTTCAGGTTTCTCTCCTGGACTCATCCATGTGGCGGGAGGTATAGTAAATGTAATATGTCATAAAACTTAAATCAGGTGGCAGCATCTGTGCTGTGGGTGATTTGGTTTGGGTTTTGCTATTATCAGCCCTTGTATCAACTAGCTTTGACTGAGGGTTCGTGCTTCAGAATCACTCAAATAGCAGAAGCAAATATTGCTTGTCTCGCACTGTCCCTTTTATTTTGTTAATATGGAAAGCAGTTTCTTAACTTAATTTCAGCGCACTTAAATGACACAATGAGCTTTAGTCTATATTTCCCCTCTATTTCTTCTGTAATTGATAGTTGGGCACATTCTTGATTATGCCCATGTATAGGCACGGGCAACTATATGTCATTTGAAATTATTTAATCGCATCTTTCTTTTTTTCCCCTCTGCAGATGTTAATTGCCTTATTAGAGACCTGATGCAAGGCTAGGGGGAAGAACATTTCCATTGTCCTCTCAGTAACTTTGGTCAGACCCCATGAACCTCTGATTACTCCTCCAAGTAGATAAGTAAGTAGAAACTCTATAGCTGGGCCAACAAAGAAGCAAATTTACACAAGGTTATTCAAGGATTGCTCAATGGATGCAAAATCTTTTGCATACATGTGCAAGGTAAAAAAGTGCCGAGAAAATCAATTTAAAGGAGCCTGCTTGTATTAATAAGACCATAGCTGCACAGCATTTGAATTGTTCCTTGGTAGGATGAGGGAGGCGGAAGAGGAGCCTATGTGATGGAGCATCTCATGAATGCATGGAAGACTCTGTGTGTGCCTGGTACTTGTGTGGCAATTGTCATCTTAGTTTATACTCTAGGGATTCAACAGGGGGCTTCAGGGCCAAAAGTGTAAGAAGCTACACCTTGAGCTCAAGCTGTAGCCCTAACAATTCACACCCCTTGCACAGTGGCCTGTAAAAGAACCTGTAGCTCAGACACACCAGCGAGTTACATTAGCTCAAGCCAACCCCTTTTATGCTGCATGCTTGTTACAGAGGTAGCGGATACCCAAGGGACTCGGTACTTTCTGCCATTCAATACAGAGGACCATAGTCAGCACTTATCCTTACTGGATCCCACCCTACCTTTCTCATGCTCCTGCACTGCAACGCAACTAGACTGAGTCAAATAACTTACGGTGCCTATAGACATGCTCGTTCACGTTCTAATTACAATGCATCAGAGCCGACTTGATTAATTAAGTCTGCTCTGTGTTCTAATTAGAATGCTCCAGCATTGCCTCACCATCATGTGCATGAAGCCCTCATGCATTGCAAAATGGCCATGGAGGCACTTCATCTAATCCTCTTTGAATGGGCTTTAGATAAAACATCCTGCAGCCGTTTTAAAATGTGTAGGGGCTTAATACATGTTCTGGTGAACCACATAACCAGCGGGAGAAAATATTGTTTGGGGGGGCTGCAGCAGCAGAGGAGCAGGCAGCGGGGGTGCTGGGCATGGCATTGCAGTGGCAGGGAGCGGCGGTGGCTGTGGGCTGGTTGCATGCCGAGTGGCATCGGGTGCTGCAAGACGGTGGCACTGCGGTGCTGCGGCTGTTGCTGGCTGCCATGAAGTTTCTGGGAGGCTAAGCCCCATAAGCTCCAGCCCTCCACTGCCTGCAGTGAACCATTTTAATTAGAGTGGCTGTAGAGGAACCACTCTAATTAAAAAAAACAACCCTTCCCATCCCCAAGCATGTGTATAGGCAGTCTTATTTTTCACTTCCTTAGCAATTAAAAACCAACAAAATAATGCTAATTAAAAAAACAAAAACTCCCCAGTCTATTAAACACTTCTGAAACTTAATAAATGAAAAAGTCACTTTTCCCCTAGTGCAAATGTTTATGTTAGAAGGAAATGTTGGAACGCAATCATTTCCAGCTAAAATAAAAATGATTAATTTAGACATATTCAAAATTAGACACTACTTTCTGATTTCTCCTCACAACACAGAGACAGTTTGTGAAACGGTCCATGTAGCCAAATCTATATTTTTCATCCCTAATTTTTTGCTCAGCTTTGCCTGATCACAGCATTTCCCTCTCCCTTTCAGCATCTTCTCTCTGTCTCTGCATGACTGGGCAAGATGGACTTACGGTCCTACTCGGCAAATGGCAGTTTATATGTTCTATCGTTATGGATGGGTAGGACCGGAGCCTGAAACTGTAACATGGCTGGAGCCCAATATCCCTTTCTGTGTTTTGGGGTGTCCCTTTCTCACAGTTTCATAGGATCATAGAAGATGACGGTTGAAGGGCCTGGTCACGTCCAGTCCAACCCCCTGCTCAAAGCAGGACCAGCCCCAAGTATATCATCCCAGGATTGTAGAGGTCCCTTGGAGTCATTCTGAAATGCCCCTTCACTGCAGACCTATGACTGTTGAGACACAGTGGGCACAGTTGGCACTGGATTCGCAACCCAGCCCCGATACCTTGCCTTGGGCGAGAACAACCTTCAGATACACAGTGATAAGAAATAAAAGCAATGCATGCAAAGCAAGCAAGGTGATTACAACATACACTACCCGACTTCCCCAGTGCCCAGAATATACACAAGTCGTGTGCTCTGTCTGGCCGGTACATCAACGCCACCTCACGGTTTTTTGCTTGAATGTCCGACTTCAACAGACTTGGATACCAAGTACCAACTTGCTGTTTTAAAATCTCCTTTTGTTTTGTATTTTCTCAGATGGCTCTTCATCTTTGGGCATTATTAATCTGTCTTCCTGTGGTTGCCATACTGTCCACGTTCTGTTTTGTCAGCCAAAATCCTATTTTCATAAAACTATCACATGTGCACATCCTAATTCTGGCTTTACCAGTGTCCTCCTAATTTTGTCTCATCCCCAAAACCAGAAAGTCCAAGGGGTTTTGCAAGTAGGCACTGTAGCCCTGGAGCCAGGCCTATCTCTATTATGAAAATAAAGTTTGGATGTTTCCAGTTTCCCAGGATGTGTATATCTGTTTGCCACAGACACCCTGACTTCCCTGAAGTGTGACAACACAAGCTTTTAGAAATGAATTAACCCTTGCTGTTGCCCTGCACCTATTTTACCTATGAGCCAATTCCTAAAAGCAAACCTCTACATATCATTTTCTAGCCATCAGGCATGTCTACACAAGATGCTACTGCACAATAACGTTCGTGGGCACTAACTGTGATGGCAATGGTACTGCGCAGTAGTAACGAGCTACTGTGCACTAGGGTTAAAAAAATACAGTGTGGGGATGGTACCGTGCAATAATGCTGGTTACTGTGCAGTCGTTTACCACTTAAGCAAGTACTAAATGACTGCTCAGTACACCGCTCATATAGATACGGACAGTTTGGAAGACGTGACCAGGTGGATACTGGTATATGACAGTCGTCTTCATCTTAAATCGTACACTGTGTGCTTCCTGGAGAGTGCCCTCTGAAAGGGACCCTAATAGGAGTTACTTATGGTTGACTTCATGAGTGCACTGGAGTGAACCAAAGCCACAGAAATGAAAGTCTGTTGTATTTTACTGTTTGACATATTCCCTGTGTTTGACAGCCACTGATGCAGCGACATTCTTCCCAGCCACTCGGCTCTAACTCCATGATATGCAGATAGATATCAGGCACAGGCTATGCTGTGTATAAATACTGGATCAAACAGACTAATCACTGTTAATCACTGCTAATCACCATTATGGGGCCCTTGGACCTCTACAGACCAGCTACGCAGCAGGGAGATGAAGTGCTAGTAGGCGATGATGCACAAACAATAGCTGATGAAAAAGTGCCTTGTGTTGCCGCCACGTGCTGTGAAGAAGCAATATTTTTCAGTGTCACTGCATCTCTGTGTGTTTCTCCCAGCGTAGGTGAAAATTCAGGATCAGGAAATATTTCTTGCCCATGGTGCGTCAGGGAACAATTAGCAATTCAAAAATCTTTCCAAACACCTATGGAAAGCAATGTTGCCAATTCCTGCTATTTTATCATGAGTTACATGACTGATATCTGATATTTTCCTTAAAGCTCCTGGAGCTAGATGATTACATGTGAATATCATCTTTCATTTCATTTTAAAATAAGCTTCTACTCCTCCATGGTTGCAGAGAAAAGATTTAAAATGACTACCCACTGGCTCAAATATCAGAATTTAAATAAAAGAATGTCAAATGTGAGGCTGTTTTTTAAAAATTAAAAACTTGTGATTTTTTTCAAAGTCATGCCATGTCTTTGCAAAAACTGGGCACACAGGGCTGGAAATACTATAAGTGAAATGGAGTAACTAGGGTGTTCTATTGATTTAGTTGAGACCAGAATTAGGACCCTATCAATAACTCTTAAATTGTGAAGATTATGAATTTTAATAGGATCTGGATTTGCATATCTGACCTCTCTGCAATCCAGATAGTCTATCATTTACACTCACACTTCCAAAGAGTGCGATGGGCCCTTAAGGGACTGTGGAGTTCAGCACTGACCAGAGCCTGGTTTTCTTTCCAGAACATGATGGAGAATTGGGCCTAGTGGGAGATATGCAAGGTACAACCTGTTTTACAAAAGAAGAAGAGAACAGTGCTAAGAGTATCAACATCCAGGAAGTCTGCATCAGCAGGACGTGGACAAATGACTTATGAAGAGATAGGTTTCTCATGACCCAATGCCGCAGAATATGGAAAGACCCTAGGAAGAAGTGAAATGAGTGAAGGTAAAGACCCAGAGAAGCAGTCATGGGGTACGTGAAAGATGCCTTCTTCTTTGGGGATGCCATGGAGGGTAAAAGGAAGTCCTGCTTTATCAGTAGGCATACATCTGGGATGATGGAAATAATGGGGGAAGAGGCACAGAGAAACCAAGGGCAAGTCAACAACAAAAAGCAAGACTAAGCATGGGGTGGCCATTCCCCATCCCCTCTTGCTTGTGTGTGTCAAACCTGATAATATGCCATTGAGGACACATTATGATATCCCTCTCTGGTCACTCGTAATCAACTAAAGAACCAAAGTCTAAGGTGTGGCTTAGGAATATGTTGGATGGTCTTCAATGGCATATTTCTGTGAGAGAGTGAGACATGATTGGGAATGGTTTTGGTGGGGCACGCTATGGTGTAGATGCTCCTTGGGGAACCATATCCTATTTCACCTGCTCAGTGTCCAAATACACTCCTATTCCAACTAGGGTGAGCCCGTGGAAAAAAAAAAAAATTAAATGAAGGAAGGTTTTCCTTGCCACTTTTTGTGACTTAACCTTAAAGTGCTTTGTACACATAGACACAATAGCAATCTTTTCAAGGAGTCAACCAAGGAAAAATAAGCTTCGACACTTAAACATCAACATGCCACTTGCATGCCTAATACATGGAATTGCATCTGGCCTAAAGTCATTTGTTCAGGATCATTCAAGGATTTTGTGTCAGAGATTTCTTGGTTTCAAAAGTTGTATGTCAAGCACAGTATAATTCTTCTTCTGTGCTTGCTGTATATTTTATACTGGATTGCTGCAGAATTGAGGGGAATAATAGCATTTTCTCATTGTCTGCCATAAATATTACGCCCACATTCACAAAACACAGGTTTGATTATTTTCCTTTTTCCTTTTTTAGTTTACAAATTACATTTCAAAATAGCCATGAAATGTGACAGGTTGCACAGTTGGGGAGAATTATGACCCCTCTTTGGTAGTTAATGTTCCCTGAGCTTTTGGCTTTGGTGGCTCATAACGCCACATGAAGCATGTAGTAACAGCCCAGAAACACATTTACTGGCTGTCATGTCATTGCTTAATTATATCGTACTTCTGTTTCTGTGCATTATGCAGGAGTTTACTAAATGTTCAATGTTATCCAAACCTGATATATATCCTCAAGCGTTCCCCAGAGAATTCCAGGGCAATAAGAGAACTTCCTTTTATGCACATTGTCTATCAGTATAGCTTCAATATATTGCAACTTTGTTAAGTGTTGAATGTGTAAACAGCATTACACATGGTGACTAGCTTTAATTTAGGCAGATTGCTCACTTGCATATGTGTTTGCAGGTATTCCAGGAAATGGGTTTTCTTTTTCTTCCCCTGATCCTATTGAGAGTTGCAAATGACATAGGACCAGCATAGTCAGATCATTACCATAATTCAGCAAAGCTCCAACAAAGTCAGTGCATGCCAACTTGTAGCCAGTGAGAGGGTGCCTTGATGTGTTCAGTGATACATATGTCTTAAAAAATAGATGTGGGTTTGCAGAGATCCCATTGTATTATATTAACCACTTAAAATCCCAATCCTAGGAAGGCCAGAAAGAAGAAAATCCAGTCCTCCTGATCCCCAGTACATTCTTTTATTTCTATAGGCAATATAGTAAGTAACAGGTAGCAGTTTCAAGGTACCAAAAGTGGTTGTTTGCTTGAGAAACCACTTAATGGCCCTGTTGATGAGACTAGGATGTAACTGCTCTTCACTCTGAGCTCTTGCTTTCCGTGAATGAGTGGGCTGGTGAGAAAGCAACAGATTGCCTAGCACCTTTTCAAACATTCATATGGTTGCTATGAGTAGGGAATGGCAGGGAAGAGGCTGTTACCTGGCCAGAAAGTGGCTTGACTAAAGCAGAACCTGCTATGCTAAATCTGGAGCTGGTAAGACAGGTCTATGTGCCCCATGGCAAGCCCCAAGACAATCCTTTGTGAAATACCTGTGCATCCATGGTCCAACAGGGGAATTTTGTAATCCAGTGGTAAGGGAAAATAAAGCACTAAATAGGTCTATGAACTAGGGCATGCACACAGTTTCATGTTAAGAAACAGATATTAGTTGTCCTTATACAATTGGCTTTTCATTTCCAGCCACTGTGGAGTGGGGGCATGGTTACCTGAGTGCCTTTCAAGCCAGATGACCTTTGTGGGCAATGTAGAGATAGAGGCAGATTAGATGATAGGGGATGATAGGGGAAACCAAGAATTAGCTATGGACCTGGGATATCTAGCTATAGTGAAAGCCCTCAAGACTTATTGTCCATATTCCCTAGGAACAGAAATCTCAGTAAATTAGATGACAGTCCTCTGGGTGGCTCCTTCTGAGGTTCAATCCCAGTGGACATCTATAGAAATGAAGTCAGTTTTAGGGTGGGGTTTGAGGACAGTTGGCAGGTAAAGCATTGCACACTTCAAAGATGGTTTAGAAAAGGCCTGGTGATATGGATCTAGGCGAATGAGACCAGAAAAGGCATTGGGGCTGATATATAGAGAGCAAAAGGGGTAGGGAAGAACGTTATGAGAGGCTATATCAAATACGAAAACAAGGGTAGGCTTGTGTGGGGTATTGGAGAGGAGGAGAAGGCAGCTAATAATGGTAGAAAATGAAAGTTTTCAAAAACTGATGTGATATGAGAAAAGAAGATGGTTTTAGTGACGGTGAGTGAAATCTTGCCTCTGTTGACACTGATGGGAGTTTTCCTATTGATTTAATATACCCATAGCTGGGATTTTGCTCTTGATATTTTAGGACTAGGAGTGAGTCTGATGAATATCAGCAAGAAAGGATAATGAAGGTGAAAGATGAGTTTTGTAAAATTGGTTTTAAATTAGAGATTTTTTTTTTGTGTATGTGTGGAAAATAGCAAGATAGATACAAGCTGCCCAAATAGACTGGGAATTTATAACAGTGATTGCACAGCTTCTCTGTGGAGGAGAGATCAAATGTGTTGCAAACCATCTTCTTGCATAGAACTGTTATTTTTCATCCCTCACTGCACTAATCCAGATACGGCCTCAAAGCTATTATCCTTAGAGATGGGTGAAGCTGGAAAGATGAGTCAGTCTACGATTACCTGCAACAATCTGAGCCTTTTTTTGTTTTGTTTTTGACCGCAAGTAGTAATGATTTCTTTGAGTACATCATTTATTGTTAATTCATTGAATATGTAGAGCTCAGGAAATTCACAGTATGGAGTGGACTGCTGAAATGTGCTGTTCATAGCAGACTTATTCAAATGTAAGTGAAAATGTGAATTACTCAAGACTTTTTTTTTAATACCAATGTCTAGCTTATTATTTAAATAAATTGTCTAGCAGATGCTCTTCACCTTCTTAGATTACTGAATTGAACTGTAGTTTCCTGCACCAATCAAAAAGCAGAAAACAACCTCTAAAAAAAAAACCTACCTGAAGCTGGTGTGTCTAATACCATAAGGCTTTCAAAGTGTTGTTAGCAACAACAGTCTGATACAGAGGGCACCAGCATGATTTTGTTTGCAGCACCCTGAGAAGACCCAACTTATAAGTAGGCCTGTGCGAAGCAGCTAGTATTCGCTTCGAATTTGGATTTGCTCAATTTGGGGGACAGTGATTCGATTCAGTGATTGGAATCACTGTCCCGAATCGATTCAGTCAAATCTGCCAAATTGCTGAATCACACAGATCCATCCCCTGCCCGCTCTTCCAGCTCTGGAAATGGCTGCCCTGCCCACCCCAGCTCCTGGCACTTTGAAAAAAAAAGCCCTTACTCAGCGGGTGCTGCCGGGTCAGGGGGACAATACCGTCTTCCCCCACTGCTCCACACTGTGTGGGGGGCTCTGCATGAGCCCCCTGCCCACTCCCCCAGCCCCACCCCATGGCTGCCCCACCTACCTCAACTCCAGCCCTTTAAGAAAAAAAGAAAACAAACAACCCCCCTAACTCAGTGGTTCCTGCCCAGCTGGGGGGTGATCCCCACTTCCCTCCAGTGCCCCATGCCATGTGGGAGGCTCTTCCATGAGCCTTCCGACACCCCAAAGCCACTGCAGGAGCTGGTGAGTTTGGGGTTTTTGTTTTTTTTTTTCTTAAAGTGCCAGGAGCTGGGGCAGATGGAGCAACCATGGGGTGGGCTGGAACAGTGTGTGGTGGGGGTCAGGGCACTTGTGGCAGAGTCCCCCATGCACCATGAGGCAGTGGGAGATAGTGGGGATTGCCCCCCTGCATGACAGCACCCAGTGATTGGGGGCATTTTTTTAAAGCACCAGGAGCTATGGCTGGTTAGGGCAGCCATGTGGGGGGGGGAAGGGAGGGGACCTGGGTGGGGCTGGGGCAGCAGGCAGAGGATGGGGTCTGGCAGGCCCCTCCGCATGGTCCCCTACTCCAACCCCCCCTCCCTTACCCCTACTTACAAGCCCTGAGTCTGGCTCCAGCTCCCTGCTGCAGTGAGTGGGGACTGCCTGAATCATTGAAGATCTCTGAATATTTTGCAAATTGATTCAGAGAGCTTCAAGTTGATTTGGACCTTTTAGTTGGTCCCCTGTTTCAATGCAAATTTGGAGATAAGGCCAACGAATTGAATTGAATCAGCACCCAAAGCTTCGTCCAGCCCTACTTATAAGTAGTGTCATAACTAGGGTGGGGTGACTAGGACAGCTGCCCTGGGCTCTCACTTGGGGGTCTGAAAAAAACAGCTGCTCCTTAAGACATGTAATCATGCTAGAGATAAGGCAGCAACCAATAGTCATCATGGGCCTCTGTGTGGCATCTGCCCTGGGCATTTGGCCACATCTATATGCCTCTGCTTGTAGGGATGAGCAGTAGGAAGAAATCTAAGTTGCATTGACAAATAGATCAGCACATTTGGGCATCAGCTGATTATGGGTATGCCTTAGCAACTGCAAAAGAGACAGTCTACTTAGGTTGAGTTGTACTCATTCTGTAACAGGTCCCAGACACTACTACTTCCACTTGAGAGAGGAACTTTTACCAATGCTCAGATCATCCCTTTTGCTTGCCACAGGGCCTTGAGAATGGGTAGTGCAAAGTTATCAACATGTATTGAATGAAAATAAAACTATATAGCATTTGGTGTATAAATGACTGGAGGCAACAGAGAGGCATTGCATGGGAGACTTGAATAAGAAGGAAAACTTCTGTCCTGGAAACCCTCTCTACGTTTTTCTCTTTCTACCTCTCTTGCTCCTTGATTTATTGTGTCTGAATCATTAACTTCTTGTCCCACAATGGTATGGATGTTGCCAAGTCAACTATTTTTATTTTTTATTTTAATTAGATAGTTACATTACTTCTCTCTCCTTAGTTTTGTGTGAAGTTATCTTAAATAAACTTAAGACCCTTAAAGACTTAAGAGCTGTAATGCAGATATTTATTTAAAGAATACTTATATTCATTATTAAATAACAGTTATGATAATGCCACTTCAATATTCCTGTGCAGTTATAGTTAAACAAAACAGAAAATCAAAACACTCTTGACATTACCTTAACTGAATACAGTTAATCAGGGAATTCAAGCAGCATAAGGAGTAGGACCCACCAGCGTGAAGAGCCAGGGGATGCCACAAATAGGGGACCCTGGGCTTGTCTATACATTCATAAATGGACTTTAGTTAATGCACATTAAATCTAGTCCCTCCATTGTGAGGTACTAGAATAATGTATATTAGTCTATTTTAATGTGCATTAGCTAAAGAGAACTGCTTTTTGTGATGCTTTAATGCTCATTAAAATAGGCTAATGCTCATTAAAATGCATGTGTAGACACAGCCCCTAATCACAAATAGCAACCCTTTAAAACTGTTTTAATCCCATTACTTAAGCTACTTGGCCTATCATATTAAGCCTATCAGTATATGTCAAATATGTATCAATAATAAAAAAAAGAAAAACAGCTTGCAACCAAAGCAAAAACAACATGTTATTCTCAAACCTTATTGACTATTTTAGTAGTTAAAGATGCCTTTAATTAATTCTCAACTTCCCTGTGTTTTAAAACCCTTGCCCTATTTTTGCTTGACATAACACTACATAACTACCATGTTTTCTCACACACCATGCACCCCAGCATAAGATATGCTCCTTGTTTTTGAAAGGCAGAATGAAGATTTTTTTTTCCTTGAAGGAAGTAACTGAGTAGCAGCAGCCAGGGAATTAAACATGTTCATTATTCTTCTCTCAGAGATTGTGCAAATTTTACTTTTGCTTTTGTCGGATAAAAGCAACACAAACAATTTAATGCATTTTTTCATATATAATACACAGTCTTTAAAAAAAACAAAACAACCCCCCAGAAAAGCTGCTGGAAATGAAGCGTATTGTATGTGAGACAATATGATTGCTGTTACTATTTCCAGTCTCAGACTTTACTTGACTTCTATTTAAACCAAACCCTTACCTTCACTAAGCAGTGTTATTTCCCTTAGCACCTGCTTGGGCAACAGAGGGCAGCTCTTTAGCGGTGAAACGTACCTATGGAGCTGTTCTCATTTATGCCAGCAGTGGAGTTGGCAGGTAGATGGATATGCATATCTTCTGCCAAGAAATATTCCAAAGTATCCTTTTTAAAAGGGCATTCTGAAGGATAAATTTAAGAAGGAAACGGATTTTTCTTAAATAAATCAGCCATTATGTGATGGCAACAGAAAAGTCCATTTGAAAGCACAGTTACCAAACACAAGCTAGTCCAAGTTGCTAGGAATTTAGCTTTATTGCCTAGATGGTAATTTGCATAACACGTCCCATAATGTCAACTCTTACTTATAAATAAACATTGCTCATTATTCTCTTTATAAATAAACATCATTTTGAAAGTGAATTTGTTTAGTTAATTTTTCAGAATTATCTTTCTGCGAGCGGCGTGTCAGAAACTTCTCACTTAGTTCAAGAGGACAGTTCATTAGCCTGAGGGAGTGGGGCAAGCGTAAGAGTTTCTTTACTTAGATGCAGTTGAACCCATAAACCTGTTATCAGATGTGATGCTTGCTTATATGAGCAGTCTTGTAGGCTCTGTCTTGTTGATCTGGAAGAGTGTCATCAATGTCAAACACAAAATGAGGATGAAAACAAGCATAATGGGTAAAAAATGATGGCCCATATGGGTAAAAATTCCATGAGTTAGTGCTGTGAAGACCAAGTTCTGTACTTCAAGAATAGCTCCTTAAAGAGTGATTTATTTTTAAAGGTCAGATTGAAAATAGAAATGGATGTCACACTTTTAAGTTTCAACTTTCTCATAGTTTGAGAGAGTTGAAAATCCAGGGTTTTGGCTCACCCTGTTAAATTAAAAAGGTAATACAAACTGTGAAGTTTGGATCAAAATATAGTTTCCCAGTTAGCTTCACCAGTTCTGTTTGGGCCTATTTCAAATTGACAGATTTCATAGCTTATGATCATAAAGTTGAAGGCTAGGAAGTACCTCAAGATGATCTAATCTGACCTCCTGTGTCACGGGCTATTAAGCTGTGCAAATCATGAACATGAAGGAAACCTGGAATACGTGTCAATTTTTCCACTTGACATCTTTAAGCTGGGCTTTGATGTCTGTCGGGAAGAGATGTTCAGATTCTATTGCAAATTAGATGGTTTGGTGCAGGAAGAAACGTTTACATCTCTATGATTTATGTTTGTGTAGCAGGTTGGAAAAAAATATCAGAATGGTCCTTTCTAGCCTTAAAATCTCTGCATGTGTTAACTTCCTGGCCAACTGTGACACTGCAGCACACTCATATGAGTACCGCTTGCTCACTGGGTTTGCTTTTGTGTTGGGTCATTGTGTTGGAGATGTTTTTTCATCCGTGGAGACTCTTCAAATGGAAAATAGGGTGACAATATGTCTGGTTTTCAATGGGATAGTCCCATTTTAGAAACCCATCCCTGGCATCCCATCAGCTTGTTCAAAGAATGCTTTTATCTCATTTTACGAAACCTGAAAACAGGACAAAAGCAACATGCCCTAGCCAGAGGGAATTATTGATGCTTGCTGGTCCTTTGGCATCCCATATAACTCCAAAGCCACTCACTCTCCAGTGCTTCACATCCCTCTCTTGGGACCTCCAAGATGAGATCAGAGCTCTGAGACAGCTGGGAAAAGGGGAGCATAGTGTCCCATTCTGAGAACCAGGAAATACATTGACTCTGAAAATAAAGATATTCCATCCCTTTCTAACAGATCATTTGAGGGCATATAAAATGGGCAAAGAAAGCCTTCATCTGGGGAAAAAAAACTTGGCAGTGATATTATTAGCAGGCCTGTGTCCTCTGGGATGATACACATCCCAGATTGTGTTCCTTGAGTAGAAATGGGCAGGAAGCACACAGTAAGGTCATCTCTCTACTGAGGATGAAAGAGACACCCCCCAAAATTAGCTCTTCTATTGTCTGGCCCCAAGTCGGATGATACATGAGTTGATGTTAGGATGGGGAGAATTCCTGTCCTCACCTATCACAAGAGAACTAAAACTGAGTTACACGTGTGACTTTTGACAGACTACAATGGGGAGGGGAAGCTAGACTACTAAGAGTGACAATCACACCCTTCTGTCAAATGCCAGCACTTGGCTATACACCATATTGATCCTGTCTTGAACCACCAAAATAGGGCATAAGGGATGCCTTGTTATATTGACTTAAGTCACGGCCTGCATTGTGTACTGATAGCTAGTGCTCTTCAAAGCAGTGGGTTCCCTCCTGTGCACTTTATGTGATGATCTTGCTATTTATACAAGGGCTGTTCAAAAAGCATCGAGATTGATGCTGTAGGAAACAAAATATTTTATTTACAGGGGTTTTGGCTTAAGCTCCTTTGAAGTATGCTCCTTCTTCAGGCACACACTTCTTCCAACGTTTCTGCCATTGTTTGAAGCACCTCCAATAAGCAATTTATGGAATCACTAAAAGCTGTTCAGTTGCATTTTGTTTTATGGTTTCCACATCACAAAATCTTCCTTTCAAGGTTTTTTTAGCTGAGGAAAGAGAAAAAGGTTGCATGGGGTCATATCAGGTGACTATGGAGGCTGTGGAACTTGTGGGATACAGTGTTTGGATAAAAAATGGCTAAATATTGCTTCACAAGCTGTGCTGAGTGGGCAGGCGCGTTGTCGTGGTGAAGCATCCAAGAATTGGACAACCACTTTTCTGGTCATGTTTCTGGTCATTTCATTCCCAAATCACTGGTTAGAACTGAATGACATGAACCAACAGAGATTCCAACTTCTTCTGCTTTCTCTCGGAAAGTCAACCACCTATCAGTTCAAACCAAACTGTGAGCCAGTGCCACATTTTCATCTTTTTGTGATGTTGAAGGGCATCTGGAATGCTTATCACTTCTGACAAATAATCATCCTTCTTTAAACTGATGATACCATTCAAAAACACTTTCATGGCTCATGGAGTCACCACCAAATGCTATTTTAAGTATTTCAAATGTTTCGCTGCTGTTTTCCCGATTTTCATGCAAAATTTAATGCACATGCATTGTTCTGGACACTATGACATAATGAAAGGGGACACAAGGCACAAATGATCTTACTTCAACTGCTGGCCCCCAAAAAACTGGGGAAACCCCATGAGCTGCAAATCTGTCCGGAGGAGTCCCAACATGCCCAGACATGTTCAGCAAAGCCATGCCTCCCACCCAATACTTTGTACTACAAATACACGTTCACTCTCGATACTTTTTTAACAGACGTTGTATAGTACCTATATGGAGGTACCCAGCCCCTCAAGGGCTTGAAGCCTGGCTGTAGGTAGTCGGCAGATGATAGTGTGCCTGGCTGGGAGGTTGGGGCCCAGCTGGAAGTGATAACCTACTAATGAGGACCAAGCCATCCGCAGGGTTAAGAACTTCAAGAGAGGTGCTGGCAGCTTGAGTGGCACTTTTTGCAGGGGGTGCATTGCCAAGCACAGGGGGTGCATGTGAACCCACATGCACCCCCTACATATCGCCAGTGAGATGAGACGTCACCTTGCCAAGCAGAATGAGCTCTTCTCTTCTCGTTTAAGATGGATTTGTTCTCGGCATCACTCTCATTGACCCAATCTTGGTGTTGATGAGTGGCATAGCCAAAGGATTCAGCCCAGGCCATATGGATGGTAATGTTAAACCCCTTCCAGAATTCCTCCATTTTGCCTTTATTTGTGGGCAGGGTAGAGACCTTTCATGAAGACACTGTTGAAGATCCTTACAGACATTCGGGTCTTCAAGAGATTTGGGGTTGAGATCCCTTCACATTGCTTTTGGCTTTTTTTCATTTTTTGGAGAAAGCCAGATGTTCTAACGGATCTGACAGGATGGTGATCTGTCCAGCAGTCCCTCATATGGTTTGTGTGATGCAGAAATTCATTTGCTTACAGGCTGTAAGAATAACATTCAAGGAAGTGCCAGTGATTAGAGAAAGTGTGACTCCAGGTAAGCCTATATTTCATAGATTTCATAGACACCAGGGCTGGAAGGGACCTTGGAAGATCATCGAGTCCAGCCCCCTGCCCTGGGGGCAGGAAGTCAGCTGGGATCTTAGGATCCCAGTAAGATAAGCATCCAATTTACTCCTGAAGATGTTCAATGTAGTGCTTGAACCACCTCTGATGGCAGGCTGTTCCAGACCTTGGGGGCTCGGACAGTAAAGAAATTCTTCCTTATATCCAGCCTGAAACTGTCTTGCAGGAGTTTATAACCATTCAACCTCATCATCCCTTGAACAAACGATCCCCCAGATACTGGTGCTCACCCCGATAAACTTATAGGTGGCCATCAGATCACCCCTGAGCCTGCTCTTTTCCAGGCTAAAGAGCCCCATGGCTCTCAGCCTGTTGTCGTAAGGTCTGCTTTCCTGACCTCTGATCATGCGTGTGGCTCTCCTCTGGACTCTCTCAAGCTTCTCCACATCCTTTTTGAATTGTGGAGCCCAAAACTGGATGCAGTACTCCAGCTGCGGCCTCACCAAGGCCGAGTACAAGGGGAGAATGATGACCCGGGATTTGCTCGAGAAGCATCTATGGATGCAAGCCAGCGTTTTGCTCACTTTACTAGCCACAGCATCCCATTGCAGGCTCATGTTCATCTTGCGGTCAGTGATGACCCCCAAGTCTCTTTCTTCTGTAGTGCTATCCAACATAGCACTGGCGAGCCTATAAGGGTGCTGCAGGTTTTTTCTCCCAAGGTGGAGAACCTTGCATTTTTCAGTGTTAAACACCATCAGGTTCTCATCCGCCCATTTGCTGAACCTGTCCAGGTCAGCCTGGATCTCTTTCCTGTCTTCAGGTATGGATGCTTTGCCCCAAAGTTTGGTGTCATCAGCAAACTTGGCCAGTCCGCTTCTGACTCCAATGTCCACATCATTAATGAAGATGTTGAACAGTATGGGTCCAAGGACAGAGCCTTGGGGGGCTCCATTGATCACTCAGTCTGAAGATGGTGTCTGTGATGACAGGATTGTGCTCCATGCATTTGTTTAGCAGAAGGATGACATTGGAGTTGACTTTCCCTACTCTTTCCTCACCAATGGTGCCAGTCCAGAGTTTCAGGTCATGCCTGACTCTGGCGGTGAAGTTATTGAGAAGTATGATTTTGTCCTCTTTAGAAGTATTAGTCAGAACATAGTCAAGGTTGGAATAGAACTATTTTTGACATCATCATCATTGAGCATTGTGGAATATGCACCGAGGACAGTAGTGTACTGGTTGTTGCAGAGCTTAAGACAGAGGGTCATAAGACATTCATTAACACCTGGAGAGATACATGATCTAAAAATGTTGGCTTGTACAAATAAATTAAATATACTGGAGGAAAAGTCACCTAATCATAATTCTCCTTCAAGTATATGTAGGAGCAGAAGGATGTATGAACCTTCCTAGGGAATGTAGTAGTGTTTAATACCAATTTGTTCGATAAATATAAGATTTCATGACTATGATCTCAGATGACCTCTGTGAGAGCAGTGTCTCTAATAATGGTGCTATGACAGAAAAAGAAGTGATCAAATAATGTTTAATGAACATTCATTTTGATTCTGCCTAGCTCTTTCAGTTCAACAGTGTTCATCTGCCCTTTTATATACATTCTTCATAAATATTTCTGCAAGCAGAAATTTTCCTGTATAAATGTTAGGGCAAGGGCCTTTTTTTCCTTCATGAATGCCCACTAATCACACATACACACAACTAAGCTTGAGCAATAATAAGAGTTATCATCTATTGGTTAGTTTTCATTTACTTTTCCTTGTTGTCCTGTGTAAAAAGAATCAAAAGTCAAAGCAGAAACAATATAGCGCATTATAGGTCACCCACCACATGTTCCACGGGCAACAAGTAGTGAAAGCATGCATCTATATGTGTGCTTTACTGTGGAGTTAACTAATAGCTCTTCAGTAAAGCATCACCATCTACGTGTGCATGCGTATCAGGGCTCAGTAAATTAACTCACTCTGCCATGGGATAGCACTGTCCAGGACAAGTACTATCCTCTGGCGAAGTAATTTTAATACATGTGTAGATGATTGTGTCATGGAAAAACCTTGAGTATATGCTGCCAGCACACAAGAGGTTAAACTGACATGCGCGGTTTGATTCTGCGAGTGGGAAGTTCCAGGGCTCACCCAGCCCGTGCCCCCCGGGTGACCTGCGGGCCTGTCAATCATTGTTGACCTACTTTCCCCACAGATGCATGCTCAGACTGTGTCAGAACCTGACATGAGGTAATCGGACTAGAAATTTCTCTGCAGAGAGCACGTTGATTGGCTACCAAATTGATATAAAAGTTCTGTGAGCCCCTCCCTCGGGGGGAGATCGCGTGGACTAGAGACAGAGGCTGCTGCTGCAGGGACTGTTCTCTGAGTCAGGCTTCAGGGCCTATTGATCTCCTCCTTCGGCCCTGTTGATACTTGCTTTTGTACTCATCTGGCTTCTGACTTACCCTTGAACGAACTAACGGCTTACGATTTTGGATCACCCTATGGACTTTGTTTAACCCGGCTCCGGACTATTGACCTCGGCTTCCTTTTTCGACTACGACCGGCTCAATCCCTCTAACCTGACATCTTCGCGGCTTCATCTTCTGGCTACTGACCTCGGCTTTTCGTATTCGACCACCGGATTTGTCCATTGCTGTGGACTGGCATCACGCGACTCGTTACCTACACATTACAGTTCGTTTTATGTTACACCCATTAATGAGCTGTTGACCAGCCCTGGGACTAGGTCTTCGGACTGAAACTCGTGGGCCAACAGACCCCTTTGTTGTCTGTGCGTTATTACTGTAACCGAAGAAAGCAACTGTGTGCCTCTGCTTCAAAGCGTGAGTAAAATAAACCATCTTTGCTAAACCACTACGCCTGGGTACTTCTCAGACTCCAAAGCCGCTAATCCCACCTGTCTGTGCCAATAGCCACCACCCGGCCAATCCACCGTGACCGCGACCCCGAGCTTGGCTTGCCAGCTCTGCCGGGTTCATCGTGACAGATTGATGGGGCTGGCTGGGGCACAAGGGTAGCCCTGCACTGTAGCACCCCTGTGACCCAGCCAGCCGCTCTGCCACCTGACACTGCCACCCAGAGCCTAGGGCTGAACTCCCAGGACCCCTGCCAGGCTGGGGCTGCTCCACCCTGGCTTGAATTGCTGCAGTCCTACATGCATATGAAGACAGTGCACCCAGGAGGCTGCTGCCTGGCACAAAATGCATCAGAGTTTATTCAGGTGTACTGATTGCAAGTGTAGATGCACCCAAAGTGAAATACTTGAAAACCCAGAGATGGAAAATTATTCACCCATGATTGTGACAGGGAATCCCTACCTTGTTACTAGGAAGGAGGACTATATCCAGGGCAGATTGCAGAAAAGCTTGATATCAAGGGGCAGCAGGTGTGAGCTGCCTATGTAAATTGAGCCATTGGTTGTAGAAGACCAGGATGCTGATGAGGGAATCAGTAGCAACTAGACCCTGGGAGTGGAGAACTAGATCAGATGACTAGAAGGGGGAAGGACTTGGGGTATATAAATTCAGCCTCTGGACAAGGAAGGAGAAGTCTTACCCTGGCTAACACAGGGCCAGGAGCTCTGAACAAAACTGGCTGCAGGTAGTAGTGTGGCCATCTGACCTGGGTGAGGTACCTGGGAGATTGGTGAAAGAAGTCTATCCTATGTAGGAGGGCTAGAGGTTGCAGAGACATGGGGAGGGTTTTATATTTGAGTTGGAACATTTTAAATTGATGCTTTGTGTTCAAGTTGCGCTGGAGGTTGGGTAATGGCTATATGGATGGCTAGAAAGCCATGTGACAGGGTGCCAGGTGTATTCTGCAGGACACAGCCTACTCTGGGCAGGGACATGAAGGGTTGAGGCCAAGGAGCTCATGATCAAAACAGTGGGCCAGAAATGAGAATTTGGTCAAGGCCAGGAAGGCTGAAACCCCAAGTGCTTCCCTAGGGCTGCTTCCCCTCAGGCTTCAAAACATAGAGACCCCCTGGCATGAATGACACATGTTCCCAGAGGCTGGTGGGGCATGGCAACTGCCCACAGGTGGTGGCGGCAACGGGAGCATGGCAGTGTTGAGAAGGGAGCTCCCACAGATGGCTGCAGTGGTGTTGGCAGTGGGGGAGGCAGGGGGTGGCGAGCACTGACTGGCAATCAGTGACCGCCCACAGATGCTGCCAGCAGTGTCAGCAGTGGGGGGGGGGGGGGCGGCGAGTGCCAACTGGCTGCAGGCACCACCAGCACTTTTCAGGGGTGCACTGACAAATTCAGGGGTACATGTGCACCCATGTTCAACCCCTGCACATCACCAATGTCCCCTGGACGGTTTGGGTGGAGAAGCCCAAGATGGAGCCAAAATAGGTAGAACATCAGAGAAGCTACTCCCAGCTTCCAGGGACCATCTCCCCAGTATATTAGCAATAACATTAAAGGTATGGCAGGCAAGAGACTGGAGGCAAGGTGGGGTTGGGGAGTGTAGGAGGTGGCTCTGAGTGAAGGGGGCATCAGAAGCTGGGTAGACACATGATCCTACTACAATGATCAGAGAATAGTTCTGGATAACAGATATTTGCAGAGATTAGGATCAGTTTACAAATGATTAGGGAGAGGTTTAGACGTTAGAATCAATGAGTCGGAAGGGACCTAGACAGATCATCTAGTCTGACCCCCTGCCATGGGGGCACATAGAAGCTTGGCTATTTGTACAGAGATGGTAACTACCTCAGTGGCGCACTTATCTACACAAATATGACATCTATACATTTGTTTTATAGTCCTATGCCTAAATTTTTTACCTCAGGACTTTCAGCTATAGAAATGGGATTAGGCTGACATAGGACAGTGTCACATCCTAGGTTCGGGTGCCTATACTTCTGCTCTGATGCAGAGCAGACTCGATTAATCAAAATGATGGGAGGAGCACTTTAACTAAAACTTATCAAATTCACTTTAGTTAAAGCACCCCCATGGACATTTTGAAATGCAAATCGCTGAATACATGTGACAGTGAGGCATTTTCATTAAAGCGGATGTCTAGGAGCCAGCCTAACTCCAGGAACCTCTCCTTCCTGACCCTGGAGCATGTGTACAGACACCCAAGGTTTTGCTGTGGAATATATAATGGATGAAATTCTTCCCATTTTACCATCTTTGGTGTTCCCTGAGAACTTTTATTTTTACGGTTTTAATACTGACACTGTTACTCTCATATTTAACACCTTTATTTCTGTTATTCCCTAGCATATCATCTAGATTGGAAAAAGGACAGTGTTTCTCAAGCTTCTGTCTACTAACCATTAGGGCTGTGGGAAGTTAATTTTGGAGGTGTTTTGACTCCTAAAACACCAAATCTACCATGGGGTAGATTGAATCTACCATGGGGTATATCAAATCTACCATTTGATCACCAAATCTACCATGGAGTAGTTGCCGCATGGTTCCCAGGTGTGTGTGTGGGGGGGAGATCCCTGTTGCCCCCACTGCCCTGTGCTGTACGGGGGGCTCTGCAACAAACCCTCAGAGCTGGTGAATGCAGGGCTTTTTTTATTTTTTTTAAGTGCCAGAACTAGGCTGGGGCCAGGCAGCGGATGGGGCCAGGCAGGGCAGCCAATGGGGCTTCTCCCGCGGCTCTCCCCATGTGGGGAGAGGCAAGTACAGCTGGAGGAGCTGCAGGAGAACCTGCAGCCACCTGGCTGTGCCTGCCTTTCCCTGGCCAATCCAAATCTCTGAAACAGCAGTGAAACTCCAAAACAGATGTGGCAGAATTGAAACAGAGCTGTGATCCGAAACACCGAAATGAATAACTGTCCTCTGAAACAGCGGAATCTCAAATTGAAATGAAACAGCCATTTTGCACAGCCCTACTAACTATGTTTCCACTCTATTGGAGAACATTAATTTCATTCACCTTTCCCCTGAGATTGGAAGGAAGTATCCAGAACTATTTACTCTTTTTCATGTTGGATGTAATCATTTGATTCTATTATTGACAACAGGACAATTGATTAATCCTATTATGGACAGGGTGGAAAAGGGTGAGGCAGGGGAAAACTAACCATGACTTAGATTTGCAAAGGTACTTGGGCATCTTATTCCATTTCAAATACTTTGAGTTCTTTACCTCAACATCTTTGTGGAACTTGCCTCAAGTATTTTTAAACTTTCCCTACATTAGATTCAGTTCAGTTTTAATTTGTGGCAAAGGTTCAGTGCAAGAGTTCAGTGGTGATGGATGAAGCTGAAAAAGTAACCCCGATACTCTATCCCTGAACCAATAGCCCAGATCTTGGGTAGTATAAAGCGGTAGAGCGGTAATGATTATGTAATGGTCTTACTTCAGCTGAGGATCTGACCCTGTAGTTCTCCAACCTGACTACTAATAAACTCCAGAATTTCAACTAATTCAAGGAAATTATTTTTTTAAATGTACGTCTCAATTTAAAGGGTTGTCCATAGAGTCTTTCTTTGACTTTGTAAGTTGCAGTCATACCGGTGTTGTTCCGATGATATACTACACACAAGGGCAGCAATGCATCATAAAAACAGCATTGTGTTGGATACAAATACAATCTGCAGTAGAATAGTACTCTTTTATTTCACTGTTGTCTATCAAAATTTCCATTACTAGCTTGGTCATTCATTAACGAAAATACAAAACACACATTTTGAGTTCTGCACAAGCCCATAAATTATCCCTTTTCTGCAAAGAAGCACTGTCATATTTTTCAAAATGTTGACAGTAGATTTCTTTCATCTATTGGCTTCTTTCCCTTTCTTCTATTTGAAGTGGGGAAAAAAATTCCCCCACCTATGCCTAAAACATGTCAGTGATATGGGTTACTTATTTCTAAAGGAGATCAGATAGTTGCATGTATTCAATAAAAAGCGTTTTTGCATAACTTCTTTCCTACAAATTATAAGCATGATGCAAAGGCTCTTGTTGATGGAAATCTTTTCATTTGAAGTAGGATCAAATCCTAGACCTCCCTCCTCCCCAACTTCACAATAGTTAAACAATACAGATAATAGACCTCAACACAACTTCAATTTTTCTGGCTGAAAATTATCTTCAGTAATTTAGTTGATTAGATTTTTTTTTTTTTAATAAACTTTTTCCATTTTAAAACTATCAATCACTGAGGCAGCTGGATACCTATAAAGGTCCTAATTAATAGGAATTTCACCGAAGAAAGGTCTTTATTTCAGATGAGTTTGAGTAGAAAAATACAGAAGAGGCCGATGGTTTTTAAATGGATGAAGCACTTGCCCCGAAGTGGAGCTGCTGTCATTGGGAGATACCCTGTACCTCAGAGGATGATCACATCTCATTGTTCTTCATGTCATTCCATTTTTGCACCCCCCCAAAATAACAAGGTGCTGTTAGTCCCAAGAGTGAACATCTGAATGGATCGGGTGCAGAGTAAAATGACAGGGGAGTAGGGGTGATATGACTATGTGAATCAATGAATGAGAATGAATTCATATATGTTGATGATGTAGAGGAAGCTGAGCAATCTTTATGTGGTCTTCTACTGACATACATGAGTGACCAGGACAAAAATCAGTTTCATGAAGAGATTTGAGTTATTGACAATCTATTGTTGTTAAGGACTAGGATGAAAATGAGAGAGAGGTAGGATATAGTTCCCACTGCAGAAATGCCTAATGGCTAGAACACTTAGCTAGGATTTGGGAGATCCAGTTTCAAGTTCCTGCTGTGTCCGACTGAGAGAGAGGATTTGAATTTTGATTTGAATCTTGCCCTGGTGGCCAGGTTTAGACACCTTGTTTCTGTCTCTGACCTAATATCTAAAGATTGATTCATTGTTATGACTATTAAAAATGTAATTACCTTTGTAAATGGTTCTAGCCAGTGAAAATGAGAGAATCAGGCTTCTGCTTCACAAAATTCCCATGGAAAAATAAAGCTGCAAATTGTCCAGTTTTGTTTTGACAAAACTAGTAAGTTCTCCTGAAACATCCTAGTCTTGATTGTTAGGGATATTTTTTTTAAATAAAAAGGAAACAACATGTTGAAAATCTCTGGCTAGTTCTATTCAGGCAGCCACAGAGAAAGGAACGAAAATAGTTAAGGGGAAGTAAAGCAGCTCCTGGGAAGCTGGGTGGGTAGAGAATAAATGGGCAAAGAGGGAAATAGGTTTCATTGGGGTGGTACATCTGTTCCTATTAAAAATGACAATGGACTGTTATGAATGGAATAGATCACCACATTAATACTGCAATCCGAGCCCTGCTCTAGTCCTGTTGATGTTGCATTAGGGGTCCAAATGAGCTAAGTAAATCTATATTTCACATGCCTGACCCTAATGCCACCATACTCAGAGGAAGCACTATACTTGTATGCTTATTAGCAACTCGTACTGCCATATCTTCCATTTGTGTGCATGGGTATAAGTTTATATCTCATTGTTTATGGTCTTTATTTTGAATTGTTATTGCATATAATTTTCCCTATAAATAATAGTCACAAACATATGTGTTTACTTAGAAGAAATATGGGGAATGAATAGGCTTTGTTCCTGCCTAAGGGAACTTCCATAAATAAACACCTGTAAGGGAAATAGCAAGCTCATCGATAATAATATATTTTTGCTCACTGCTCTTATGCATTTAATGATATGTCTATTGTAGCACAGGATGAAGAAACAAAAGTAGACCCAAATTCTTATCTGGAAGTGACTGGCATTAACACACACGTAGATGGTACATTTCTCTGCATAAATACCTTCCAATTAAATAACAAGCCGAAACTGAATTTAGTGCATTAGGTATGGATTTTTTTTTAATTGCATAGAATAACTTTTACAGGATTTGTATTCATTTGGACACTTCAGTCTCCCACTTCCTCACTGATATAATGCAGTTCTGAATGAACAACCCATTACAGTTCATTAATCCCTTTTAATATCTGTTGTCTGCATTATGAGCTCTTACTTTGCTGTTACAATTAATATTTAACTTCCATTACGCGAAGTCCACTTATCTTTGTTAAATTCTATTTTCCAGGTTTGCTCCTCAGAATAATGTTTTGCCAGTATCGCAAACCCAATTTTCTTTTCTTATCAGGTTAATATTTAAGCAGCCTTTTGAAAGGTACTTTGTTGTTTCCCCATCTAAGCACCTGATAGGGAGCAAAGGAACCCCACTATTTTGCCTCCTTCATAACCCATTATGCATAGTGATTTCATTTCCATTTCACCATAAATTTTCAACTCAGCTTGCTGTTTCGCTTTGCTGCTTAATCCAGTGGGCACAAGTGACTGCAGGCAGGTTTTTCTCTCTGTGACTGAAGCTTGACTGAAACCATTTAAAATTAAAGTTCACTCCAAATCTTAATGCACTGTAAAGACACTTATTGGCGTAGATGTTAATGAGAACGATATGTTAATAAACACCAGCAATATTACATGAAGTTGTGGATTAGACTGTACATAAACACATGCTAAATCAGTACACATATTTTGGACACTTCATAGCATCTGATGAAGTGGGCTGTAGTTTACAAAAACTCATGCCTTTCTGAATGACTTAATCTATAAGGTGCTACCGTGTCCTGCCTTCTGCCTAATGTCAGACTAATATGGCCAGTTACTAGAGCTGTGCGAAGCTTCGGCCCTGATTTGATACAGCAGAAATTTGGACTGATTCAGTGGCCAAATCTCTGAATCCAAATCAAATCAAAGGACACTTTAATCTCTCTGAATCAAATTAGAACCCTCCAAATTGATTCAGAGAGATTCTGAAAGATTTGGAGATCCAGGCATAGAGACAGCTTTGAACGTTTTTTCTACATACCTCAAAGTAGCAGGCGGCTTGTGAATGCTGCAGTGCTGGGGCAGATGGAAGTACTTCCAGTCCACTTCTAGGTTCACAGCCGAGCACGTGGAGGGACCCCCCACCACACTCCTGTGGGATGCTCCATGTGCCCCTGCATTGCAGTGATCACAGATCATGCTGGTACCTTGAGGTACATAGAAAAATCTTTTAAAGCTGTGTCTGTCCGAATTGCTGATTCTTCGAATCAGCATCGAATCCTCAGATTCAACTGTGGTGCCGATCTTCAAGAAAGGGAGGAGAGTGGATCCGGCTAACTACAGGCCCATTAGCCTGACTTCCATCCTGGGGAAGATCTTAGAAAAGTTTATTAAGGAGGCCATCCTTGAGGGACTGGCCCAGGCTAACATCCTAAGGGATAGCCAGCACGGGTTTGTTGCGGGTAGGTCTTGTTTGACCAATCTTATTTCCTTCTATGACCAGGTGACCTTTCACCTGGACAAGGGAGAAGAGATTGATGTCATATATCTTGACTTCAAAAAAGCTTTTGATCTGGTATCCCATGATCACCTCTTGGCCAAACTGGCCGGTTGTGGCCTTGGCTCCACCACGATCCACTGGCTGGGAAACTGGCTCCATGGTTGGACCCAGAGGGTTGTGATTGATGGCAGTCACTCATCGTGGTGCCCTGTGACCAGTGGGGTCCCTCAAGGCTCTGTCCTGGGAACCATCCTGTTCAACATCTTCATTAACGATGTGGACATTGGAGTCAGGATTGGACTGGCCAAGTTCGCTGATGACACCAAACTTTGGGGCGAAGCATCCACGCCAGAAGATAGGCGGGTGATCCAGGCTGACCTGGACAAGCTCAGCAAATGGGCAGACGAGAACCTCATGGTTTTTAACACCGAAAAATGCAAGGTTCTCCACCTTGGGAGGAAAAACCTGCAGCACCCGTATAGGCTCGGCAATGCTACGTTGGTTAGCACTACAGAAGAAAAAGACTTGGGGGTCATCATTGACCACAAGATGAACATGAGCCTGCAATGCGATGCTGCAGCCAGTAAAGCGACCAAAATGCTGGCGTGCATCCATAGATGCTTCTTGAGCAAATCCCGGGACGTCATTCTCCCCTTGTACTCAGCCTTGGTGAGGCCGCAGCTGGAGTACTGCGTCCAGTTTTGGGCTCCACAATTCAAAAAGGATGTGGAGAAGCTTGAGAGAGTCCAGAGGAGAGCCACGCGCATGATCAGAGGTCAGGAAAACAGATCTTACGATGACAGGCTGAGAGCCATGGGACTCTTTAGCCTGGAAAAGCGCAGGCTCAGGGGTGATCTGATGGCCACCTAGAAGTTTATCAGGGGTGACCACCAGGATCTGGGGGAACGTTTGTTCACCAGAGTGCCCCAAGGGATGGCGAGGTCAAACGGTCACAAACTCCTGCAAGACCATTTCAGGCTGGACATAAGGAAGAATTTCTTTACTGTCCGAGCCTCCAAGGTCTGGAACAGTCTGCCAGCGGAGGTGGTTCAAGCACCTACATTGAACACCTTCAAGAGCAAATTGGATGCTTATCTTGCTGGGATCCTATGACCCCAGCTGACTTGCTGCCCTTTGGGCAGGGGGCTGGACTCGATGATCTCCCGAGGTCCCTTCCAGCCCTAATGTCTATGAAATCTATGAAATCTATGAATCGAATCAGGGACAGAGATCCAAAACAATGAATCAAATCAGTATTGCTGATTCAGTCCAAATCTGAATCGAATAAGGCCAACTTCACACAATCCTACCAGTTATCTTTCACTGCTATATTGGGAACTAAGATCCCATCTCCTTTGTCTTTGGTAATAATATACCAGGCAACACCAATTAAGGATCTGATCCCATGTACCGAGTTTGAAACCCCCTCTTCATCCAAATCTGTGATGAAGACATTCTATCCCTTATATAGTGTGTATTATAAGGCAATACAACATGGTTTGGAGGGCCTATAAGAAATTGTGTTTGCCTGTTGTTATCAGACATTGCTCCTGCATTGAGTCTTGAGTACAGCTTGGCATAATCCCAATTCCCAACTGTCTTGTTGTGAATCTCAGCACTTTCTAACCTATCCATTTGTAAAAATAATGAGCCTTGGCATCAGACTTCTTCAGGAACTTTTCAGTGAAAGGTTTATTTTGCTAGAAAATGCTGATTTGTTTGAAATTGAATCTTTCTGAGAACTGTGACTTTTTGGAGAAAACTTCTATTATTGGAACACCTTTTGAGGCTGGACACCTTGAAGTCAGCTGGTCCTGACAGATTATACCTTAGAGTACTCAGGGACCTGGCAGGTATCATAGCCCAACCATTGGGAAAAATATTTGAAACCTTGTGCTGTTCAGGTGAAGTACCTGCAGAGTGGAAGAAGGCCAATGTGGTACCCATCTTTAAGAGAGGATGAAAAGTAGATCCTGGGAATTACAGGCCAATCAGTTTCAGATCAATCCCCAGTAAGATTCTGGAGAAAATTATCAGAGACCCTTCTTGATAAGCTGGCTGAGGGCAACCTCCTGAGGGACAGTCATCACGGGTTGCTCATGGGTAGGTCTTGCCTGACCAATCTCATCTCTTTCTGTGACCAGGTGACATATCACCTAGACAAGGGAGAAGAGATTGACATCATATATCTGGACTTTAAAAAATGCCTTTGATCTGGTGCTGATGACACTAAGATGTGTGTGTGGGGGAGGGGGGATGTGGGCACACTAGAAGGGAGGTATAGGCTGCAATCAGACCTAGACAGGTTGAGAACAGGATGGGTTTCAACACCAACAAGTGCAAGGTGCTGTACCTGGGGAGGAAGAACCAGCACCATACCTATAGGCTGGGGAACTCCCATCTCATCAGTTCAGAGGCAGAAAAGGATCTTGGAGTCACTATTGATGACAAGATGAACGTGGGCCGACAGTGTGGAGATGGAATCAGGAAGGCCAACCGTACCTTGTCATGCATCCACAGATGCATCTTGGGCAGGTCCAAGAGATGATCCTCCCCCTCTATGCAGCACTGGTCAGGCCGCAGCTGGAGTTCTGGGCGCCGCACTTCAGGAGGGATGTGGACAACACGGAGAGGGTCCAGAGGAGGCCACCCGCATGATTGGGGGCAGCAGGTCAGCCCCTATGAGGACAGGCTACAGGACCTGAACCTGTTCAGCCTCCACAAGAGAAGGCTGAGGGGGGATCTAATGGCCTGTTACAAACTAGTCAGAGGGGACCAGCAGGCATTGGGGGAGTCCCTGTTCCCTTGAGCACTGCCAGGGGGAATAACGTTCACAAGCTGGCAGAGGGGAGATTCAGATTAGACATCAGGAGGCGCCACTTCACTGTCAGGGCGGCTAGAATCTGAAACCAACTTCCAAGGGAAGTGGTGCTGGCTCCTACCCTGGGGGTCTTTAAGAGGATGCTAGACGAATACCTTGCTGGAGTCTTTTGACCCCAGGAATTTTTCCTGCCATGGAAGGGTATCATAGATTTCATAGACATTAGGACAGTAAAGAAATTCTTCCTTATGTCCAGCCTGAAGTGGTCTTGCAGGAGTTTGTGACCGTTCGACCTCGTCATCCCTTGGGGCACTCTGGTGAACAGACGTTCCCCCAGATCCTGGTGGTCACCCCTGATAAACTTCTAGGTGGCCATCAGATCACCCCTGAGCCTGCGCTTTTCCAGGCTAAAGAGTCCCATGGATCTGAGCCTGTCATCATAAGATCTGTTTTCCTGACCTCTGATCATGCGCGTGGCTCTCCTCTGGACTCTCTCAAGCTTCTCCACATCCTTTTTTAATTGTGGAGCCCAAAACTGGACGCAGTACTCCAGCTGCGGCCTCACCAAGGGGAGAATGACGTCCCGGGATTTGCTCGAGAAGCATCTATGGATGCACGCCAGCATTTTGGTCGCTTTACTAGCCGCAGCATCACATTGCAGGCTCATGTTCATCTTGTGGTCAATGATGACCCCCAAGTCTTTTTTTCTGTAGTGCTAACCAACGTAGCACTGCCGAGCCTATACGGGTGCTGCAGGTTTTTCCTCCCAAGGTGGAGAACCTTGCATTTTTCGGTGTTAAACACCACGAGGTTCTCGTCTGCCCATTTGCTGAGCTTGTCCAGGTCAGCCTGGATCACCCGCCTATCTTCTGGCGTGGATGCTTTGCCCCAAAGTTTGGTGTCATCAGCGAACTTGGCCAGTCCACTCCTGACTCCAATGTCCACATCATTAATGAAGATGTTGAACAGGATGGGTCCCAGGACAGAGCCTTGAGGGACCCCACTGGTCACAGGGCACCACGATGAGTGACTGCCATCAATCACAACCCTCTGGGTCCGACCATGGAGCCAGTTTCCCAGCCAGTGGATCGTGGTGGAGCCAAGGCCACAACCGGCCAGTTTGGCCAAGAGGTGATCATGGGATACCAGATCAAAAGCTTTTTTGAAGTCAAGATATATGACATCAATCTCTTCTCCCTTGTCCAGGTGAAAGGTCACCTGGTCATAGAAGGAAATAAGATTGGTCAAACAAGACCTACCCGCAACAAACCCGTGCTGGCTATCCCTTAGGATGTTAGCCTGGGCCAGTCCCTCAAGGATGGCCTCCTTAATAAACTTTTCTAAGAACTTCCCCAGGATAGAAGTCAGGCTAATGGGCCTGTAGTTAGCCGGATCCACTCTCCTCCCTTTCTTGAAGATCAGCACCACATTGGCCTTCTTCCAGTCTTCGGGCACTACACCAGAGCACCAGGAGTTTTCAAAGACCCGTGCCAGGGGCTGGGCTATGACGCTCGCCATCTCCTTGAGTACCCTGGGGTGCAGATTGTCAGGGCCGGCTGACTTGAAGGTATCCAGCTTCTCAAGGTGTTCCTTTCATGAGGTCAGCATTGATGGAGGGTAGGGGATCCCCTCACCCAGATTTCCCTGTCCCATAGCAGGCATGGGCATCCCGTGTGACTGATGAAAGACTGACGCAAAGTACCTATTTAATAGGTTGGCTTTTTCCTGGGCGTCAGTTGTCAGTTGCCCCATCTGATTTAGCAGGGGTCCAACATTGCCCTTGCTTTTCCTCCAGCTCCCCACATATCTGAAAAAGGACTTTTTGATGTCCTTGATATCTGAAGCTAGTTGGAGTTCAGTTGCAGCCTTGGCTTTCCTGGTTTGGTCCCTGCAGGACTGGACCAGTGTGGAGTAATCCTCCTTGGAGGTGAATCCCGTCCTCCATCCTTTGTAGGCTTTCCTTTTTAGCCACAGTAGGTCCGCTAGGTCTCTGGAGAGCCAGGGGGGCTGCTGTGCCTTCTTGCTGCCTTTCCTCCGTGTTGGAATAGATTTAGCTTGTGCACTGAGGATCACTTCCTTGAGAAGCAACCACTCTTCTTGAACTCCCATCTCCCTGGGGTCATGGTCCCTGAGGGCCTGACCGACTAGCCCTTTGAGCTTGTCAGAGTCGGCTTTTCTGAAGTCAAGGACTTCTGTGTTGCTGACTGACTTGCCAGCTTTACAGTGGATGGTGAAGGTGATCAGCTCGTGGTCGCTGTCACCCAACTTCCCATCAATCACTAGGTCGCTGATTAGGTCGTCCCCCGTAGCCAGTATCAGGTCAAGCAGCGCTTTGCCTCTCGTTGGCCCATAGACTTCTTAAGTCAGGTAGAGATCATCCACGCACGAGAGAAAGCTTTGCGCCCGCTCAGATTTTGGGTTTGATGATCTGCTCAGGTCCCTTCTGACCCTACCAACTGTGAAACCAACTATGAAACTATGGTGTCCCATTATCTCCTAATGGATAAATTGGCCAGCTGTGGCCTTGGTTACACCACAGTCAGATGGCTGGGAAATTGGCTCTGAGGTCAGACCCAGAGAGCAATTATTGATGGAAGCAAATAATTATGGTGCTCCACACCAGTGGTGTCCCCCCAAGGCTCTGTCCTTGGACCAGTTCTTTTCAACATCTTTATGAACAATGTGGACACTGGTGTCAGAAGCACAATGGCCAAGTTTGCCAATGACACTAAATTTTGCGGCATAGCGTCCACACCTGAGGAAAGGCTAGTGATCCAGGCTGACTTGGATAAGCTTAGGAAGTGTGTGGATACAAACCTGATGACATTCAATACCAATAAATACAAATAGTCCAGCACGGGGGGGTGGGGAGGGGGAACTCGCAGCACGCTTATAGACTTGGCGGTGCTACACTCACTAGCACCACTGCTGAAAGAGACTTGGGGGTCATGATTGACCACAAGATGAACATAAGCCACCAATGCGATGTCACAACTGGTAAAGCAAATAAAACTTTGGCTTGCATCCATAGATGCTTCTTAAGTAAATCTCAGGATGTCATCCCCCCACTGTTCTTAGCCTTGGTGAGGCCGCAGCTGGAGTTCTGCATCCAATTCTGGGCTCTGCAATTCAAGAAGGATGTTGAGAAGCTTGAGAGAGTCCAGAGGAGAACCATGTTCATGATCAGAGGGCAAAAGAATAGGCCTTATGAAAAGAGACTGAGAGCCATGGGGCTCTTCAGTCTAGAAAAGCGCAGGCTCAGGGGAGACCTGGTGGCTGCCTATAAGTACATCAGGGGTGTACATCAGGATCTGGGGGAACATCTGTTCACCAGAGTGCTCCAAGGGATAACAAGGGCTAATGGTCATAAACTCCTCCAAGACCATTTTAGGCTGGACATCAGGGAAAATGTATTTACTGTCTGAGCCACCAAGGCCTGGAATAGACTACCTCCAGAAGTGGGGCAGGTACCTACTCTGGACTCATTCAAGAAATGTTTGGATGCTTATCTTGCTGGGATCCTTTGATCCTAGCTGATTTCCTGCCTCTGGGCGGGGGGCTGGACTTGATGATCTTCAAGGTCCCTTCCAGCCCTAGTGTCTATGAAATCTATGAAATTTGGTTGTCATCTCCCAGATCTTATTTGAGTACCCCAGCTGCTGGTTGCTCTGTGTGGGCCTTCCCTAGGTGTTTTTTTGGGGGGACAGCTTGTGAAATATCTCTATTTTATCCCATATTAGAATAAACCTGGGTGCTAAAATCTCAGTATTTGTATGTACTTCCTGTTTTCTGGAAGTAAAGACTGAATAAATACTGAGTCATTTCCTGTCACCTTCCATGCAAAGATCTCAGTGTGTTTAACAGACAAATACTGTTCCTTTCAGTACTTCTCTGAGATGGATATAGGAAATATTATTGCTATTTTTTGACCACAGTAGACCTTCCAGTCCCCACCCCCTGATCATGTCCTTACTTAGCACATCTGCATGTGTGCTGACATTGCTGCACAGTAGGCCTGTGTGAATAGGGAAGTATTAAATTTGGATTTGGCTGATTCGGTGGAAAGTTTTTCAATTCGGATCACTGTCCAGAATCGATTAGGCCAAATTGGCTTTGAAAGATTTGGCGCTGATTGGGAGAGATTTGGTGATTTAGATCTGCTGCATGGCAGGGATCTGCCATGAGCTTTCAGAGGCCCTGATCGCCTCTGCCAGCACTGTTGAGTGCAGGGCTTTTTTTTTATTTTTTAAAATGCAGAGAGGCTGAAATGAGCTTGGGATGGGACTGGGCAGGACAGCCATGGGGGCTTCTCCTGTGGCTCCTCCAACTGTGTCTCCCTCTGCCCTGGAGTGGGAAGTCATGGGGACTATGCCCTGATGTCACTTGCCCAACCAGTGTGGGGGGCAGGGGAGCATGATGCAGCTACAGCTCATTCTAGGCTGCAGAAGGGCACAGTCCTCACTCCCAGCACTGCTGTGCCTTCATCAGCGCTGGGAGCGGGGACTCTGCACTGCTGCCACTTGCCAGGTGGCACAGGTGGAGACAGGTGCGGCAGCACTGGGTGCAGGGGCTATGCCCTGCTGCTGCTTGCCCCCTTCTGCCTGTACCAGAGCCCCTGCTCCCAGTGCTGCCACACCCACAACTTGCACTTCCCTGCCCTCCTGCCTGAGTAACTTGCCTCCCTCCCTTACTGGGCAGCTTGTCCCACCCCCAGCTCCAATCCCTCCCTCCCCACGCCCCTTCTCTCCCCTCTTCCCCAACCCCAGCATACTTACCACCTGAAGGCAGCTATATCAGCTGCCTGTTTAGTCTATGGCTCTATCTCCAAAGCAGCCGAATCTTTTCCAAAGCTTTTACAACTTGATTTGGATGGTTTGAATCTATTCAGAGCTTTTAATTGGTCTCCCAATTCAATTCAGGTTTGGAGATTCAGTCCCTGAATCAGGTCAAATCTCCTCCGAATTGAATCAGCTACCAAAGCTTTGCACAGCCCAACTTTGCACAGCCCAGCACAGCCCAGCACAGTAAATTACTGTGAAGTAAGCGGAAATAGGCTGGTGTCAACATGTGCAGGCATTAAAGTATATTAATGCTGTGTGTGGTCTTACTTGGGACTAAAGTTAGTCCCAAGTCGGTCCACACACACAGAGTTATTGTGCAGTAAGGAATCGACATGTGCATTACTGTGCAGTAACTAACTGGGCATAAATTTGATACCTGTATCTTAGAGGTATCAAATTTACACCCAAGCTGGCGTTAAGTCACCATAGTTACTGTGCAGTACGGGCGTGCATGTGTAGACGTGCACGCATACTGTGTAGTAATTTTAGGTTACTGTGCAGTAAATGTGCACGTGTAGATGCACCCACTGAAAAGAAGATTCATGAACACTAATGAAAGTACTTTTAAACTAGGCAGCTCGACTGGATTGTGTGGCGATGAATTCTCCTCATGAATTGCATTTTTTTTTTCTATTATGGTCACCCAAAGAAACTAGACACCCTTGGTGCCTTGTTAAATATTACCAGACTAAATAGTTGTTGATTCCATGTGATGCTCCAGTGAGAACTCGAGACTTCATCGATCCTTCTCTTCTAAGTTCTTAGTGTTTACTTTTCACCGAACTGGTCTTGTTACTAAAGCTACATGAATAATAGATTTTCCTCCCCTCACTCCAAATCACAGAAAGGCCTGAAAACTAAAATAAAAGCAATACCAAAAAACAAAAATATATACAACCCCCCCAAAACAAATGATCTGCCAAACAAAAGATTTCATTTAATTCAAAACAAAAGATTTCATTTTGGAGTTCTTTCTTTATTTAATAAAATCAATGAAAAGAACAAAACACTGTTTAAAAGTAACAAATGTTACAATAAAACGCTTCCTTTTCTTCACAATTAATTCAGCAACATCAATATGAATTTACCGATGTTCAGACTGACCTGAATCTGAATATTTCTGGGTAGGGAAAAGATTGGGCAGAAATATTTTGGTCAATTCTACTTCTGATTGCTCTGAATTGCCGACACAACTAGTCTATTCAAGACTGTGCATAATATCAGGCTTCCATATTCCTACTTATGGAATATCTTCTTTTCACCAAGGATTTTGGGGGAATGTAGTAAGGACTTTTCCAGGGTTCAGGACCACTAGATGGTAGTGTAATATTAATCATTTCAGTTCAACAACATGTTTAGGGGCTGCAGGAGGAAAATACAGAGGGGGATAGAAGTCTATATAGGAAAGAGTTTGAGAAAGAAATGCCTTGAGTTGAGATGCAGAACCCTTTAGAGAAATAAGACCCCAAACCTGATTTCATGGAGCAAGGTCTTATTAACCTCAGTGACACACCAAGAGTCCTAAAGGGAGGTAGGAAATGTAATTTTGAGAAAGAGAAAAAAAAGTCTGGGAGCAAAAAGAAGGCTTCATAGTACGGCAGAAGAGGGACTTAAAAGAAAGCAAGTGGTACGACTTGCAGGGGACAGATAGAGGAGTGTGTGGCCTGGTTTCCAGAAGAGCAAAGATCAGCTCAGAAGAACAGAAAGCAGAACAAACCAGACTGGCTGTTGCCTCCTTCCCTCTCAAGGCCAGCAAATGTGGTTCATTCAGCACTGGTTTGACAACCGGGGAGTGCTTTACCACCCTGAGACTGTCCAAAAAAATCATTACCTGGGAGAGGAAACTCGATCCAAACTTTCTAATTAAAAAGAAAAGGCAACACAGAGGTAATAAAAGCCAAGCTTTGCAATGTCAGCTCCTGCCTGCTCTCTTGAGTTTTCCTTTTGTCAGCAGAAGCAATTGAGAGGGAGTTTGCCAACCCACCTGAGTTATTCTTTTGTTATTAAAAATGATCCATGAAACCAAACTGAGTGGAAGCAAGAAAATGGGTTAGAAACCCAAGAGAATGGAACGATGCATTCTCACGGGGATCGAACTAGGAGAGGAAGCACATGTTAAACCAGCCCTCCCGGGGATTAGCATCTCTGTGTCTCAAGGCCTGGCTGTAGGGAAGCTCTCTTCTGCTTTAACCACTTTCATTGGATAAGCTGTACATTTAAAATGGGACACTGCAGTGATGCAGATGCCGTGGCATGAGCATAGCTTATTTCTGCAAATTTAGGGAATTAAAAAATACTGCAAAGATAATGTCCCGTCGTATCTCAGGGGAAACAAAAGCCACAAACTTCCTAAACGTGAGAAAGCAGGACAGCGGACAAGCTGCTTAGGGACTCTCCTTCACTTGAGGTTTTCAAGAAAAGGCTGGAGGAGCATCTGGCTGGGACTATTCAGGAATAGCAGACCCTGCATCTAAATGACCTCCAAGGTCTCTTTCAACAAACTGATTGAAGGAGATATTCCACCTTTATATCGGTATAACAGTATCTGCACTAGGAGTTGTACTGATTGAACTATTTAAGTAAAAGTACTGTAATGTATATGTTGACCAGGCTCCTATCCCTGTTATCACACCCATGGGGAGATCTACAGTTGCAAAGTGATGCAGCTCCACTGACATCCATGGTGTTGTCCTGATTTGCCCCAGAGACTAACACAGTGATATTTGGTTTCATGAATAAATTTCACTCGTGTGTAGTGTTGTCTCAAAAGCGCCGTGTATAATTTAGCACGGTCCATTGCAAATTCAACTAACATGAATTTCCCCAGTTTGCATAAAGTTTCTTACCATCGGCCAGCATTTGTGTCCAGTGATAATCATATTACCAGTGATCTTTAAAGTGCTGGGAGCCAAGCAAGAATACATCCTGAGGCATTATGTTAGCTGGAATTTGAATTGTCCAGCACTTAACGTGAGCTGAGCTTAAGAAACATCTGTGTCTGTTCCCCTGTCCACACTCGGTCTGTTTAGCAGGCAAACGTTTAGCACAGGACTGTCCCTTCTGCACATCTGTACAGTGCATGCACGATGCAGCCCTGTCCTCAGTGAGGGGCCCCAGATGCTACTGTTACAATGAATTAAACCTCGGGGGAAAAAAGAGAGGAGGAACCTTAATTCCATCTTTTGCCAACTGTGAGAGCTGTCACATGGTGCATATTTTAAAAATCCTGGCCACAGCCCTTTCAAGTCAAGTTGGGAGCAATTACCTAGACTTCGGTGAGCTTTGAATCCACCCTCAGTGTCTTAAATTGCCTTATTTTTTATTTTTAAATGTATTTAATTTAATCTAAAGCTGCCTCATTACGGAAAGCCTCATTAACGATCCACCATCCTGTTTATTTTCTTTTGTTCTGCAGAGCACTACTTTTTAATGAAGGGAGGGTTGGGTGTATTAGGAAGGATTTGCCATGCACAAGAGGGGGAAAAAATGAAAATCTTTTAATGCCCTCTTCATTTCCTCCTCCTCCTTTGTGTAATACATTGTTAGTTTAAATTGTTACATTGGATTAGGGGAAATGGCTTCAATGGGAATTTCTCCAGATACACACATTGGCACTCGTATAAGCACATGCAAGGGATGGGATGGCAATGTTTGCCTGATAATTTGGCTTTGAACTGCAATCGTCCTGTGCTGTTCAGATACAGAAATATAGACTGAGTTCTTGCCTCAATGCATGACCAGTTCCCTGCTTGGAAATTATAGCACGGCAATATGTGAATCCTGGTCTCGATAAAGCACAACATGTGAAAACCCGAGCAGAGGGCAGAGTTGTCACGGTTTCTGGTGGATACTATTGTAATAGAAGAAATTACTGTGAGCCAAATTTCTGCTCTCCCTTATGCTGGTGAAAAACGTGAAATAACCTCACATGAAAGCAGTAGGTTGCTTTGGTTTTCCTGGGAGCAGAGGTTGGCCCCTTTTGCCTTGCCATTGTGTCTCTTTTGGACCAACGTCGTAGAAAGAGGCACAGCAGTCTCTGCTCCTTGCTTCAAGGGGAACTGAGGCTGGGTCCAGGATGTGCCACCTTGCCAGATGCTGTGCAATGGGAATGAACATACCTCCCTCATGGGATGCATGTGTTATCCTTACTGATGTGCGACTCACAAGATTTAAGGAGGCAATTGTGGTGCAGCGCCATGGCTCTCAACCTTTTCCGGCACCAAGTACTTCTCGATAGCCTCAGAAAATGCCAGCTCGCATTTTCCACTCCATTTTTGACTAGGGGAAAATAATGCAGCCATTTTTTTTTTTGGTTGCTAAGACCTCAGAAAGATCACATTAGGTCAGAATATTTTTAACACTGTGGATTCCTACTTGATGCCTCTGGGTTTATCCTGGCAATTGTGTCTGGACACCTGACAGCACCATCATTGTGCGGTGGTACCCTTGAAAGGATCTCGAGGCAGCCCAGCATGTTGTGGCACCCTGGTTGAGAATCACTAGTGCATAAGGGGTAATATCAGTGGGGCTGGTCCTGTTTTTAGCAGGGGTTTGCACTAGATGAGCTCCTAAGGTCCCTTCCAAACCCTCATTTTCTATTATCCTATGACTGGAGAGGGACTCAGGAATCCTAATTGTTGTCTCTGTCTTTGTCACTTATTCATTTATTGACCTGGGCAAGAAATGTCAGTGTTTTATGCCTCGGTTTCCATTCCTATTTGTGGTCTGTCTTTGCTGTAAACTCTGTATGACGAGCATTGTCTCCACTCTGCTGGTTAAATGGGTGGTACAATGCCTGGGGTCTTTACTTTTTGAATGCCAGGAATAAAGAAAAAAACAGATGTCGTTCATTTATAACCTCTTGATCAGACTGAGTAGCAGTCAAATCACAGAGCAGTTAAAGGTACAAGGAGTAACAGCAAGGGAGCTGAGGGTTTCACGTGCGGCCCTTCTCTGGAAGTCAGGTTCCCTAGCAGCCCTCTAGACTGGTGTGTTTGCCAATGCCACGACATCACGCCATCTCATTAAGGGAGGGCATGGTGCATGCTGCTCTCACAGTCCTGCCTGTACATCCTGTGCGGTGAAAATCCCTCCATGAACGAATCTCTGCGAGCGCGATGCTGAAGAAACAAGGTCTAAAGACAACGAGGCTATCAGACTTCTCCAATATAGCAAGATGGTTTTGTCTGAGCCCGCTTGCTGCTCCCCGTGAAAGAGCTAGGGACGAGGGAAAACAGCATTGCATTCAGAAAGTCAGCTGCCTGCCTCTGCCTGTGCAAACTCTCCAGGAGACAACTTTGCAGAGCATTGAAAATTCATTTTACGGGACTTGGATCCTTACCTTAATTGACTCCTTTGGCTGAAGAGTCTCAAGTCCTGCCTTACCTTGCTGCATAGGAGAATCTTTTCTGACATTGCATTATTTAGTAACTCGGGAGCAGGCACTGTGATGTGAAAGGCTCTGAAGTCTCTGAGCTGATTTTTCCCTTGGATTATTTAAAGGAGACAGAAATGTTGATGACATCCAGGCAGCTGACCTGCAGGTATTTGAGGGGAAGTCTTTTGTACAGCATCAGTGCACCTACCAGATGCCGACAGCTGCAGGAGACTGAGCGCCCCTCGTTAGGCAAGGAACAGGGGCTGCATAGTTAAAGAGAAAGCCCCGCTCTGCCCATCATCACCCTGTGACTCAACCCTGAGCTGGGGGGATCACACTGGCTAGTGGAAGGATTACTCACTGTCCATGCTCATTCAATCTCCGGCTTATCTAGTGCAGCAACCAGCTAATTAGTCCCAGTGTGGGATGCTAATTAGTTCCAGCATGGCTGCCAGTCCACTGCAACTGTATCTAAGACCACTCATTTCGTTTCTTTACCTGGCGACCACTCTTGGTTGCTCTCAGCCTTCTCTGAGAAGCAATGCCAAGCACTTGTATCCCAGCTCCACTTGCAAAACTCAGCGGAGATCTGGGTCTTGCTATTCTAGGCATCATGTCTGTCTATGGGGGAAGGGGGGAGGATAGGAGACAAGGCAGGGAAGGACTGAGGAGGGGGCAGAGCAGTAGAGAGAAACGAGTTAGCAGACATTGCATGAGAGGTCAGAGGGGAGCTGGGTCTCAGTCTCCAGTCGAGCCCTCAGTCTACTAGACATCAGTGCCTTTCTCTTTACCCCCTCATGAACTCCTGGGATGACCCTGGTATTCTGCAAAGACGTGTTTTAGTCCCTGGGTAATCTCATATCCCGTGGGTGCAGGTTTTCAGTTCAAATGAGCGCTTGCATGCAGCAATACTAACCCAACCTCTGCGCTCAGCTGGACTCCACTAGAAATAGGATGAAGCTAGTCCTTTATTGTTAGATTCCCTTTGCTTCCTGCTTCCAGCAGAGTCAGGAATGGCATGCGGGCAGCTTTTAAAGTGCAGTGGTATAATACAAAGTCCAAAAAGATGGAGGGGGGAGGGAAGGGAAGAGGATGGGAGAAGTAGGAGGAGTAAGAGAAAAGATAAGTTCATGCAGCAGAACCTGTTCAAAAGATTTGATTCTCTTTTGTTCTAGAAACTGGAATGGCACTTGTGGGTCTTGTCGCAGTGAGTTGGCTAGTGTGTAAGTGCACCTCTTCCCATTGGACAGGAGCAGGAATATCTCTGGTGTGTCATGGACCTCTGTTGCTAATAGCTACCTAGGTGTCCAGGCAATCAGAAAATCTGAGGGGATTAATCCTTTTAACATCCCCCTTGAGGTAGCGAAACACTAGCGATCCATTTTCCTTTCTGATCCTAACTGCCAACCCCTGTTTGGTACCTCTGGCTTGTGACTCCCACCCCGCTTGGGACTCCCGGCAACACAAGTGACCTATCTGACGGCCTCTACTTCAGCCCCTTACAATCAGGCACCTTTTTATCCTGACAAAGTGTTTTGCAGCGTTTCAGGATGGCATTCGTCTTCTTCTTCAGCATTCCCTCGCATTCGAGGGTGATCGTCTTTTCGATAGGATGAGGCCTATCTAGGATGGAGAGACTACTACAGCTCGGACACGTGTTCGGACACACGTCTGAACAGACTCTACTGCAGCTCAGACATTAATAACAAAATACCCAAACATTTCTTAGGCATATAATAAGTTCATTTCCTAAAGCTGTGCCACCTGGCTGACTTCATTGCTGTTCTACAAGGGAAGGATTTGACCTGATCTTCACAATCTTTGCAAATGATGTCAATACTCTTTAAGGGGAATTTGGACCTACTTTTATTCCTTGCTAAGCACACCTGGATTAGTATTACTGGGGGGGGAGGGGGGGGAGCGGTACTGGCAATGTAACTGATTTTCCTGTGATAATCGCTCTAGTTTCATTTGAGAGCTTTAAGAAGCCTCCATCCCCTTAGGCAGCTGTCAGAATCCAGCTGTTGCGCCTTTAAAATTACTTCCTCTAGCTATTGCAGGAAGAAGGAGGAGAAGTGCTAGATTTATGTAGCATTTGACTTCCTCAAAGGAGCTTTTTCATCTGGGTGCCAAATGTGAAGTGAACGAGTTGAGAACAATTCAAATGTAGCAAAACTTCTCTGACTTGAATGCTGGATGATGGAGTGCTAATGCCGGAGTGGTTTCGATGCACTGAAATCGTTCTCAGCACGTGCACATCTAGCCATTAGAATTTACCAGCTGCTGCCTTATGTGAAACTTCCCCTTTTGAAAGGTCCCCAAGGGTTCCTGTGTCCGCATCCTGTGAAATAACTTTTTGAATTATAAGAATTAAAAAGATTGCAATCAGGCTTAACCCTAGCTGCATCTCTGATTGCTGTCTCAGAAGCAGTGAGCAACAGCCCCAAAGTATTAGCTGGTGGTGTAATCAGCATTCTCAGGTTAATATTTCCCATCCTGAAGGGTGAGAATCAAAACTAACTCAAGTATAGCCCCAGTACCCAGCTTATTGTTAAATATTGCATTATCATCATTCTCCTAGAGACTTGCAGACAGAGTCCTTCGAAAACAGAATTGCAGTATACTGGTCCTTACTGTCTTCTGTTATCTAAGAGTGAAGTTTCACATTACACTTAAACTATACTAAGGGCACTTAAAATGTGAGTGTTCACACACTGAAGCCTTTAAACATGTGCTAAACTTTGAGCATCTCAAAGTTATGCCACTTCAGGTGAGGGTTAACTCTGGGCTGTGCCACCTTGCTCATGTTAGGGTAAATTCAGTCTGTTCCATGGAGATAAAACAAGCCATTTTCAGTCCTCCAGCATTCCCAAGATGCCACACTTCTCGTCCCTCCCCTTCACCCCCAACGCAGAACAGGGATAGAGCCCAGGTGGCCTGACTCCTAGCCACGCCCCTGCTTGCTAGCCCTCTAGTGGCAGCTCGGAGCCACGCAGGCCAGGAAACGGCATTAGCCTTTAATGTGTGACTGCTCATGACTTGGTCAAACCTTAACATGGCTCAACATGCTACAGATTTAGTGTGGGGTGTGTGCAACATGCGACTTCACCCTAACTCAACTGGCTTGTGAAAAGCTATTTCAAAGACAATAGCGTCAGATGATCCACAGGGGCACAAATGGGTTTTATAGAGGTGTGCACAAAATCTTCATGCGCTTAGCTGCTGCCTTGCTGAGGCAATGAATGCCATGTATGCATGCAGGGCATCAGGTATTTTCTTTCCTCCCCACATTGCTATGCCTCAGGAGATCAAATGGACACTAACGGGACATGAATGTGTTTAGGCTGGGAGCTGAGATTAGTTAGAAGGTTTCTAACTATTGGAGAAGTGAAGTCCTTGGAGGACTTTCCTAAAGTACAGCGACAAAGTACCTGGAGTCCTTCAAGATGGAGTTTGATGCACTCCATGTGATATGCGACTTTAAGAGTTTGGTATTGGGACCAAATGGAAACATAATCTCTGTGAAGGCTGCTGGTGTATATGCAAGGGATCTGTTAATGCCATGCTTCATGACTTCTGCTAGTTGGGGGTTGGGGCCAGGAAGCCTCCCCCCCTTGAATGCTTTACTTTTTCTGTGTTTGGTGTGGTTACTTTCTACCTCCCACTTCAGACATGGGCCACTATTAAAGGTGACGGATTAGCAGGGCTGTGTTCATGCTCCTCATGGTATTGAGACCTAGCTGGTGGGTAATGCTCATGTACGCAGGGTCAAAGCAATCACCAGATTTGGAGTCAGGAAGGCATTTTCCTTCAGACGAGGAGTATGCATCTTTGACTTGATTTTCTCTATAGTGTGAGACATAGTCCACACCCTGGGCTCACCTGAGGATAATTTATCTGGCAAATTCCCTCCTACTGCTTGGAGCTAGGCATTGGCAGTACCCTTGTGCTGTTGTACATAGGGTGTAGTATAGAATGAAGGCCAGGATGGATGTTCCTGTAGACACTATTGGACAGATGGCATCTTGCACGTGCCAGGGATTGGACTCTGTGACCTAAAAAGTCCCTTCTTATTCTATATTCCTATTTATTGTAATTATTAAGGCACCAAAGCCTACCAAATATGAGAAGCCTGGAAGATAGGCACATGAATTCAAGAAAAAGCAACACAGTAAAAGCGATTTTTAGAGGAATCTTTTTGCACCATTTGGCTTTCTGAAGCTACCTATGAGATCTGGATGCCTGCTCAAATGGAAAACTATCATGTACAATGAATGGCAGATGGCTGTGGAATTGCTAGGGCACTGAATGAAAGTAGAAAGCAAACCAGTGAGGATTAGCTCCAAATTTGAATTAAAGAAGTAAAAGTAATCAGTCTCACTTTGAAAATACTTTGAAAGGCAGGGAGAAACTCTTGATCATTTCAGCTTGCTTTACAGCTTCACTATCTCTTTCTCTATAATTTTCTTAATTGCTCTTGTAGTAGCCTCAGCAATGTGTAGGGCAATCCCTATCCATAGACAACAGCAGTCTGTATCCTAGAGAGCTTATATTTGCAACCCAAAGTGTTTAGATTTCCCATAAATAATTATACATACTTTATAGGAATGAAAAGGAGAAGAAATGATCATTTTCAGGGGTCAGTTATAAAATATCTGTCTAGCCCACCAACCCATCCTATGGTCTTAACACACTGCTCAGGAACATCTAAGGTAATTTTGTAATATGGCTGAAAGGCAGATAAAATCTGGTCTTGTCAGACCAAGAATGTAAGTCTGGGAATGAAATGTCTCACCCCAAATCCCTTGGTACCAGATGCTCATAGACAGCTGTTCTAATGAAGCACAAGAGCAATATATACTGAGAAAGTCAATATATACTAGGCATTCACGTGTGAATGTGTTAATAGGAATCAATACATGTCAATGGATAATATGGGAAGACCGAAGGGATAAAGTCAATAAAAGATGTCATGTTTTGTGTAATTCAGAAACATCTGCTGTTAAATAGGAGATTACAAGAATATTGATGAGCAGGAAGGAATTAGATGTGGTTTTCAAAGGTTTCTTCATGACCTGTGTGTGAATTGCTTACAGATATAGGGCTAGAGTCTGAAATCAGGAAAGCCCATGCTTAAAGGTTAGCCTGATAAAGTGAAGCGGTTGGAGTTCATTGAAGTAATTGCCAGAGCTGCTGCTGTTCCTGTTATTTAGATTTATATTCTGCCCTATTCAGGAAGGCTCAGGGCAGTGTACAATAAATGGCAAACAGCCCCCACACACGAAATAACAGCAGGCTCCCCAGATGACACCCCAGAACTTGAAAACTGCATCCTATCCCCTACACTTCCTCTTCCCGCCCGTCATCCACGAAAGCAAACACTGTGCTACATCCTTACCATGCATCTCAACCCCCACTCCCCCATTCATGTCTAAATATAAAAAAAATCTCTTCCCACTCCCCTCCCCATTGCCTGTCCACACCGTCCCACTCCCCTGCCTCTCACCCAGGGGAGCTCCCTCTTCCATCCTCCCTCCTTCTCCTACAGAGGGTCTGTGGCTCTCCCCCAAAACACCTAGTTCCTCACCTTCTCCCCAACCAACATACGACTTCAACAGGGTCCAACCAAGAACTGGTCTGAATAAGATTTTAGACTCCAATTTAGGGGGTGGAAATCAGGTCACTAACACAGAATTCCCAGTTCTGCCAGCGTCTACAAGAAAGACATTTGGTTGATGCTTGTTTTCCCTTCCTGTTTGAATACTAGAATAATATGATTTCCATCACTGCTATCACTCTAGGGAAGTTCTGTCCTTCTCGATACAGCACATAACATGAAGAGACCCTAATATGTTCCAGGTCACTAAGTGCGTCCTGTATTTTTAGGCCCGCAGAGACTATTGTGGTTATCTAATCCGACTTCTTGCATAACCAAGCCTATGCCATTCTATCTCCTCGTACCTCCACCAAATCTTGGTTGAACCGGGGCATGTCTTTCAGCAGGACATCCAGTCTTGAGACACTCATGCAAATATTTATTAGCAAATTGCTAGTAACTTCACAAAACAGTCTTAAAAAATGCTGCATGCTTGATTAGAGGGTTAATGGCATGCATTGTAGCAGGGAAACACGGGTACCTGAACAAGTCAGGAGAATGATTGACGGAGGAAATGGTTTTTATTTTCCTTGTGTTTTGGGTTTCTTCAGAAGCCTTTGCAACATGTTTGACACATTTGTCAGACCAAATAAATAAAGACAGTTATAAGGAGCTGAAATACCCTTAGCTCTTTTTATAGTGTTGTTCACTTGTAGCACTCCAAGACAGCCAAGTCCGAGTTGTAGGACTGCCGGAGACTGGCTGTATTAGCAGTTTGTTTTTCTTCCTGATAAGGTGCTGCCAATAATTCCCTCCATGCTGGCATTCATTGACACACCCAACCTAGCATGCCACTTGGTTCAGGAGTCATGACGGGAACACACACACGTACCAGACACTTCCTTTCCTTACTCACCAGCCACTGATGGACTACATCCTTGAACGAGTCATACCCAGAGAGGTGGTGCAGTCTCCATCCTTGGAGGTTTTCAAAACATGGCTAGACAAAACCTTGGCTGGGATGATGTAGTTGGGGCTGGTCCTGCTTTAAACAAGGAGTTGGCTTAGATGTGACCGCTGAGGTCCCTTCAACCCTCATTTTCTATGATTTCCATGTCAAGTCAGGTCAGTCCCTGGGCTGCTGTAACCATTAGGCCACCTTAGATGCTGTAACAACACTCCTTGACTGCCCAGTGTTTGGCTAGCTTTGTGCAGTAATGTTGAGGGAGTAGCAACAAATACATCCTCTACATGGGTAGCCTTACAGATGGGCACATAGAGAGAGAGGTCCACATGCCAGACCCCATTAAGTGTAGACAGGAATCAGCCTTTTTTCTTGACACTTCCAAGCTGTAATGGTGTCTGCCTCCTCTCTGTTCGATTTGTGGCTTGGCAAACCAACACATGTGAATTAGCTGAAGTCTGCTTTGTCTGACATGACTGGAGGATGCCTGGAGTCTGGGAATATCTCAATCTGACAGATTGGTGACAGTTTACAGACCAAACGCCCTTTTCTCAGTCAGTGATTTGAAAAGGCTTTTTCCACCAAGGAGGCTGTTCCACTGACAAAGAAAGAATGGGGGCAATCAACATCTCGGTTGTCTTTCCTGCCTCTGTTTCCTGCCCTCGTACAAATCCCACTAGCCCTTGGCCTTGTGAGACAACCCTGATATGAACAGTCATTCTGATTTCTCAGTTTTCAGCATTATTTGCTCAGAAAAATCTAACAGACAGGGCTGCCTGCTAACTGCCTTACGGACCTGAAATAAACACTCATGTGGCAGTATAAATAAGTGGTCAGTTCAACGAATGAATGAATGAACGTGCATGCATGCATGTGTGTGTGTGTGTGTGTGTGTGTGTGGAGGGAGGATTGGAAAGGGGGCCCCCATTATTTTTCTTGGATAGCTATCCAAACCTTTTCTCAACTCCCCAGATCTCTTGGGCATTGGTACATGTGATGGGAGTTTACTCGCCAAGGTTTTATTCTATGCAACCGAAATTGAAATGGTGGGGCGTAGAATAAAACCCTGAGGACTAAACCATTTTAGTTTTTAATCACCTTATGGTGCAGGCCTGATCCTGTTTTGTTGTGTTGTGTTTTGTTTTGTTTGAGCAGGAGCCTGCCCATGGGCTGAGCAACCCCTGAGCCGTGGCGGGCTCCAGTCTTTCCCATTACGGTGGTGGCACCTCCCAGAGCCTCTTGGGTGGGCTGGATGCTGCCCCAGCTCAGATCCAACTTTCCCAAGAGCCCATCCGGGATTCCAGCTCATCGTGCACTTTTCTTGCTGCCTTCTCCTGCTGCCACAGTACCCAGCCTCCCTCCTGCTGCCTCTCCGAGGTGCCCCTGGGGCAAGCCAGCCCTTTTCTGGGCAGCCCCAGGCATCCAGCTGGCCAGAGGCAGCATCTAGAAGCAGCAGTGGTGAGGGGCCCTATCCTGCTTCTGGCAGAGCCTCCCCGCCCCACCCTACGACTGGGTTGGGGGGGCGAGCTGTGAGGAGCCCCAGTCCTTGCCTCCATGGCAGCAGCATCCTCCATGGCTTCCCAGGTAGGTTCCCAGTTTGGAGGCAGCACCTGGGCCAATCCAACTCTTCCCCAAGCCCACCCAGAAAGCAGCACCCAGCAGACCTCTAGTAGGTGGGCTCAGGGAAGAGTTGGATTGGGTCAGGTGCTGTCTCTGAGCACCCAGCCACTAGCCACCGGCCTGGGCGACCCTTGGGGTGCCGCTGCCTCAGAAGGAAGGACCAGGGCTCCTCGCTGCTCTGGCAGCCCTAGGTATCCTGCCGTCCGTAGAAGCCTGCTGAAGGCAGAAGTGATGAGGAGCCAAATCCTTTTTTTCTTTGGAGCCTGCCCGCCTCTCCCATGGCCTGGGTAGGTGGGTGGTGGGGGAGCAGACAGCTGCATCATTGCAATTTGGAACATGGCAAACTACCTACATCCAGTTGTAATTTAGTTTGCAATGATGCAAAGGCATTTAAAACCCCCCAAAGTTTTGCATGTGTATGCTGTGATGCCACTAAGCCACATACAGTGACATTTTCATCACATGTACATGTTCATGGTGTCATGTGTATAAGTGCCCCTTGAGTCTCTGAAAAAATGCGCTGATGATTTTGATGAATACAGATTATTTCTGCTGGTCTCTTCCTGAATTATTGCTATTCCTCCATTGTATTTAGTAATGCTTCAAAGCAGCACTGCTGATATTCTTGAGAGAGGATGTTCTTTTGGAAGCTATGTGAAGGATTAAGCCATGGATTCTAGAGGTAAAAGCAGAAGTCTCCACAGCTTGACTTAGAGATGGCCTCTGTAGTTGGAGTTGTAACAGATTTGCACCATTAGGACCCTACCTACTACAGTGGGACATGTAGGCACCTGGATTAACAGGTTCCATTAACACTTAAGGAACAGGGAATATTGTACATCTGATGTGCTACTTTCTAGGCCTGTGTGAAGCAGCTAATATTCACTTCAGATTTGGATTCAGATGATTCAGGGGACAGTGATCCGATTTAGTGATTCAAATCACTGTCCCGAATCAATTTGGCCAAATCTGATTTGGAGATTTGGCTGCTACTGAATCTCTGAATCATGCAGGCCCATTCCCACCCACTCTCTCAGCCCAGCAATGGCCGCCCTGCCTGCCCCAGCTTCCGGCACTTGGAGAAAAAAAAGCCCCTACTCACCCAGTGCTTCCAAGTGGAGGGGAAGGCTAGGGGGTTATGCATGAGCCCCCTGACCTCCCCTGATCCCCCAGCCCCCCCTCACCTACCCAACTCCAGCCCTTTAAGAAAAAAAAAGGAGAAAAACCCCTGACTCACTATTCCTGCTGGTGGGGGGCAATCTCCACTACCCCTTACTGCCTCATGCCATGTGGGGGGCTCTGCATGAGTCCCACAAAGCCCTGAGGCCACTGCAGAAGTGGGGAGTCCAAGGGTTTTTCTTCTCTTAAAGGGATGGAGCTGGGCCTAGCGGGGCAGCCATGGGGGGGCGTGACAGGGGAGTCAGGGGGCTCATGCAGAACAGCAGTGGGGCAGCGGGAAGCAGCAGGGATCTCCCCCCCACCCAGCAGCACCGAGTAAGTGGGGATTTTTTTTAAAGTGCTGGGAGCTGGGGTGAGCAGGGCAGCTATGTGGGGGGAGCCTGGGGGATTGGGCAGGGGCTGGGGGGGCTGGAGGAGCAGGCAGGTGATGGGGCCTAGTAGGGGGTCCCCCCATAGTCCTCTTTCCCTTCCTTCAGTCCCCCCTCCCCCACCCTCTACTTACCAGCTCTGAGTCCAGGTGCAGCTCGCTGCTGCAGCCACTGGGGACTGTCTGAATTATGGAAGCTTTCCGAATATTTTCCAAAGATTTGGAGAGCTTTGAATCAATTCAGACCTTTTAATTGGTTCTCTGATTCAATTCGGATTCAAAGGTTCAGCCACCGAATCAGGCCGAATCTCCTCTGAATCAAATCAGTACCTGATGTTTTGCACTACTTTCCCTCCAGTAATTATGGACACTATTGTAATCTATCCAGGAGGATGGCTAGATGGTCATACTTCATTAAGTAGTGAGGAAGCAAAACTGACATGGGTTCCATTGCTGCCATGGGATGGGCGTGGTTCTGAGCATGCTGGAGTCACCACGGCAGCCTTTAAGGCCATTGAACAGCCAGAAGGTAGCAGTGGATGTTGGCTCCTATTGGTGAGTTGATTTCACGTATAGGCTCTAATAGAAAAAGGCTCTTTTCTTCAAATACTTCTGCAGAGTTATAAGTCCACCTTTCTGTCTCAACTCTCCCCAGGATATTTTGAGGTTAGATTGTCTTGAATCTTGCTTAGCTGCAGGAAATGTGAGCAGGGCTTCAAAAATCTTCTTTTTATTCTGGGAACTTTCAAAGCTCACACAGGCTTTCTTTATGCTCTAGAATGGACTAGTCCAGCCAGCCGCCACTCCTAACTGGCCCTTCTCTCCTTCCTCTGTGATTGTTGGTTTCCTCAGGGTTGACAGTTATACATGCCATTGAATGGGGAAACAAGGGATGTTTATACACATGCTACAAGAGTAGGGGGGCTCTGAGAACCACTCTAATTAAAGCACCTGGAACATCACATGTATCACCACCATGTGGAAAAATGGTGGTGGGGGCACTTTAACTAAAGCTCATCATATTAGCTTTAGTTAAAGCACCCCTACTGCCATTTTTCAGCACAGGGACACTGTGGCAGAAAGCTACCTAGTTTCTCCCCAAAATCTCTGCCCTGCGACACTGTGACTAAAATCTCTGAGCTGCAACCATTTGGTTAAGGTGGACCCTGCACACAGAGGACCGCACCCTTGACCTGTCTATTTAGGTAACTTGAGCTGGCTGCATTCCTGAGGGAGGGGGGAAACCTGCTCCCTCTGCCTACGGGACTTGCATCAATCACCTGGGTGGGGGGTTTCTACTGGGGAGCTGGAATCTGCCTGGTAACAGGTGATGTATTTCAAATTGGTTGGCTGACAGCCAACTGGGGCTGACTTCCGCGGGACTAGGTGAATGAGGTCACAGGGGCTATATAGGTTGGGAGGGGGAGGAGGCTCTCTCTCTTCGGCCATGATGTGAAGCAGCAGCAAAGCAGGGGAGACAGAGAAGCCTTACCATCTGGACCTAGCTCTCTCTCTCACCCCAAGACTCCAGAGGGGAAACTGGAGAACTCTGGAAGATGCTTGTGAGTAAGCTACTCAATTGGATTAGATATTTAGCTGGCAGTAACACAGATGTGTGATCAAAAGGCTACCTCAGCCACACTGTTTGCTCTCTAGGATTTCTAAGAAATTGCTCAACCCTGTACCCTAGTTTACCCTATGCCCTGTAATCAATAAAGTTCTCCTTTTTGACTGGTGTGGGAGACTTATTGAGGGGTGGGTCTAAATTATGCCTAAGAGACCCCTTAGGTCTGCGGACTAGGGGAGACTTTACTTTTTGCCCCCTTGACTTGGGGAAGTGCCCCAAGTGCCTGTACCGGGTCAAGTACCCGTCGGACTATTAGGCCTGTGTTTCCCCGAGGACACAGGGCCGAGACAGTCCCTTCTCGGGGTGGTGGCTGCGACGTTACCCCCAGGCTAGTGAGTGTGCTCCAGGAGAGAGGTCGGCCAAGCATAAGGCGCCCCTAGGGAGGCATTCGGAGTCTGGAAGGTGGTCGGGCGCAGGGCGGTGGGCGGCTCAATGCAGGAGCGCCCCCTACTGGACCGCCACAGACACTGTTACACATGTCAATGGAATCTGCTAGAGCATGGTAATTACTCGATTAATCAGGTCAGCTCTGATGCACTCTAGTTACAGTGCATTAGAGCAGCCTTGCTGCATGTGTATTGGCACCCTGGTAAGCATCCTTGGATGTGATAAGCATCCTGGGAGATCTGAGAGGTGTGAAGTGCTTAAGGATTGATTGTAAATACTGTCCATTTAGTATTATTTCAATCAAGTGATACCTTCCTGAATGAGTTGGAAGACTGACAGATAGACGAGGAGTATGGAAAGTGGATTGAAATGATAATATACTGATAAGCAAGATAATGTAAAAGTATTTAGGTGTGTGCTTCCATGTGTTAGCCTGTGACTGGATGGTTCAAAGAAGAATGTATGTATAAAGATATATACTTTCTAGAAACCTTTGGATTAGTGTGTATTCTGGTATATATCCCCTCTGTCAGTTGAATTAATCTTCCAACTGATAGGGAATAATGACTATTTTGTTTTTTCCTATTTGATTTCTTTTACTCACTGGTGAAGTAAAATTGGTGAAGAAGAATTGGATGCTTATCTTGCTGGGATCCTATGACCCCAGCTGACTTCCTGCCCTTTGGGCAGGGGGCTGGACTCGATGATCTCCCGAGGTCCCTTCCAGCCCTAATGTCTATGAAATCTATGAAATCTATGAACTGGCAGCAGTGGGTCTTGAGAAGTTTTAATATGCATGCCCTTTTTACAAAGAAGGGAGCAAACATAATGCACCCAATGACTCTTTGCGTTTTCCCTTCTAGCCCCTAGACTAGGCCTGAGGTATTCCACCCCTTCATAGTCATAGTTGTCCTTGTTAGCATCTTGGCACTGGGGAGGAACAGTGGAAATTACCTAATCAAACATAGCTTTGATTACTTTCCAGTGTAGTCAGATCCCATGTTGATTGTTCCCTTTGTTCATTCTGCTACATTTTATTTTAACCTGTAAGGAGCACAATGACCACACCAAACCAAGGACGAGATAAAGGATTCAGCTTTCCAGACAACAGTGCACATGTCAATTCTGCCACTTTAGGGAATTATTATCAGATGAGCAGAAACTTAGCAACACACAAAAGAAAAATGTCTGTTTTCAAGATGTTAAAATGAAATCATTTCAAACATGGCTGATTGAAAAGGAGGAAGAACAACATTTGCAATCATAAGTAGAACAATTCCTTTTACTTGTAATACTGAGTCATCTCTGCCGTTACCTACAACAGGAACACAGTGTACCAAACCCCCCAACCCCAGGAACTGGCACAGAAAACTGCCAAGGGAGATTTCCAATTTTATGTGGGGAATGCTGAGGATTAGGGTCACAAGCCAATGGGCTAAGGAGATTGGGAAAAGCACTGGTAAATAAACATTAGAGTACATATCATCTATGAATCTATATACTTAGGGTATACATATAGCAAATAATAAACAATGTTACTGTGGTTAAACCACCCAAGAACAGATAACAAGTACCAGATGGGGAACACGAACACCATTGTATATATACTTAAGCAACTGTAACCCCCCTCCACAGCTCCAGAGGGCTCCAAACCAGGCTCTGGGCCCCAAACGCTTAATTGCTATCTGTCCAGGCTCCAGGTCTAAGCCCTGCTGCTGCACCCCACAGTCCTAACTGCTTCCTGCTCTCATGCCATGAGCCTCCTCCTCTGCCAAACATTTCTGCTCTGCAATATTTCTTCTTCTGCTTCTTCTTGTCTCCTGCAGCCTTTTGGGAGCTGTAGTGCACACTGCAGTTCCTTCCTCCAGTCCCCTTGAGGCTTCTAAGAGCCGTAGTTCACTTTACACCATTACACCAGTTCTCCAATTTCAACGATCTCATCAACCGATGATGTTGAAGTTCTTCCCTGCACATAACATTGGCAAACAAAACTGTTTCTGCCTACTCTGATTTGATGATTTTTCTTTCAATGGATTCATTACTCGAGGCTAGTGACAGCACTGCAAGTAAATAATAGTAATTTGATGGAGTCGGGGATTTGAAACTCAGTTTCCCCAAGTGCCCCAAGTGACTTTCTTAACTGCTGGGCTATAAAGCCATAGAATCACAGAGTTGGAAAGGACTTCAAGAGTTTTCTGTCAACTACAGATGAAGCTTTTATATAGTCAAGATACTCTAATTAGAAAACAAGACTTGGAGCACGTTTTTGGGAATGCTTATCTTCTTCACTTCAGCATGAATAAGGGTGTATTCTTCAAAAACACTAAGTGTACTGCACTGTTGATGACGGGCTTTCTTCCCTCTTCTAAGAATACTGAAATCAGGAAGCTCTTAATGAGCAATAGCCATTATCTTGCCATACAAAGATATGTACTGGGATTTGATAATGCTGAATGAGCTGAAAAAAATGTGGAAATGCTGCCTAAAACTCTGCTTACCTGGTTTGTGGTTAGGCATATTTAAAAATGTCAAAAATAAAGGGTAGACAAAAAACTCACAAGTCCATGTATTCAAAATGAGGAAATGGAAACCATGGAGCATAAGGGATATTTCTGAAAAAAAAATCTGAAAAATAGTGGAGAGTTATGAATGATGAAATGTGGCTTTTTGCATACAATCTGTGGAAGATGTTCTTAAGGGAAAACAAAGTTCATTTGATTGTTCAATGGAGTTTGTATATCTATAGGAATAATGATATAACACTAGCTGAAGAACTATTATTGCACTTCAATCTGAGGATCAGCAGTTGCCACAATACTATGATGGTATGGCTCATATGGCAGCTAATGTATTTTATATATATATATATATATATCACAGGCTAAGTCCCTGATTTCCCACATTTTAGCTGTAGTTGTGGCCTGAGAAAGGAAGGAATCACAAATATAGGTAATGGGAGGCCTGGGGACCTTTCACTTCCATTAACAAAGGAAACACTGATTTTGAAACAGGTGTTCCTTTATCTTTGTTCTAACAGATTGAACAAATTTAGCCGTGAAATGGCACTATTCAAATTCACATTCTTGGTGAGGTTCAAGATTTTTTTTTTTACTGATTTCAAAGCCTCTGTTCAAACCTAGGTGGAGAAATGGACTTTGGAAAATCAGTTGCTCCTCACACATATGCAGGTCCATAGAATCTGTGTACTTGGATCACCTTGGCTCTTTTTGCTTTTCCTTGGGAACTTGCACGATTTTGCTTCCAAAATAAGTTGAAGTTTTCATCTGCTCAGGTGGACTGAAGTGAATTAAATGGCATTGTCGTGATACTGTTCCTGCTGTTGACATCTCACTCTATGGAAATGTCTGCTTTGTCCAGAACTTTCTGATCTACAACGTGGAATTTCCCAGTAATTATTGTTTTATTTGAAATGCCACTTATTTGAGCTGTCACTTCAGGTTCTGTTTGAGACTGCAATTCTCAGAAAGTAAAGCTGATGGTTCTGCACAGAGCTCACGTTCTTGCACGTGGGACACAGTTATCTGGTACACGTTTAACTTTCTATACTGCGTGTGTTAAAATGCAGCATCTCAGGGGGAGGTTTTAAAAATTAATCTTGGAACTTATAAACAGTTGCAAGAGTATCTCTGAGGGTAGTATTATTTTAATAGCTTCTCAGCATGATCTCTCCTATTGCAATCTGATGCTGTACTTATACACGCACATGCACGCACACACACATGCACACATAGATATAATTTTGTGGAGGGAAAGGGGTGGGGAGAATTAAGCAGGGGATGCAACTTTGGTTTTTCCTCTCCTGCTTATGAACCCCACATATTCATACCCATTTCTAGAGTATCTCCTCCCACTGAGATACAGAGATTCATCTCTACAAAATGAGCTTGCTGTTTAAGGTAATTCTCTGTGTACCTTTAAGCTTTAGCAGAAGGCAACAAAAATGGTCCACGGTCTGGGGCACATGACTTGTGAGGAGAGGCTGAGGGAACTGAGCTTATTGGGCATTTATACGCATACTTTTGTGTCCCGTGACACGCTGGAGATCCACCGCTTCTGAGACTTCTGAGCAGACATGAGCTGAGATGAACTGCTCTGCACTGCGTGCCATTGTATAAGCAGCGAAATGCATATCAGCATGCAGAAAATGGCAGTGGTGCAATTTTGACTAAAGCACCTCTAATGTGTTTTAGTTCAAAAGAGCACCACCACCATTTTCTCAGCATTTCGCCACTTATACAACTGCAAGTCGCACTGCCAGGCACTTTTCAAAGCATCCAGTGCTGTGGCGCTCGCATGTGTAAAAATGCCCATTTAGTTTAGAGAAGACTGAATGGATGGGGAGGGATTTAATAGCAGCCTTCATCTCCCCCCAGGATGGCTCCAAAGAGGATTGAGCTGGACTGTTCTCAGCGGGGGCAGATGACAGGACAAGGAGCAATGGGCTCAAGTGGCAGTAAGGGCAGTTGAGCTTGGATATTAGGAAAAACTTTCTCACTAGGAGGGTGGTGAAGCACTGGAACAGGTTACCCAGAGAGGTTGTGAAGTTTCCATCCTTGGAGGAATTGAAGACCTGGCTAGAGAAAGCCTTGGCTGGGATGATGTAGTTGAGGCAGGTCCTGCTTTGAGCAGGGGGTTGAACTAGATGTGACCTCCTGAGGTCCCTTCCAGACCTCAATTTCTATGATTCTATGTGAATCAAGGAAAAGGCTTCATGTAAGACTAAGAGACAAATTGTACAACACTTGTTCATGCTGAGTGCTACCATACAGCTTAAGGGTTAAACTGTAATTTGGCCACAAGAAATGAGCAAGGAGCGTGGCAGAGTGATGCTGCCTTGGAGCTTGGATAAGATCTAGATTGTGATCCCCAAGTAAGTCTATTTCCTGGTTTTCCCAGGGTCTGAAAGCAACTTGTATCAGCCATAGGCGACTGGTGCCATGATGCCACCTTAGTTGGGGGAGGGGGCATGTGCCCCCCCAGCGATCAGTCAGTGACTGTGGGGGGTCTTGCTGACTAAGGAGGAAAGGGAGTCCCCCTGTAGCCAATCACAGCAACCAAGAAGAGGCCATGACACTCCCAGAAATGGCCATGGTGCTCCCACTCTCCAGCTGGTGCTTGCAGTGGAGGCACCAGAGCTCCCACCTGCTCCTCCTCCCCACCACCTAAGCAGGGAGTGCAGCCTGTCAGGGGGTGAACCAGTGCTCTCATGGAGTGCATGTGCACCTCTTATATGTCACCACTGGTATCAGCTCCCTACCTGGTGCTGATTCATTCCCCTGGCCTAGGGCAGTTCAATGGTGATAGTTGGCACATTATTAAGGGAGAAGCATGGAAAGCAAGCTCCATTAATTCCTTCTTCTGCCTCCTACTTGTTTATGTGGGTGTAGGGGGGGAGGACAAGAGGGGAGCAGGTAACAGCATTACTGTGCTAGTAGTCTACATGCCCCTTTTCCAAAGTGCACTTCCCTGCTAAGTTTCTGGCCCTGAGTAATCCCATTCATGTTAATGGAACTACATGGGAATCTAAGGACTAGTGAACTGGCTTGATCCAAACCCTGTTAAAGTCATTTGAAAGATGCTCTGGGACTGTGTTATTCCCACTGTGAGAAAGGGGACACAATCTGTCTTTGGCACTGTTCCACTTTTGTACGTTTTCATTTTTACTGGGAAAATTTTAGCTGAGAAACTGTGCTGCAGAAATAATTGAAAGGAACAGTTAAAATTATATGTACAGACTAAAGGAGGAAAAAAGACATGGTTCAATATGTTAGAAATTAGATTATCAGGACGGAGGTTTCACATATAGGATAATTTATCATTAGGATTCAAAACTTGCTAGCAAACATTGAAAAGCTTATATCAGTAAATCTGTTTTTTTGGCATGGTTGGTCTCAATGGGCCAGGCTCTGAGCTCATATCCATCAGTTAAATGCCTCAAATTACTCAGTAGTGAGGGAGAGTGGAAAATAATGAGATGTAGTGAGTGAGTGGGTGGGTGGGCTAGAAGAAGAGATGAGTGGGGTTGAGAAACCATGTGGAGAAGATAGCTTTACAAATTGGTCAGCTCAAACTACCATTGGGAGATTAATGCACCCACATAGTTCTGTATTTTTTCCCCTGCCTAATTATTTTTACTGGAGTGGTCACCTGTGAGGGAAGAGATCATTAACTGGCATTTGCTTCCTCTGTTTTTTTCCATATGGCTGGCTGGAAGCAAAGACTTGATTGTAGCTAGGAAGTAAGAAACTTCCTAGGAAGTTCCTCAGGTGGAAAAAGTGTGTCGATGTGGGAAAGAAGGGATCCCAGATTTTATACTACTGTTGAGATAGTGGTGAGAGCAAGTGCTTCCTTGGTTTTTAACACAGTGGGTGCATCTACATGTGTGCTTTATTGTGGAATAGACTAATTAGCTCTACAGTAAAGCATCACCATCCACACAAGTGCTGGTATTAGGGCACAGTAAAGTAATTAACTCTGCCATAAGATAGTAATGTTGGGAACAGTACTGTCCTATGGCAGAGCAATTAACTGTGCTGAAACACAAGTGTAGAAGGTGACTGGGTGGGGACCAGACTCCTGCCTAACCACATGGCTCCGTGGGTTCTGCACCCTCATGCCTCAGCCAGCCCCACCACTGCCACCTGGAACCTGGGGCTGACCCCCCCATGTCCTGTGCACCGTCGATCCACTCTGGCTCAGATTGCTGCTGTTCCAGGTGCATGTGTAGACACTGTGCCCAGGAGCAGTTTAATCTGGCTTGAACAGCTCTGGAGCTTATTGGTTCATCTTAATTTCATGTGTAGATGTACCCAGTAAGTAGTTACCAGTAAATGGGCTGCTCATGAATGGTTAAGCAGCAAGGAGGAGAGGTGGCTTCTTAGCTGTGATTCCTTAACAATGGGTATATTTTACTCTCACAGAAGATACCATCTTACAACAAGCTAAACTCGCCTTACATTCCCTATTAGCAGGTGAATAATAGAAGGCTTGGTGAATTCTGCTTCAAGATGATAGGAAGAGCTGACATTGAAGGATCAAAAAGTGACATTTCTATGAACACCTGACCAATTATTCCTGTGGTCATCCCTTATCTGACACCTCCTGCTTAAAACCCCAAAAGTCAAAAGGATTGTGAGGCCCCATTTTTATTGTGAGGTCTGTATTACCTTTCAGTGAATGCGAGGTAGAATGGACCATGCAGCCTCTTCTAGCTTGGGTTGTGGCAAGCTAATCTTTGCTGACTAAGAATTGTGCCCACAAGCTGGCACCTTGCCTACCCCTCTCCTCAGCCTACCCCTCTGTTGCTGAGGAGAGGGCCAAGTCTTGTCTGGTGCGCTGCCGCCTGACTACTTTCCTTGTAAGGGCAGTTTAACCTAAACTTACCTTGCTGCAACAGAATAGTCCTATGACTGCTGTACTGCACATGGTGGAAATTAGCTCTGTTGTTTAGTGAAGTGAATTGAATATCAGGAAAAAACTTTTTCACTGTTAGAACAATGAGGCAGTGGAACAGACTGTCTAGAGAAGTTGTGGACTCTTCATGATTGGAGGTCTTCAGGAAGAGGTTGGACAGGCATTGCATCAGGGATAATTTAAGTGTTGGGATTCTTATGGTCTAATAAGCTTATTTCCCATGCTACTTTTCTTTGCTGATTGCCTCATGGGTCCATGAGGGAATTTTATCTTCTCCTGATGCTACATGTTCCTCAGAAACATTGGGTGTTGGCTGCTAGGGCTGTGCAAAATGGCACTGCTTCATTTTGACTTCTGTTTCATTTCGTTGCGGGTAGGTCATGCTTGACCAATCTTATTTCCTTTTATGACCAAGTGACCTATCAGCTGGACAAGAGGGAAGATTGATGTTGTATATCTTGACTTTAAAAAAGCCTTTGATCTGGTATCCCATGATCACACCTTGGCAAAACTGGTTTACTGCGGCCTCGGGTTCACCCCGAACTGCTGGCTGGGAAATTGGCTCCAAGTTTAGACCCAGAGGGTGATGATTGATGGAAGTTAATCATCATGATGCCCTGTGACCAGTGGGGTCCCCCAAGGCTCTGTCCTTGGACCCATATTGTTCAACATCTTCATTAATGATGTGGACATTGGAGTCAGAAGTGGACTAACCAAGTTCACCGATGACACAAAACTTTAGGGCAAAGCATCCACACCTGAAGACAGGAGAGAGATCCAGGCTGACCTGGACAGACTCAGCATATAGGCGGACGAGAACCTGATGGTGGTTAACACTGAAAAATGCAAGGTTCTCCACCTTGGGAGGAAAAACCTGCAACATGCTTATAGATAAAAGGGACGTGGGGGTCATGATTGACCACAAGATGAACATAACCTTCAGTGTGATGCTATAGCTAGTAAAGCGAGAAAAATGCTGGCTTGCATACATAGATGCTTCTCCAGCATATCCCAGGACAGCATTCTCCCATTGTAGTTGGCCTTGGTGAGGCTGCAGCTGGAGTACCACGTCCAGTTTTGGGCTCCACAATTCAAAAAGGATGTGGAGAAGCTTGAGAGGGTCCAGAGAAGAGCCACATGCAGGATCAGATGTCAGGAAAACAGATCTTATGATGATAGGCTGAGAGCCATGGGACTCTTTAGCCTGGAAAAGCGCAGGCTCAGGGGTGATCTGATGGCCACCTATAAGTTTATCAGGGGTGACCACCAGGATCTGGGGGAACATTTGTTCACCAGAGCGCCCCAAGGGATGACGAGGTTGAATGGTTACAAACTCCTCCAAGACTGTTTCAGGCTGGACATAGGGAAGAAATTCTTTACTGTCCAAGCCCCCAAGGTCTGGAATAGATTGCCAACAGAGGTGGTTCAATTGCCTACTTTGAATGCCTTCAAGAGAAATTTGGATGGCTAGCTTGCTGGGATCCTATAGTCCCAGCTGACTTCCTGCTGCTGGGGCAGGAGGCTGGACTCGATGATCTTCTGAGGTCCCTTCCAGCCTTTATGTCTATGAAATCTATGACTTCCGTTTTGATGGGACAGTGTTTTGTTTCGAGTTTCTTTTTGAATCCACTGTTCTGTTTCATTTTGTTGAAACTGTTTTGCTGTTTCGACACTGTCTCAACGTTTCACTCATAGGCTATAATGAGGAAGAACAAAACTACCTATAACGTTATCATTTCTTGGCAGATGTACATGAAGACAGTAGGGATGGTAGCCCCTTGTAAGGGCATGAGGTCTGCCAAGTTTAAAGGAGATAGGGGTTTCTGGGAAATTTCACCTTGATTCTTGAAAGCAAAATTTGTGTCACTTTTAAGTGTGAAGGCATGGGGGTGGAGGTGGTAAAAAATGCAGGAATGGTAACCCCTGCCGAGGCCACAAAGCCCACCAAGTTTCAAGGAGATAGGTGAAGGGTTTTCTGGGAAACTGAACCTCAAATTGTTCAGAGCAAAACGTGTGACAGACGTGACTGTGTGTGTGTTAAGCCACAACAGTTTTTCCGTCCCTCCCCCAGAGCACTGGGATTGGAAGGGACCTCAGGGAAGGATGACTCTCACTGGCCAGCTACACAGTCAATATGAGAGCAGTCCTTCCCCACTCCTTCTCCTCCCTCTCCTCATTTTCTGTTTCCCTGCAGGCAAGCCCAGATTTGAAACGCAAAACATTTTGAAACTTTTGAACGGTTTTGAGTGCCCTTGTTTGGTTTTGAGGCTGTTTTGAAGCCTTTTGTTTCATTTCAATTTTGCTGTTTTGAGCTTGAAACAAGTCAAAACAGCATTGAAACAAAACACCTGGCAAAAATTTGCACAACTTTATTGGCTGCAGCCAAGGCTGGGGATTTTGACTTGGGTGTTCCAGTGCTCCTGCTGGAACTTAAATCTGGTGGTTCCTGTCTAAAGGACCTTGCCTCTCTGCTCAAGGTCAGACTGATCACCGTATTTGGGGTCAGGAAGGAATTTTATCCCATGGTCAGATTGGCATGGATTGTGGGGACTTTTGCCTTCCTCTGTAGAGGGCAGGTTTCTCTTCCTGGGGTCTCTGGAGAGCATATTTTAACAACTTTTGCAACAACAGAAAGTTGGCTGAGATGGTTCGCCTGGGTTTACCCCTGGCAGATTTGGTTGTTATGTCTTGTGTTGTGTTTGGGTTGACTGTGTAGTTTTGCTTGGTTAGGCAATAGATTTGTACGTATTGATAGAGTTGATCTTACCTCAGACAGGGAGGTGGATTAGAAGATCTCTCGAGGTCCTTTCCTCTCTATGAATTGACCCAGCCATGAAACTACATGAATGAGGCTCCACTGATTCTGGTTCTGGAACTACCATAGACAGAAATAACTTGGGTATCGCTGCATGGTTCTGCCTTGCCCCAGGTAGACATACACACAGTTTAGCAGTGTTGTGGCTGGACTAATACACTTTTCATGAGAGGAGTGAGGCCCTTTTCTGGAAGGGGCACTTCTGGCTGGTGGAGTGTTCCTTTTGGTAACCATTCCCAGGCGTAACTTCCCCATGGCATTGTTCTCATAGGTTGCCAACCTCTATAATGGTTATCAGATTGAAGGGGGGTTAGATATACAATGTGCCTGTAGGCTTCAGAGGTGCTTATTCCAGTACAGAAATAGTTAGAATAGAAAATATTAGGTTCAATGTCATAAGACAAGTGAGTTTTCTTGCCATTAGATGCTCCCAGCCAATTTTTACCAGACTGTCTCTTCTCTACTCTGGCCTTATGGCTCTCCTCAGACTTTTCCATCCCTCCTCATGACTTTTTGCCTTACCAGCCCAAGTCTTTCTTCTCAGAACTCCTTTTTCTGATTTGTCCTTTCTACCTCCCCACCAGCTTTCTCCCCCTGGCTCCTTGCTATACTTTCTCGTTGCTCAGCCCCATTGACTTTGCTCCATGCATCCCAACTTTTCATCAGTTTTGTTCCCTCTCCTCCATTCACCTCTCCCTTCTTATATCCTCATGTTGGCTGTCTTCATCCCCATATGCACCCAACTCAGTCTCTATGACTGCATAGTTCTAGACTTCCCAGACTCCTTGCTCCTAATTACTACTCCTCCATCCCCTGCTTGTTCCTGTTCTGGCTATGTGCCTCTTACATCTAAGCCATGTTAATTGCCTCTCTAGGGACAGGTTATGTTCGACTTTACTCTCACACAAAGCTGGAGCATACTCAGTGCACATGGGATTCTTAGAGACCAAGACATGACATCTCAGATTAACTATATGCAAGGGTTTAAAACTTGGTAAGATTTCATCATATTTTCCACAAAATCAGCAACACATGTATTCCCTGACACAAAAACCACCAGCTGCTAGACCTCAAGTCTCTCTTCTGAACCAAGGGAGAGCTGGAATTTTTCTAAGGCCACTGGGATATTTCTAATGGGTAAAGCAATATTTTTACCCTAACTTTGCTCTTGGAAACTTTTCAGCTGCATTATCAGAACAACTGTTTGAAATAACTAAAATACATCACCCCAAGCTCTGAAAATTTCAGCTTAGCTTGGAAAAGAGATGAAGTGGGGAAAACCCTAAGTAATCAAAACCTTGGTCTTATGCTGGGCATTTTGGGCAGCCTTTATTTGTAGGCAAAACAGCTAGCTGGGCTTATAACAGCAGCAAAATCATACAAAATGCATCTATAAATTGTATGTACTTTGCGGATATCACCATTAAAACACAGAGCCGAAGCTTAGACTGTACAGAGTTTTGCCGAGCATTAAATTAAAATCCCCTGTAAATTTGCATCACACCTTCTTACGGTGACTTAAAACAGGTTTTAAATATATATTTAATATACAGTGCATTTCCACACAAATCTAGCAGCTAACTCTGAGTCAATCCATTACAGAGCTAAGCAAGCAGAACATTTCACACTGCTAGCTGAGCATTTACATTTAGTGTGATGTCTAAAGCCATACTACTGCTTTTTCTGTGTAGCTGAAATGGGTTGCAAACCTCCTCATAATGTTGGAGCTTAATTTGATAAGATCTCTTTTTGCTCATTAGCTCTCTATTGTGAGTCTGTCTTTCTCATAAGTTTCTCTCTCATGAGCAACAAGTAGCCTTGTGGGGGTAGGCTTTTGTCTTTATTTTTCTCCTGGGGGTTCTTTGCAAAGCAATATGGACCTGATCTGGGACCATACCTCATCCAGCTCATGCTGTTCTAACAGCCGAAAGAGGTGCTAAATCCAGAAGAAACATTTTGGATATAATCACCCCTAGAGTGAATTCTCAAGCAGTGTAGATTTAGCTTTGGAAGCTATAGACTGGATGTTGATGGCTATAAAGGGGCATAACCAATGCTGCAAGCTATAATGCCTCAGCTGGACAATCAGCTTACCATAGGGTACCAGTGTAAGGGGCACTGCTGCATGCCCTTGGCTGCACTGAGTGGTCCTCAGTGCAAGATCTATCCTAAGTTTTCTCTTAATATTTTACATGGTCTTATCTTGCATGGTTATATAATTCTGTTCTGATCTGGGGGCAAAAAACTTTTAAAGGTTTTGATTCGTTGCTTCTTTTTTCCGGGGTGGGTGGGTGGGTATATCAATCATAGAAAATTAAGGTTGGAAGGGGGTCATCTAGTCCAACCCCCTGCTCAAAGGAAGGGAACACTTCCTGCAACCAGAAGTGGAAAAAGCCATCACTGCAGATGTAGTAAGCTTGGGTCCCTCTCCTTACTCTACCAGATTTAGAATAAGGACTTAAACCTCATTATTTTACACCCTATCCCTAGAGTTCATCGCTCTCACCCTTCGGCTCTAATCAGTAATTCCACTGTGGACTCAAGAAAGTTTTCCTTGTCAAGTATAGTATACACATTCAGCTCCAGCAAATTACCATTTCCCAATGAAAAACTGTTTCATCAGAAAGTTCTTCACCTGCACTGATTGTAATGATGGACGAGATTTCCTTCCCATGTTTTCCTCTCCTGGGCTCTCACCACATTAACTTTCATAGGCGGGAAGCTTGTGTTAGGACTTACCATTGATCAGAGTGAAGGATTGGTTTTAGGTTTGTTTTGTTTTGTTTTCCCTCACAGATTTCATTTCTAGCTTTGTTGATAAATCTCTGGAAATTTGTTCTGGATTTTTGTTTGTGTCCTGTTTCTCAGATGTATGGCTTGGTCTGGTATTAAACACTGACTGATGTAAACTAGGTGTATATGACTCCAGATGAAGAATGAAATGATGTCAAGTTGGTTTGGAGCGGTTGTGCTGCAGAAAGGAGTTATAGTCACCAGTGTGTGGTTAGCAAGGCTGTTCGTGAAGGCTAAAATGCACACTCGACTCTGAATTTTGGGGCTGGCTTAGGCTGTAAAATTGCATACATTAAAACAGCTGATGCTGGGCCCAGTTGATCCATGGCATCATTCCATCAACTTCAGTGACATTAAAAGAAGATGCATTTGTCTATGATATGTCCCCCACCAGGACACGCATGCACAGACGCAGCATTCATCTCTCTCATCCTCCCCAAATCCCCATATTATTTATTCATGGTTCTAGTTGTTTCTGCCAGTGAGCAATGCTTTTCTATGTGCATATTGTTGGGGCTCTTCTCAGTAAATCAGTGCAGTGAGAGTCCAGGCAAGTCCACCCATAGGTTACTGATGAAATTTGACTTGTGTCCATAAAGATTAGCATGGCTTCTTTGGCAGCCTGTATAAAATTCTGTGGTAGTTTCTAGTGCAGAGGTCCACAAGAACCACCCTCAAGGCTGATAGTGAGTGGAGCCCTTTTGACATTTACTTCCAAGAAGACCGTCTCCTGTTTTCCCTTTATAACAAAGTGATGGACTTTGTGAGTGGGACAGAGCTGTTTGTGAGTTGTTATATTACAACTTTAGCAAGTCTTTCAATATTGTCTTCCATATCATTTTCATAAGTAAGCTAAGGAAATACAGTCTAGATGAAATCACAGTAAGATGGGTGCGTAACTGGTTGGATTATTGTGCTCAAAGAGTAGACATCAGTCACTTGATATGTAACCAAGAGGAGGTATCAAGTAGAGTTCCCTGGGGGTGAATTTTGGGTTGAGTTCTCTTTAATGTCTTTATTAATAATCTTGGAGAGTGGAATTGAAAGTGCACTCTGTACATTTCTGGATGATACCGTTCTGTGAAGGGTAGCAGATACTGTGGAGGCTAGGATTAGGATTCAAAATCACCCTGATAAACTGAAGAAATGGTCTGAAATGAACTACTTTTATTGAATCTTATCTAAAGTCCTGCATTTAGGACAGTCATTGTCGGCTCCAAGATGGATATGAGTCATCAATGTGATGAAGTAATTAGCAGAGCTAACCACAGTTTGCCATGCATTAGTAGGTGCGTCATGAACAGGCCCAGGGAGGTGATGCTCCCCCTCTATGCAGCACTGGTCAAGCTGCAGCTGGAGTACTGCATCCAATTCTGGGCACTGCAATTCAGGAGGGATGTGGACAACCTTGAGAAGGCCAGAGGAGGCCACTCATATGGTTTGAGGCCTGTAGGGAAGGCCCTACAAGGACAGGCTGAGGGACCTTTCCATCCTCCACAAGAGAAGGTTGAGGGGAGATCTTGTGACAGTATAAAGATTAATTGAGGGGGCAGCAGGGAATAGGGGTTGCTCTGTTTATGAGAGCACTCTTGGAGAAACCAGAAACAACAGCCACAAGCTGATAGAGAGTAGATTTAGGTTGGACATCAGAAAGAACTTCTTCATGGTGAGGGTTGCCAGAATCTGGAACAGGCTCCCAGAGGAGATGGTGCTCTTCCCTACCTTGGGGGTCTTGAAGAGGAGATGGGACAAGCACCCAGCACTTTTTCCTGCCACTGGCAGGGGGTTGGACTTGATGATCCTTTGAGGTCCCTTCTGACCCTAGCATCTGTGAACCTATAAACAATTAAGTGTACAAATATCAGAGGATAGATTGATGACAGGCCATATCTGCTCACTAAGACAAATAGTTTAGAAACTATGGGAATATAACCTAAGCTTACATATTCTGTTCGTAGACTTCCAGAAAGCCTATGATAACTTCTAGTAATCCTATGATAACACACACACAGAGAAAGCTTGTGGGCCTTACTATCTGAATTAGGAATTCTCAATAAACTGATTGAACTCTTTAAATTTGCATGCATGTATCGAGAATCAGAATTAGCACCTATGGAAGAAAATCTGTCCCCTTCTCAATTAGAACTGGACTGAGAAAAGGCAATGGCCTATCTCTGATCCTATTCGACTTGGCAATGCAAAAAGTAACCAGGAGCATAAATAACACGAGGGGCCAACTTCAACTCAATGGAGAGAATAAAGTCCTCACATGTGCTGAAGATATAGTTCTCATAAGTGAAAATATGAATGATATAGAAGCTCTGCATACTTGACTAATGAATAATGCAAAGGAAATTGGGTGACAAGTGAACATGGACAAAACACACTATCTGCTGGTAAATAGGACAGCAATAAATCAAGGGCCTAAGCAACTCAGAATAAAGCAAGTGACCCACTTCAAGTATTTTGGTTCTCTCATAGTGTGGGATGTTAATAGGAAAGAAGATTTCATAGATTTCATAGACATCAGGGCTGGAAGGGACCTCAAGAGATCATCGAGTCCAGCCCCCTGCCCAAAGGGCAGGAAGTCAGCTGGGGTCATAGGATCATAGATATTAAAGGAAGAATGGAAGCAGGAAATAGAGTCTACTTTGCATTGCACCAGCTCCAGTCATCCAAGCTCATGCCAAGAAAAATTAAGCTTTAAGTCTATAAAACCATAATCAGGCCATTTGGCAGTCAAACCCTGGTCCTCTTATAAGCAAAAGAGATATTACTAGCCCATTATTTTGAAAATGAGATTTTATGGAGAATCTTTGGAGCACGGTATGATCCCATAGAGCAAGAACATTGTGCAAGAAAAATAATGAGTTATATCAATTGTACAGGACTTGTGGTGCTAAATTATCATCATCATCATTACTATTACTATTACTATACCAAGGAATGACTGTCTGGTCTGCAGCACTGCAGAAAAAGACTTGTGGGCTATAGCAGATCACAAACTAAATACAGGTCAACACAGTACTATTTGTTCAAAAAGGCCAAGAGCATACTGGGATGCATAGGCAGGACGTTATTCTTCCACTTTACTCAGCACTGGTATGGTCTTGCCTGGAGAACCGTCCCTGTTTTGGACAGCATGTTTCAAGAGACGTAGATAAAATTACAGGAGTCCAGAGGAGAAGAACAAAAATAATGAGAAGTCTGGAAAACGTAATATAAAGGAGAGGTTAGATGAACTGGAACTATTTAGTCTGGAGAAGAGGGCATGGAGGGAGGATTTGATATTGGTTTGCAAAGGCAATAAGGGGTCGTTATAGAGAGGACAGTGGTTGGCAGTTCTCTGTGCCTACAGACGAGAGGATAACAAGTAACCTAGGTTTCAACAAGGGAGTATTAGACTGGGTATTAGGAAGACCTTTCTAACTATGAGAGGGGCTAACACGGGGAACAAGTTACCTAGAAGGGCTGTGGAGTCTCCATCACTGGACATTCATAATTGCAATTTAGACAAATTCTTGTGTGGGGTGATTTAGACAGGGACAATCCTTTCTTGAGCAGAAGGTTTGCCTCGGTGACCTCCTGAGATCCTGTCCTGGCTATTTTTGTATCATAATTCTATGCTCCTGGGTTTGTTCTCCTGATCAAGGTTTCATTTGAAGGGAGCACTAGGAAAGCATATGCCGGCATTGCCTATTTTATTTCTCTCTTCTACACCAGTGAAATCTTTAATTACTAGGCATGTTTAGTGGTCACACTTCACCAGCAGTATATTCACCTTCAGCAAAAGTAGCATTGCTTTCTGTATCCAGCTCTAATCCCCAGCTTTGATCACTGGGAAGAAGTTAAGAAAGGGTAGGAAAGACTAAAGCATAATAGGAAACCTGACATGACACTCAAATTCTTTCCAAATGAGATTCAGGGAGATCTCTGTGGACAGTTCAGTTCTAATGTTATAAGACTCAGCATAAGGAGAAAAAAATATGTATCCACTAGATAATAACCTTTTACTCGGAGAGACAGTAATCCTAAGCAAATTTTAGTCAAGCGCTAGCCAAACTAATCTGGCTTGACACCAATAATAAATTGTGCAAATTCATGTGACCTTCATCATTCTTATTTTGTATTAAATGTCATCTTGTGAGGTGATGCATGGATGAATGGTGCAATATGATAGATAGCATGAATTATTGTCCACTAATAGATTCTGTTAAAACATGTCTCATCTCCCTGGGTTGGTCCTTGAGGGAGCTAGCCAAAATTATTTCTTGGCAGCTTCTAAAAAGCATAGGAACAAGAAAACTTTTTGTGGGGAGGAACTGTCTATAGTTTGAGGTTTCCAAACTCTTGCATAGCCCCTTGCTTTTGTTGGCCGGGCTTGTCCCGTGGTCGCACCATGAGGATGCAACGGTTGGCATGTGGGTGCAGCTCAGCAAATGTCAGTTGGCAGAAGCTGGGGACTTTGCTCCATGAGGGGAACAGTTCATCTGTGGGAGGAGAAAGAGCAACCCAACAGTACTGGTACCTCTTATCCAGGCTTTTAAAGAAGGTCATGATCAACCCCTTTACTGATATTAAAAGCCAGTGTCTAGAAGAGACCTGGCTGTGTCCTACATTGCAGCCCCAGTGCTATTAAATAGTAAGGGTGTTTAATAATAGCAGATAATAATGACAGTAAATATTAGAGCTGACTGAATAGTGTCACTTGCAAAATCATCCTCATTCTTGCTCTTCTGCTGACTGACCATCAGCTTATCACCATTTCCTTAAAATTAATCATTACTGAAAATGAGATGATGACACTTTCCGAGCAGAAAATATAAAACGGCTGGGGAAAAAAATGACTATTTTTAACGCATGCATAACTGATGTGAGGAACATACTGCTGCATAAGGCTTGGAGTTTCGAAGGACTCAAGGGGAGAAAAGAGTTGAAGATGTTTATTTTGACAGTGGGTTTTTTTTTAATTGTTTCATTTCAGTTTCGGTGTATTTTTTGAAGGAAAATGATTGCTTTTGTTTCATGATGCTTGTCAATCAGGAACTGCTTGGGTTTAGAAAGAAATATTTGCTGCTTTGAAAGTATGCCTCTTATTGTTTTAGTGAAGTCTTGTGGCACTGATCAGCATTAGAAGGAACCAGCTGCAGCTACTAAGATGTGAACTTATGGCTTGTATGTACTTTGCCATTTGCAAACCTCTCAGCCTGCAGTGCCCCGATGTGAGGGATAGGATGCACGCCAAAGATTCACACGGAAGGACCCACCGATATTACTGAAAGCATTCTTAACATTTGGTGAAATTCATATTTTTAGTATAGGTAACTTTCCATATGCCCTGTTCCACGATTCTGTATTTCTGATAGAAATAACTCTCAACCTTAGATATGGCTAGAACCGCTGACATATGTAGAGCAAAAGTGACATTGGGACTAAAATGGAGGTTACTGAAGAAATATGGTCAGTACCTAGTAGGACTCGATGATCTCCAGAGGTCCCTTCCAGCCCTAATGTCTATGAAATCTATGAAATCTATGAATTCCCCTTCCTTCTTCATCTGAGCCCTGGTAACTAGACATTTCCTTTGGCTTAGGCTCTGCTGTGGGGCTGCTGCTCAAACAGTGATGACGGTGGTACAGCAGCGGGACCCCGGTACCAACACAGCTCTGCCAACAGAAGGAAGCTTTCTGTCGCTGAAGGTAAATCAGCAGAAGCTCTGCTAGCAGAAGCCGTTGTCTTCTGCCAGTACAGCTGCACCCACCCTTCAGGTCTGGTTGGCAGAGCTATATCCGCCCGCCGAAGAACTGTTCGCTATAGACGAGACCTTTCTTGGGTAGTGTGCCTGGAAAGATCACCCAGCTCCTGGAACATGCTAATGTACCCAGTCTGTGGGCAGTGGTAGGTGGGTGTTTGCATGCAAAGGTCTGATGTGGGGAGCTGGGGTTCAAGCAACACATTCAGGGAGATTGCCAGATTGTTTTTGGCAGCATCTAAATCCACAGGCACAGCGAACTGGCTGGAGGATGATGGGAACCGGCTGCACCGATTCCAGCTCAGCAGCTAGCATGTGCAGAGCTAGTGTGGGCATCTCTGTGCGATACGCAGGCAGTGTATTTTCCCTCAGGGTGGCTTCTCCTAGGTAACTATCTTCACATCCAAACTTTCCAGCTTTGTTCCTCAGAGCAGCTAGTCAAGCTGGATCTGGACCACAGAAGCAGGGGTTCTCCTTTACTAACATGGGTGTTCTCCACTATCTCAATTCAAGCACGCATCCTTTTGCAGTGAAGGTGTGATTTAAGTTTAGAGAATCCCAGATTAGGCACTGCCAATAATCATAGAAAATTAGGGTGGGAGGTCATCTAATCCAGCCCCTTGCTCAAGGCTAGTGACCTGTCAAGGAGAGTGTGTCGTGGGAAGCAGAACTGACATTGTGAACAATATCCGGCCCTGTGTCAGCCATGTCTTGCACTTGCAAGTGCTTCAAGGGCCTTTGCTAGGCATGGTGCAGGCTGTAGAAGCACGGTCGTTCAGACCTTACTCTGTGCCGTGATGGATGTTGCAGACGCCGCAGCTTCTACCATATGCAGATGACATTCAATGAGCAAGTACCACTGCCTTTATGAAAAGCACCTGCATCAGATCTGTACCTTTTAGTAACAAATGACCATGGATGCATATGGCCCTGCATCAGAAGACACCCCAAACTTACTAAGGTTTGGAGGAGTTCAGTGGGCCCCACATCTAAGTTTAAAGAGAAAGGGGGCTGTCTACTAGAAAGGCAGAAACTTTCAGAGTCTTTCCAAGCCAGCCCAGAAACCTCCACTGTATTTTCAAGGGAGGGAAAAAGAAAAGCCAATATTGCTTTTTAGCTTTAATTAAAAACAAAAAAAAAAATCCAACAATTTTACATTCTTAGGAAGATGGGGGTGGTGGGGAAGCAAATGGAGATGATGCTTTCTTCGCATGAGGCACAGCTGAGCAGGGATACCAAAGCTACTTCTGCATCACAGGTGACCCCTCAACTAGAAAGCAGTATAGTCACGTATGGATGCTGCCTGGTTCTGCAAGTCACGGTGGTTGCTTTCAGCCGTGCAAAGTGCCACCAGACACAGTTCTTTGGGTAGATGCAATACAATAGACCAACTAAATACTTGGAAAAATTGTTCTTTACAAGTTTGCAGGCACACACGGTGCCCAAAAGCTTGCAAAGAACAATTTTCCAGCTATTTAGTTGGTTTAATAAAAGATATCACATGTACCCAAAGAATCTTGTCTGCCTATGTCCTTAGACCAACACAGCTACAACCAAGAACTGTAACTGCTACCAGACTGCACTTTCCTTCTCCACTTCCCTGGTGCAGAGTCCTGAGCCTGTTTCCCATGGCTGGAGATGACAACGCCAGATGGGATTAGGGATCTGGCCATTAAAGGAGAAACTTTCTCTGTTTCTCCAGTTCGCGCTGGCAGATTTAGGCCTAACAGCGCAAGAGGATCACCAAGTACAAGGGAAATATCAGGTGACTTAGAGAGACCTCTGCCAGATCCCCCCTCTCTGCTGTGGGTGCTCGTGGTGGGCTAAACCGTGGTTCTTCCCTATGTGATGTATGAGACATTTGAGGTCATTCTCAGCCAGTGTAACTTAAAGAAATATTTAGGCTGCAGTAAACCGGACTGGAGGACCGGATAAATGAGCATCCAGCCCAGGCTGAGGGATGTTCAGAGGTTCCCGTCTCACCCCGTGTTGAGCTGCGATGTGCGTTCCTCAGCCATAACACATTTGAGCCATTTTCTTTTATTCATCTGCAGAAACACTATGTACATTTTAAGTACCGTATAAATAAAACATCACCCTGATACCAATAATTATATTATTCAGAGCTCTCCTGCTGTACATTTAACTAGCATTCCCTGTCACCTCAGGGTTTTAATTCCTTCTCCAATCAGGGTACCAGGGAAATGTGTTTGCCATCTTTATCCACACAACTGCACTTTAATTGGATGTCACGGAAGGCAGATGCAGGGGCCCAAGCATATTCCTCCTGAGCAACCATCAAAAATTTGGCTAAGTGTTGAAATCGGTGAAGGAACGATGCATGCGCTCTGCAGTGACACCAGCTTGTCTGGGATAACAATATTAAACCAGGTAAATTTTGCTACAGATGTATCATTACCTTGGGGGAATGGCTGTGTAATTTGATAGACGTTTTTCCTTGCTTCAGCCTTATTCTTTATCTATCTCCCTTTTTTATTTTTTTATTCCAGCTCCCCATGTCACTCATTTTTTTTAAATCCTTGAAAATGATTATTTCAGACACGTTGGAAAACTATTGAAGAGACATGTTTATTTCCCAAATACATTTCTCCCACCACCCATGTCTGTACTCTCTCTCTGGGTTGATTTGACACTACAACAATACAACCCGGAGCAGAATGATACAACTTGATTGCTACAGCAGATAAAATAATTATAATACAACTATTGGAAGTGCTGGTGCTGTGGTGTAGCAGGAGTATTGTCAGCACAAAATTACTTCTATTGGGCTCTAAAATCAGCACCTCGACTTATACCTTTTTGATTGATGGGTATATGGAAAACAGAGTCAGGTTTTTAATAAACTGTTCAGCATGCCAACTCTAATAAAAGATACAGGCACCATCTCACTGATTTATTCAAATGCTTTTGGTGCCCCAAAATCCTGAAGGTATAAATATGTGAACTGAAATATGATTATTATGTTATTTGTATTCCAATATTGCCTTGAGGGACCTCCCTGGAGATTGGGCATTGGTGACACGTAGGGGGTGAGATCAGCCATACACCCCCTGAGATCAGCTGTGCACCCCCTGGAAGTGCCAGACATGAAACCAGATGTGCAATTCTGGTTTCGCTGCTGGCTCGACAATTGGCCCCTGGGGGACCACCCCCATTGGCGATCTGGTGCCCCCCCCAGACTCGGGAGGCACCAGTCACCCATGAGATTGGGGCCCCATTGTGCTGGGCCCAAACACTGCTTGAAAGAAATTATAGTCTTTGTATAGATGATGAAGCCTGGGAAGGATACCAGAGATGCAGAGAGATGAAGGGATGTACCCAAGGGCATGCAGCCAGTTAGTGGCAGAGGCAGGGATAGACTTTGGGTTTCTTGACACCAGCGTAGGGCTGAAGCTTTGGTAAATCATTGCCTTATAGTTAATTCTAGCACAGGGCAAAACCCAGAACTCATTCAGTAATTTATTAGATATATATGCTTCCGTCCATGGGAATCACTAGCATGTCTTAAAATCCAAACCCCCTGTTTCCCGTGGAGAAGGAGCTCTGTGTGGTTGCAGGCTTGGCTTTCTCAGGAAGCAAAATGTTTCCATTGCTTTTTCTTTCCCTTCTGTGCTCTTTCCACCCTCCAGTGTCAAAATCATAGAAACCTAGAAAATGAGGGTTGGACTCAGGAGGTGACATCTAGTCCAACCCCTGCTCCAAGCAGGACCAGCCCCGACTACATCATCCCAGCCAAGGCTTTGTCTACCTGAGTTTTGAAAACCTCCAACAAGAAGACTCCACCACCTCTCTGGGTATCCTGTTCCAGTGTTTCACCACCCTCCAACACCACCCTGAGACTAAACTGGAGCTAAGTTGTGGCTCTGATTTAGTCTCACAGGGCTATTTTTAACCCTTTATTTTAATACTTTAGAGAGTGCATGGCACAGATGTACTTTTCTTAAAGAGCCAGCAAGTCTAGTGAAGCAAGTCCAGTCCAGCTAGACCTCATTAATAGAGTGGGTATGCATCTGAGACTAAGAAACAGGGAAAGAGTAAGGGGGAATGAAGGCAAGTAGGTGTCTGCAAGGTGTTTCTGGGAAATGGCAGCTATTTGGGGCCTGGTAGGAAAGCCTGAAGGAGTGGGTCTTGGGGGAGATGAGATCTGATGAGCTTTCCCCAGAAGGCTGTGAGGACAGCAGGACGCTGGCTGCCAGCTTGCCCTGAACTGGAGCTGCAGGCTTGGGAGCCAGTGGGGTGGGTGGGGAGACAGACCGGCTGGTGTATCTCAGCTGGCACCAGAGAGAGGATGAGAGCCAAGGAGCCTAGCTGTTCATCAGCCCAAGAGAGAGGAGACAGTTCCCAAGCTGAGTGTGGCTCACGTGTTGGAAAGAGCAGGCAAGTATAGTGGTTGAAAGGGGCTTTCACAGAGCAGCAGGGAGATGCCACATCTGTGATATGCAGGTAGCTGTACTGCATTTGGGATTTCTAAAGGGCTTCCCTGCAGGAGCTAGGGCATTGATCCTCAACCAGAGTGCCTTGAGATGGTTGCAAAGGTGATGCAGCACTCGCATGGTTAGGTGGGCCAATGTGATTCACGCCATCAACCCAGAGATTTCAAACAGGAATCCATACCATTAAAAACCTTCTGACCTGTTGTGATCTTCCTGAGTTCTTTTGAACACACAAAAAAATGCTTTATTTACTTTTCTGTACTTAAAAAAAAAGAGTGAAAAGAAAGCTGGCATTTTTTGGGGGGTGCCTCTTAAAAAGTTTGAAAACTTCTGGGATAGGGGAATAGTTCGTAGCTATGCTGGCCTAAGGACATAGGCAAACAAGTTTCTTTGGCTAAATCTGATCTCTTTTCTTGGACCAACTCAAATAGTTGGAAAAATTCTTTTTTGCAAGCTTTTGAATATAAATACCCGTCATCAGGCTGAGGAAGCATCTGCAGTTGGTCTCTGCTCTTCCTGGAAACCAAAGGGTGGTATGCATGTAAGGGGTAGGAATGTATGGGATAGGAGAACAAAGGGACCTTGTGGAGGGGCTCTGAAGCCTTTTTTTAGTTTCAGATGATAAAAGTCTCACTTAAGGTAATCCTGGGGTAGTCTGTCCTCATGCCTTGGCATTAGCTGGTTCCCCAAAAGCATTGAGAGGGGTCAGAAGGCTTAAAGCGGTGTCAGTGAGGGGCAACACAAGGAAAATGAAGACTGCATCCCATCGGTACAGCACCAGGTTTATTGTTGGGGAGTGATAGGGGAATTCGAGTTGTCAACCAGGGTTCAATGGGGTCAAGAGGAGATTTTCCATTGACATCAGTGAGTGCTGGCTCAGGTTTTTATTTCCCAGATGTCTTGCCTTTGTATGAGTGACATGAAAATCCACCAACCACACAGGCTCAAAGGGGGAGTGAGATTTTTGGCCATGCTAATGCTCCCCTTGCTGCTGAACCTAAGAGCGTTGCTGAGAATCGCGGCCTGTGGGTTTGCTCTCGAGATAGATGGAGAAAGAGGCAGGGTGTAGGCATAGGGCTTCTCTGAGCTGGTTATGCTGCCTAATTTCTGCGTAGGCAGCGTGTGCTTGCAGGGGACTCAAATCCAGCAAGGAGGTGATGTGGACATGGCCTCTGAGCGGGAGCTAAATCATTAGTGAACTCTGCAATAGCGAAATTAATGTAAAAATTTAATGTGATCTTACCTGCTACTTAAACCCATAACTTACACCTGGCATGTGGGCAAGCAGGCCTTTCTACTAACCAAAGCTGGCCTTTATACTAATTCATATCAAGTGAAGTCCGGCCTGACATTTTGCAAAATTTAGGATTATTTAGTCACGGAAGCAGCAGAGTGGAGTGAATTTAACTGATGCATTGAAGATATAAAGGCTGTAATAAAAGCCAGTCAGTCCCTGCTTTCTTATGCTGTCTTGTAATTAAAGAACAAGAGGTCACCGAAGCGAACAGCAGGTAAATTTAAAACCAATGGAAAGAAACACTTTTTTCACCCAGCATTTAGCCAGCCACTGGCTTAGATGGCAGCTGAGGTCAGAGTTAAGCCTGGTAGCTAGATTTTCAAAGATGCTGGGTAGTTTTATGATCATTTATAACATTTCTAGTTTTACCTGCTATGACTGGAGTAGTCTGTCTTCATGCCTTGGTATTAGCTGATTCCCCAAAGGGGTGAAGAGAATTTGAACTTCCTCCATATATAGCCGCCATACATGTGCCCAAATGCTGGGGGGTTTTTGTTTTTCTTTTGGTGTCTTCTAAAGCAGCAGCAGCATGGCAGGTAATTGATACTGATCTGATGGAGCAACTTCTCTATTCCTTTGATTATGCTAGAAGGACACATTTATTTGCAGCCAGGCTTCCTAGTCACGATCAAAACTACAATAGGAAAAAATATTTCCAGTGAGATAAAAATGCTGCCGGGGGGGTGGGGAGCAAGGACTATATTTTATTTAGATGTTTTCAGAGCATCAGCACAAGCTATTGACATCTAATGTCAATTATAGCATTCTTATCCAACAATTATATCAACCGAAAGATGGGGGGGAAGGTATGTCTCAGACTTGGATCTGACAGTATAATTATGCTTGGTATTTTTGAAAAAATGTTGTTGCAACCAAGTAAATAACAGTGGGCGACAGGGCTACAACTTGAGAGGCTTATGCCATTTTTCCTCCCTTTTATTCTACTCCTGAAACATATAGACTACCATTGAACTGGTGAATGAATGTGTGCAACTTGAATTGACACTAGGAGAATAAGCTGCCAGCGCAGTACATTTGGTAGCAGTATATACCGAGGTGTATTTTTAATTGGCCACGTTCTCAGACCATTAGTCATTCCCAAATTGGTTTCCCATTTTAATTCAGAGTTATGTTCTGTGTTTGATCCCAGTGCTCTTCTTTCTATCTCCCATATTGGCACTTAGGCTTGAACCAAGGAAGTCACAACACAGTTAAAAACAGTGGGTATATACCACCTCTGGCCTTCCCTCCTCAGCGCAATAAAGCTAATGGCATGGGAATGAAGGATTTCCACAAGAAAAGTGCAATTGCTTGAAACTTGAAGGTGTGAACATAGATTTCTGTCTGGATGAGGTCGAAGAGGGTCCTGCAGATGCGGGCCTTACACCGTTCAGGCTAGTCTTCATTAACAGGCTCAACTTCAATTCTTTTTCCTTCTGTAAAAGATCTTGCAGTACTAACGGACTGAACATGCAGCACAATCGCTGTAAGAAGAATGAGCCTGGCATGGGGAAAGCAGGGTCACAGACGAGTCCCAGCTGGTCCCGATAACAAGGCTGGGCCTGGTTGCTGACTCCTGAGTGTCCTCAGCTGGTCCCCATTACAGCACTTGCTATGGCTGCTGCATGTAACCCTTGCAGTGCTCTGTGGGCTCAGAAAAAGATGGTTTTCATATCCTTTGCAGACCTGATTCCTGTCTGTTTTATACTCTTTGTCTTCCTGCTTTCTCTGCCTAACTCCTGTTTGCAGCTTTGCAGAGCCTAAATCCTCTGTCTCCCTCCTGCCTGAATCCAAGCCTGCTCCTCTGAACAATCCCCAAGTTGAAAAAGGAGGCTGGAGATGACTCAACAGCACTAATTAGACCACAAATATCCAGGGGATGCTATATTCACTCTTTCTCTCTAAAAAAGAACAGGAAAAAAACGCGGCAGGGGACACAAATGTTTTCTTTTTATTCCTTGTGGCTGAAACTGAAGTGGGAGAGCAGGGTTCAGTTCTTGGCACCAACTTTTTGGGGCACCCTGTGCAGGTCTGTCTGGGTTTGACCCACAGCCCATTAAATGCAGTAGTGTTTTGCTGGGGGACTTTGAGCTGGGCACTTACTTTGAGCTCACCTTCTCTGTGCTGTTACTTTACTTTGAGCTCACTTTCTCTGTGCTGTTATTCCCCATCAGTGAAATGGGCATAATGACACTTCCTTTAGCTCTGTGTTTTCAGTCTAACTCCCCTCTGAGGACATTGTCTTAAGTCTTTGTAAAAGCCTAGTGCCCTGGGGAGGTGAGTAGGAGGAGGTCCTGAACTTGCCTGAAGCCTGTAAGTGCTCCTGGAGTCTAAGTCATAATAACGATATGTGAAAAAAAAGGAAAAATGAGAAGAGGGATATGAAAGTGACTCTCAATAGTGTATTTGTGGGGTTTTTATCTTCATTCCTAAAGAGCATTGAGCTTGCATGACACATGACCCCCAAATGTTGCAGGCTGAACAAAAGGTGCTTTTTGGAGTCATTATTATTTCAACACTTCTTTAAAAAAAAAATCCAAACACCAGAGCTTTCTTCTCTCCACTTTCTGATGAGTCAGAGAGTTGGGAATCAGGCGAGAACCCTGCACTGGTACATTTATTTGATCCTGCAAGAGTTTCAAGACCATATAGCCCACAAATTTCTTTCTCTGCTCTGATGCCTCCATTTATGCAACTTGAAAACAAAGAGTTTCATTTTACAGCTTTTAAATGATCCTCCCAAGCATTTCTTCTCATCATGCATCTCCTCATTGCTCCAATGTTTTCAGTGTTGCTACCATTTGTCTGCATTTGTTTCTGATTTCATATTTATGAGCTCAGCTACAGCTGGCTTCACAGCAGCCCCCTTCACTTCTCTCCTTCCTGGTAGAGAAAGCATGCACAAAGAAAGGGAAGAGAGGAAAGTCCTATTAATAACTGAAACTGTCCTGGGCCAAATTTGGTCTTGCTTTGAGCAGCTTTAGTGATAGCCAAAGACTTGGATCCTTTTATTCCAAGGTAGGATTGGGCCTCTTGTTGCAGACTCGCTTTCCTTTTGAAACCCACATAAAACAACAGAATCATAGAGAAGTAGGACTTGAAGGGACCTCCTGAGGTCATCTTGTCCAACCCCCTGCCTGAGACAGGCTCATCCCATACAACCATAATCTCAACTCTTCGTAAAAGTACTCCCAAACCCTGACAGCACACAAGACATAACACCCTAGCCTGCCACAGACGAAGAAGGGAAACCAAAGCCCTGCCTCTGTAAAAAATTGTTAATAAACCCTCAAGAGATCCCAGGTAAAGCCGTGGTCCCCACTACAGAGGAAAGCAAAAGCTCCCACAATCCATACCAATCTGACCATGGAGTAACACTTCTTCCTCCAGTATGGTGATCACCATGACCCTGAGCAGAGGGGCAAGATCCGCTAGCCAGAAAACTCTGGTATGTATAGCAGAAAGGTGGGGAGGGGGAAATCAGTAAAGCCCAGAAGCATTCAAAGGCAGGTGCCATTTTCTCCAGGGGGAATAGGACTTCTGGTTGAACCCGGAGATCAGGGACCACAGGGACTTCCAGGTCTGGATGGCACAGAGGGTGCACCTGGGAAGGTGGCAGCTCTGGATTTTGCAGGTGCAAAAAGAGTTCCTGGTGAAATGTTTGGTGCTGAAAGGCACCGATGCTGATGAATCCCCACAGGATTATGACATTCACGTTAACAGGAATGAGATTACATGCATTTCCTTTGTATGCATATACACTCCCAAAACCCAGGTGCCCCATCTTTTCTGGGCCTGTTTGGCTCTACATGGTGGTAGGTTCTGAATGTTGCCCACAACCCTTAAGGCATTTGGGTTGTTTTGGTGCATGGTGGAGATTTTTATGATTATTCTTTAAACATGGAGCTATGATGCCTTATTTAAAGGGAGGGCAAAACATTATACCAGTGAATATGTGTGAGGACGGAGGTGTTTGTATTGGCAGAAGGGAGGAAGACTGAAGAGACAGACATTCTGGTAAGGAGCTTAAAAATTGAACCGAGTTTCTAAAGCACCTCAGACTGTGCTGTGAACCCAGTGAAGGGAGAGCTCACCGAAAGTCATGCATGTGTGCATTGGATATTTGAAGTTGTGGGGTCAAATTCCACTGCATCGGTTGGGTGTTCAGTCAGGTCAGGCGAAGTCTGCTACCTACAACAGATGGTACTACATGCTGCTGTCAACGCTGAGAGCTGGGTGGTGGGAAATAACCAAGCCAAATAACTATAGTGCCAAGAGCTTTGGGAGGAGAAGAAACGCAGGGAGGAAGTTAGTCCTTACCCCTGGTGAAGTAAATGCCACCTAATGGCAGATGCCATGGCAGGGTGGATTGGGATCTCCAGCCTTGGTTGGCCACCAGTCTAGGAGTGGAGCCTGGAAAGGTGGATGGATGGAAGATCTTTCTACCGGCAGCTCCTGCAGCCAACCTGGCTCCGAGTGTACTGGCTTCTGCCTTTCTTTTGGGATCAACCAGCTAGTCTGAGAGATGGTCTTTGATATATGGGCAGTTCAAGTGTCCCCATATCAATTGCCCAGGCCATTGCTGCCAAAACTGTTGGGTGTGTAAGGGGGCTGAAGAGCTTAAGTACAATTCTGTTCCACCCTACTTGAGTCCCTGAAAAGCGGGTCGCGTGAAAGGTGTGTGGGGTCTCTTCTCTTCTCACTGCTTTCTTATGACTTACTTCTAAGGGTAAGAGAGTGCATTATAGGAGTGGATGCATAAATGGATTTTCAGGACCTGAATGGAGTGGAGTAGCATCAGACTTTCAGTGGATAAATCCACGTAAGCACCTACTTGGTGGTATAGACTCGGTCCCTTTCTGTTTATGGTAACAAGGTTGTTGTCACTGAAACAAATATCCTCTGCCTTTCGGGGTGTAAACTCTTGAAGCTGGAGCACTTTGCTGTCTTGGGTTCTGAGCAGCTGTCCTGCCACTCGGTTTACTTAAAAAAAAACACTTTAAAATGATAAATAACTATAAGTAGATAATTATTTTCTAAACTAAGTTATAGTGGGGGAGGATGGGGAAAGAATCTCACTTTGTCTCATTTCCAGGGAAGAATTATTCTCCTTGCTGCAGGGTTTATGGGGTGAAAACCTTTGCCCTACAGGGAGTCAGGCCAAGTCATTCTAACTGTCTCATTCAACTTTAAATCCCATGCATGTGTTGGTTTGGTGGCAGCATGAAAGATATCTGCACTAACGTTGGAAAGAGCTGCGCTATCAACACAATACATCCATGTTCTCCTTTAGGCTATGTAGACTCCAGTATTTTAGTTAGTGTGTATAACCAGCTTGAGGTATCTATGCACGGAGCTGTGCTGGGCTATATGGGCACATACCTTATAATCCCACTTCAGTTACCCTGATGTGCATTATACTTTACTGGCCTTCCTAGCCATTGCTCATACTACTCTATATTAAGTCTAAGCTCAGGCCTCTCCATTCTCATGTGAACAGGTTCATTCCCCACCACTAAAGAGTTCAGTAGTGCATTGTGACTATTTTGACCAGGTGTCTAACATCATTTGAGATATCAGTGATGCCCTACCTAGGTCCCCCATGCATGGATTTAGTCACCAAGCCCATTGCAGTCCAACTTCTCCTTTGAGTCCCTGCTAGCTTAGTCTCCAAAGTGCCGTATGCTTGAGGAGACCTCATTTCTCCTAACAGAGCTACACGTCCAACATTGGTTTTAGATGTGAACCTCTAATCTGAACTTAAAACTCTTCATCTTGGGGTGTAAGTCTCCCCAGTACAAAAGGTCTTAGGAGTTTAAATATAATATTTAATGTGTGAGTTATCCATTTCTCCTGCCCTCCTTTTATTGTAGTGCAGTGTCTTGCTTCAAGCAAAGGGAGACCTTTTCCAGCGCTGTAGCAATGAAGTTTGGCACCGGGAGCAAAGCCGGGAGCAGCAGACCGCCCTTGCCCCGTGCACAGATCCAGGGTGCCCCCCACTTTGCTACAGCACTGGCCTTGTCGGGGTGCAGTTAACTCTGTCAGCATAACTTCTTTCCTTCTGTGCGCAAGCAGATGACCTTGCCCTGATATCTGCTTGTTAGTTGACATTAGTTGATATAGTTCTTCAGGTATTTTTCTCCTTGTGTTTGCTACTTGTCACTCTAAATTCATGCTGAGATGGCTGGGTCTGGTTGGTCACTCTGAATCACAAAGGTTATTTATTTCGTTGTTCTGCGAAAATTAGAGCTGGGTTTTAAAAAAGTGGGAAACTGTGAATAATTGGTGGGGTTGATGCATGATTATTTTAAAATGAAGGAAGTCGATGACTTTTGACTAATTCTCAATTTTCCTCCCCTAAAATCCGTTATCTGTCAAAACAGGATGAAGTTTTCAGGAGAATTTTGGTTCAAATCAATCCTGCTGATATCCCAATTTATCATTTTATGAATGTCAGAATTTGAAATAAAATACCAAGGTGATGACGATACAGGATGACTGAGTTTTGGGTGATATCTTAATTAATAAAGTGATAAGAAGCTCTCTGGATCCTCTGAAGAAGTGCAAAATGGAAACAATGGTCAATAAAATCTGATTTTTTTGTTTGCTTTTTTTTTAAGGGACACCTTTTCAGCAGTGAGCAGGATGTATTGCAGAATGAATGTATTTTTAGATTTTAATGCCCCTAGAGTAGAAAGCACTGGAAAACTGGTGGCATAACTGTCCCCATTCTGGCATAATTTGTGATATGTAATGTGTTGATGAAAATTCAGCGAAGCAGAGAGGATGATAAAACATGGCTAAATGACGCGGAGAGTAAATATTTGGGTTGGTATCTGATTGCCTCATATTTTAAATATTTTGATACATGTTCCTTGACTTCCGGGTGGGAACCTGTGGCTGCTAGCAGATTCCTGTACAGAAATGCCTGCAAGCCGGCATTAGAATGATGGGTCTATCTTGCAGCAGTCAAGGTACGTTGCCTTTGTCATTGGTGCTCTTGGCACTTGGAAAAATAATTGTTGTTAATTAAATTTCATTTCAGTGATTTAAAAAAAATACTCCCTACTCATGCCTGTTACCTTGATTCAGGATGAGGCAATCGGTCTTCTTTCAGGACTCATAGATGGAGGACCTAGCTCAGTTTCCAGGAGCTGCTTCATTGACAAAGGGACGTTCTTTAAGGGCGCATCTACATGTTTAGGTATTGCACATTAAGTTTAGTACCTAAATTGTGAGATAGTAGGAAAAGGCACATTAGCCTATTTTAATGTGCAATAGCTAAAGGGCACTTTTTTGTGTGTGATGTTTTAATGCACATGAAAATAGGCTAATGCACATTAAAGTGCATGTGTAGATGCACCCTAAGTGTGTTTCCTCTAATTCTTCTCACCTTCACCCCTCCAAGCTTTCCACCTATCCACCTTGCATAGCAATCTAGGCCCCAGACCAGGAAAAAACAAAAAACATTCAAGCTGTGGGTGAATTCAGGTGGGGAATATTCCTCTGGCTACCACTAAGCATGTGCTTAACTACTTTGTTGGATTGGAGTCGAGGCCACAAATATGAAATGTAATTTTTCATCCTACCACTGCCAGCAACAGGATGCTGGACTGGATTTACCTTCACCTATAAGTTATTCCTATATTCAATCCACTCAGAAATTACCGTGAGAAAGTCTCTTTTAAAATAAGGATATTTCCCACTTTCCAGGAGTTTGTTCTCCTTTCATACCCTATTTTTTTCTTTAATTAAAATTCTCCTTTTTTTCCTCCGTTTACTTGTTCCTTAACTGCCCCTGATCTCATCTAGTCCTCACCCCATCTTTAACTGTTTCCCTTCTCTGTCTTTGACTGCTCCAAGCTGCTAAATTTTAAGTTGAAATGAAGCTTTTGAATCCTTAAGGATCAAATGGACAAGGGAAAAGAGATGACAAATAGAGCCAAACAAAATGATTTCCCACTGAAAATAAAAAAAGGCATTGTGTCAGTTCTGGAAGGTTTGGGGTAACACATCGGTTCCTTTGGGAGCGTTGTCAGAAATTGCTTCCTGAGGTCAAGGATGGGATTTTAGGCAGGCATAGATGAGGCGGAGGAGGTCAGGAGGTTATGGATCCAGATCAGGAGGATTAATTCTCACAATCTTTTGAAGAAAAATAGGGGCCCTTTCTTGGCCAACAAAAAAAACCCATCACGGATTGACTTGGTAACTTCTAGCATCTGCACAATTACTGAAGTTTCACTCCAAACACTGAGAAAATATATTTTTATTTTTTATTTTTTGTAACTAGGTCTTTCCTGGACACCTTAGAGGGCCTGCTACCTCTTCCCACCTCTGCAATGCCCGTGCCTCTCTCCGGGAGAAGCTCAGCCTACATCCCACCTGAAAGGCACACAATAAATCCTTCTAATTGGCATTCTGCCTGCATTTGATTTCTGCATGCTCAGCCCCAAGCCTGCTCACTCACTGCTTGCAGAAGGTGAGTGCGAAAAGCCGCAAGCTAATGAATCTCACACTCCACTCTTGTAGGAATTTGCATAGCTGCAGCAGTGATGGGAGGGCTGGGGAACAAGTGATAAATTCCATATCAGATTCAATGTGACTGAATCAGCCTGTTCAAGATCTATTTATCTTCTTTCTTCCTCGGGAAATATTCTAAAGCAAACTAATTTTTTTTTTTTCCCCATGGTGTTGGTTTGAATGTAACATAGGAAGTACCAGACTGGTGCAGAGTCCTGCAGCTGACATACCAGCTGCTGCAGGCATAACCACCTTATAGGCCAGGGACATCTTTACTGATATGCATGATTGGAAACTGGGCTAGACCTGTAACAGGACAGACGTTTGTCAAACAAAACCAATCTAGACCTGTAACGGGACAGAAGTTTGGTACACATGGACTGCTTAAAAAATGGTAGAACCTGGTCTAAAATTTGCCCTCCCCACCAAAGGGCCAATGTGTGTTCTGTTCACAGCTGATTTAAACTACGTTGCTTCCAGAAAACCACATAACTTAGACTGATTCTGCTTCAAGCTTTTTGAATGTCTGTACCTAGCCATAATGGGACCATCTACTCCTGAAATAACTCTCCTCCTGATGTTCAAGACGGCGAGATTGGCTAAAGCCCAGAAGAAATTTTACTATCTGTATAACCGGTCTGTTTCTATTCCTTAGTGCACAGGAAAGACCTGGTTACCCCAAAAAAATAAATAAATAAATCTCTTCTCAGTGTCTGGAGTGAAAACTCAGTAATTATGCAGATGCTAGCAGTTACCAAGTCAACTGTGATGTCTTTCCTCTGTGAGCCAAGAAAGGGCTCCTATTTTTCTTCAGGAGATTGTGATTATCAAGGAGAATGAATTAAGAAACGTTAGTCTCTTTAATGGTGGTCTGTCCCCTTAAGAGGAAAAAGTCCGCCCTGCTGAGATCCCAGCTGCAGGTCATTTGGTTAATAAAGAAGTGTCCCACTGGGAGGTTAAAACCCCAAGGGAGAGAGCAGAAGGGCAGCAAATGGTAAAGGAGCAATTTGCAAGCAGGAAGCAAGCTGTGAGCAGGACAACTTTGCTCTCAAGGAGGGGCCAGCCTCCTGGTTAGGATCCGAGCCAAAGGGCTCCCCTCCTAGCGCATGGGACAGGGCAGACAGGCTTGCTTTGACTTGTTGATTTCCTCATTTATTTGCTGCTTAAAGACTGTGTTTTATTTGGGAGGATTACCTGCTGAGCTCCTCAGTGAGCAAAACCCACCTGCATAACCCAGTGAGCTACGTGCCCGCTTACAGTATCCCTTCAGCATCCTTTCCAAAATGCTTGTTGTCTTTGGATATTTTCCCACATAACAGAGCAGAACAAATACAGTACAAACAGGATGTTGGCAGCCTTTAATAGTTAGGAAGGAAGTACCATGGGGCCGTGTGCTTTACTTGCATCCTTCATCTTTTTGGACCTCAAATTGCTTTACAAATTCGCTTAGGGAGAATCACTTTGCTGACGTCTGAAGTAGACTATGTTGGGGTCAGAGATACATCTATATAGATGTCCTAAAAAGCCTAGGCCCTACATACTTAAGGGACCACCTGCCTCCCTCTTCAGGTCCATCAGAAACCAAGGCTGGACGTCTTCTAGATGCATTGCAAGACCTTCTCCTTCCATCCAGCTTTCAGCAGGCGGGGTTAAAATCTGGGGTATTTTTTGTGCAATTTTTACTAGTTTCATTTTACTATTTATTTTCGCATTATCTCTGGCTTTATGGTTGGTTTTGTTGTTTTTGTAAGCTCCTATCAATCAGAGAAATAAATATAAATAAGTAACCAACAGGAAGAGCACCAACCACAGCCACGAAGGTCCTAAAATGGACATCTATATAATTGTCTCTACATCAGTCTTTCACTTTTTGTTTGCAAGCCTTCACTTTTAAACATCTGATGCTGCAGAGGCTCAGAGAGAGACAGCTGGTGCAGGGGGCTGGATCTGGTGATCTTCCAAGGTCCCTTCCAGCCTTACAGTCTGTGACTCTGTGAAACTGATGATAGTGCAGAAATGATCACCGGTGCATTCATAGAAATCACAGACAATGAGGTCTGAAGGGACCTCAGGAGGTCACATCTAGTCCAACCCCCTGCTCCAAGCTGGACCAGCCTCAGCTACATCGTCCCAGACAAGGCTTTCTCAAGCCAGTCCTTAAACACCTCCAAGGATGGAGAGTCCCCCACCTCTCTGGGTAACCTGCTCCAGTGCTTCACCACCCTCCTTGTGAGAAACATTTTCCTAATATCCAACCTCAACTTCCCTTGCTGCAGCTTGAGCCCATTGCTCCTTATTCTGTCGTCTGCCCCCACTGAGACCAGCCCAGCCCCATCCTCTTTGCAGCCTCCTGCAGGGAGGTGACGGCTGCTATTCAACCCCCCTCCATCTTCTCTTCTCCAGACTCAAATAGCCCAGTTCTCTCAGCCTCTCCTCACAAGTCAATTCCTAAAGGCTGATTTTATAAAGACTCTTGCATTTGCTTCATTTCTTGGAGTGGGTAATGCTGCCAATACACTTTTATCAGTCTTTTTGCAGGCAGCAGGAACAGATACTGCACCCTTTGCCCAATGTTTTCATTCTCAGACTGAACGATCTCAACCATATCCGGGTGCTGGCTTTGTGCGGTAATTTTTTTTTAGCTGAATGTGTCCATCTCAGAATGCCATCTATCTTCTCAACTTTTCCTTCCCTCCCACTCTCTCCTTGGTGTATTTTCTTTTTTGGTTTACTTTTCCATTCATCATGTGGCACTGTTGCATACTGCATCAGGGTATTAGATCAAACTGTCAAGAAGCTTCTGTCAGTTTTTTTTTTTTGGTTTTTTTTCCCTGAGCCCAGGTATTTTTAGTTGTCTGGTAATAAATTCACCCAGCTGGAAGTGAATAATCTGTGGCTGGGGTTGTCTGCTTGACACAGGTACCAGGTAGATGCAGCTTTGGTATCCAGAAGGTACACCCCTCCTTTACCAGACCTGTGCCAGGTTAGCAACGGGCTGAAAGGCTGCACTGCTCCCTTTATGATACTGCCTGGACTGGAAGTAGTGTAGATGCCTTAGGACAGTGCTATAGGTGGGCTAATTTGTTCTGCCTCTCCGCAGAGCTAATTAGGTCAGGTATAGTGTTACAAGATCCTCTCCACTGTTTCTGGTTGTGCAGGTAACATGTAGAGCTGAAAATGTGATGATAAACCAATCTGGTACAGCAGGTGAGAAGTTTTTCACATCACCAAAGAGTCCTTAATTGCAAAGCTAATACATTATGTTAGGGCCTGGATACATGACATGTTTGCATCCTGTAAATTATGACATCTTGACATCCTGTAAATTGGGTCAGGATGCAGAATGGACAGACAAGTAACTATCCTGGGGTAGCTGCAGGCATTATTGTGCACATCACAGACAGGGAGAAAGGGAGCAGGTATAACCTCTCGATTAAACTATTTCAGGCTAAGCTGCAGATGCATCGAACTTCCATCACTGTAGTTTGGGGGTTTTTGAAGTAATTCCACACTGGATTTGAATTAAGAGCATAAAAACATTAAAAAGTGCCATACGGGGTCAGACCAATGGTCCATGGAGCCCAGTATTCTGTCCCTGACAGTGGCAGAAATGGGTACTATAGAGAAAAAGTATCAAACTGGATATTTCTGGAGTGATCAATGGTCTACATTTATGTAGTGCTGTCTATCATGTATCCATTTCTCTTTCATCCTGGGGCAATGGCAAATATGGCCGCAACATAGAAAACGTAGTTCACACAAGACCGAACACACATTTTGGTGGTATTTTTCAAAAACATGTGCGTGGCTTAGGAGTATAGATTCCATTGATTTGCAAAGGGACTTGTACTTTTAAAGTCATGGGTAGTGGAAGAAGTATCTTACTGTAATTTCCATAGGTGTTGTATGCTATATAAATTATAGTGGATTTGGGTATAGGCTGTTCCCGATAGGAACCTCTCGCAGTAAATGCCTATTAGTGGGCAACGAAAAGGGCCACATCAAAGCATGGACACCACAGAAAGTGTTCCCTGGGGTTCTGGAGGAGAGAAGCCTGCTTGGATAACCAAGATGAAGATGACTAGATGATGGATTGTCAGACCTACCTAAATTAAATGTGGATGCTTGGAGGACAAAGACACACAACAAGCAGGAATGGATGAAGATAGTGCAGGCAGCCAAGAGCCTCTAGAGTCTCTAGTGCTCAGTTAACCACCGCAGTAATAATAATAATAATAATAATAATAATTATGATTATGATTATTAATAATTGGAGTTTTGCTTTGTTTTCTCTTGCTATTCTTTTTTTTTTTTTTTTTACAGTGCTACAATGCTGAACATACAGATGTGAACATTTCATCTTCCAGGCCTTAAATCTGTCTTGTTTCTGGCATCCCCCCAGCCCTCCAGGGCTTAATGTGGGACCCCTGCCTTGGTAGACACTCCACACCCTTCTGAACATCCCTGTCTGCACATGGTGCTGTACATATTAGTTAACACCTAGTTATCTTCTAAATCGTTATTTTTTTACGAGGGTTGAGAAAGCCTTGACAACGTTATCTATTCTACTGACTGGTGGTGCATTTTCTCTTGTGGCTGTAGACACTGATGGTAGACTGGAAGGTGCTGCCACAGTCATCATAGGTGCACATAGTGTTAGGGGCTACTATACCGACAGGTTGTTTCCTTCGGTCATGTTTCTGTTGCATTTTGAGTGGCCATTCCTCATTGTGATGTTGGACTCCGTGATTGAGAAGGGAGCGCCACTTTATCCCCTCTTCTGCTAAAGCCTCCCAAAGGTTTGGGTTGATTCCAAAACCTTTTGTATCCTGCTTGCAAATGTCTTTGAAGCGCATTTTCGGGAGCCCTACTCTTCTCTCTTTACCTGCAATTTGGATGCCTTTTTGGAGGTGCCCATCTTCCATCCTGTAGAGATGGCCAAGACAGCATAGGCACCGTTCTTTGAGTAGTGCAGTGATGGTTGACAGGTTGGACAAATACAACATAACCTTGTGTATTTGGTTAGGTGATCACTTCATCTCTCATTCTTTTGTTTTCTGTGAAAACTCTGGCTGTGACACTTTACCGATATAAAAGTGTGTCGACAGTGAATGCCAAAACCACCTGCTCTGTGTATGTGCAGAAACAACACTTTTAATATAGTTCTTACTGGTAGAAGTGGCCAAACTGCTACAATTTGATCTTTTTGAATTTTTTTTTTCTAAACACTAGCTCTAAAATCATCCCAAGGAAAAAAAAATTGCCCTTCTTTTTCTTTTAACCCATTCTCTCTTTTCCACCATATCTCTAGTTTTAACTGATTCTGCTCATGAATTCTTAATTTAGGAAGTGCCTATTTGCTCATTCAGCAAAGGAACAGAGAAAAAAACAACAACAACGTGACTTATTTGACTGATTTCAGATTAACACACCCTTTGGGAATAGAATAGTCGCAGACAAATATCAGTGATTAAAAAATGATGAGTTAATGTTGGATACCAAAAAATAGAATAAATAGCAATAGCTCAAGAACAGGAAAAGTATATATTTTTTCAGATAAGCTATTTATTCACAATTATTCCAGAGCAGGGGGGTTGGACTTAATGATTTTTTAAGGTCTCTTCCAGCCCTTAATTTCTATGATTCTATATATTATTTGTTCAGCTCCCATATCTGCTCATCTATTTTATCATCCAGTGTCTTAAAAAATGGTGATGTTCTGTTCTAGGTAAAACACAGCACACTCAAGCAAATGACAAAACAGAACAAAGTAACAACCCCCCTTGTGCTGCTATCTAGAATGAGCACTTGGTTAGCATTGCATTTTTTTTTCTTCTCTGTATAAATGAAGAAGGACAAATGAGAAGATCTGGACCTTGCTTATTAGCACTTAATTCTCTAGACTACATTCAGAACCTACAGAATTATCACCTATAGGCATCATGGGCAAAAGGTCTGTGAACCATCTGCTCTCAATACCCAGTCTACTATCATTGCAAGGAAAACTTGAATTGAGGAGTATGGATTTATTGCATTTAATTTTATTATTATTATTATTATTATAATTTTGGCATTTCATTTATTGTCTTTTTCTTTTTCTTTTCTTTCTTTTTTTTATTTATTTTTTTGCATTTCACTTATTGCATTTCATTTTTTTTCACCCTAAACTAGCCACTAGAGGGCAGTATAGTCATAAATACTCAGTAGGTGGTCTGGCACTGTCCACCAGTGGGCAACACGGGTATCACCTGGTGCATTACTCAAAAGAGTGTTTGTGTGTGTGTGTTGTGGGGGGGCGTGAATTACTCAACAGTGTGTGTGTGTGTGCATGTGTGCATGCGAGCACATGCATATTTTCATTTTACTTTGCTTTTTACCCATACACACCAGCTGGGCAAATACTTACATGCTTTTACCCTTGAATAGCCCTGTTACATTCAGTTGATCACCTTGCACGATAATAAGGTTGCATATTTGCAGGATCTGAATCTAACTATGTAAGGATCATATGCTTTCACTGGCCCTTATCTAAGGGACATATCTCATTGTACTCCTAGACATCCCAGTGGTCATAGAGGAGTTTTTCCTCATGCTTTACTGTTGAAAACTCTGCATCAGAAATGAAGACCTATGGAACTGAGATTCCCGAAAGAGTGGTTTTACTCTAAAGGGCTTTATCCCATATCATTTTATGTTATCTTTGAGGATGATTTTTCTGCCACTTTAATATTTAAGTGTTGCTAGGTAGAGAGGAAGGATAACAGATCTTTTTTAAATGATGCCCAGGTACTTTCTCCTTGCACTTTTTTTCTTCCCCATATGAATGAAGAACCTGAGAAGATCTGGCCCTTGCTTTTTTTTTCAAGTCGTGCCCAAGTAAGAAAGAAAGTGGTTGCCAAATTGTGGTCACTGATGATCACTCATTGTTAATCAAGATTAAATAAAAAATTAGGATATTGAATGCACATAATGCTCTCAAAATGTGGATGTCATTGTTTCCAAGCAGGTGTGCATACAGCATTGTGGGCGGGGGGAGAGAGCATGTCCATCAGATTAAAAAGACACTGTCAAGATGAAAATAATTTTTAATATTGTTTAATTACTTTTGTTCCATGTTGTTGTTCCATACTGTCGACAACTCTGAACATCCCTGCTCATGTCTGTTGAATGCAAATACACTCACGTCTCTGTTCATATCGATATGGGGTTTTGTATGACTTTATTTTTTGATATAAAAAATGTGTCCCTTCTGATGGAGTCTATGTTTTCAATATAACTTGGTTGTTACAGTCAGCTGCAAGCAAAATGTCAAATTTTCCTGGTCTTAGGACTAGCACTACTTGTTCCAATCCTGCTTGAGAACAAAACCGGAGAACATGAAGGAAATACAGACCCCACTGTATGAAATGTGAACAGGGGCAGAAGCAGCAGCAGCAGAGTAAGTATGTTTCTTGTTACTTTGCTGAGACTGTCTGCGTTTTTCTCTAATTATCAAAACCTGAGACTTGTTTAAAAATCTATGTTTTCACTCTTCAGGCTGTTCATTTTTATTCTGTGAAATTAGACTGGGTACTTTCACATTCTGCCTATAGGCCCCAATTCTGCAATTACACCGCTCCGGTCTGGAGACTCAGTGACTTTGGTGCAGGGTGGGCAGAATACGGCCCATGGGCCAGATGCGGGCTGCCAGTTGGTTGTATCCAGCCTGCAGCTGCCCCCACAGCACTCTGCATGGGGCTGAACCCTCCCCACTCCTGCCCGGCTGACCCCATGCTGCACTCTCACCTGCACCTGGCCTCCGCCCTGGCCCCTCCCACCTCAAGCTCCTCCTCCTTCTGACCCTGCTGTACCCCTCTGGGCAGCACGTAGCATGGGGAAATAGGGACACGTGCCCAGCCAGGTGGAGGGAAGCTGCAGTGACTGAATGGGTGGAAGGCATCCCCGCTGGGAAGCTGCATGCACGTGTCTGGGCCAAGGCTGGGGTGTTGCCGTCAGTGGGTGCAGGGTAGGGGCAGGTGGGATTGCAGTGCAGGCTGCCTGGACAGGAGCGGGTAGGGGTCTGCCCCATGTGGGGCACTGTGGGGCCAGCCATGGGCTGAAAGGGAGGCAAGGATTACATCTGCACCACACTGCCTAGGTGTGCTCTACTGTACACCCCTCTGGTTCTCCCCACCCCACCTGGGTTTCAGAGCCTAGCATGTGGGTGGTGTGCACCCCCCACACCCTCCCATGCAGCCACCCATGCACCCACATCTCCCACACACACAGGCCCCTGCACACACAATATAAAAGAGTAAGACTTTATTTTGAGCTATTATACCATCACCTCTAGATTTCATAGATTTCATAGACATCAGGGCTGGAAGGGACCTCGGGAGATCATCGAGTCCAGCCCCCTGCCCAAAGGGCAGGAAGTCAGCTGGGGTCATAGGATCCCAGCAAGATAAGCATCCAATTTACTCTTGAAGGTGCTCAATGTAGGTGCTTGAACCACCTCCGCTGGGAGGCTGCTCCAGACCTTGGGGGCTCGGACAGGAAAGAAATTCTTCCTTATGTCCAGCCTGAAACGGTCTTGTAGGAGTTTGTGACCGTTCGACCTCGTCATCCCTCGGGGCGCTCTGGTGAACAGACGTTCCCCCAGATCCTGGTGCTCACCCCTGATAAACTTATAGGTGGCCACCAGATCACCCCTGAGCCTGCGCTTTTCCAGGCTAAAGAGTCCCATGGCTCTCAGCCTGTCATCGTAAGATCTGTTTTCCTGACCTCTGATCCTGCGCGTGGCTCTCCTCTGGACTCTCTCGAGCTTCTCCACATCCTTTTTGAATTGTGGAGCCCAAAACTGGACACAGTACTCCAGCTGCGGCCTCACCAAGGCCGAGTACAAGGGGAGAATGACGTTCCGGGATTTGCTCAAGAAGCATCTATGGATGCAAGCCAGTGTTTTGGTCGCTTTACTAGTCGCAGCATCGCATTGCAGGCTCATGTTCATCTTGTGGTCAATGATGACCCCCAAGTCTCTTTTTTCTGTAGTGCTATCCAACGTAGCACTGCCGAGCCTATAAGGATGCTGCAGGCTTTTCCTCCCAAGGTGGAGAACCTTGCATTTTTCGGTGTTAAACACCATCAGGTTCTCGTCTGCCCATTTGCTGAGCCTGTCCAGGTCAGCCTGGATCACCTGCCTATCTTCTGGCGTGGATGCTTTGCCCCAAAGTTTGGTGTCATCGGCGAACTTGGCCAGTCCACTCCTGACTCCAGTGTCCACATCGTTAATGAAGATGTTGAACAGTATGGGTCCCAGGACAGAGCCTTGAGGGACCCCACTGGTCACAGGGCACCACGATGAGTGACTGCCATCAATCACAACCCTCTGGGTCTGACCACGGAGCCAATTTCCCAGCCACTGGATCGTGGTGAAGCCAAGGCCACAACCGGCCAGTTTGGCCAAGAGGTGATCATGGGATACCAGATCAAAAGCTTTTTTGAAGTCAAGATATATGACATCAATCTCTTCTCCCTTGTCTAGGTGATAGGTCACCTGGTCATAGAAGGAAATGAGATTGGTCAAACAAGACCTACCCGCAACAAACCCGTGCTGGCTATCCCTCAGGATGTTAGCCTGGGCCAGTCCCTCAAGGATGGCCTCCTTAATAAACTTTTCTAAGATCTTCCCCAGGATAGAAGTCAGGCTAATGGGCCTGTAGTTAGCCGGATCCACTCTCCTCCTTTTCTTGAAGATCGGCACCACATTGGCCTTCTTCCAGTCTTCGGGCACTACACCAGAGCGCCAGGAGTTTTCAAAGACCCGTGCCAGGGGCTGGGCTATGACGCTCGCCAGCTCCTGAGTACCCTGGGGTGCAGATTGTCAGGGCCGGCTGACTTGAAGGTCTCCAGCTTCTCAAGGTGTTCCTTCACGAGGTCAGCATTTACGGAGGGTAGGGGATCCCCATCACCCGGATCTCCCTGTCCCATAGCAGGCATGGGCGTCCCATGGGACTGATGAAAGACTGACGCAAAGTACCTATTTAATAGGTTGGCTTTTTCCTGGGCGTCAGTTGTCAGTTGCCCCATCTGGTTTATCAGGGGTCCAACATTGCCCTTGCTTTTCCTCCGGCTCCCCACGTATCTGAAAAAGGACTTTTTGTTGTCCTTGATGCTTGAAGCTAGTTGGAGTTCAGTTGCAGCCTTGGCTTTCCTGGTTTGCTCCCTGCAGGACCGGACCAGCGCAGAATAATCCTCCTTGGAGGTGAATCCCGTCCTCCATCCTTTGTAAGCTTTCCTTTTTAGCCACAGTAGGTCCGCTAGGTCCCTGGAGAGCCAGGGGGGCTGCTGTGCCTTCTTGCTGCCTTTCCTCTGTGTTGGAATAGATTTAGCTTGTGCACTGAGGATCGCTTCCTTGAGAAGCAACCACTCTTCTTGAACTCCCATCTCTCTGGGGTCACGGTCCCCGAGGACCTGACCGACTAGCCTCTTGAGCTTGTCAAAGTCGGCTTTTCTGAAGTCAAGGATTTCTGTGTTGCTGACTGACTTGCCAGCTTTACGGCGGATGGTGAAGGTGATCAGCTCATGGTCGCTGTCACCCAGCTTCCCATCGATCACTAGGTCGCTGATTAGGTCGTCCCCTGTAGCCAGTACCAGGTCGAGCAGCGCTTTGCCTCTCGTTGGCCCATAGACTCCTTGAGTCAGGTAGAGGTCATCCACGCACAAGAGAAAGCTTTGCGACGCTCGGATTTTGCTAGTGATCTTCCCACGAGATGTCCGGGTAATTGAAGTCACCCATGACAACCAAGGTCCTGGAGCAAGTGGCCTCAGTCAGTTCCCGGGCGAACTCCTGGTCAAGCTCAGGACTTCGAGTGGGAGGTCTGTAGTAGACTCCCACCGTTGTGTCCCCTGTGCCGTATTCCCCATGAATTTTTACCCAGAGGGTCTCTAGCTGTCCATGCCGGTCGCCAACATCAGCTTGCAGGGACATGTAGCTTTCCTTCACATAGAGAGCTACACCCCCGCCCCTTTTGTCCACATGATCCCTCCTGTACAGGGTATAGCCCTCTATACCCGTGGTCCAGTCATGGGTGGAGTCCCACCAGGTCTCTGTTATCCCAATGACGTCATAATTCTTTGCACTGAGCAGGAGGACGAGCTCCTCCTTCTTGTTACCCAGGCTCCTATCATTAGTGTACAGGCAGGCAAGTGTCCCCTTGGGGGCTCTTGCCTTACCCACAGATTGTGCCAGGGCTGGGGCAGGGGTGGGCTCCCTTAAGTGCCTTGGTCTGCTGGCTTTGCAAGGGTTGCTCAGTGGGCCAGCAGTGGCAGTAGTCCCCCCATCCCCCAGCGGGGTCAGTTTAAAGCCCGGTGGAGCAGGTCAGCCAGCCTGGCTGAGAAGAGCCTCCTCCCCAGGGGAGAGAGGTGGAGGCCATCTCTTCCCAGCAGTTCGCTGCTTCTCTCTCCAAAGAGCGGGCTGTGGTCATGGAAGCCAAAGCCTTCCTGATGACACCAGCGCCGCAGTCTTTGGTTTACTGCGTGGATCCTCCTCTCCCTCCTCAGCCCATAGCCCAAGACTGGGAGGATCGATAAAAACACCACCTGAGTTCCCAGACCCCTAAGCCCCACTCCCAAATCCCTGTAGTGCCTCATGACCTGGCTGGGGGTGCTCCGAGCCATGTCATTGGTGCCCACGTGAATAAGGAGCATGGGGTAGTGGTCTGTGGGCCGGAGGAGCTGCGGGGTCCTCTCCGCAATGTCTCGGATGCGGGCCCCCAGGAAGCAGCAGACTTCCCGGGCTAAGGGATCGGGGCGGCAGATTGCCCCTCAGTCCCCCGCAGGATGGAGTCTCCCACAACAAACACCTTTCGTTTTGTCTTGGGGAGAGCGGGGGCAGTAGCTGTGGTTGTGCCTGGGTTGCCTGTGGGAGCCAGCAACTGAGCAGGCTCTGCTGGGGCTGCAAGAGGTGCGAACCTGTTGCTAAGCTCCGGCGAGGGAGGGGCCTTGGTGCGGCGGCCCTGGAGCCCTTGACCACCTTGGTCCATGCCCCTGACTGGGCAGAGCGGGAGGTCCCAGAGTCCTCCTTAGTCGTGGAGGGAGACGGTGCTCTACCCTGTGGCTCCTGGGGGAGAAGGGCCTGGCAGGAGGAGTCTGTCTCCTGCTCGCAGTCCCTGATGGCGCGCAGTCTCTGGACTGTGGCCTGGAGCTCCTCCAGCTGGCGCGCCAGAGACCCCAGTAGGGAGCAGACCCCTCAAGGGGAGGGGGCCATGCTCCCGGGCCCCAGAGCCTGAAAAAGGGACAGGCAGCCCCCGCAGCCAAGAGCCAGGGGCTCCGTCTGTGCAGAGCCCAGGACCACGGGCTCCGTCTGGGCGGCCGTCTCTGAGGTGCCCAATGGGGGGGCCGCAGAGCCCGAGGGGACCCTCGGGGTGCGGCACGTGCCCATCCGTGTCATGCCTCTGGTAGGCTGGCTACGGCTGGGGCCGACTACCCTGTGGGGGTCGCAGGCAGGGTCTCGTGCCCTCCCGCGTGAACTCCGCGCTAATTCGAGCACCTGTTTACACAGCCTGTTCACGCGGCTGCGGTCGCGGGGCTCCCTGGGGGGCTGGGCCAACTAGGGGCCTGGGCGGGGGCTTGACCCGACCTGGCTCCACGCAGCCGCCTCCTCCCAGGGAGTGAGGAGTTAACCCCCTCCCACTATGAGCCCGCTTACCTCCGGCTGTGCTGGGGGTCGGCAGGGGGCTCTGCGGCTGCTGAGGGGGTGTCTGGGGGGCTTCAGGGAAGCGGGGGTGCAGCGGGCTTGACCCACGCATCTCTCACCACTCCGGAGACTAACTGAGCTTTTTTTTTATTTTATTTTATTTTTTATATATATACTACTAACCCCCCCACTCCATAAATCAGGACAAAAACTATTTTTTTTTTCAGCAAAATGAAAATAAGTTATAATAGTTGTTTACTTTTTAGTATATGCTAAAATGAGATCTTCAGAAAAATTGTGTGTGTGTGGCCCTTGACAGCTCACCAAGACTTAAGTGGCCCACCAGCTGAAATAATTTCCCACCCTTGCTTTAGTGACTTGCACACAAAAGTAGGCGTCCCTGCATGGAGGCAGTTGCAGGATCAGAGCTGGGATGAGTTTTTCTTGTAGCTGTGACATGTGACCTTGATGCTTCTCTCTGTGCGTCATTTTTGCATCACTGCCAGGGGGATGCTGAAATGTCAATACAGCTGTTTCCAGCAAAATTATTTTTAATTAATTTAGTGTTACTTCAGCCTAAATGTTCCCAAAGAGAAATGAAGAAATATAAATCATTCAGGTTAAGGGGAAGGAAATACATGTCTAAGTGATGTATTTGCAACAGAGCCTCAGTTCAGTGAGGTGCTAAAGAATGTGTCTCACAGTAAGCATTTAAATAGTCCAGCTGAGGTCATAAAGGCTACTCAGGTGGCTAAAATTAATTAGGTGCTGAAGAACAGTTTGCTGAATTGTGGCTGAGCATCAGGATCTAAACCTTTGTTATCTCTGGGACTGGAGGAGATCGCCTCAAACCAAGAGGAATGTGAAATCTATCTTCCTACATGGTTTTCTCTCTTGGGAAGATCTTGATAACTTCTCCATCATCTCAGATGCTGAATGATCTCAGCGCACAAAGGCAAAGAGTGACGCGTCCAAACAGAATTTGGCTGCTGTGATTTACAGTCCGGAAAGATTTTCCAACCTTCTAGTTGCATTTGGTTTAAAACTGGATTTGTCACGTTGTGACATTTTTATATGTTACCAAAATGTCATTGTGCAATGGCAAAAGAATTTATCGCATCAGGAGCTCTTGAAAGATTTCCTGCTCCAAATTTCACATCAGCTTTGCTTGATGTGCCTGACTGTAATATAGGGCAGTGATACTCCTTTCCTGGGGTTTGACGGAAAATATGCAATTTTCCATGTCACGTTTCTAGATCTGCAACGCCGTAGGGTTTGACCAAAAAACAGCTTTCAACGGAAAGGAGAAATATTTCAGCTCGGTGCATCACAGACAAATCCAATACATATAAATTACATCTGGGCAATTTGGGTAGATAGTAAATTCACTGAAGAATGCAGCTGGAGTGAGCAGGGGAGTGGGAGGAGAGATTTAAACTATTTATTAATCAGGCAGGGTAAAATGGGAGCAAATTTGGAAAAAATGAAAGGCTTCAATCTGACATTTTCATAGTGAAGCATTTTTATGACTTTTCATTTAAAATAATGCTTTCACTTTGGAATAATTTTTAAATCTAAAATAAAGGGTTGTCCTCAAAACAAAGCTAACCATTTCATTCAGTCAAATCAAACATTTTATCCTAGTCTGAAAGCAATATTTTTCTGATCTTTTTGGTTTAGCCACCAATTAAAAACAAATATATTATTTACATAATCCTCATTCAGTGAAGGCTGATAGATTTCATGGACATTTAGTTTTGCACCTTATCCATCTATTTTTGTGATATCTGTTTTGCATCCATTCTATCCACAGAGAAGAGACTTAAAAAAAGAGCTTTTAACATCCACAAATATTTTCTACTTAGCCACTTTCAGAAGCACACAAAACAGAGTCCTTTAAAACGCCAGGCATTAGACTGGATTTTTCATAGATTTCATAGTTTTCATAAACATTAGGGCTGGAAGAGACCTCAAAGATCATCAAGTTCACCCCCCTGCCCCAGAGCAGGAAATCATCTGGGGTCAAAGGATCCCAGCAAGATAAACGTCCAAATGTTTCTTGAATGAGTCCAGAGTAGGTGCCTGCACCACTTCTGGAGGGAGTCTATTCCAGGTTTTGGGGGCTCGGACAGTAAATAAATGTTTTTCTTATGTCCAGCCTAAAATGGTCTTGGAGGAGTTTATTCCTGTTGGTCCTTGTTTTCCCTTGGGGCGCTCTGGTGTTCCCCCAGATCTTGAAGCACACCCCTTATGTACTTATAAGCAGCCACCAGGTCCCCCCCTGAGCCCGCGCTTTTCCAGGCTGAACAGCTCGCAGCCTCTCTTCATAAGGCCTGTTCTCCTGCCCTCTGAGCATGCGTGTCCATTTCCTCTGGACTCTCTCAAGCTCTTCCACGTCCTTCTTGAAGTGCGGAGCCCAGATTTGGATGCAATACTCCAGCTGCGGCCTCACCAAGGCCAAGTACAGTGGGAGGATGACATCCTGGGATTTACTTGAGATGCATCTATGGATGCAAGCCAGAGTTTTGTTTGCTTTACCAGCTGCAACATCGCATTAATGGCTCATGTTCATCTTGTGGTCAGTCATGACCCCCAAGTCTCTTTCAGCCGTAGTGCTAGCAAATATAGCACTGCCGAGCCTGTAAGTGTGATGCAGGGTCTTTTTTCCCAAGGTGGAGCACCTTGCATTTATCAGTATTCAACATCATCAGGTTTGTGTCCACCCACTTCCTAAGCTTATCCAAGGCAGCCTGGATCATTAGCCTGTCCTCCGGTGTGAATGATATGCCCCAAAGTTTAGTGTCACTGGTGAACTTAGCCAGTGCGCTCCTGACACCAAGGTCCACATCACTGATAAAGATGTTAAAGAGTATAGATCCAAGGACAGAGCCTTGGGGCATGCCACTGGTCATGGAGCACCACGATGATTCACTATCATTGACCACTACTCTCTGGGTCCGACCTTGGAGCCAATTTCCCAGTCATTGGGCTGTGGTGAAGCTGAGGCCACAGCTGGCCAATTTTTCCATGAGGGGGTCATGGGACACCAGATCAAAAAAAAGCTTTTTTGAAGTCCAGATATATGATGTTAGTCTCTTCTCCCTTGTCCAGGTGATATGTCACATGATCATAGAAGGAGATATGATTGGTCAGGCAAGACTTACTGTGACCCAACCCTCAGGATGCTGCCCTCAACCAGCTTATCCAGAAGGGTCTCCTTGATAATCTTCTTCAGCATTTTACCAGGGATTGAAGTCAAGCTGATTGGCCTGTAATTCCTGGGATCTACTTTCCACCCTTTCTTGAAGATGGGGACCACATTGGCCTTCTTCCAGTCTTCAGGTACTTCACCTGAGCACCACAAGATTTCAAATATTTTTTCCAGTGGTTGGGCTATGACACCTGCCACTTCCTTGAGTACTCTAGGGTGTAATCTGTCAGTATCAACTGACTTGAAGGTGTCCAGCCTCCCTGCATGATGCTGGGTATAAATATGCCCTCACCCTGGGCATCCTGTGTCATGCGAGGCAGGGCAGTCCCTTTGGGCAGATGAAAACCGACATGAAGTACCCATTAAGCAGGTTGGCTTTTTTCTGGGTGTTGGTTATCAGCTGTCCCATTTGGTTCAGCAGGAGTCCAATGTTGCCTTTGCTTTTTTTCCAACTCCCTACATATCTGAAAAAGGACTTTTTATTATCCTTGATTTGTGAAGTCAGATGGAGTTTGGTTGCAGCCTTGGCTTTCCTGATCCGTGCCCTGCAGGTACAGACTGGTGTTAAATACTCCCCCTTGGTGGTACTTCCATCCTTTATAAGTCTCTCTTTTGAGGTGTAGGAGGTCCTCATGTTTCCTGCTGAGCCAAGGGGGTTGCTGTGCCCTTTTTCTACCCTTCCTTCAAGAAGTGCACTTCTGGTTTTGTGGGTGGCCCTTCCAGGAGTGCATAGCCAATATCAGGGGGTGCACATGCACCTGTGTGCACCCCCACACACATCACTGATGACCTCAATAGTCCTATCAGTTGTGACTTTACTGGACACCATAGGTGTGCAGCCATATTCCAGGAAGCCTACATCATCCACTGCCTCTAGGATTAGATCAAATGCCCTGAAGGGAGACATGAAGTAACATCTGACAAGCCCAGTGCTACAATCTCAGATACTGGAGAGGGAAGAAGAGGAGGAAGATGAGTATTAGGTGTCAGGTGAAGAACAGCTCCTCCCTAATGCAGTCTCTTCATCTTCCCACATCCCCCATCTCATGTCTGTTTTTAGAAGGAATAGAAATGTTCCAGGAGCTAAAGCAGCTTCAGCTAGTAGACCCCTGCCATTTATCTAGGAGAACCAGCAGAAACATTTGGACTGGAGGTCTTCAAGACCCGGCTACACAAAACTTTGGCTGAGATGATCTGGTTGGGGCTGGACCTACTTTTCATAGATTTCATAGACATTAGGGGCTGGAAGGGACCTTGTGAGGTCATCAGGTCCAGCTCCCCACCATAGGCAGGAAGTCAGCTGGGATCAAGTGACCCCAGCAAGAAATATGTCCACATGTTTTTTGAAAGAGTTTACTCAGAGCTTGCACCACCTCTGGGGGAGATTGTTCCAGACCCTGGACACTCGCACTGTAAAGAAATGTTTTCTTATGTCCAGTCTAAATCGTCTTTCCTGGAGTTTGTGGCCATTAGACCCTGTTATCCCTTGGGGAGCTCTGGTGAACAGCTGTTCTCCCAGGTCCTGATGTACCCCACTTACGTAATTGTAGGCTGCCGCCAAGTCCCCCCTGAACCTTCTCTTTTCCAGACTGAAGAGTCCCAAGTCCCTCAGCCTCTCCTCATACCACCTGCCTTCCAGGCCTTGGATCATACGAGTGGCCTCCTCTGGACTCTCTCAAGCTTCTCCACATCCCTCCTGAAGTGGGGGGCCCAATACTGGACACAGTACTCCAGCTGCGGTCTCAGCAGGCCTGAGCAAAGGGAGAGGATGACTTCCCTGGTTTCGCTTGAGATGCATTGGTGGATGCATGCCAGAGTTTGGTTTGCTTTGCCAATCACAGCATCACATTGCTGGCTCATATTCATCTGGTGGTCAATCAAGACCCCCAACTCCCTTTTGGTCATGATGCTAGTGAGCGTAGCACTGCTGAGCCAGTAAGTATGTTGAAGCAGGGTTTGGGCTAGATGACTCCCTGAGGTCTCTTCCAACCCATCCTTGTCTATGATTCTGTGACTTTCTGCATCCTTCTGTACCAGGAAAGCTTGCTGGTAAAGTTGGGCAAATAATAGATTTTTCCAGTCTAATGGTCAAGTCAAGTAATTCAGGATCTGTGCTGAGGGGAAATCCATTAGAGTCAAACTAAAAGTTTTCTTCTTTTTTCCCCTTGATGGGGAGAACCTGGAAAGTGTTGTTTCAGATCCACTGGAGTGTTTTGCTTGACCATAGACAGAATGGTCAAGCCATCTCAAACTTATCCATCTATTTTTGTGATACATGTTTTATATCCATTAAAACCATTTTCTCTTGATAGTATTTTTTTATACAAAAAATGCCAGTTTTATGAAATTCAGCATTTCTTCAATAAATCATGATGTTTTGCAAAGATCCCAGTTTAAATGCTGCTCTAAAGTCATGTTTGAGTGGTGTTGCCACTCAATACCTTTTATTGGATCAGCTTCATGGTTACGATAGACTTAGACAAGCTTTCAAATGCAACACTTTCCTCTTTAGGTCTGAGGAGTGAAGGGCAGCAGAGAGTTACAGAATGGCTGTACCTTTATATTCATATCAGAGAAGCAAAATCATCCTGCTCTTCTGCCATGTGCAGTGATAGAGGCAACGTCTAGAATGAGGTTTTGTTTCTGAGGCATCATTGCTGTTGGACTTCATTATAGATAGGCTCTGTATGATTACTTTTCCTAGTTATATATATTGACCATACTCCTTTTTTAATTTTGATAACACTGGAGGGTAGGTTTTCTCACCCTTCTGTACGCAAGAAGTCTCTCTTTGCTGCAACCTTTTGAGTTGGCAATTAACACGTGGCAAAACGTTGCAGGGAAAATGTAAATTAGATTCCAAGCTGGAGACAATATGAATGATGGTGATAACTTACCCAGTGCATGTTCTGACATTAGTAGTCTCCGTGTCCAGATTGTGTTGTTGCTGTTGGAAACTGAGTCAAAACAGTAACTGAGGCACAAAAAAAAAAAAAAAAAAAAAGGACGGGGGGATGATTATTATAACCAAAAAATAATTGATAATGTAATTTGCTTTTCTTCTTATAAGCTATTACTTTCCAATGGTCTCTTAGACAGATTTGTGGAAGGAAGATTGTGCAACTGAACTGATTGGTAAAGCCAAGTTTGAGATTTGGACTGTGATGGGGCATAAGAATAGGAATGCCGGTGCCATAGAGGAGTTTGTGGGGTTTTAATGATTAAGCGTGCTCTGTGAGATGTAGCCATCAGGAAGATTTATATGACTACCCATGCTATATATGATTATAGAAAGTCCAGGTGGAGGAAGAGTCCAGGGATTGGTGCTTGGCCAACAGGATGATAGTTTTGATGTAAGGTGGATTGTAAAATGGAACTAGTAGGGACCAGAGAGACCACCAGACAAGGTGTTGCATATTATGACCAGGAAGGAAACATGGAGACCTGAAGGACTGTACAAAAATATGGTTTATAAGCATCAGGACTTAGTGTATAAGACAGTACCATGTAGAGATATTGAGCTGCCTGCCATAGTGGAAACCATATAGCTTTACTACTCCGGTATTGGTCCAGGCTATAGTGAGAAGCAGGGTCAATTAGCCTGGGTAGTGTTGCATTAAACATGGGTATGCAGGTTGTAGCACCAAAGGTAGCTCATTTAGAGCTAAATCAGTCACCACTACATGGGGTTTCCCCATCTCATGAGTCATGACTGACTGCTACCAGAGTAGGGAACCTTCTTTATGCTCCCCTTACTATCTTCAAATATACCTACTCTTGGCTCTGTGTGTTTGTGTGTGTGTATGTATATATGTATATTTGTATATGCATACACACACACACATATACATGTATGTATATATGTATATATGTATGTGTATGTATATATTCAGCCTTGTGCCAAGGACCAGTGTTACAGAGCAAGGCCCAGAAGCCTCTGGGACCCAACAACAGTGACTATTTTATGGAGAACCTGGCTTTCCATGGAAAGTAGTGTGGATTCCTTCAGTTCAGTGAGGTTGAGACACATACATACCCAGTCAGTGATGCTATAAACCCACCCTCCAAGGGCTCCCAGTAAGAACTCCATGTATCTACCCACAGCCTAAACAGTTTTTTTCCCCTCCATTCTGGTTTATTTATTTACTTATTTTACTGGGATCACTGGTTTTGTCATTATTGAGCATGCAGTGGGGACTGTGAATCGCTATGTAGGCGTGAACCGCTGCCTACAGGACACTGCAAGCAAAGGTAATAATAGCGACCTCACTTGTGTCTTCAGGCCCCAAGCTCCTAAACCTCCAGATCCTCTTATGCCAAATTGGTGAGGAGACTTTTGGATGCCAGGCACGCGGAAGAAGATGCCTGCTTTCTCAGTGATCTCAGAGTATCCTGTTGATGAGTCCGTGGTGGCGCAGGGATGACACCAAGCCAGACCCTGCACTGCAGTGGTTCAGAAACTGAATCTGGGTTGAGTGAAAGAGGCAGCCCTGGTACCTTCATATTTCTGGAGTCATTCAGCTGCCAGGCCTGTCACTTGTGTAAAATAGAGCAGCCACAAGGCTGATGTTACACACAGCAGCTGCCCATGAGCTCAAGGGGCCAGAGATTAGCACAATGATTTATAAACACGCTCTGTCAGAAAGTTGCAGTTCCTCTGATACTGTCCAGTCATTCTGGCCCATAACTTCTGGTTAATAAATCTAAGAGTGTAACATCCACGGACTTAAATCACTCCTCCCTGCCTTTCCTCAGCGTCTTTCAAAGGCCATGGGGCAGTCAGAGACGCACCCTGCAGCCCCCATGGATTTTTCTGCTTAGAAAATAAGCCCAAGAGATTGAAATACATTGCCAGCTGCTCCCTTCTCCTTTTTTCCTTTCGTTATGTATCTGCTGGGTCCTAACAGTGCTTTGTGCTTTCCTTAAACACAGCTAATGATACGGCAACTCTTGAATACTGCCTGACTTCCCATCCTCTTCTGAAGGGTGCCATGCACCTGTCTAGGCTATTACATCCAGTGTTCACCATATAAGAGTCTTTCTTCTATCTTTTATCATAACTCTTGACTTGCTTTCAGACATGGCTGGAGTCTGGAATATATTTTACAGTCTCAGCCCTGAGGCCCATGTTTATGTTGGTAACGTCGCTGTGTTTAATGGGGATCTCAGGGAAGTGAAAGTGGTTGCAGTATTAATAAGGCCATTAACTCCCTCCCCTCTCTTTCAAACAGTATTCATGTATGCATTATTTGAAAATCTACAAAGCATCAGTGCCTGCTCACCCATTCATTGTTGATTCTGGCTGCAGCTCATAAGACATCAGTGTAAATCCCATACATGCTTGAAACAAGATGTTGCATTTTACAGGCCTGGTGCGACTGGCCCCGCATATACTCAGTCAAGGAAAAAGTTTCCAGGAATGAATGAACTGAAGAATAATGAATAATAGAGGAGGTCAAATTATTCATTGCTGCTATGGGGCTGATTCTCCATTCTGTTACACCTATCCTGTCTCTGCTGATAAAACCTTAGGATTGGATTTGGTCAGGTATATTCATGCCAAGGAGCCCATCTCTGTGCTGATGCATTGAAATCAATGGGAACAAAAAGTGGCTCAGTATGAGAAACTGAGGTAGAGTCTGGGACCTGCTGCCTGCTACTACCCCCAAACAATAGCACTGAATATCTTCTGTATTCTTCAAATCAGGGATATGAGAATGGGAATGTGAAAGTGAGGAGAGCTGTAAAACAGGTGAGTCTGGGTACTTTGGTCCTCAGGTTCACTTTCCCCCAGTAAACCTTTCCCTCTGCAGAATGAATTTTAACCACTTCTTACATCAGCTGCTCCCACACCCTCTCTCCAGATATCTAGTCTAGGGAGAAAGAGGGGGTATTTTGGGGAAAGGAAAGAGATGAGCTCCACTACTGAATTACAGAAAATAAAGATGGAGGGGACCTCAAGAGATTTTCTAGTCTATTGTTATAACTCAAGACAGGATCTAGCTTACCTAAACCTTTCCTAATAGACAGTCATCTAAGCCAGTCTCAACTCCAGTAACAAGTACCACAGCCTCCCTAGCTCCTCTGTTCCAGTATTGAAGTATCCTTACAATGAGATTATTTTTCCTAATGTCTCCCCTAAATCTCCTGTGTTGAAATTTCAGCCTGCCACTTCCATGAGTCGATCCAGCATTATGTAAAGTGGGGTGCAGAAGCAGTGACTTGCTCTTAGCCTTACCCCTGCCCTATGGGACAGGAAGACCATGCTGCAGGATCAGCTTCTGGGGTCTTTCTTTTACTTTTTAACTACCCAAATCAGGTAAGAATCTCCTGTCCCCTGCTCCAAGAGCCCACTCCCCTCCCATTTTCTCCCTCTCCTGCCCATTGCTGCTGTCCCCAGCTACCTCAGGGTCCAACTGGGGTGCATGGAGACCTGGGCTCAGCTGGGACAGCAGCAGTGGTGGTGCATTGTTTCGCTTTCCCTGAGCTGCTCCCAAGCAGCTGGAGTGGAGCAGGAGCAATTCTGCAGCCTCCTCTTCCCCATCCCGAACAGCTTGGTCAATTTTTCTCTAGATAAATCAAACCCAGTTCCATGTCCAGTCCTCTACTGGCATGATTACCAGTGACAGAAATCAGGGTAGGGTCCCTATTGGCTTAATTTCTTTCCCCTCCCAGATCAGGTATCTACAACCACTGCACTTGCATCTGAGCTGCACCTGGATGTAATAAAAGAATTGCAGCCAATAGGTCTGCTTTATAAATCAGGACACTTAAATATCTGTATGAAGAGTTATAAACTGAAGGGGTCTCAACATGTAACTGAGTGAACGTGGAAAAAAGGCCACCGTCTCATTTCCTTTTTACAGAGGTGCTCCCTGTAAACGAAACATAAACTGAACACAATATATAGCTTCAAGGGACCATCTCCTATAAATCAGTCTATCCAGTGAAGTCACCAGGGGTCTTCTGATTTAGACAAGTTGAGATTCTGGCTTTAATGCGCCCCTCCAGTTTATACCCGCATGACTCCATTCAAAGACTGCAGAACCAGGTGTATGTATTTTGGCGGTTCAGGGGTTATGGAGGTGTTTCTTTCATTTGGGAAAGACGTTTGGCCAAGCATGGCTAGGATTTAAAGATGATGAGGAAACCCCAAATCAGCGTGTTTATGCCTCCTTTTGACCCTGGGTTAAAGCTTGTAAGTGGGATGATGACTTTTCTGCCTTTGGGATCTCCAAAAATGTCCAGCAATAGCTATTCTAATGTGTTCACTCTTAATGACTCCTGTAATTTAGAGATGGAACTGCAGAGTTGCGTGGTAATTTGGAGCACAACAAATGTTGGGCATTTTGGTGACCTTTTCAATGGAAATTTCCCACAAATGTCACTTAGCAAGCTTAGATGTGTCTTTCAATAACCTTTCCAGCTCAGTGTGTCCTTCTAAAGGCCTCAAAGCATGAACTTTGTCAGTGAACCCTGTCATAACTTTTCATACTCAAGTATGAATGGCACGGAAAGTTAAGAAAGCTCAAAACAGAAGCAATGTGAAACAAAGAGGTAAGTATTGGTTGTCCTACCTCTGAAGCTTTTGGGACTTGTTTGGTTCTGATGGATGCCAATGGAGAATGAAGAATATTCTCTACAACTACGGTGACTACTTTTCTCATATGCTGGCCATGCAGAATCAGGAGCTGATAATTTTACCCATGTTCTGGTCAGCTCATCATTAGATAAGTGTGATGGGCTCTGGTCATGAGAATGAACGTCATGCCAACCTATGGACCAGCTGTGGAGGATGTTGCGGTCCTTTTAGTTCTAGCCAAGCTGGAACGAGTGATACCAATGCTCTGGGATTTTGCTTTGGCTCCCACGTGGTTTCTGCAGAGACTTTTGGCATCCTTAAGTAACTGTTTCCTTCCCTTTAACACAAGGTTTTTGGCTGTAATTCACAGAGGTGCTGAACAGGAGTTCCTCCAGTTTCAAAGGAATGGGAGTCAATGGCATAATAAAGGGCCATTGGCTTTGGAATTCACTTCTTTTTGGGGTTCAAAATAATCTGAATATGTTGATCCAACAAGACCCATGTCTGTGTCTAAATTTATTTTACGATGGTGGTGGGAGGGGAAGCTTGATGAAAGGCTTGTATAGGCAAAGCGTTTAGCTTTCCCTCTCTATCTTGCTTTTCTCTGGTCTGGGAAAGGAGAACATATATATGTAAGAGGGTGCTTTGCTATTGAGAGAAAAGATGGGTGAGTGGTTCCAACACTAGCTTGAGACCCAGCTACAGTTCCTTGCTTTGCAGCAGATTTCTTGTGTGACTAAACAAATTCATCTCTTTGTGCCTTTGTTCCCATTTCTGCAGAATAGGGATACTAGTGGTTCCCTTCCTCATGGGGTGTTTTAAGGAAAAATATCTTAACAGACGGTGATGTACTGAGATGCTGTAGTACTGAGGAACATATAACTATCAGAGACAGAGTAACAAATGTCTAAAGGAAGCACTGCCAACTTTCCTGTTTGGGCAGCCATTTAGCAAGCAAGGCTAGGTTTGATATATCGTTTAGGGAGTTTTTTGTTTCATATTTTAATACTCCACTTGCATGTTTATGTTAGTCTGTCATACTGGAAGGTGCCTTGAGCCTTTGCTGAGAAGGGTGGCATATTCATTAAATACATCAAGCAATGGGGAAGACAAATACAACCTGAGATGTTTACGACTTATCCCCATTTCTTCCAGGGTTATTGCTGGTACGATTCTGGCCAATTTATGGTGGTATAATGCTGTGCAACATCTAACCACACACTCTTTATAATACTTTGAAGCTACTTTGAAGGTAGATCTGTCCATGCTGTATGATACTAGAGTTGTGGCTTTTCCCACAATCTCACTGCCATCCTTTCCCACCTCAAGAGACTGAATTTCCTCCATCAGCTTCTCTTTGCCTTCTCATACTTCTGGAGTGCAGGAGTTGAATGTTAGTGATGTGGTGGGTTTTTTTGTTCTACAATACGGGATCCTCTGTCATTTCATAATTTCATAGTTAGTAGGGTTGGAAAGGACCTGAGCAGATCACCAAGTCCGACCCCTGCCATGGCAGGGAAGAGTACTGGGGTCAAATGATCCCAGCAAGGTGATTGCCTAGCCTTGTCTTAAAGACCCCCAGGGTAGGGGCCTGCACCACTTTGCTATAGAAGTTGGTTCCAGATCCCAGCCGCCCTGACCGTGAGGTCGCGCCTCCTGATGTGTAGTCTGAATCTCCCTCTGCCAGCTTATGACTGTTATTCCTGGTCACTCCTGGTCATGCTTGGGGAAACAGCAACTCCCCCAGTGCCTGCTGGTCCCCTCTGACTAGTTTGTAACAGGCCACTAGACCCCCCTCAGCCTTCTCTTCTGGAGGCTGAACAGGTTCAGGTCCCGTCGCCTCTCCTCGTATGGCCTTCCCTGCTGCCCTTGATCATGCGAGTGGCCTCCTCTGGACCCTCTCCATGCTGTCCACATCCCTCCTGAAGTGCAGTGCCCAGAACTGGACGCAGTACTCCAGCTGCGGCCTGACCAGTGCCGCATAGAGGGGGAGGATCACCTCCCTGGACCTGCTTGACATGCATCTGTGGATGTGTGACAAGGTGCGGTTGGGCTTCCTGACTGTATCCCCACACTGCCGGCCCATGTTCATCTTGGCATCAATGATGACTCCAAGATCCTTTTCTGCCTCTGCCCTGATGAAAAGAGAGTTCCCCAGCCTGCACGTATGGTGCTGGTTCTTCCTCCCCAGGTGCAGCACCTTGCACTTGTCGGTGTTGAATCCCATCCTATTCTCATCTTCCCATCCCTGTAACTTGTCTAAGTCTGATTGCAGCCTATTCTTCCCTTCTAGTGTGCCCACATCCCCCCACATCTTAGTGTCATCAGCAAATTTGAATAGGGTGCTTTTTACCCCTGCATCCAAGTCACTGATGAAGATATTAAACAGTGCGGGCCTGAGGACCGAGTCCTGGGGACCCCACTGCCCACGTCCTTCCAGGTCGAAAATGACCCGTCCACCACCGCTCTCCAGCCAGTTGGCAACACATCTGACTGTGTGGGTGTCGACACTGCAGCCCCCAGTTTCTTAATGAGAACGGGGTGAGAGACAGTGTCGAAGGCCTTCCAAAAGTCCAGGAAGACGATGTCCACTGCTACCCCGGCATCTAAGGATTTGGTGAGCTGGTCGTAGAAGGGCACCAGGTTGGTCTGATGGGACCTGCCTCCAATGAACCCGTGTTGGTTGCCCCTAAGCATAATCTCCCCTGCTGGCCCCTCATGGACATGTGCCAGAATATTTTTCTCAAAAAGCTTCCCCAGGATCGAGGTAAGACTGACTGGCCTATAGTTCTACCTCCCTTTTTTGAATATGGGAACCACATTGGCCCTCTTCCAGTCCTCTGGCACCTCACCAGAGCATCACGAGTGCTCATAAAGCTGTGCCAGGGGTCCCACAATGACCTCAGGTAATTCCTTTCAGCACCCTGGGGTGGAGAGCAGCCCTGGTTCTGGAGGTGACCATCTACCACTCTGCAGTGGAGGGCACTTCCTGAGGTGCTTCTTCCTCGGGTGTGTGACCCTTCAGGGAAAAGAAATAGCCGTCAATTTCTTCCTCTGCTTCCCTGATGCCCCTCAGCCTGCTAACCTCCTCCTGGACCTCCCTCACCTGCGCCTCCAAGACCCTAAGGTGAGCGCCTGCAGGACAGGTATGGGGGTCCCCAATCCCTGCCCCCTGGGCCTTTCTGGGAAAGTCAGCATTTATAATTTAATTACCCTGCATGTCCTGTTTATGGAGTAGGCCAAGTCAACATTTAGGACAACTGAGGAAATGTAAAATGGCTAGAAATTGATATGTCTGTTGTTCTTTCATGTTGTTACCAGGTCTAGAAAAAGCAGGAGGGATATCAGCAGGTTGGGAAGTAAAGCAGGAGGAAACAAAAAAAATCCAGTCACCATTCGATCATGCATCATCCCCATCTATCACTGAGCATGGATCCCTGCAAGTTCCATCTAGAACTTTTTCCTGTATAGAAATTTTTCTCAAAGCAGCATCAAGCCACACTGTCCCTTGCCTGAAATGAATCATACTGGGCCAGGCAGAATAGTCTTCTGTTGCTTTGAACCTTTCAGCCATATTTCTTCCAGTCTTCTTGGTTAGGCTGCTCATGCTAGCATCAGCTCTGCTTAGTTAATATTACATACAGCAGTGTTAACACCATCAGGAAATGTATTCCAAGTCCTTACAGTCACCCATGTCCTGTTTCTAGTCAAGTTTATAGACAACATGTCATTACATCAGTACTTAAAATATGGACAGATTCCTTAAATGAAGATGGTGACTTCTCTGAAGGTGCCACTAGTCACTCTTTTTGCCCAAAAAGAAATCATTTATACCTAAAATGTAATAAATTCAAACTTGAAGATGCATCAAAAATAGCTGTCAGGGACCACAGCTTCTTGTTGGCCTTGTGTTTTAAAGGTCATCATATCTGTGTGCTCTGTGTTGCTGGCCAAGCATCAGATTCAGTATGTGTGGAAGAGACAAGGATTTCTTAAGGTGATATCTTGTATTGAACCAACGATGTAGTTAGGATGAAGTTAGACAAGCTTTTGAATGTAAGACATTTTTCCTTAGGTCTCTGATTATAGGAAGTTAGGCACAGCAAGTGAAGCATTTAGACTTGCAGTGGTGTCTTGTAGTGGAATCAGAAAAGCAGCCGAGAATTTCAGGCTATTACAGAAACGTGCATGGAATAACAGCAAACTATCAGCCAAGGTGAAGAAGCGAATCTACGAGACTTGTGTGCTGTCATCCCTGCTTTATGGTTCAGAAACATGGACTACATATGCTAGGCACATCAGGAGACTGAACAGCTTCCACGTGAGATGTCTGCATAAGATCCTGAAAATAAAATGGGGAAGACAGAGTGCCAAACACAGGGGTACTGGAGTGCAAAGGACCAACACTCTTAGAAACCACTATCAGGAAGAGGAGCGTGTGATGGATTGGCCATGTCAGGAGAATGGAAGGGGACCGTATCCCCCAAAATATTTTGTGTGACAAGCTTTAAGATGTCTCTAGAAACCAGAGTTGCCCTCTATGGTGGCACCACGATGTGTGAAAAAATGATATCTAGTCATTCAGCATCAACATAGAAAGCTGGGAGGAGTGCGCAGAATCCTACCAGGTCTGGAGGGAACTGCTGGCACTGGGTGCAACTCACCATGGAGCAGTTTTGATCCAGGGAATGGAAGAAAAGCAAGAAAGAAGAAAGCAGCCTATTGTAAGCTTGGACTCCAATGCAGCTAGTACACGGATCTGTGAAACCTGTAACAAGCTGTGTCACTCTTGAGTAGGGCTTGTCAACCACAAATAGATTCATCAGGCATCTGATTAGATCTCCTACATGTACGTTATGAACCAGAGGATCAACGGTTGCCTATGGTGTTTGACACCTTTTTGCCATCCTCCATAGCCAAGTTCCAAGATTGCTTTTCTTTTTATCTAGTTTGGAGGGACTGTAGTAATCATCTACGCTTACCTCATCTGGGACCTCCTGCATGTATGCAGGTTTTTTTCCTTTGACAACAAAGTTGTAACAAGTTTGAGGTAATCGGTATCCGTGCATCCCTTATCTGCTGTAGCAGCCAGTTAATTAACAAGGAAAATCCTTGCCAATGCAACAGTCCTGCTGTTAAACTAAAGCTGTTCCTCTCATTTATTCCATTTAACAGATTCCTACACCTCTTATCTTCTGCTAACCACAGTTCTCACCTGAGATTCTGGAGAAGCTGCGTAGTACAAAGATGCTGGGTGCTGGGCTCTGAGTTTTGTTCTCAGGTCTGACATTAACCTGTTGAGAAATGTAGAGAAATCCAGTTAACCCTCTATTTTTCAGGGTGTTCACTAGCTTTTGGGTGGTTCAGATTTGGGTGCCCAATACAAAAACCCTCCTGCTTGATTTTCAGTGATGCATCTCCCGCTGAAGTGGTAAGGGAGTGGACGTACTTATTGCAAATATAGGTCTTATAAATGCCGTGATAGTTACTGAAAAACTCAAGCAATGAAACCAAGTAACTACGTCTGAAAATAAAGACTTATACTATGTCTGTTTACTATGTAAGATATTCAGTATCTAAGTACCACACAATTTGAATGTACTTAGCCTCCCCAACTTCCTTGTGATATACATCAGTACCTTTACTCTCACATTACAGACAGAGAACTGAGGCTAAATGTCATATAGCTAGTTTGTCAAAATAGGGATTTGAATTTCTGAGATCTAATTTTGGATGTGCACCATAGAATATAAATCCCAAGGGGAATATTCTGGGGCCACTTTGGAACTAACATTTGAAAGTCAGGGGGCACGTCTACACATGCCCTTTAATGCGTGTTAGCCTATTTTAATGTGCATTAAAGCATCACTAAAAAACCTTGGGCATTTTTACATGTGGTGTGGGACATGGTGCAGGGCACTTTAGTTAGTGAGCTGTGCTAATTAAAAGAGCCCAAAGCATCATGCATACCATAGTCCTCTGCTGAAAATGGTGGGAAGGTGCTTTAAACTAAAGCTCATTAAATGAGCTTTAGTTCAAAGTGCCCTGGTGTCATTTTCAGTATGGAGATGATGGTACATGTGACGGTGGAGGCTGCTAGAGCATTTTAATTTCCACACTGCATTGCATCGGAGCAGGCTCCATGCACGCGTATAGGAGCCCCTTGCTCTTTAGTTAATGTACATTAAGATAGACAAATGAGCATTTTTCTAGTAACTTACAATGGAGATAATAGAATTAATGTGCATTAACTGAAGTGTGTTAATACACATGGAGATGCACCCACATAGATTTAACATATATAGTGAAATTCCTAGCATAATCTGGTAAAAATCAGACAGTTTGTGAAACAAACACATGTTGGGGGTAGCTGGAATGTTGTGTCTTTGAAGTGGAGAACTGAGTTAAAACACAACCATATTAGTGAAATATACACGTTTCAGATAATATATTTTTAAAACCGTTTCATTTTTGGATGGAGGATTAGAACTGAAGTGTTGATTTGGGATGTAAAAAATGGAATTTCTCAAGGGGTTTATTTTTTTCTGAACATCTTAATTCTTTTGCATAGAAAAGAAAGCATTTCACAAAAAAGTGAATAAAAATGTTTTAAAGACCCTTTAAAGACCCTTGGGGTCTTTAAAAGGAGGCTAGATAGACACCTTGCCAGGATTGTTCTTTCTTGCCCATGGCAGGGGTCGGACTCGATGATCTGCTCAGGTCCCTTCCAACCATACCAACTATGAACTATGAATGTAATTGATTTGAATGTTGAGACATCACAAGAAGAAACTGCAGTTGTGATTTTCATGTTAGTTTGCTTCAGAGGACTGAAGAATTTGTATACACTTTGGATGAAAACTCAGCCTTAGATAAACTAGGAGTCAGCATAATTAAACTAGATAGTTTATTCAAATCAGCTCGTGCAAAACTACCAACTCTGTCATCTTCTCCCCCTTTGGACAGATTCATACCAAATTTCGTTTAGCATTTGTCAGTGCATGCCCAATAGTATCTATTATGTTCATTTAACATTAGGTACAAAATTTAGGAAAAATGAAACTAAAATTCAATCTGAAAGATTTTTCCAGTCACTAATATCTACAACATAATGCCTATATTTTGAAGAGAGCCTCACTTTGGACAGAGGCAATTTCTACCAGCAAAATTAGTTCTATATTTTTGAGACCTGCTTGTTGGCACTGGATTTATGAGCCAGATGCCTTATATCAGATAGACCCAAACCCTCAGACTGACCATGACTTCTCCATTCAATGATAGGCAAATTTTATTATACACAGTGATAGCAGATAAGAATAATGTAGGCAAGGCAAATAAAATAATGCTCCCAATTCTATCTACCAGTCCTAGAGCTGTCCCAGAGGGAGCGCATGTCTGACCAGTATGCAAGCTTCACCCTGTGGTTCTTTCTTGAATGTCAGAAGCCTGGAAGTCAAGGGCCAAGGCCCACCTCCCACCCAGTAGGGTGGGTGAGATGGGCTAGTAGTGTGCCCTCTGTCCATGGTGGCCTCGGGTTCCCCCCTCAGGGACCTTTTGCTGCTCTGAAATACCTCCTTTTATATTCTTTCCCTCCTCTGATGACTTCATCTCTGGGTACTGTTGACTGTTTTCCCTGTGGTCATCATACTATCCAAGTTCTGTTCTGTCAGCATATTCCCTTGTTTCCCAAACCCCTCACATGCACACATCATAATTTGGGGATGGCCCCAGACCCTTAATTTGATCTATCCACCAAAACTGGAAATCCCAAGGGCTCTGCAGTTGGTCACCGTGACCTAATGTCACCTTATCTCATATTATGAAACACCGTCCAAACTTTCCAGCCTCTTTATGCCTGCTTCAGACACAGTGGACCTTGAAGGCAACTTTGTCACAAACAGGCTTTTAGAAACCAATTAACCCTTGATGTTCCTCTGGACCATTGTTCTAATGCAATATCTACTACACATACAAGTCAATTCCTAAAAGCACATCTCTAAATATCATTTTCTAGCCATCACTGCTGTAATGCTGTGTTTAACTGCAGTATTTTAATTTTTTCTGGGGGTATTTTAGCAAGGTATATAGAGTTTGACCATGGGTGTGGCCCCAGTAAATAAAGGAAACAAAGCTGAAACAAAAACTGTGTGGAGCCCTTTTCTACCTGAATTATGTTTTCTTTAATAAACTTCCCTGATGTTAAAACAAATTTCTCCAGCATTGAAAATTGGGAGTGATCTTGAAATCACAGCATACTGTGGTTGTAAGGGACTTTAGGAGGTCATTTAGTCCAAACCCCAACCCAAGCCAGGACTATCTCTGATTGAGTCATCCCAGTCAAGTGTAACTTGATCTTAATAGTGTCCAAGAATGGGGATTTTACAATCTTTCTGGGTAGCCAGTTCCAATGCTTAACCACCCTCATAGGGAGAAAATCCTTCTTGGGTGCAGATGCTAGTAATGGAAGGTATAGCTACCACAAACTTTCATAAAACCTATAGTTAATCATATAGCTGCTAATATTTCTAAGTTTAGTATTTCAAGTGCCAATTCCACTTAGTGAAAAGGAAGCAAAATGGAAACACTGTTGTAAAGTTTGGCCTTTATACTTCTACAAGCAGAAGGCATTATTACAGGAACTTGACTCTATTGTTTGCAGCTCTTCTAAAAGAGCCAGGAGAATTTCTTGTGCTACACATTTTCACCTAAAAGCTCTATATGTAAAGGGCAAACTTGCCGAGATGACAAGCTAGATGTTCTGAGATGTGTTTTGTTGCTGAAAAGCATGAGAAGTGTTAGGATTCAATACATTTATAAAAAAGAACAATTGGTGACATACTTTAAGGTCAACATGTAATATCTTCTCCATGCTGTTCTAAGAAGTCAGATTAGTCCTTTCAGCAGTAACCTTTCCCACAATGACTATGTTTGCTTTCCTGTCATTAAAATTCACCCTCTCTATTTGTGAGTCTGACAGGATGTAGGATTATATTTTCCATATATTGATTTGGATGTGCTTCCTTTGCCACGTTTTGATCAAAAGAAACATAGTTTTACCTATGCTGAGATAATGTACAGTAGATATATAACCTTTTCCAGAAGTCATTTTTCAGGAGAACACCTTTTCTGACAGTATTCTTCCCTCACATTTGATAATAGCACAATGTAGTTGTATATAAGATAAGGACATCAGTTTGTTGGACTGGAGTAAAGGCTGATTTTTATTGTCTTAGTGTGCTATGACTAGTGAACTGCTTAGAACAGGCAGATAACAAAGTTCTTCCAACAAGAAATTGTAATCCACTAAAGCTATTAAAAAAATAAAAATCCTTGGATGTTATTTAGTAAGAGTTAGCATATTCCCAATCATTAACATTTCCAAAATGGCATAGTAGATGGCACTATCCATTTAAAAAGGGTTTCATGCTACTGCACTACATTTAAATTCATGTGCATGTATGAGAGTGTGCTCTCATGCTCACATACATGACTGAGAAGGAGACCCTCGATCATAGTCTAGTTCCCTTTTACTGCAGGCCACCTTGGTATATAATCCCATTCATAAACATGTATGTGTGTTTGTGCATCATTTAAGGTTACTCTTTTAAATTCTCAAACACACACAATTGTTTATTTATGAAGAATTGAATGCATTGTTTAACTTTAAGGTAGATTAATTAAAACAACTACAAGATTATTTGCTTTATGATTTTGAGTTTTCAGATTTATCAGTTGAACATTAAATTGTTCTAAAATGAAACCATCCTTTAAGAAAAATCAGAAACCTAAAGGCATGTCACAGTACCTGGTTCTTCTACAGAGGATTTGTCATTTCCCAACAACTTTTAATACCTGTCTTACAACTGCCCTTATAAATGTGGAGTTGAGACACAAAGAAGTAAAGTAGTTTCCACAAGTTCAATGAGCCAACTAGTGGAGTAGAACCAGGAGTGGAGTCTTTACTAGCAGTATAGGTGATAATTGACAATATAGATTATTGATTTATAATTCAGATGGTTATTAAAATATAGATTATGGAATGATAGAAATTTCAGGTTGGAAGGGACCTCTGGAGGTCATATGTTGTCCAACCCCCTGCTCCAAGCAGGACCAGTCCCAAATACATCATCCCAGACAAGGCTTTGTCTACCTCCTGGGATGGATACTCAACCACCTTTCTGGGTAACCTGTTCTAGTGCATTACTACCTTCCTTGTGAGAGAAATTTTTCCTAATATCTAGCCTAAACTTCCCTTGCTGCAACTTGAGCCCATTGGTCCTTGTCCTGCCATCTGCCCCCACTGAGAACAGTCCAGCTCTGTCCTCTTTGCAACCTCCTCAGAGACTTGAAGGCTTCATTCAATCCCCCCTGTTTTCCCTTCTGCAGGCTAAATAAACCCAGTTCCCCCAGCCTCTCCTCACAAGTCCTGTGCCCCAGCCCCCCAACCATTTTTCTTGCCCTCTTCTGGGCTCATCAATTTGTTCACATCATTTCTGTAAGGGCGGCGGGGGGTGGGGGGGAAAACTAGGCACAGGACTCCAGATGTGGTCCCACCAGTACTGAATAGAGGGTAGAGTAATTTCCCTTGATCTGCTGGTAGTGCTCCTACAAATGCCACCCAGGATGCCATTAGCCTTCTTCACAGGGGCACACCGTTGACTCATATTCAGCTTGTTGTCCACTGTCACCCCCAGGTTATTTTCTGCAGCGCTCCTGCTTCGTCAATCGGTCCCCAGCCTGTACTGGAGAACAGGATTCTTCCATCCTAAATGCAGGACTTTGCACTTGTCCTTGTTGAACCTCAAGAGATTTATTTCCGTCCAATCCTCCAAATTGTCAAGGTCTCTCTGAATCCTAGCCCTGCCCTCCAACGGATCTGCTACTCCCCCATCCTGGTGTCATTCATTATTATATAGATTATCAGTGGAGTACTCCGTCTCCTAAAATGCATTATTCTGATTCTGCCTTTAGTTACAATCCCGGCATTTCCAGAGTTTGACTTCTGCAGGCTGGAGGCTCTGTGAAGAATATTTGAAAAGTGCATAAGTGACATAAAACCCCTGGGTTTTTGAGGGGTTTTTTTTTTTTTTAAGATTGCTTTGATTTTCAGATATCTACTGTTTCTGTAACCTTTTAGGACTTTGCTGGATCTGGGTTGTAAAGTAAAGTGAAAATAAAGTACTGTAAAGAGCTCTGCAGAAAGTTGAGCATGAGCTTCTGGGTAAAATAGGAATGATAATGAAAGTTCTGATGTAGCTAGGCAACTGCTGTAGTATACGAGTACAAGACAGGAAATTACCTCCTGGGTCATCAGGTTCCAAGGTAACTAGATAACTACCATAATACATGATTCACAGGAAAATAGAAATAAAAGGATCCCCCTGGGTCATTAAGTCCAGTCTCCTGCTGTTGCAGACACCATTTCCTGTAGTCCCTTTCAGAAACTGATCAAGAGCCACCATTAAATTACTTAGGGTTTTCATCCCTACAAGTCTTGTTAAGAGAGAGAAGTCCAGAAACTCGCTCCTCTGATCAATTAGAAATCGTCTAATTTATTTGTGACCAGTTCACAACTTTTTGTCACTATGACAATATTCTCTTTTAGCTTGCATAGTTCGTTATATTGCATGATATTTACTATCATGTTTTTAGAGACCCCTTACTTTTATAGTCTGAAAAAGCCCAGCTGTCTACTCTCCTCTGATAAAAGAGGCTTCCCATTCCCCTGATCGTTTTGGGCAGACCTTCCTGGGACCAGCTGAGGTTTGAACTCATATTTCTTAAATGCAGGTGACCCCAACTGTATCGCTTACCCCAGGTGGAACCTCACCAAATACTTTTCTATCCCTAATGGAAATACTGCACCTGATATAGTACATTTGCTTTTTTTCATAACCTCATTAGATTAATGGCTTATAGTCATTCTATACCATTAACTAATATACTCAAGATTTTCCCTTTCTCTGTCATTTTCAATGGACGCTCTCCCGGCTTATAGCAGAAATTCTTGTTATTAGTCCCTAAGTGCATGACCTTGCACTTTGTGCTATTAAATTTCATTCCCATTCTATTAATGCTTCCCAACTTTGTGTTATCAGCAGATTGTGTTTCCTCGCTCCTACTTCCCATGCCAAGGTCATTAATGTAAATATTAAATAAAAGTGGTCCCAAGGCTAATTCTAGAAGAACTCAACCAATAATCTCCCCGCAGACCCAGACTTCCCTGTTCCATACAATTTGTTGCCCCTTTGCCAATGTAATAATCCCCTTACAATTCTTTTAATAACATCCACTGTCTCCAGTTTAATCATTTTCCCTGATGCATACATTAAATTCAGTTTTCTACTGAATTCAGTTTTTTATAGATTAATTCTTATTTATTTTCTGTGTTTGGAGATCCAGTTATCAAAGACAAATGTTATCTGAGCCTAGCATGATCAGCCTTTATTAAACCTGCATTGAATTTTACTCCATTTTGCATTTAATTTTTTTAAATAAGTCTTTCCTTCAAAATTTGACTCTAAACCATTGCATAGTTCTGAAGTCAGATAACAGGCCTATACTTCTTCTTACTCAATAGAGGAACTGCATTTGCTTTTCTCTAGATATATGGAACCACCCTTGAGTTCACTGATTAAAAAAAATACAACAAGAGAAGCAATTTCATGTGCCATTTCTTTCAGAATTGTGGAATAGAGATCATTTGGTCCCCTGTCCTCTACCCCACCCCTACAACTTTTAGCCATTGAACAACAAATCATTGATTCTCTTCAACCTTCTTTGGTAGAAACAGCTCAAAGGTGGACTGCACTAAATATTTAACAGCCATACACACACATAAGAATTTAGGAAACAAGTTTAGGATGAATAATTCATTGAGCTGACACTGCAAGGAAAAATTATAAGGAGACAGGATGTAGTTATATATCGACCATACCACTAGTATGAATGAAACAGGTGCTTTTCGTTGACCTAACATAATCCATTTATGGACACCAAATTGAATCCAGCTTCCACAGGATTCTAGCAGTTGTTGAGCTTTCCCAGCATGTTCATTAATGTCATGATGGGGCAAATATCCATCTCAAGTATTCAAGAATTAACAATAGCAATGGAGCTATCACCTATGCAAGCACCAAGTAGACCGTGCATCAACTACAATATCTTCCAAAAAGTGGCATTTCTTTTTAGAAATACTGAAAAACAATTATTTTATGCACTGACTTGTCTTTGAAACAGTCAAATACCTGAATTTTGTCAATCCATGATATTACATGCTGGTAATATATCATATTTTATGTTTATCCAGATCTTTGGTCCTTAGTTCAGCAGGTCAAACCTGTAAGAGTTTTCCTTATTTTTCCCCAAGTGGCCTGATCTCTTTGTTTATCTCATGCTGCCTTTCCCTGTCACGCTTACCAATCGCCAGCTGATCCTTACATTGCTTTTCCAATGATTGCTAACTAGTCATTCCTTTCTTTTAGAAGGCCTGCTTTCCCCAGAGATTTCTCGACTGCCACTTCTGGAAGACAAGCAAAGGAAGGTGAAGATGGCACAAAGATTAGTGGTGCTATAAACAATGAGGAGGACAGATAACCATTACAGGTTGTAGCTCAACAAAATTAATCTTAAAAGAGCCAAATGCTATCCTTTGCAATGGTCCATTCTACGCCTTTAAGTTCTCTGAAACTATGACATGTATTGGGCCGCAATTTACTCATTAATGCAAAACCCACCAATGCATCCTGCTGCCATTGCTTCAAGCATGCTCTTCTAGGAGAGGAAGTATTGAGATAGGAGTCCAGAAGATCCTGCCAGAAGATCTTAATGCCTATGACCAGACTTATGGATGCAGGAAAAAAGCTACGGGTGATGGGAAAGCAGACAGTCAAAGATGTGGGAGGCCATTCCAGAGCAAGCTGATTGTCGAAGGAAGCAGCTATTGCAAAAAGTGCTGTACTTTGGGCATGCTGCTTCAGGGGCTGTGAAGTAACTGCATTTTGGGCTGGCCAGATTTGAGGGCCCTTTATAATGCTCCTTTACTGCCCTTCACACTAACCATTCACTGTTCTCTCAACACTGGGAAATTTCCCATTCTTAAAACATGCTCTCTTTCCCCATTACACTTTAATGTAATTAGAATAGTTCAGTTTTGACTTGTGTCAACCCTTCTCTACAGCTTTGGTGATTCTGTGAAGTTCCCTTTATGTGCCATTGAGCTGGAGACTCAACAAGAGAATTTTCCCTTTGAAAGTCCTCATACACCGCAGCCGGCTGTCTCTGCTTTTAGAAGAACTTTGATAGGCTGCCATGTTTGGCAGGTGCATAGTTTAATATGTCTAAGTTTCTTAATAGCTGACTTAAGCCTTGAACCTTCAAGAGTGCTGAATGATGTCAAATGAGAAGTTAGCTTTATACCTGCCATGCTTAATAATTGTTGGGGTTCTGCTACCATTTCTTCTACCTCCAGCCTTGCAAAAAGCAGCTGCGGGGTATTTGAACTTTCCCTTGTTAACATTATTGTTAGTATAATCCATCTTTTTTATTTTTCATTAAATGCATTTTTAAGTTAGCATTTTGCTGTTGCTTGAACAATCCTATCACTTTGATATGTCAAGCCAGCAATTAAAAATTTAAAACTCTCTTTGTGTAGTTTTCCTGTATTACATATATTCATTTTTTTCCAGGGGGAATGAAAAGAATAGAAGGGAAAGAAGAACTTACTTTAATCCAGTAGCACAGACTGTGTAACAATGACAAGCTATTTCATTTCTTGTTTAGTAATTAATTATTATTACATGGCAATTAGTTGAAACCCATTTGCTTCAGATGTGTTAATTTGGGCTGTAAATCCTCTTGTAAAGATCAGGCAGAAGATGCTACAACATAGTCTGCTTCACTGAGAAGCCCAGTGGAAAGAACAACAACATTATATGTTCCCTCTTTTGCTTTTTTGGGATAATTGTGGGAGAACTGAAAAATAACCTACTTGATCACATCATTGGGCATATCATTTGGATACTGGACAAACTCTGTTTTCAAGGGTGCAGTAAAGGTAAGAACTTAGCTCATTCAGACTTAATTTTCCTTTTCCTTGATTTCAGTCTATTAAGGTCTGTAACCCCGCCCCCCCACCAATTCTCCATATCTCCCAAATCCTTTTCCATCCTTGTGGAAAAGTTATGTAGACTGTTGCAGAGAACAGACTCTTAGGGAGTCTAGGGACATAACAATATTTGTAGATAATTACCCCCAATCCACTGAATGTGATACCAAGTAATATCCATCCCATATAATTTTTCAATATGACTTAAAGTTTATTATGTAATGGTGGTCAGCTCAAACTGGAAAACTATGAATGTCAAAACACCATCTCAGTTTTGTTTTATTTGGTTTTAGTTATAAAAACAGATTATCAACAAAAAAATACTGATTCCAAACACTGAATTCCAAACCTAAATATCAGGGTAACTTTCAACATGATCCTAGGCTTTCAGAAAGGTCAAAATACATGTCCTTCATACAAGAAGAACCCATATCATTGCTGCTAATACTCCCTTTCATATAATCACTTTTTCATAGGAGTGCTTCCCAGCATACTTTTCTGATAACTGCTTCTTTAAATTTGGAAGAGAGAAGCTGTTGTTAGCTGTAGAGTAACCATTAGGAATTTAATTGCAACAGCTTGCTTCCTCCCTTCCACCTGGTAAGCGTCCATTACATCCCACGTGAGCTCTTAAAGCTGAGTGTGTCTTCCCATCAGTGCCAAGTGGAACACAAGTAGCAAAGGGTTTTTTAATCTAACGAAGACATAATGAGATCCAATGGGTGGGAGCTGATTCTGGAGAAGCTCAAGCTAGAAATTAGAGGCAATGTTCTCACAAGGCTAGCTACGTGACCGTTCGGCTTTCATTATCAAGAAATGTAATGAAGTCTCTCTTACCTGGAATTGATCAATCAAGGCTGTTTGTCTTTCAACAATGCACAGGAGGATCCAGGCCACCCCCTTTGATTACTGCTTCACCCAAACTTAAAAAGCCAACTGACTGGGTGGGGCAGCAGCATTTCTATTCAGGCAGTAGGGAAGGAGCCAACTGACTCCAGTCCAGTGGAGAGCAAGGAAAATGGTTTGGGGGCTGGGGCACATGACTTAAGACAAGAAGCTGACGGGACTGGGTTTATTAAGTCTGGAGAAGAGAAGACTGGGTGGGGGGATTTGATACCAGCTTTCAACTACCTGAATGGTGGCTCCAAAGAGGATGGAGCTGGACTGTTCTCAGTGGTGGCAGATGACAGACAAAGGAGCAATGGGCTCAAGCTGAAGCAAGGGAAGTTTAAGTTGGATATTAGAAAAGAAAAACTTTCTTACTAGAAGGGTAGTAAAGCACTGAAACAGATTACACACAGAGGTGGAGGAATTTCCATTCTTGGAGATTTTGAAGACCTGGCTAGACAAAGCCTTGGCTGAAATGATCTAGCTGGGGCTGGTAGCGTTTGAGGAGGAGGTTGGTCTACATGGTCTCCTGAGGTCTCCTCCAACCCTAAATTTCTATGACTTGATGGCTCATTATCGTCTCCTTGATTCCTGCTGATCTCTCTCTATTCCACAGGTGTTAATGACCCTCTCTTCCTTTAATGATCTTGATGTGCCACTATTCAAACTATTCTTTTTTTTTCTACTGTTGTTGTCCGTTAGCCAGTCTTGGCAATATCTCTGTGTATTTTATAGTCCTGCAATTTTTTTTTAAGCAGGAGTTAAAAATCTTTACTCAGGTGTGGTAATATTAACTCACGTATAGAAATGACTGATAGTGAAGTATTAGAGGCACTGTCTTTTGTTTTATGAATCTGAATAAGAGATACACATTTAACTATAATGACTGCAGGACTAATGATAAAATATCTTTTGACTTTCTTGCCTAATTCATTATGGTTTGTTTTTGTTTTTTGATGTTAGATACACTCTAGCAAATTCGTGTACCTTCCAAGTTATATTTGTTTTTGCTCTCATCTTAAACCAAATAATATGGTATTACCCCCTACCCCATCACATATTACTAAGGTATCTACTTTCTCTTTAACTAGACAAGGTGTGTTGTGTTAGATGTGATGATGTACTACACCACCTGCACCCCCCCTTTTTTAAAAACCCTACTTCACCCCATGCTATAATGTATGTCCTAGCTTTTCCAAAAGTTATGGGCTTCCTACAGGAATTTCACCTGGTGGGGGTTGTGCTAGTACAAGGGAGGCTAGGAGACAGTGATCATGAAATGATCCAATTTGTTATTCAGAGGAAGGTGGGGAGGCTAACTAGCACAGCGCAAATGCTTGACTTTAGGAAAGCCAACTTCAATGTGCTCAGGGCAGTAGTCAGGGAGGCACTCGGAGCCCAGGGGGTAGCTAGTATGGGGGTCCAGGAAAGGTGGTCCTTCCTCAAGGAGGCTATCCTTGGGGCGCAGCAGGACACAATTCCTCTGCACAGGAAGGTGGGAAAAGGGTCCAAAAAACCTTCATGGCTGAGTGCAGATATCCAGGCTGGCCTAAGAGCAAAGAAAAAAGTGTAACTGGTGGTGGATGCAGGGGGCAGGGACAAAGGAGGAGTACACCTCCCTGACGCAAGCTTGTAGGGATTTGGTAAAGTAGGCTAAAGCAGCACTGGAGTTTAGATTAGCTTCTGGGATTAAGGGTAACAAAAAGTTATTCTTCAAGTATATAGGTAGCAAGAAGAAGTCTTGGGGTAGCATTGGACCCCTACGGGGCAGGGCAGGGCAGGGCAGGGCAGGGCAGGGCAGTTGGTGACAGACGCGCGAGAGAAGGCAGACTTCTTCAACAAGTTCTTTCCTCCGTGTTCCTGTCTGCTGACAACGGGGTACTCTCGGGTGATAGCATAGAGAGGCCCAGGAAGGATGCGAGTCCCCTGACTGTTAGTTCAGACCTAGTTAAAGATTACCTGGAGGGCTTTGATGTATCCAAGTCTGCGGACCCAGATGACCTTCAGCCGCGGGTGCTGAGGGAATTGGCTGGTGTCATTGCAGAGCCATTGGCATGACTGTTTGAGGACTCCTGGTGCTCGGGCCAAGTCCCTGAGGACTGGAAAAGGGCCAATGTGGTCCCTATTTTCAAGAAGGGAAGGAAGGAAGAGCCTGGCAACTACAGGCCAGTCAGCCTCACTTCTATCCTGGGGAAGGTCTTTGAAAAAATGATCAAGGGCCACATTTGTGAGAGCCCTGCAGGGGAAGTGAGGTTGAGAAGTAACCAGCATGGGTTTGTGCCAGGACAATCCTGCCTGACTAACCTGGTCTCTTTCTATGACCAGGTAACAAAGAGCTTAGATGGGAAGGAGGAAGTCGATGTCGAATGCACAGTCACATGGGTGGCAAACTGGCTCCAGGGGCACACCCAGAGGGTGGTGGTGGATGGGTTGATGTCGACCCGGGAGGGTGTAGGCAGCAGAGTCCCCCAGGGCTCGGTCCTTGCGTCAGTGCTGTTCAACATCTGCATTAGCGACCTGGACGAGGGTGTGGAGAGCACCCTGTTCAAGACCGCTGATGACACCAAGCTGTGGGGTAAAGTGACTACACCGGCAGGCAGGGACCGCATCCAGGCAGACCTGGATAGGTTGGAGAAGCGGGCGATCTGAACAGGATGCAGTTCAACAAGGACAAGTGCAGGGTGCTGCACCTGGGGAGAGGGAACCAGCATGATGGTGATAGGTTAGGGGCTGCCCCTCTCAGCAGCACAGAGGCCGAGAGGGATCCTGGAGTCAGGATTGACTCCAGGATGAATATGAGTCACCAATGCAATGAAGCAATAGGCAGAGCCAAATGCACCCTGTCCTGCATCAACAGGGGCATCACTAACAGATCCAGAGAGGTCTTGCTCCCCCTCTGTGCAGCGCTGGTCAGGCCGCAGCCGGAGTCCTGTGTCCAGTTCTGGGCGCCGCACTTCACGAGGGACGTGGAGAACCTGGAGAGGGTCCAGAGGAGGCCACTCGTATGGTTGGGGGCCTCGGTGGCCAGCCCTAGGAAGAGAGGCTGAGGGCCTCCGTGGCCAGCCGTAGGAGGAGAGGCTGAAGGACCTGAATCTCTTCAGTCTCTGCAAGAGGAGACTGAGGGGGATCTTGTGGCTGCTACAACCTTACCAGGGGCCAGCAGCAGGGACTCGGGGAAAGTCTGTTCCCCAGGGCCCCCCTTGGAGTCACCAGGAACAATGGCCACAAGCTGAGGAAGGACAGGTTTAGGTTAGATATTAAGAAGAACTAGTTCACGGTAAGGGTGGCCAGAGCCTGGAGTAGGCTTCCCAGAGAGGTGGTGCTTTCACCTTCCCTGGGGATCTTCAAGACAAAACTGGATAGGCACCTGGCTGGGGTCTTATGACCCCTGCCCCCCCAGTGCTCCTTCCTGCCCCTGGCAGGGGGTCGGACTCGATGATCTGTCCAGGTCCCTCCCGAGTCAGTGATTCTGTGATTCTATGGTTCTCTGTTCAGTCTTATGCGGGAGCCCATCCAAATTAATGATCCCAATAGCCTACCATTCTATGAATAAGCCTTTTGCTACTCCTAGAAACTTTCCAATATTCATCAAAATGAAAAGAAATAATTCTTGTTGTAATTGATACAAAAAATGATGTTTTACTACTTTCCCTTTAACACCACATTTCTCTTTTTGCCTTTTTTTCAGCTTGGAAATGTGGTGGTAGAGAAGCAGGTAAGATGGAAAGAGAGTTTTCCTACAGAGTTTTTATAATTAAAACAATTTTTCTTTTTTGATGAAAAAACTTGTACTCAAGCTATTCCTGGGAAGCGTTTTTCATTTAAAAAAATCAACCAGGAAATCAACCCCTTTCCCTTTAAAAATTCAACCAGGTCTATTTACAATTAACTGTTATAATTAGCGCAAGCTAATTTTGCTCCACATAAAACAGCTCACTTACAGATTTCGAGAAAGACAAGCAAATCTGCAACTGCAGTAGAGCTGCTACAAAGAAAGGACATTGACACCTTCCATTGCATCAAGCAGTGGAGATGGCATTTCTCATCACCAATCCCAAAGCTGTCTTTGAATAACTTTTTTGGGAATTGTTTTTGTTTTCCTCCCTTGCCATGGCATTACCTTGAATTTTTTGTCAGCATCTGGCAAATAATACCTTCAAGCAAACTCATGACCTATCTGTAAGCTATTGTTTTGTATATGACAATGACAACATGGCAATATCTTTACAGCTGGGTTTGCCCAGCGCCTAAAGGGAAGTGTGATTTTCTGGCCTCTGGGATCCCATTCTGAACCAGATCTATAGACGATAACTATCTGCTACATTGCCAGATAGGATACTTAGAAGTAAGGTACTTAAGCACCATATTCCTATATAACGGTTGTCCTTCAGTTATAGATGTACTGTTCATGTTCCTAGACCTGGGGGTCTTGAATTCAGTTTTGTAGGATGGCCAAATAGCTCATATTACCAACATATATTCCTTGATGCTTGCCTTGTTGTTTAAGGAACCTAAGGTGCTGAGCAGACCAGACATCCATACACTTCCTCTTCTCACTGGTAGCTCTAGTATCCCCATTAAAAAATCTTCTAGTATCAAAGAGCATTCGCATGGGACAAACATTCACTGATAAAACTGCCACTCACTTCTTCTCCTAGTCCTAGATGAATTGCAGTTGCAGGGAGTACGTACATGTGTCTGAAAGGAAAGTTTTTGGAACTGGGAGTTCGCTACATATCCTTCTCCCACTCCTCAAGTGAACACTTTTAAAGGACATCTCTGCAGTTTGAGACTGTTCTCAAAGTGGTAGGTGTAGGGCAAGCAGGGTAACACCAAGGTATTAGCAGGTGGCTAGAGCAGCTGGAGTGAAATTACCACCTGCTACAGCATTCATCATCAATTACCTAACTCATCTTTAATTACATGGTCTTCCAGCTAAGTTCATGTGAAGTCTCTATACCATAGCTGATGAAGTCTCCTATCTGAGAATGATAAAGATGCACTTTTCAGGGAAGGGCGACTGACCAGATTATTACTTTTGATATCTGAACTCTGCAGAAATCAATAGAAACTTTAAGCATTAAAGATAAAGAAACATGCCAGAAATGTTGAGCTAATAGGCCTGGATTGTCTCATGGTATAAACTGGCATAGCTCCAGTATAGTCAGCAGCTAGAGATATAGGAATTAATTTTTCATGCAGTGCATGAAGAAGTGGAATCCAAAATAAAGTTCTCAGCAAGGATCTTGCAGATGTACCAGAAGCTGGGCTCTTCCATCTGAGTCTACTAAACCACAGAAGATACAAAAAGATTATAGGTGTGTCTACATGTTAATTCATGCACTGTAATTATGGCACATTAACTTAATGCACTGTAATTGGCACTACTGTGCAGTAGCGCAGGCACACCCTTTTTTGTGATGCTAATGTGCAGTAAACTAATTGTACTGCACATCAGTGCATTAGCACAGCTTTTCCCTGCCACGCTAATGCACAGTTGAATTAGTCTACTATGTATTTAGCATCTCCTGTAGACATGTCCTGTATATACTAGAATACTGCTCGGTGCATCTATTGATATCCCCCAAAACTAGTGGATCTATATGGCCATTGGGACACCGTTCCACCTTCTGCTTTGACCGATCCATAGATTCATAGTTTGTTAGGGACTGGAAGGGACCTTGCAGTTTGTCTGGTCCTGCCCCCCTGCCTTAGGCAGGAAGACAACTGGGGTTAGGTGACCTCAGAGAGGTGACTGTCCAGTGTCCTCTTGAAAACCTCCAGGGTAGGGGACTTCACCCCCTCTGGATGGAGTTTATTCCACAGTCTGGACACTTTGACTGTGAAGGAGTTTTTCCTGGAATTGAGCCTGAAGCGGCCTTCCAGGAGTTTGTATCCTTTAGTCCTGTTCTTTCCCGGGGGTGCCCTAGTGAACAGTTGTTCACCAAGCTCCTGATGCACTCCTTTGATATAGTGGTAAGCCATTATCAAGTCCCCTCTCAACCTTCTCTTCCCTAGGCTAAAGAGGCCCAGGTCCCTCATCCTCTCTTCATATGGCTTGCCTTGCAAGTCCCTGATCATATGGGTGGCTCTTCTCTGGACCCTCTCAAGTATTTCCACATCCTTATCGAAGTGCAGTGCCCAGAACTGGATGCAGTACTCCAGCTGTGGTCTCACCAGTGCTGAGTACAGCGGGAATATTGTTTTCTTAGTTTTACATGAGATGCATTGGTTGATGCATGCCAGTGTGTTGTTTGCCCTGATGACCACTGCCTCGCACTGATGGCTCATGTTCATGTGATGGTCAGTCATTACCCCTAGATCCCTTTCAGCCATGGTGCAAGTCAAGCTTTCACCACTGACCTTGTATATATGTTGAGGGTTGTTTGCCCTGATGGTGCACCTTACACTTAGAAGTGTTAAACTTCATCTGGTTCTGGTCTGCTCAATTCTTGAGCCTGTCCAGGTCCACCTGTATCTGCAACCTGTCTTCTAGCGGGGCCACGCTGCCCCATAACTTGGTGTCATCTGCGAACTTGGCGAGAAGGCTTTTCATTCCCACATCCAAATCATTCATAAAGATGTGGAAAAGCACCGGCCCAAGCATGGACCCCTGTGGGACTCCACTGGCCGCTTCACACCAGGATGACACGTACCCATTCATAAGACTTCTCTGGGTCCTACTCTGTAGCCTGTTCGCTGCCCACTGAACCGTTGAGCAACTGGACCCACAGTCTTCCAGTTTTTCCACAAGGATATAGTTAGACACTAAATCAAAAGCCTTTTGGAAGTCTAGGTATATAACATCTACCTTGTCTCCGATGGCCAGGTGTGAGAGGCCTGGTTGTAGAAGCAGATGAGATTGGTAAGGCAAGACCTAGCCACGACGAAGCCGTGCTGGCTGTCGTTCAGAATCTTACCTTCCGCGAGCGTATCACACATAGGTTCTTTAATGAGCTTTTCCAGGATTTTCCCTTGGATAGAGGTTAGGCTGATTGGTCTATAGTTGCCCGGGTTCTCCCTCTTCCCATTCTTGAAGATGGGCACAATGTTGCCCCTCTTCCAGTCCTCAGGGATTTCTCCCATGCACCACAAATTCTGGAACAGCTTTGCCAGGAGTCCTGCAATGACCTCAGCCAGCTCCTTCAGCACTCTTGGATGCAGTCTATCCAGTCCTGCTGACTTCTGAATGTCTAGCTTTTCTAATTGGTATTGCACTCACTCAGCATCCACAGTGGGCAGTTTGTCAGTCCTAGCATGTCCCCTATGAGCCTTATCTCGCTTGAAGGGGCCCAAGCTGTAGAGGCCCAAGCTGATCATCTAAAAATCTTATTGATTTTAAGGTACTTAGCACTTCTCATGTCCTGATTGGCTCATTTGGTTGCTTCTGTACTGTCACCCTGACTCAGCCATACCTACTCCAAAAAAATAAGAGAATTCCTGAAAAAATAATGGGCTGATAAGTGAGGAAATGAATCTGGCATGAAGAGAAGAGGCCATTGCTTTTTAGAGGTGCAGAGAAGCCACAGATTTCAATGAGAATTTTAGGTACTTGGTACTCCTGAAATCAGGCTCAAGCAGACCCCCTTTACAATCTCGCCCTGATCCCTCTTCACCACACACAGCTTCAGGTATTCTTTAAACTCAGTGTTGCTGTCTCCAAGCATCTGGAAATTATAACCTTCCCACCCTATCATTTGAATTAAAAATTCCAAATCACTTTTTTTTAAATCAACTACGGGCTTAGTTTGCTTTGCTTTTTTTGTAGATTCTAGGCTGCTCTTACATCACCCATTCAGGGTTTGGTTTGGTTTTCCCCTGCCACCTGTGGGGCAAGAAACCTTTTTTTTTTAATGAAAGCTGAGTTTGCCATGTAATCACATGATTCCAAGAGCTGGGGCTTTAAGAAGAGTAGTGGATATTGCAGGGTTTGTGGCATACACTATAACATGCAGCAACACTGTACACCCTTTCTGTTTAGATGGTGATCTGGAAAATGTAGCCAGCTCTCAATTCAACTCATTACATTCCAGCTGAGCCACTTCACAAGCACTGGCTCTAAGGGGGATATGTAGTTTCCACTGAGGTTGGACTCCAGAAGCAGCACCAGTATCATTCAACTAAACAACTACATCAATCCTTTTATTTTAAAACAATTGTTTTGGCACTTTCCTATCCAATGATAGCTGGAACTAGAAAGTACGCTCCATGCAAAACTGAATGAATAATAGGTGTGTGGTATAGGTATGTTCACCTGGCATTGCATTACACATTATTCATTATAATTGTTTTTCTTGACTGGCTGTACCTTTTTTTCCATTGGCTTCAGGCAGCTGGAACTCCATTGACTTCAGCTATGATAAATTAGACTTATGTCTGTGTATAAGAAATCAGAATTGACCCTCTGATGTCTGACTGCTAGTGGGAGGGGATTAAAAATATTTAACAAAGTGAGAGAGGGACAGTGCAGACATATGCTTACCCCTCTCCCTTACAGAAACTTTATATCAGATCCTTCTAGTCCTTGCTTTCCCTCAATGTAAAAGAGAAGATATTAGTAGATGCGTCTACACGAGATACTAAGTGTGCAGTCAACTAGTTCTACTGCACATTAGCATGTCACAGCAAAAGCCGTACTATTGTGCTAATGTGCAGTAGCATTAGTCTGCTGCAAATTAGTCACTAAGAAGGAGTGCACGGGCATTATTGTGCAGTAGTGTTGGTTACTGCACATTCAATTAGTACCTGTTATTATAGGTACTCACTTTAATGTGCAGTAACTATGGCACATTAACTCATGTGTAGATGTGCCCAATGTTTAGCAATTTAAGTAATGGAGCAAGGAAGTAGAGCTGTAAGGTGCACAGCTTTATGAAACATGCTGTAAAGAGATGGCTACATGTTGAGGCTCTTGTTTCTCTCTGTGTTGTATGTAGGCATAAGCCTTTCCGCTGACTTCCTTAAGCCTTTAATTTAACTTAAGATATGACCCCCCCACTCCACTTCATCCTCCCAAAACCTAATCCCCTTTCTCCAGTTTAACTCATCATACTGAAATCAAAACTGAGTGCTTGGGTGAACGGTCAAATTCCAGCAAGGCAATGGCAAAAAGCTTTACTATGGAGCAGCTGACAAATAGCGACTGTGCCTTTACCCTCGCCTATTCCACAGTAACAATAACTGACAGCTATCCCTGAATAAAACAGAGCTGACTTGTCTGAGTTTAGCTTTCACTCACTGTAGGATAAGAGCAAGCAGATGGGCAATCAATGAACTTCACCTCCTCTGTGCCAAGTCACCTGTCCCTTTCTAATTTGCTACAATTTGTCAATACCACAAGAGGTCAATTTTTGCACTCTGGTATTGAACAAACAATGATAATTGATGCTGTTGATAATAATAACACATTCACTGGAGATTTTAAAATCAACTGAAACATTTGCCTTTGAATTATGAGCCCAAATTCACATCAGCTGTTCTGAAATGGGCTTGGTCATTCTTACCTCTTTCCAGCCCCAAATGTTTGGGAACATGCACGTAATTCAAAGGGGCAAGGTGCTTGAATTCAAGTTCCTCTTCCTTTGAAAATAAAGAACTGCTGCTAACAAAAAGAATAAAGGGGTAAAAAAGGAATAACTGACCAACAATTAAAGCTCAACAAAGGCAAGAAACTATTTCAAGCCAATAGCAGGAGAAAGCCTGGGTGAATAAAGACGTTTGATTTTGTTACTTGAAATGGGTTGAAATCCACAGATAAGAGATACAGATTGCTCACGGCAGGCTTCGTTAAGGAGAAGAAGGAAACAATAGTGTTAAAGTAGCTGTTGCTTTCAATATATATTTACATGCCGTTTGGTGTTCCTCTCTGTTATGTAAGCATCATCTCACAAGCTGTTCAGGTGAGTCCCAGTCCCAGAGCATAGGACTGTGGGAACAAGACAATTACTCTGATTCAAAAAGACAATATTTGTCCAAATGCAAAGCAGTGTTTTCTAATACATCAGCCATTCTTTTTAATTCAAAATGAAGGTTTCTTTCTGTCCCAGTAATGTATACCCTTTGTGGGAATGGCTGCGATCTACATGCAGAGGTCTTGAATACACACTGAAGGTGTTAGCTGACACGTGAGTGACTGGGAGGCACCGTATTTTCTTCCATATCGCATATCCCTGAATATAACACAAACCCTGTGTTTGAAAGGCACCATGAATTTTAAAAGAAGCTTGCCTTGTACTATGGGTAAATACCTGAGTAGTAATGCTAGAGAGCCTAACCTGCTCCTCCATCTGCTGCCAGTCCCATGAGTTGGAGGGGGGCCATGGACAAACCCAGCGCACAAAGTCAGTACAGCAAGCTGGGCCCAACCCCATACACTGTCCCTATGTACCAGACAAACCCTATGTGCTGTGCTCATCCAGCCTATGGGGCAATGTCATCCAGGGGAGGGAGGAGGAATCAAGGGAAACTCCTCAAGGTTCAGAGATTTGGTGGTACAGGAGTAGTGGAAGCATTCATTGTGGGCAGCAACTAACCATACCCCTCCCCTCTCGCCCCCCCGTACTGGAGCCACACACCTGGGCATCTATAGTTCTTGCACATAATGCACACCGCAGTTTCCCTCAACTTTTTTTGGAGTGAAACAATGCATGTTTTGGTGAGAAAATATGCCAATATCTTCAGTGTGGCATTGGGGTCCCTGATTCATTTGGTAGGCAAGGTTCTTTGAGTAGATGTGATATCTTTTATTAGACCAACTGAGTAGTGTTTCATATAAAAGCATAAATGAAAAAAAGAAGATATTTGATAGCACCACTGGAGTGCTGCTAAGTTTCAGATGTGACATCAGGGATCCATGTGAAATTATAGATCAGCCCAGAGCTGGCAGGGAGTTTGCAAAAACAACAACAAAAAAAGTATTCTTAAGAAAATGCTGAACCATTGACACTACCCTTTTCCACTCAAAATGCATTATTTTGGTAGGTTTGCAGTGGATGCAAGGGGACATATTTCATCTTGGAAATGCTACATTTTGGTGTTTCCAAATTAAAATAGTGGGGAGGGGGGGTCCATTCTGGGAACATTTTGAGATGTTTTGAAAGAATCTTTCAAAATGTGAGGTTATCTGGAGAACATACACTGTTTTTTCCTAGCTAGGTCTACCCAGGAAGCTGTAAAAATCACTCACATTTAAACACAGGATGGGCTCTTGCAGACTTTTGTAATAATTTGTCATGATTGATATTTTTTATACCCTAGCTATTGTAACTATGGAATTTTCTGGTTTTTTGTACAAGAACCTTATCTTTTATTAAACATTAAGGCTAGGAACAGAAGTTACACATAAACCAGTTTAAGTGCTCAGAAACTGGTTTAAACCTGTAACAGAACAGATGCTCAGATCACATAAGCCAGTCCCAGAATGGCTGAAACTGATTTAAGTTAAACTGGTTGAATGTAGTATCTGACTTAACTGATTTGGGTCAACCAGTTTATGAAACTTCTGTCCCAGACCCCCTCCTGGTTCAAGTTAAATCACAGTCCCCCAACATCCTAGTATGCTTTCCAGCCCTGGGCTGGGCTATGCTATCTGCTCCAGAGAGCAGGGCTGGCCCCACCCCTCTGCTCCCTGGCTGGAGCAGTGAGGGCTGGCTGACAAGGGGGTAGGGGACAAGCTCGCCTGAGGATGCAACCCAGTCTATGGGACTGCCCCCCTGGCAAACCCCAGCTGGAGTCTGGGGCAGGGAGGGTGGTTAAACACCCCTTCCCTGCTCAAACGTACTGTTGGCTGCAACTGTGGGCTACAAATTTTTCCTCGACTAGCATATGTCCATTGGTCTGGGAAAATGCGGACCAGTGGACACACGCTAATCAAGGAAAATTTCAGCTGGACATAAGAAAAAACTTATTTTCCATATTGGTAACTAGAATCTGTAACACACTTCCAGTGGAGGTGGAGCAGTTGCCATCTTTTGCAGTTTTTAAGTGGAGGCTGGACAAATACCTTGTTGAGCTTGTCTGAGCCCAGTCACCTCCTGTCTGTGGCAGGGGAGTGGACTTGATGATCTTACAGGTCTCTTCCTTCTATGATTCTGTGAAACCCCAGAGGCATCTGGAAGCAGGAAGAGGAAGTGATGAGCAACCCTGCAGAGTCCTGGTTCTGTGATTCTGCACTGAAAATCCCAGAGGCCTCGGGGGCAGCAAGAAGAGGAAGTGAACACACAATCAGAGACCCATGCTTTCACACCCCTGGCTTCTGGCCTAACCCACTGGAGGCATGCGGCTGCATTTCCTGAATCGAAGGTACATGTCTGTTCACTTCTGTTCCAATTTAATTTGTGCAGCTTAGACTAACCTGCAAAGACTGAATTGATTCAGCCTCAGAGTTTTTGACTGTCTGTACATAGCCTAAAATAAGTTTGGCTCCTCATGCAGCAAAAGTCTGAAAAATGGAAATTAAAAGCCCAGCAGCCAGTGGTCAGCTTTCCCATCACTCAAACCTTACCCCTAACAATATCATCAGGAAGTCAGTGTTAGTAGAAGTGCACAATGTTCCTTCTTATGTAAACTTAGCAGTTCAGCGTGGTCCAACATCTCTGAAGGCCTTACAGGCAGGCACACAACGTCTCCTCCTGGGATCACAAAGGTGCAGATGGAACTGACAATTTTTGCCCAAGGTTGTCCCTGAAAATGCTCTATAGTCATTACCAAATGGAAGCACATGGCTGCAGAGCACCAAATGCCCTGATGGAAAATATGTAGGAGAGACCAAACAACAACTGCGCACCAGAATGCATGCACACTGAAAATCTATCAAAGACAAAAATACCTAGTTACCTGATGGTGCACACTTCTCACAAGACAATCATTCTCCAATCTCTCATTTCTAATCCTCAAAGGGAACTTGCAAAATATCTTCCATAAACAAGCCTATGAACTTCACTTCATAACACTACTGGATACAAAAAATCATGAACTTAATATAGACATTTGATTTAGGACACATTACAATCTATCCAACATCTAACACATTAAGTAGCTTGCCTTTAGCTGACCACTGGCATCCCTTCACACTTTTCCTTCCCTTCCCCTGCCTCCCCTCCTATCTCTACTCTTTATCTTCCAAATTTCCACTTATTTGCATCCTCATAGACTTTATGTTTACTTTAGTTGCTTTTTTAGTTTGCAGAACTCATAACAACAGCAGTCTCCCAATGCCTGAAGAAGGGTGTTTGTGCTGAAAGTTTGCAGAGAACATTTTTCCAACTATTTAGTTGGTCTAATAAAGATATTACATCTACCCAAAGAACTTTGTGCCTATGTCCTTAGACCAACATGGCTACAACCAACAACCATGCACCAAATAAGTGCACATGCACCTTATCCTATTACTTACTAAATTATCATAAATTATTCTTTAAGGTTACCACCCTGATTTTGTTTTTCAACTAGGATATCAATCACTTGTTCATTGAATAATGTGCACAATGGCAAATGTATCAGTGGCTTGGTGCAAATATCACTGTAGTCTTTAATGGTTGACTCTAATTACACCAATTAAATTTGACCTTCGGGAGTAGTTATTCAGCTGGTATAAACCCTTGATTTAAATGATATTAGAAGAAAATTAGGAGTTTTGAGGTGAACCAATATAAGGGGATTTGTATGCAAATCTAAGGCTTGTCTACACTACTTCCTGGCCAATGTGAAAAGCCCTTCCTACTCACTACTGCAGGGTTCACCACAGATGGGGAATTAGGCAATGAAGATGGTTTCTGAGGGACCTTGAGCGCTTCAGCCTGTCTGAAGGGAGCTATCCAAAGAAAACTGTGTTACTGCAAAAAGTGGCATTGCTAAAACAATGGAAGGTACTTTTCATTTTGGTATCATAATGTATACTATGATAGTGTCCGAAGTGCATTAACTGTTGTCCTAGGTTCAAGATAAATTCCTGTCTACATGGGGAACAATTAGGAAAGTTAAGCTGCATTAATTAAAGCTGTGATCTGAATAAATTACAGCTGTGAATTTTAAGTGGAGGAGCTAAACTGCATTGATTACCTATGTAGATGCTCACCTTCAGAAATGAAGTAGTCCTAGGAAATGTACAGTTGAAAAAGCTTATATCAGCATGGGCGCAGCTACACGTTGCCCTATGGAGACATTGTTATTGTGCTGTGTTTTAGTACTTCCTTTTGGTACCTGTACTGCGCCGTGTGCATGGCACACATTTATTTTTGGCCTCTACTTTGCTGTATGGTGCTACGGCGATGTATTGTATCACTATGGCGATGTATCGTGCCATGTAGATGTGCCCTCTAACTGTTATTACACTGGTATAAAAAAGTGAGGGACAGATGATACAAGCCCCAAAATGAGAGTAGCGTTGACCAATATGATGGAGTGTTTTCTCAGCAGATCAAGGGTAAAGCTCTACCAGGATAAATTACAGCTTCACGTGTAAAGGATTGTGCATGTCTTCAATTTAGTTTAGCCTAAAAATAAGACAATTAGCTTTAGTTAATTCTGTTACCTTTCCTGAGTATCTCAGGGCAGACAACCTCTTGATGACATACAGAGATGGACCAACCTGCCCAAGGACTCAGCTCTTGGCAGTGTAGGACCTAGGTATTCTTGCATCTCAGTTCAACAAGTTCCTCATCTGATATCAGTTTTGTATTGGCATAAAACCAGTGCTAAATAAAATGTTAGGGGAAATGGGTGGGTGGAGTTACCACATTTCTGATGGCACCCTTCATAAAAGATCCACTTTTTTATTGACTTCATATTATATGAGCACCAGTGGTGCAGACAGGGCGTCAGAGTTCCTGGGCTTTTCATAGATTCATAGATGTTAGTGTCAGAAGGGATCGCAAGAGATCATTGAGTCCGACTCTCTGCATAGACAGGAAAGAGTGCTGGGTTCAGATGACCCCAGCCAGATCCCCATCCAACCTCCTCTTGAAGACCCCCAGGTGTCCTACTAATTCCTATTGATTTCTTCAGTCAACAGAGCCAGTTCTAGCCATTTAATTAATCTGTCAAATGGGTTTAATACCTGCAAGCAAGTTTGGACAAGATATATTCTGTTAAAAAGGCAGGCATGCAAAAAAGATGCGATGTCTGTGTGCAACAATGACAAGCAGGAGTTGCAGCTGACAGAGGGGTGATGTAGTAAGAGCAGATAAGGAGCAGCAGGACTGAAGGAACACACAAGAAGCTGGAATTTAATGTGGGTAAGGTAAGGCAGCCCAAGAGGAGGGAAGTCTCTAATGGTCTATTGACAGCACAGGTAAAGGTAAACTCTTTCTTCATGTGGGATGTAACCCTTGACAAGGCTTTGTTTTTGGTACTGATCAGAATATTTCAACTTATTTCTTTTTGGAAAAAAAATAGACATTTTTGGCAGAGGATTTTTCTGATAGCCTTTTAACAGGAGAAGGGGTATAGCTCAGTGGTAGAGCATTTGTCTGTAGCTCAAGAGGTCCCTGATTCAAAGCTGTGTGACCCTTTCTAAAATCCTTTTTTTCTCCACCCTCCCCTTAAAAAATCCTATTGATTGAGGGGTCAGCAGGGGAGATTATGCTTAGGGGCAACCAAACGGGTTCATTAGAGGCAGGTCCTGTCAAATCAACCTCGTGACCTTCTATGACCAGGTCACAAAATACTTGGACTCAGATGTCACGGTGGACATAGTCTTTCTGGACTTTAATAAGGCTTTTGACACTATCTCTCACCCCATTCTCATTAAAAAACTATGAGACTGTGGTATCGATACCTCCACAGTCAAATGGGTCACTAGTTGGCTGGAGGGCTGCACCCAGAGAACGGTGGTGGATGGGTCTTATTTGACCTGGAGGGACGTGGGCAGTGGGGTCCCCCCGGGCGCGGTCCTCGGGCCCGCACTGTTCAACATCTTCATCAGTGACTTGGACGAGGGGGTAAAAAGCACCTGTTCAAATTTGCTGATGACACTAAGATGTGGGGGGATGTGGGCAAACTAGAAGGGAGGAATAAGCTGCAATTGGACCTAGACAAGTTACAGGGGTGGGCGGAGGAGAACAGGATGGGATTCAACACCGACAAGTGCAAGGTGCTGCACCTGGGGAGGAAGAACCAGCACCATACCTACAGGCTGGGGAACTCCCTTCTCATCAGGGCAGAGGCAGAAAAGGGTCTGGGAATCACCACTGACTCCAAGATGAACATGGGCCGGCAGTGTGGGGAGGCGGTCAGGAAGGCCAACCGCACCTTGTCCTCCATCCACAGACGCATCTCGAGCAGGTCCAGGGAGGTGATCCTCCCCCTCTATGCAGCACTGGTCAGGCCGAAGCTGGAGGACTGCGTCCAGTTCTGGGCACCGCACTGCAGGGGGGATGTGGACAGCATGGAGAGGGTCCAGAGGAGTCCACTCGCATGGTCGGGGGCAGCAGGGCAGGCCCTACGAGGAGTGGCTACAGGACCTGAACCTGTCCAGCCTCCACAAGAGAAGGCTGAGGGGGATCTAGTGGCCTGTTACAAACTAGTCAGGGGATCAGCAGGCACTGGGGGAGTCCCTGTTCCCCCAAGCACCGCCAGGAGTGACCAGGGATAACGGTCACAAGCTGGCAGAGGGCAGGTTTAGGCTAGACATCAAGAGGCGCGACTTCACTGTCAGGGCGGCTAGGGTTTGGAACCAGCTTCCAAGAGAAGTGGTGTGGGCCCCTACCCTGGGGGTGTTTAAGAGGAGGTTGGATGAACACCTCACCGGGGTCGTTTGACCCCAGTACTCTTTCCTGCCATGGCAGGGGGTCGGACTAGATGATCTGTTCAGGTCCCTTCCAACCCTACCAACTATGAAACTATAAAACTATGAAACATATTTTTCATTGGTATGATGAAATAAGAGACTGGATGTCTTTTTTTAGGAAATACACTTTAGTTAGTCTTTAGTCTTTTGGATCAGCGCAGGGGTAACTGAGTGAAAATCTGTGCTTGTTATACTGCAAACTAAGCTAAATGATCTAGTGCTCTTTTCTATCCTAAAAATCTGTAATTCTATTTGTAAAATCCAGGTTGTTCTTTTGTTTGACTTTTTCTTCCTTGACAGGTAAAATAACAAGGGAAAAGTTCACCAGGGTCTATTTATGGAAACATATCAGCAAAATGGAACCAGTGGATGTAGTATCTTTTACTTTCTTGCTACCTTTTTGGAATTTTTTTTCACAGTTGTGAAACGTGTTGTAATACAGTTGATGCCATCTTATGTGCCAGAAATGCATAGAAGAGACTAGAATCCAACAGGCTGAGAGTGGAGACATGACAAGTGTTAAGTGCATATATGGCATTTACACTGGCACATTTTTTATAACTTAGCTAGCTGACATCAACTATACTGAATAGCAAGCCTTCAAATAGTCACATAAGATTATTATAGATCAGGTCCTCATTAGTTATAATGATGGAAGCAACTGATTAATGACTTATAACTGTGCTGAAGGACCAGAGATTACGGCTGGCAGAGTAGTTGGCACAGACTGATGGAAGATAGATGGCTTCAGGACTGAAGGTATTTTCATAGCTAGAAAAATCTATGTAAAAGTTTAAATGTTTTGACTTTCTGTAGCTTTGTAATTTTCTACACTGCCCCCACAAGCACTTTGATAACGGTCTCTGTGACTGCTGTGAAAGTGTCTAAAGAAGGGTGAAGGAAGATGACACAAACAACCATGGGTGAATCTAGGGTTTTGAAAAGGCAGGTGCAGATGATGTGGTGCATCTTTTCATATAACACAACCCATTTTTCTCCACTTAGAAATAAGATGTTTTACTAATATGCCAGGGGCTTATTATTCCATTAGAATAGACTATTATTTACTCCATTTAAAATTGAAGCAAAAACAAATAGAACTTGGTTGGCATGCAAATGTATTTGCTACGCTGTCTAAAAACCACAACAAACTAGGCAAAAGATAGTTTAACATGATGCTTCGTTAGTGCTATAGCCATTTGCATTAAATGTACATCTTTCAGATTCATAAAACAGTCTAGCCTTTATGAGCATTTTAGCAGCGCATCCAGTGCTTCACAGAATGTTATTTCCACACCCGAGTTAATGTTTTTGGCTAGCATTAAAACAGGCTGCAATGCTTTTAAGTGGGAGCTACGTTACCTAGAGCACCTAACAGACAGCAAAATTGCCAAAGAAAGGATAGCTTGATTAGTGGAACATCAAAACCATTAAAAAGGAGAGGGTTGTTAACATCTGTAGAACAAAGTGTTTACAAGGAAGATTTGGGTAGATTATATAATGAGCCATGAAGTCAGTTGAGTCTCTCACTGCTGCCTGAATAGAAATACTGCTGCTGTCTGGTGGCTGGTTTTATACTTTCAGTGAACCAAAACTGAAAGGTGGTGGGGACAACTGCACCATTACATCCTCCTGGGTACACCTCTGCAAACAACTACCTTTTATTCATAAATTATCTTGGCAGGTATTTAGTTGCCATTGTCAATGAAAATTAAAATCCTCATCTGGTGAAAATCAGCACTGTTCCATTACAGCCATGAAATTAGGTCTCTTTACAATAGGGAGGGATCTGACCCTGAGATGTTATCCCAGGGTCAGGCAAAATATGGCCTGTGGGCTGGATCTAGCCCATCACACTATTCTATGCAGCCTGCAGGGCCCCTAAACATTTAGAAAATTTGAATTTATCTGCTCCTGGCTGCCTGTCAAAGATGACAGAAGCCAGGGGTAGTAGGACCAAGGGGGATCTGTCAGCAGGATGCAGCAGCCAAGCCTCACCCCACCTCACCCCCTAACATTTCCTTGCTTTCCTGACTCCTCACTATTCCAGCACCACATGGCTCCTGGCTGCATCGCTAGACTGTGGGGGCACAGGGCCACACTGGTACAGTGCGCGTGTGTGCGCGTGTGTGTGTGTATGAGAGAAAAAAGAGAGAGAGAGTGTGGAGGGAGGGTGTGTGAGTGTGTGTGTGTGTTTATAGGGTGTCCCACACACACACCCCACCATACACATGCACCCATACTCCCCTCATGCTGCCATACAAGCAGACCCCTACCATCCACACCCCTTCACACACCCCAGCCACCCTCCCCCCACACATTTTCCCCGAGAAACCCCGTACCCACCCACAGTCCACATATCCACACACATGCTCCCTAACCCCACATCCACATCCCACACACCTATCCACCACCCACAGGCACACCCACACCCCACTCCACGCCCCCACACCCATATCCCCCCAGAAACCTATACCTACCCCCATGCCCCCCCAATATACAAGAGTAAGACTTCATTTTAAGCTATTATATAAATCACCTCTATGAACACTACACAAACACATGTAAACCAGGATAAAAATATTTTTTGAAATCAAATTAATGAATGTTTTTAATGTTCGCTTTTTAGAATATAATTGGTACTTTTCTGATTTGTGGATGTTAAAACCCTTTGCTGAAAGGAGGACTTCCAAGGGTAAGGGGAGGGACTTCTGGTAGCAAAGGTCAGAGGTTAGGGACAAGGCTTCCAGTCACAAGATGGCAACCAGGGGGCGGAACACCTGTCAAGGAGTGGGGCTACCCATGTGACCTTTGACAGCTTGCCAAAACTCGATAAGCGGCCCTCTGCCTGAAACAATTGCCCACCCCTGTGTTATCCTGTTTCTTACTGTAGGTCTGCAAGGCAAGATTCTCAGCCATGAGTTATTATCTGTGTCCTGAGTGGTACAAAGGAGGTAGAGTGCACCTACTATTCCTAAGGTAAGAATGAGGGAAGCAATTTTCTACTGGAGAAAAGGTGGAAGAGACAGTTCTCCTTTCATGCGGTGTATTTAATATAGGGTGTCAGAGGTGCAGAGAATCTCAGCACTTTAGCACCGCTCACTGCTAACTTAAGGGTCCTAATCAGCTGTTACAAATTACAGCAGACTCACCTTAGGGCTTGGGGCAGCTAGAGACTTCATGATCTTCTGCACTGAGTGTTTCTCAGGTGTTTTTCTTTCCCCTTTGGAGAACTACGAGTTGTTGAAAAGTGAAACTTAAAGGAATGTACTTCTCCAATTATCCACAGAACAGGTCCATCCGAGAAAGCACCTGTGCAAACTTACCCCTACCTATTGCTCATATGTCCATAGGCACTGACTTTTATTTTTAAGGGGGAGGGACAAGGATGGGCCTAAAATGCTGGACATGTTGAAAGTTTTACGCATGTCGAGTGACAGCCCTTTTCCTAAGTGGGGCCAGGGTCCTTGAGCCCCCATGTACTCGATGCATCTGCATACGTGTCTTTTTAACCAGTGACTGCTCTGCTGACCCAGGGGCCAGCTTCATGGATGCCACAGCCCCAAAGAGTTGCCCTTTCTGCTTTGCAGATAAGACTGCTCCAATTCAGAAGTTTGTTGGTGTCTATGTTAGCAGCCGGTAAATATGAGGTCTGCCTCACTCATATTTGTACTAGTATTGCTCAGAAGGTTATAGATATGCAAGGTCATCCTTTGGACAGATAAATTTCCATCATTTTTACAGAAGTAACAGTGGACGTTCCTTATTAAGAAATAATCTTGCACCATGGAGGATCTGAATAATTATGCACAGCTGAATTTCTGAGAACCAGAGAAGGTTCATTAGAAGATGGTACAGCACCACTAGAGTCCTCCTATATCATCGTGGCTGTGCTCAGTCTGATCCAGGGGCTATACTGGTCTCAACCTGTGGTGAGCTACTGGCAGTGGCAGGTGATGAATGTTTTGGCTGTGACTGATGCTTATACTCGTGTACGCTAATGAAAGCACAAATTGGTCTAGGGGTCCTTTGGAGTTTACCAAAGCACATTATTTTAGCATGGATGTTGACAGGAGTGTAGCTGGGGGTCATGAGCTGGGCACCACCCCTGGGCAGTGATATAGAGGGATTGGAAGAATAGAGGCCATCGCCACTGGCGCTCAGGACACAGAAACTGAAACAAGAACAGAGCAGTTGAGATTTCAGTTGCTTGACTTTTAGTACCTATTTCTTTCTCCCACCTAGTCTATCATTTACTTTGTGAGATCATTATCACACTGCTGTGACTAAAGAGTTTGATGTACTGTGACCTTGATATTAGTTCTTGTTATCTAGCCCTGCATTTTGGTGTGGTTACTATCTGTGCAGCATGTGACATTTGAATAGGGTTATTTGTCTTTTTTTCCATGTGGACTTTAAATGCCTTCCTTCTTAAAATACCTTTAGTTCATTCATAAACACACACACACACACAAGTTTATGTGATAATATAAATGTAAATTATATTTATAAAAGCACAATACATGAATACCATGCATCTTCATAGTTACTTTTATGAGCTCCTAGAAGACATAATTCAACCACTGTTATGTGTAGTGATACATGTGATCTAGTAGATCTTCAAGTTTGACCGCCTGCCTGAGCAGGAGAAAAACTGGGCTCAGATGACTCCAGCCAGGTAGGCATCAAGCCTCCTCTTAAAGCCCCCCAGGGCAGGAGCCAGCACCACTTCCCTCGGAAGTTGGTTCCAGCTCCTAGCCGCCCTGACCGTGAAGTAGTTCTTATGGATGTCTAATCTAAACCTCCTCTCCAACAACTTGTGGCCGTTATTCCTTGTTATGCCAGAGGGCTCTAGGGGAAACAAGGTCTCTCCCAAACCCTCCTGGTCCCCCCTAGTGAGTTTATAGACAGTCACCAGGTCCCCCCTCAGCCTTCTCTTGTGAAGTCTGAACAGGTGCAGGTCCCACAGTCTCTCGTTGTAGGGTCTGCCCTGTTGTCCCCGGATCATGCGGGTGGCCCTTCTCCAGACCTTCTCCATGTTGTCCACATCCCTCCTGAAGTTTTTGAACTCATACCCAGATCTCTTCTTCCATTCTGCCTCCAGGGTCTTCATCAACACAGTTAGAGATTGGGTGTTTGGGCTTTGTAAGCATATCTGGATATTTGAAAGATTTAGGCTCTAAGAAGCATGGAAGTAAATTACAGCAGGGGTTTGTAGAGCCCTCATAATTCCCACTTTCATCTTATAACTTTGCCGTGCTTTAATCACTTGAGTTGAACTTTGCCAAGCTCAAGTCCTTGTTTCAGGTTGATGCTCTGGAAAATTTAAACCCAATTCAGTTCCATTGGAAAATCAGCCAAGCAGAAGGGCATTGTTTTAGTCCATGTTAAAAAAAATCTGGTGACTTTCTATTTGAAGAGTTGTGCTGCCTCCCTGATTTGGTGCAAGGCTTCAAGTATGGCAGAGTGGTAACCTTTATGCCATGAACATGTTTTCTGTCACCCTGTGGAACTCCATCCCAATTTGTCCAAGCTATGCCAAGGACTTTGTGGGCACGTCCATGTGTTGATTAATGCACTTTTGCTGATGTGCATTAAATTTAGTCCCTCCATTGTGAGGTACTAGAGAAAAGGCTCATTAGCCTATTTTAATGGATTTTAGTGAAAGCACACCTTTTTGTGATGCTTTAATGTGTATTAAAATACATGAATGCACATTGAAGTGCACATGTAGATGCTCCCTGTTAAAGCAAATCTCAGGTGTCCTAATGTGAGCGCCCACATTTGCATTTTACTTTTACTGTATGGTCTGTACCTCAGTTTCTCATCTGTAGCACAAGGATGAACAGATGCCATTAGTGAGGATGTGGCAATCAGTCAATTAATGCTTGTGCATCACTTAGGAACTATTGAGATGAACACCCTAGGAAGGGGGAAGAGGAAATGGTTCACTTTTCCTTCAGCCCAGGGTTTGAAAGTAAGGCTTGAGGTCACAGGCTGGTGATAGAGAGAAAATAACATATTGAATAGGTGCTTAATAGCTTAACATAATAAGAATAGCTGCTTAATAGCTGCTCTGTCCACTGTGTGAACTAGAGAAGGAGCCGGGGGGCAGGTGGGTAGCACATAATGGTATGTGGTGGTGTAATTAAGGACTGTATCATGCATACACATATAAATTCCAGATTATGATTGCCCAGGCTACCTTAATTTTGCAATTACCTAACTCCTGAGGACTCGATTTGCAGCCATTATAAAGGTATTTTCCATATAGTATCTATTTGTATGTATAACTGCACAGAAGGTCCTTCCAGTAATTCACTCCTTTTACCACATGCGCTTTGATGCAAGCGCCACCCCTGACTTCACACAAGGAAAGATGGTTTTCCAGGTAACCTGTTCCTAAATCTTTGATGGCTGCTTAGCCTATAGCAGACACCTTACACTCTGTTTGGGAACCAGTACGCAGCCAGCATAGATCACAAAGCACCTGACTAATGAGATTATAGTTCTGACGCTCCATAAGTCACGAACTCGACTAAGCTATGAGCTGCAGAGGGAAAGAGGAGCTTACAAACCCCAGCAGGAAAGAAAGACTCGCACTGCCCATTTTTAAATGAATTCTGAGAGCACGTTGGTAGCTTTGATCCAACTCAGGACACCTACTGATGTGAAAGGTATTGCTTAAAGCCATGACATTCATTGCTAACTTTTCAGTTTCCTTAGAAAAAAAAAGTGATTATAGGTTTGCCAGAGAAAGTCAGACCTGAAAGTTCCTCATTCTTTGTGTCACTATAGTGCTTGTGATCTTCTGGGCTTCCTCGAAATTTAAGATGGTCCTCACCTGCTGCGCCATGTTAGACCTTCCTTCCCTACTGTTCCTTTGTCTACAGCTTTTAGTGTTGAAAAATCTGAAACATGTACTCCCACCTATTCAAGCTCCCCTTTGGTTTCCAGTGTCTCAGACCAGGGAAGAATAGCACGTATTTCTGAGGAAGCCAGGAGTCTCAAGTGTCCGTCCACTCCTATTTAGTCAACATTTGTGCCAACAACTGAATGGATGAAACTGGATTTAATGTCTTAATCGCAGAGAATGCCTATGTTCTGCCTTTCTTTCCTCTCACCTGCTGGGCCCATAAGATGGTGCTATGCAAAAAAATATCTTGTAGCAAACTAAGAATGCTGTGCTGGAAGTGTAGGGGGTGAAGTAAAAGCTTGATGAAGTAATGACTAATTGTAATTTCATGCCTGAAAAAAGTTTGGCTTATATAAACTAATAATTAATACTTTATTTCAAACCTGGTATAAGTGGGCTGCCTAGCCTGCTGGCTTCTGCAGGCACATATTGCTCCCTGAGGAGCTCCTGCAGCCAGCATTCCCGAATAAAACACAGTCTTTAAGCAACAAACCAGCAACAAAAAATAAGGGAACAGAAATCAAACCCATCTGTCCTGGCTTAGGCACTAGGGGGTTAGCCCTGGCCCCTGCTTGTAGCAAGCTGTTAATGCTCCTAGCAGGTCACTTCCTACCTGTGCAAATGCCCCATAGCTGGACTCTCTCAACAAGGCTGACTGTTCCCTTTTAAAGGGAAAGACCACCCTTTTACACATGACGACTTTCTTTTTCTTTTAATAAAAAAAGATTCCTAACATCATTATCTGTGACTGCAGTTCTTCCAAAATCTGCTGTAAGACAAGCAACCCACTGAGTAATAATTAGTTACAAGACCCAGTCAGAAAATTTCCAGAACAAAATATTCAAGTCAGACATGTGAAGGTTAGAACAACTATCACTGTATTACTCAAACAGGAGATTAGTTATGAGAACTGTTGGTCTTTTGCCAGCCAGGAAAATTAACACTAACTTTATGCATTGCCTCTTGGTTGCAAAGGAGTTCAAGGTTGAAATGTATAGATTTTTCAGAGGGAAGTTTGTCCATTATTTAAGTAACTAACCTTGTAATTTCAGTTTATTGTGTGGGAGCAGAGTCTAAATAAATAACTTGGCAGTAAAGGTTGTGGAATTGAATTCAGTCAACTGATATTTAAGGGAACTGAAAAGTGCAATGTTTCAAATGCAGATCCCAAGTAAGTAACTTGGTCTGACAAAGCTGCAAGATTTCATTTGATTTAACGTCCATCTTTTAAGACAGTAAATTCTGAAGAATGCTAAACGCAGGTAGAAGTTAAAGGATTCAAAATAGTGTTACACGGAGGCTGGTGGTAAACTTCTGGGCCTGATTTTCTCTTGTATGGCTGTAACTCCAACAGGCCATATTCTCTGCTGGTGAAATCTAGTCCCTCTAAGGTCAGGGGAGTTATGATGATGTAGCCCGGTTCTCATTAAAGTTACCTCTGACTTCCTATGTGTGTCAAAGCAGAACCAGCCCTTTCAGTCTATTGCAGACAAGGTCTTAGGCTGAATTCTGCCTCTAAGAAGTCGAAATAGCAGGCACATAGCTTTTAAGTATCTAGGTCACATTCCAGTTCACTTGGCAGTCACAAAACTGCTAAGCTATCTAGTTTCAATAGTTGGTTCAAAGTGGGACTGAAAAGATCCTCGAGCAACTAGACTTGGCCTCCTGGTCAGGCTGAGAAGGAGTCAGAATGGCCAATGCTGAACATCTAACTTCACCTGAGCTCTGCTCTGCTCCAGTTCTATTGAGAAAACCCACACATGCCTAAACCCCTCATTTCTTAAACAGAAGCACATTGAGCAACAGCCTGAAGCTTGCCAGATGTAAGCTGTCCCTGTGCTCAGCTCAGAAAGTCCCTCTCATTTTTATTTGCCAGAAGAATTCTCCTCTCTGGTTGGCGGCCTTTGACCTGCTGACAGCTCCTCATTCTTCTTCTTGATTTTGAGGCCCGTACTCTTTCTCCTTGGAAGCCTAGTTGTAAAGCATCCAATAACCAGGGATTCTGGCTTTCTCTGGTTAAAAACAAAACAAAACAATTTGTGGGTTAAAAAAGTAACCCCAAATCCACATTTCCCCATCATTAAAATCAAACACCAATAATATATAGACATATAGAAGCACTTTTGGTCCACTTCCGGGTCCACCCCCCTGGCTCGGCAACTGGTGCCTCCTGAGTCTGGGGGGGCGGCACCCAGCGTCCCTCCGCAGCTGATCACCGAGCCAGGGGTGCGCCCCCCCCGACCCCACATGCTCCCCAGTGGACCCAGAAGTGGACCGGAAGTACAGGTTTGCCACTGAGCACATGCCCCCTCCCCCCGTGCTCCTGTGGGGCACTCCATCCGCCCCGCTATCTCAGCATAGCTGCTCCTGGGGTATGTAGAAAAAACTTTTAAAGCCATGTCTATGTCTGAATCGCACATTCTCTGAATCAGCCTCGAATCTTTAGATTCAGATTCAGCTGAATCAGATCAGAGACAGTGATCTGAATCAACTAATCAAACCACTATCTTCGATTTGGGCTGAATCTGAATCTGAATCGAATAGGGCCCGCTTTGCACACCCCTACTGAGATGCATCTACTCATAGAGGACTAGGAATTGAAACTGGCCAACACCTTATAGGATCAGACTTTTTCAAAATGACTTTTCAGTGTCTTGTCAATTATTCTGGTGTCCCGCAGTGAACAGGCTGCTCTTTTAACTTCAGCATTGATTTGCACTACCTCCCCCCACTTAAAAAAACAAAGAAACCTCATTTGGAGTGAATAGATTTCAAACAGATATCTATTTGTGCTGTAGTCTCAGTTTGCATACCTGCAAGTATTTGAAACTGAACAAAAATAATTAAACTGAAATTAGCCATTTGAACATCAAATTGACCAATTAAAAAATAACCAAAAACTCTGTTCTGACCTTTTGAATGATAAATATTTTTGCAAATGTGAACATCTTGCTCACATTTCCTGCTATAACATAATTAAAATCTCATTTATTCAATATTAAGACATGACCTAGTGGCAGCATAGTTTTCCTATCTTTCATCCGTTTCCATGGATTCTTCCTTTCTTGTTCTGGTTGAAGACACTGCTATTGTATTAGGAACTGGTGGGTGTCCTAGTCCGTGAATCTGTTACTGTTTATCGGGAGCTTCTGATGGCACTAACTACACAAACTCTTGGTATTTATAAGCCTGGACCTGGCTAGTCATGGTTTCAACATTAGAATTTTAAAACATGGGGCAGTTTTAGACTCACCTGCTATTGACAATACCCATTTTTTTGAGCAATACCCAAAACAGTAATAGTCACAAGAAGCTGCCCGGGAACTAAAGATGAGCTCAAACCAAACTATTTGTAGCTAGATTTTGCACAACACATATCTAAGTGTTATATATATCCCATATGTAGGTTGGGTTTGGATTTTTAACAGTTCTAAAGCTGTCACATTCAGAAAAGGGTTTTAAATCTGAGTTTCTAGGGGGTTTTTTTTGTTTGTGAGTTATTTTTTTAATTGCAATTATATTTCTAGGAGGGGAGACCCCCCCCCCCCCGTTACTTCTCCCATGACCAATATATATTGTGTTCTTAAGGAAATATGAGGGAGGTAGAATGAAAATTTGGAGTTGACCTGGAAAAAATGCCTTTCATATATATTTTTTTATTTTTTTATTTTCTTTCCCCCCAGAAAGCTTTTCCAGCCAATTCCTGTGATTATCTAAAATGCAAATGGGCCTGAGTGCCAGAATGAATGCAGCCACTCTTGCAGAACCTGCTTTGGGGATTTTCAAAGGCAAGAACTTTCTTTTCATGTCTAATCTGAAAGGCTTGCCTTCAATGATGTAGCAGCCAGCATTGTTCTGAGATATTAGTTTAGGTCAGTCATGGAGAAGAGACTGCTATAAGCTAAATCACTAGCTCTGCTATCTACAGAATGTCAAAAGTCTCCAACACAACGACTTCAAGATGACTGACCTTGCTTAACATTCATCATAATATAGTAAGAGTCACAGGAAGAGCAATAAAGGCCCACTGTCTGATGCTGCTATTTATGTGATACAAAACACTTTGTGGAAAACAAACAAGGCTAGGGACAGAAGTTACACATAAACTGGTTTAAGTGATCAGCAACTGGTTTAAACCTGTAACAGAACAGAAGCTCTGTGCACATAAACCAGTTTCAAAATGGCTGAAACTCATTTACGATAAACCTGGCTGAATGTTGTATCAGACTTAACTGATTTGGGTCAAACCAGTTTACGAAACTTCTGTCCCAGACCCCTTCCTGGTTCAAGTTAAATCACAGTCCCCCGGCGTCCCAGCATGCTTTCCAGCCCTGGGCTGGGCTGGGCTGCCTTCTGAGGGTCAACATTTTATTTGGGAAGAGGAGCACTGGGTTTCGAACAGCGGTTCCCAGCCTCAGGTCACGACCCAAATGAGGGTCACAGGGCCAAAGACACTGGTGCCGCACGAAAAAGACAAGCCGAGGGGGATGCCAGGAGCTCCCCCGCCCCACCCCCAGGCTGCTGCCACCACACTATGCTCCCAGCAGTGGGGCATGGCACAAAAAAGTTGGAAACTGGTTATTTAGAAGGAGGGATCAGTTCTGAAGTTCACCTCCAGCTGTGAACTCTCGCAAAGCTTGAGGGGGAAGGGAAGGGAATTGTGCTTTTCCTTGAGCCCATCTCTAACCTTCAGCAACTGGAAGGGAGAGACAAGTCCTCTCTCTAGTCCAGACTTTTCTAGGAACAAGTTTTTGGAGCCAGTCTAACCTGATGTGAAATAGATGCGGTCATAGAGGAAATTACTAAACCAAATAGTAAGAAATCACTAGGACCGCATGGCATTCACTCTAGGGTCCGGAAAGAGCAGAGAGCAGAAATTGCTGAACTGTTTACTGTAGTATGCAACCTATCACTAAAAACAGGCCCAGTATTAAAGGCCTGGAGGGTTGCCAATGTGTCTCATGGGTTAGACACTTCCTTAAGGATAGAAAACAAAGAGGGAATAGAAATGGTGATTTGCAGGGGGGAGAAAGTGAACATTGGAGTCCCCCAGGGATCAGTGTTGGCACCAGTGCTATTTAACATATTCATAAATGATCTGGAAAAGGGGGTGAGTAGAGAGGTGGCCAAACTTTGTGGATGACATAGAATTATTCGAAGTGGTAAAGACCAAGACAAACTGTGAGTAACGACAGGAGGATCTTGCGCTACTGAGCAGATGGGCAACTAAAAGACAGATTAAATTAGATGTAGATAAGTGTAAAGCAGTGCACATGGGGGGAAAAATAACTCAAACTGTATCTACACTATGATGGGTTGTTACTACACAAGAAAGAGATCTGGGAGTCATTGTGGACGATTCACTAAAAACATCAGCTCAGCAGCTGGCCAAATTACACAAAATGTCAGGGATTATTAAGAAAGGAATTGTGAACAAAATAGAAAATATCGTGATACTTGTTTAAATTGACAGTGCATCCACACTTTGAACACTGTGCCCGGTTCTGGTCCTCAGAAGGCTATAGAAGAACTAGAGTAGAGCGACAAAGATGACTAGTAGTATGGAAGGGCTTTCACATCAGGAAAGACTAAAAAGTCTAGGCCTATTCAGTTTAGAAAAGAGATGCCTGGGGAGGGGAACATGATAAGGGTTTATAAAATACTAAATGATGAGGACAAAGTGAACAGGGATTTCTTATTTATGGCCATGTAGACGAAAGTACATGACACTTTAAAGCGGGCTACATGCTTGTGTACTGCTTTAATGGTGTCTGTGTTTGCATGCGCCGGTGGAGTATTGCACATTAATTACAACCGCTGTAGGAAATTCGGAGGCGTAATGTGCCTTAAATGACTTGGGGTGCAGCAAACTGAAACTCCTCTGAGGAGTTTTAGTTTGCTGGTCCTGCAGCCGTGGAGAGGTGAAGGCAAAGACGCCTGTTCGGGCCTCTCAGTTAACCGGCATATTTTGTTATCCGGCACCCCCCATTCCCCATGGGTGCCGGCTAACAAAGTTTTTGCTGTATTTCATAAGACAAGAACTAGGGGTCACAAAGTAAAATGGTTAGGTCATATGTTTAAAACTAACAAAGGGAAGTTCTTTTCCACATAGTGAGGATTTCAAGTGTGGGACTCATTGCCACTGGGTGTTGGGAGGACCCTGATAGCATAGCCAGATTAAAAAAATGGATGGGACAGATTCTTGGAGGAAAAATGCATCAGTAGCAGTTGATCATGGGAGTTAGGGAGACAGCCTCTGAATCAGAACTTCCTGGATCTTAGATGCTGGAGGCTGCACGTGGAAGAGGAACAGAGGGAAAATCCTGGTCACAGCCTGCTCACTCTCTGCCCCTGAGTGCTGCAGGATACTGGGCAAGATGGGCCTATGGTAGCAAATGGCAGTTCTTGTGGTGTTATATGGGGGAATTTAAGGGAAAAGGTTTTTGCAAAAGAATATACACATGACTTCAGGGTTGCCATGGCAACAAATCATTTTAAGCATTAATAGCACAAAATGTTTTTCTCCTAAAGGAATGAGCAGGAGGGGAAAAAATAATGCAGTTTGGAACATTCTTTTTGCACATTGACATGGAAGATGCTTGGCCTTTGGTCAGCTTGCTTCCTCATCTTGCATCCCTGGTCTGAGCTTGTGTTTGCTGTGTTTGTGAGTGTTTATATTTTGCACTGAAATCTTTCTCTTGACGGTCATTGCTGAGAGGCCTGCTTTATCTTTAATGATGTGGTCAGCAGCAAGGGCTAATGCACTCCTAAATTGCCTTGGTCTTACCAGTCCTGCCCTGCCACAAGTATCATTCTGCATACTTGTGCTTCTCTGTGACTGTTTCCACCCCTTGAGGTACTGAAGGAGGGAGGGCAGGTTGGTACTGTAGCGCAGAAAAAGATATCACCTGATGTTGCACTTGTGAAGTTGCAGAATTTTTTTTTATGGTGGCACAAATGACAAACAAATGCATGCCCCTACCCTTTGTCATGCCATGTCAGTGGCCATGACAAGAAGCAGTGTGAAGTAGTGTTGTGCTATTGTGGCAGGAAAGTGTGATCACAATGGGTGGCATGTTTTACCCAATAAAGAGGAAGCATCCTGCAACAGTTCATTCCTTTAATCTATTTTTCTCCCTTTGAAGCTCTGGCAGCTGACAAGGTAGGTTGTTGCCTACAAAAGCTTGTGCCTCTGAACTATTTGACTGTAAGGTGCCATCGTGCCCTGCCTTCTACCTGATTTCAGCCTAACAATGGCTATCTACCTCTATGAGTAGATTTAACCACTGTTCCCTCAAGCTTAGTCTCCTTATTTGTTCCTTTTTCCAGAGGGGTAACCAGCAAGGTTGGTGCCCTGGGCAGTGACGGGACTTTTGGTGAAGTGCCACATTACACTGAGACTGCACGAAGTCCTTGGGATGTTAAGCTGTGTTAAAGTTGCAATGTGCTGTAAGGGTCAATACTGTTTCTTAGCTGCACAGCTCTGACCTGCTACTAGAGGCTGGCGAGCAGGGGCACGGCTATGATCCAGGACACCTGGGCTCTTTCCCTGGTCTGGGAGCAGGGGGGAGGCTGGGAGAAATGCAACCTGGGATGCTGAAGGACTGCAGATTTCTTGTTTTACCTTCATGGAGCAGACTGATGTTATCCTAAGAGGAGCTGGGTAGCATGGCTCAGAGTAAACCTTTGCCTGAAGAGGTCTGACTTGGAGACACTCAGAAAGCACTTAGCATGAGTTAACAAGCTTTCACATGCAGTCGCTTGCATTTTAAATGTCCTCTGTTTGGTCTAAGTGCAATGTTTAACATCCTCTGGAGAGAGTTGTAGGGATTAAAAAAGCAGTAGTGCCAACTGTACCCACTTGCTTCATTCTCCATTGAATCACCTCTGCTGCTCTTTCACTGCTGTCTAAGTCGAAAGCTACTTCCCCCTTAACCCTTCCAAAGTGGGAAGGGGTACTGCCAAGCCAGAGGGAAGTTGGGGGAGGGCTGGAGCCTTACCTGCCCCAAGGACTCAAAGTCTTTAGCTGTTGCCATTGCTGTAGCAGTGCCTGCCCACCCAAGCTGCCGAGGCTACTGCTACTATGGACCAACAATAATTCTTGCCCAGGGAGACTGCACTGCATAGTCTGGGCCCTGGGATTTATGCTGCAGGAGTTTGCTAAAAAGGATTTCCTAGGTGAAAGTCCTCACTTAGAAGATATGTGCAAGCAAAACAGTATTTGCAACCTAATCGGAAAGGAAGAAGAACTAGCCTCTGACTCTTCGATCACTCAGTGTATAGTTTCAGTGCCACATTAACATTTCTCAGCTCTCCACCCCTGTAAATCAGCTGAAAAACTGTTCTCTTGTAGTCCTGGCTAGATACCTGGTGTGGTGATTGTCAGCCCTTGGCATAGTCATGCTCATGACTCTCAGTTAATTTGAACAACGGTATTTTCCCATTGTGCTGAAGGGGGAGGTGGGGTAGTAGAAATCAGGAAAGGGTATCTGGATCAATAAGAAAGATGCCAATTTTGCTTCATGTTTAAAAAGCTTATTTATGAGCAGACAAGCTAGTTATTTATCTATCTCTGCTCAAACTTTTTGTAGTTGGGATCGATCAAATACTATTTTAGGATGAATTATATTCACAGTAACAAATGGAGGCGTGAGTATTGAGTGACTAAATTCACAATATAGCAATATGGGATGTGAGCAGTAACAAGACATAGATAGACATAGGGTTAAAAAATAGGGGTGCCAGTAGTACCCACTTGCTTCCCCTTGCATTGACCTACCCCTGCTCGGTCTTTTATTGCTAGGTAACTGGAAGCTATTTTCCCATGAACCCATCATGTGACATAGCAGCATGAGCATTGTCCACTGTCAAACCCCCTTTGGTTATCAGTTTACCACCTTCTTTTTGGGTTTGGTTTGCCTGAGAGCAGTAGATCTATATGTATGCCTGGTGTTAGGCACATACTCTGCAAGCCAGGGCAAAAGTATGCAGCTTCTTGCAGGAAGCTGGTCCTAAATGGGTTGACCTACTGTTTGCTCTGTTTCTACACCCACAAAAGATGCCAAAGAAGTAAGATTCATGTGAACGCAATGCCATATATTAGAAAGCTTGGAAGTTAGTAGTAGCTGCTGCTTTTTCTTCTACTCTCACCATGTTAATTTGGGTTCATTTCTTACTTACATACTATTATTCCTGGCTTCCTAATTTGTGAATGATCTCATATAGGCAACCTCCAATCCTCTGGATCATGGTGTACACATAAGAAGCCTGGTCAGGTGCCTGATGAATATATTTGTGGCAGAGAAGCCCAACTTGACAGCAACATAGCTTGTTAAAGTTTCACAGATCCATATGTTATCTGAGTTGGAGTCCAAGTTTACAGCACAGTTTTTTCTTTTTTTCTCGTTTTCCTTCCATCCTCTGGAAAAAAAGTCACTTCACGATGGTCTGCATCCAGTGCCAGATGTTCCCTCCAGATTGGACAGGGTTCTTTGCACTCTTTCCAGCTTTCTACATGATGTCAAATGACTTTATATCATTTTTTGCACACATCCTGGTACTACCACAGAGGGTGAGTTGCTTTCTAGAGCCATCTTGACTCTCTCCATGGAAAATATTCTTGGGGATATGATCTCCTTCCATTCTCCTGACATGGCTAAGCTAACACAACCTCCTTTTCTTGATAATAGTTTCTAAGTGTGTCAGGCTTGTGCACTCCAGTACCTCTGCATTTGACATTGTGTCTTCCTACTTTATTTCCAGGATCCTGCACATGTGGAAGCTGCCCAGTCTCCTCATGTGCCTAGCCTATGTAGTCCATGTTTCTGAACCATAACACAGGTACGACAGCACGCAAGTCTCAAAGATTCACATCTTCATCTTTGCTGATATTTTGTTGTTAATGCATGCATATTTCTATAATAGCCCCAAATTCTCGGCTGCTTTTCCAATGTTGTTAGGCAATTCAGTCTGAAGTCCAAGATTTCTGCTGATCGTAGAACCTAAGCACCAAAAGCTGTTAATGAAACCAAGAGATTTATTCTCCAGCGTGATGCCACCCACTGGTTCTTCCACCCCTTGGTACATGATCACAGTCTTCTTGAGACTAATTGTCAACTCAAAGCTCCTGCATGATGCAGAAGGGATTTTGCAGGGAAGATTCACTGTGGGCAATTAAGGTTGAACACACACAGAACAGCTTCCTCATACTATTTAGTGTTTATGTGCCTACCCTTCAAGCTGTGATGAAGACAAGAACATTTTCTACTAAAAACTTGAAGAAAAGTTTGAGAAAAGCCATAGAAGTGAGGCCATTATATAGTCAGTGACTGCAATGCAAGAGTTGGATACAGTTTTGAGAATTGGCTCATACTCTTGGTGCACACAGAATTGGTCATATAAATGAAAATGGCCAACAAGCGTTAAAACTCAATGCAAGTCAAAATCTATGTGTTACCAACACCTACTTTTGCTGAGTGATCTAATAAGAATTTCCCAAAGAGAAGAAAGAAAAGAGAATTCCAGAAAATGAAGAAAAAAATCCCAAAGGAACTACTTTGGTTGCTGCATCCTAAATGGCAATATGATAAGATTAGTCCTCTTCCTACCAGATATATGAGCACCAGTGGGCATCCTCTCTTGTCCTTTGCTGGTTAAATTGCTATGGGAGTGTCACCGAATTCTAGCATACCTTGTGTCAGCTAATAGGAAGGGACTGTTCTTGCCTTGTCCATCGTCGTCTTTATACTTTAGCAGGTAAAAGAAGACACAAATTCTGGCATGGTCCTCCTCTCTTTACAGCAGTAAAAGTCACCTTTAACTTCCATGAAATTGAGATTACACCAGTCTTTTTGAGTGAGAGTTCTGACCCTTTGGTTATTCTGTTTCTATGTCTTCCACTTTACTCCAACTCACTTGTTATATCTCATCATCTAGCTTGTGATCTCTTGGCATTTGGTAGGTGGCACCAATTACCCTTGTAGTGAGTGTGTGTGCACGTGCGTGTTGGTTGGGGGGGGGGGTTTGATTCAGGAAGATCCTGGGCACAGGCATTCCCTGGGGACAAAGTGTGGCACTGCTACTTGTCCCCAGGGAAACAAATCTCCACATTCAGCTGGACATGGCCAAAATGGAGACACTATTTCTTCCTCTAGCCAGGTTAAAAAAAAAAAAAGGCAGGGGGAATGGTCCTCTTCTTTGCATCTCTTGAACATCCTTTAACAACAACTTATCACAGTGAGACCTTTTTTTAGATCTTTAAGCATTATTGTAGCATAAATGCACCATTGCTGACTTGTGCGATATCATTTCAAGTCTAGTAATATTAAGCCTATTTTTTTAACCTGCCTCCTGAAAATGCAACAAGAGGTTGCCAATTTGTCAAAATGGCAGGTATCTTCCATTCCTATAAGTGGGGCTGATGCCAGCAATTAATAGCGCTATTTTGTCTGGAACAGCTGGCCAAAGGCCAAGGAGGGGAGTGTGTGGCAGAATTGGGTTAATCATTTGGCTTCTAATCTGGAGCTCAGAAATGATCCTTGAGAGAACGCTCATTCCAATTTCCAGGCATTGGTTGTTTTAAAAAGCTTCTGAAATGTCCATGAAAATCATTTGAGGCTTGCCTATCACTAAAACAAATCTTGCATTGGAGCACACAATCATTTGGCAGGATACTGTAGAGTTTTTTAATGAAGACGTGCCTTTAAACTAAGCCACCACCATCTGTTCTATTCTCTAATTACAAATAGGGAAGGGGGGTAAGGAAGGAGAGGGAGAGACCATAATTCACAATTGCATCATAAAAACAGTGAGGAGAAAGAAGTGATATAAATGTATGTATGCCTTTGACTCAGTGCAGCCAGGATCTGTTATGTCGCTTTCTTGTTTCATATACAAATCAGGGATGAAACTGCTCCCTTGAGAGAGAACAAATTCCCTGTGATAGTGATTTTTTTTTCCCAAGGCAATCAGAAATTTAATATAAAGTAGTTTCTTTGTAACAATTTCTGCAAACCTCTCTGGTAGGTGTCAGTTCTGTTCACTAAGAAGTGGTTTTGTCTTTTGAAGAGGTTTGTCACTCTTTCAGTTACATTTGTTTGGGGTAAAAAGTAAAAGTAAAGTAGGGCAGATGGGCGAGGAGGTACTACACCAGGATTTAGAAAATTTGGGTTCTTCTCCCAGGTATGTCTCAAGTGTCCTGTGTGGCAAGCCACTTACTTTCTCTTTTGTCTTATTTACTACTGTGCTGCAGCTGTGGAATGAGGAAAGCTTCTCTCAAATACAGAGGATAATTATAAGAAAATAGTCAATGTAATGGTATTCACTTGAAAAGGAACAGGTATCAATAAGACTCTCAGAAATGCATGATTCTTTTCCTGCAGCAGTTCTTTTGCTGTGGTATATACGGCATCCTCTGCAAGACCTTATCTCTGCAATGAACGTTAGGCTATATTGAGAATTGAAAAGTACCCTCAAATGACAGGGCTGACCATAAGGCTGCCCAAAAGCCTATACCCACCAACAATATGGTCCAGCAGTCAGCAGCATTTTGCAATGGCTGCTGAAGTGGCCTACCTCAGATCCAAGGGCAGGCCAACACTAATACCCAGCTGCTGCTGCTGTTTCTCACTGCCCAGCTATGGCACTGCACAGGAAAGCATCCTTGCCTGGCTGTGGCATGGTGTAGGTAAAGCCCCTGCCTGTGAATGCTGCCGAAGCCCTAGCTCTGGACTGGATCCAATGGTTCCACAGGCCAGATCCAGCCCATGGACCACAGGCTGTCAACTCCTGATGTAGTCTTGCCTCTCCCATGTCCACCATTCAACCTGACACTGAAAGATCTTCTGAACATCTGGGTAGTGGGGTAACTGTGTCCTTCACTTGCCTTCTTACCCATTCCTTATGCAGTATGTTTGAGCTAACTGGGAATGAAGATCTCATGCACAGGAAGTTCTTGGGTGCATTACATGTGCAAGTGTTGCTAGGTAGGTTTACTTCCGAGCAATTCACTCTGGAGTAAATCAACCCTGGGTAGGCATCTACATGTGCACCTATTTGGAAGCAGATTTGCTGCTCCTGCAGTAGTCTGCTCCTGCCCCCTCCAGCCCTGAGCTGACCCCCTGCAGCATCCAGGGGGAGCTCTAGCCCAGGGATTCAAAGGGAGCACAGGGCCAGGATGGGCTGAGAGATGGCCCCCTTTCCCTGGGAGCTGCCTGCTGCCAAAGCAGGCTCCAGTGATGGAGCCCAGGCAGGGACAATGTCTCCCTGCCCCGGCATCAGGGAGCTCCTGGCCTCAGCTCCCTGATCAGGGACAGGGGGGCTTGGAAGGAGTTGTGGAGGAGGGAAGGGTCCCAGCACCCTGTGCTGATCCACAGTGGGGCAGCTAGTAGTCAGTCTCCGGATGGGCAGGGATTGTAGATCTTTTCAAGTCCCATGACTTTTATCACCTGAGGAAAAATCTAGGAAAAAATTTGTGGGGCTGGGACCTGGCCCTGATAGTTCTCAACCAGCCTCAGGCTGCACAAGGAAGTCTGCACATGCAGCCTGGAGCTGGCTGGGAACTGCCTGATACAGGACAGTCCCAGGCCACTACCCCATGTAGCCCAGGCATGGCTGAGAACTGTCCCGGTCAGCTGTTCCATCCTAGCTCCACAGTCACTGGGAGATTGTTCCCAGCCACAGATCTGCAATCACAGAGCAGGGGCTGGGAACTCCCTGTGCCAGGGCAGGGGGACCCTGTCCCTGCCTCTACTCTGGTAGCAGAACCCACCCTGGCAGCAGGCAGCTCCCAGGGGCTGGGAGCAATATCCCACTTCCTGGTGACTGGCTGAGAGGGAGTAAATTTGCTCCTAGTCAGCCATCTACATGTGGCATACTACGCAGTAATTAATCAGAAGTTATTTTTTTAACTGTATTTGCATGGAGGAAATTAACTGCTGAGTAGAGCAAATTATCATGCAGTAGGGGTCTGCACCTGTAGACACAAATGCTTACTATGCGGTAATTTGCTCTACTGCACAGTAAAGAGTCTTGTGTAGATGCATCCACCCTGTAGCAATCCTAAGCAAGGGGATAAAAAAGGGTTTTCCTAGGAGCATTGTTGATGTTTTGGGTTACCAGATGAGAGCAACTTTGACACAGAAGCTTCATGGCAATTCATAGTTTCATAGTTTCTTAGACGTAGGGTCAGAAGGGCAGGAATTTATTAGATCATCGAGTCCAACCCCCTGCCCTGGGCAGGAATGAGTGCTGGGGTCAGATGACCCCAGCCAGGTGTCGGTCCAATGTCCTTTTAAACACCTCCAAGGAAGGGGACAGCCCTAACTTCCTTGGAGGCTTATTCCATATTTTGGCAACCCTCACTGTAAAGAATTTTTACCCGATGTCCAAGCTGAATTTGTTCTCTTCCATTTTGTGGCCATTATTTCTAGTTACCTCAACAGGCACCCTGTTAAACATTGTATCCTCTATTTCTTGCTGCCCCCCACCCCCACCGATGAATTTGTAGGTGGTCACGAGATCACCTCTCAGACTCCTCTTGTGGAGGCTGAAGAGGTTCAGGTCTCCCAATCGGTCCACGTAGAGTTTTTTCTGTAGGCCTCTAACCAGATGAGTGGCCCTCCTCTGAACCCTCTCCAGGGCATCCACATCCCTCCTGAAGTGTGGTGCCAAAAACTGGACGCAGTACTCCAGCTGTGGCCTGACGAATGCCGCATAGAGGGGAAGTATCACCTCCCTGGACCTGTTCATGATGCACCTACTTATGCAAAAAAGGGTGCGGGTAGCTTTACTTATTACCGCATCACACAGGTGACTCATGTTCATTTTGGAGTCAACTATGACTCTGAGATCCCTTCCCGCAGTCGTGCTACTCAGAGCGGTCCCTCCCGGGCTGTAGGAGTGCTGATGGTTCATCCTCCCCAGGTGCAACACATGGCACTCGTCCTTGCTAAACTGCATCCTATTCTGTTCAGCCCATTTCCCCAGCCTGCCCAAATCAGCCTAGATTCGCTCCCTGCCATCTACTTTGTGTATCTCCCCCCATAGTTTGGTGTCATCAGCAAACTTGGGCAGGGTGCTTTCTACTCCCTCATCCAAGTCACTAATGAACATATTGAACAGTACCAGTGCCAGGACAGAGCCCTGGGGGCCTCTGCTGCCCACATTTCTCCAGGTAGAGACTGACCCATCCACCACCACTTTTTGGGTACGTCCCATAAGCCAATTTTCTACCCACTAGACTGTGTAATAATCTACGTTGAAACTGTTTAGTTTATTTATAATAATTGGGTGTGACGCTGTGTCAAAGACGTTTTTAAAATCTAAGTAAATATCTAGCTCTATTCCTTCATCCAAGCATTTTGTGACCCCATCGTGAAATGAAACCAGGTTAGTGAGGCAGGATCTGCCTGCTATGAACCCAGGCTAATTGCCCCTTAGCATCACTTTACCTGCTGGTCCCCCACAAATGTGTCCAGCAACATAGATGCAAAGAAATAATTTAGTAGCTCCGCTTTGGCCATCCTATCTGTTACCAGTTGCCCTAATTCATGCTGAAGGGGTGCTAAGTTACCTTACACCTCCTTTTTGCTTCCTATGTACTTAAATAATGACTTTTTGTTACCATTAACTTTTGCTGCCAGCCTAAGCTCCATTTCCACTTTGACTCTCTTCACTGTTTCCCTTCAAGCTTGAGCCAAAAAGGTATACTCTTTGTTGGTGGCAGCCCCCTACTTCCACAGCCTGTACGCCTCTTTGTATGGGGCATTTATTTTTCTCCAAATCCATGTCTCAGACACACATACACATATCTATCTATCTATCTAGCTATCTATCTATATCTATATCTAGCTATAGATAGATACACACACACACACACACACACACACACACACACACACACACACACACACACACACACACACACACACACACACACACACACACACACTAGCAAAATACCCATCATGATGTGGAGCCAGGATGGAGAGCAGTGTGTGTAGCCCATGCCCTCTCCCCACTGCTCCAGGTCCAGCCCTGCACCCTCTGCTCCTGCTGCCTCTCTGGGTCCTGCTCCTCTCCCCCACCCCTGTTGCCACTCCCGGTCTCCCCATGCCCTCCCACCACCTCTCTGGGTCATGTCCCACTCCCCCTACTGCTCTGGGTCCAGCCCTGCTCCACACTCCCTCCCTGCTACCCTGTGCATGAGGGAGTATGGTGCATGGCTGCATGGGAGCATGGTAGCACACAGCCGCAGAGAGCGGCCATGGTGTGGGGAGTGCTCATGGCTGCGTGGCAGGGGAGCAGCACCAGAGACTACATGCCGGGTGGTAGTGCATGGCCACAGAGTGGGGCCTGGTGTGGGGAGTGGCCCTGGGGTGTGACACAGGGTGCATGGAGGAGGTGTCGTAAGGCTATTCTGGTGGGGTAGCATGTGGCCATGGGGCATGGTACAGGGAGCGGCCATGGTGGGGGGATCACTCACCAGCTGCAGCTGCGTGATGTGGGGAGCGGACCCAGAGCGTGGTGCAGGGTATGTGGGGGCCGTGGTACACAGCAGGGACATTGTATGGCTGTGGGGAAGGCATGGAGAGTGGCCATGGTGTGGAGAGCACCTGCCAGCTGTGGCTACGTGGTGTGGGGACCAAGGCTGGGGTGGGTGTAGTGTGCAACCAGGAGGCAAGCCCCAATCCATTCCCCCCTACCTGCTCCCCTTGTGGCTCCCTGTAGGGACCAGGGCAGGGGAGGCAATGCCAGCAAGGGGAGGAGTGGGCCCAGGCCTGATGGGGGAAGAGGCTCACTCCTCCATTCCCTCAGCTTTTCCCCCGATTCCGGTTCCGGCCTTATTCCCCGCTTGGGCCAGGGCCCACTCCTCCCCCACCCCCCCGATGGGAAATTGGCTAGTATAGATATATAGATAAAGAGAGAGAGAGATATATTAAACAAATCTGCCCAAATTAATCATGGACTCCTGACACCCTCTAAACTAGGAGCCACACTTACATTTTCTATGCTTTCTCTGAAAAAAGATTTAAAAAAAACAAACTTGAATCCCAGATCTAAAATATCATACTTCTTGGGGTGTATCAAAGGTGATTCCAGATACAGATTCCATACTATCATAATGAATCAGCAGTAATGCTGCTAAATTAAATAGGTATTATTGTGTGCTCCCTTACACTTGTGCAGAACAGCAGTCACTGCTGTAGGAGAGATCAGACTTGGACCAAGTGGAGTCAGGGTGTTGTGAGGTGAGAATTGCTTTCTCACATTCCTGTATCTATCTGTAATTGGAGACATCCCACTGCTTTGTTGAATGTCCCACGAGCAAATATGTCACAACAAAGGATGGTGTATAACAAGGAAATTAATGTGATTTCTGTAATTGCATTCCTGGTAAGACTGTTAATGGAAATGTCTTGTTTACAGCCTAATGAAGAGAACTGATGACCTCAATTCCTTTTCACCTCTCTAGACCAAAGACCTTGGAAGACAAGCCATACAAGGAGAAGGAAAGAGGCATGTTTAGCTTTCAGAAAAGAGGGGGCATGACAGCAGTCTTCAAATACCTGAAGAGTTAGCATAAAAAAGAAGAGCACCTTTTCTCTTTTACTACAGAGAGTAGGACATAGATCAGTGGTTTGAAGTTGCATAAAAGTAGATTAAGACTGGATATTAGGAAAAACACTGTCACTATTAGAACAGCCAAGCAGTGGAATAGACTGCCTGGGGAAGCTATGGCTTGTCCAGCACTGGAGCTGTTCAAGAAGAGGTTGGAGTCCTGCATCAGGGATGACTTAGGAGTAGCTGTGCCTATGTTCTGCTAAGGTTATGTCCAGTGCGTCTGGGCTTCACTGCTTGCCCTATGGGGCTGGGATGGATTTCACCCCCGCCCCCTTCCTGCTTCTGTATGTGTCAGGGTTTTTGGTTTTTTTTTTAATCCCTGCCTTCTTTATCAGCATTGGGGGTTGGCTACAGCCAAGGCTGGAGATTTTGACTGGGGTGTGCCAATGCTTCTTCTGGGACTTAAAGCCAGAGATTCCTGGCTAGAGGGTCCTGTCCATCTCCTTGGGGGCAGACTAATTGCCCTATTTGCTGTCAGGAAGGAGTTTTACCCCATAATCAGTTTGGTAAGGATTGTGGGGGGGTTTCCCTTCCTCTATAGCAGGTAGCATGACTTTCCTCCTTGGGTCTCTTCAATGTATTTAGCAACTGTTGTAGCAGCAGGATATAGACTACTGTGGTCCCCCTGCTTTACTTGTGTTAGGCTGAGTATTAGGAATCAGAAGTCATGGTAGAGGTGGTATCTTTTATTAGACCAAGTAGATTTTTGCAAAAAAAAATTATTAATTGCAAGATTTTGGGTACAAGTATCCTTCCTCAGGCATAGGAGAAAAGACTGTAAAAGCTCTCCCAGGTAGAAACAAAAGTGCATGTCTTCTGGTTCTGTCAGGGTTGATTCTATAGTTTTACTGATATTTTGGACAATGGCTGTGTAATATAATATATGTGTTTGGATTGGATAGAAATCATAGAATCACAGTCGGGAGGGACCTAGACAGATCATCGAGTCCAATGCCCTGCCAGGGGCAGGAAGGAGCACTGGGGGTGGCAGGGGTCATAAGACCCCAGCCAGGTGCCTATCCAGTCTCCTCTTGAAGATCCCCAGGGAAGGTGAGAGCACCACCCCTCTGGGGAGCCTGTTCCAGGCTCTGGCCACCCTTACCGTGAAGTAGTTCTTCCTAATATCCAACCTGAACCTCTCCTCCCGCAGCTTGTGCCCATTGTTCCTGGTGACTCCAAGGGGGCCCTGGTGAACAGACTTTCCCCGAGTCCCTGCTGCTGGCCCCTGATAAAGTTGTAGGCAGCCACAAGATCCCCCCTCAGGCTCCTCTTGCAGAGACTGAAGAGAGTGAGGTCCCTCAGCCTCTCCTCCTACGGCTGGCCACGGAGGCCCTCAACCATATGAGTGGACTCCGCTGGACCCTCTCCAGGTTCCCCACGTCCCTCTTGAAGTGCGCGCCCAGAACTGGACACAGGACTCCAGCTGTGGCCTCACCAGCACTGCACAGAGGTGGGGAGCAAGGCCTCTCTGGATCTGTTAGTGATGCCCCTGTTGATGCAGGACAGGGTGCACTTGGCTCTGCTTATTGCTTCATCGCATTGGCGACTCATATTCATCCTGGAGTCAATGCTGACTCCAAGATCTCTCTCTGCCTCTGTGCTGCCGAGAGGGGCAGCCCCTAACCTATAACCATAATGCTGGTTCCCTCTCCCCAGGTGCAGCACCCTGCACTTGTCCTTGTTGAACTGCATCCTGTTCAGATCGCCCACTTCTCCAACCTATCCAGGTCTGCCTGGATGCGGTCCCTGCCTGCCAGCGTATTCACTTTACCCCACGGCTTGGTGTCATCAGCGAACTTGAACAGGGCCACATTGGCCCATTTCCAGTCCTCAGGGGCTTGGCCCAAGCACCAGGAGTCCTCAAACAGCCATGCCAATGGCGCCGCAATGACACCAGCAATGATCCTGCATCTGCCAGGGGGTTGGACTAGGTGACCTCTGAAGGTTTCCTCCCGTCCTACTTTTCTATTATTCCATGATTCTACCCAACAGGATCCAATCAAACAAGGAATTCATCTAAAGTTGTTGCCCCTATTATGAAGCTAGCATCGAATTTCCTCCACTTATGCAATATTTTTACACCACACAGCCTCCTATAACAAGGGAATGGACTAACACCAAGACTTTTAGTTAACCAGAAACATGGAAATTAGTTGTTCCAAGGCTCTGTATAATATTCACAACATACATCCAATCCAGAGGTTCTCAACCAGTGAGCCACAGGATACTATAGATGGACTGCAAAGATGAAAACTTGGAAAAGTTTCCAGCAACCTCTTTAAACAGTCCTGTAGTGCCAAGCAGATCCAGCTGAGGTGCCTGGCTACCTTGCCCCATTTTCAAGAGGAAGCAAGAGAGTCCCTTTAGCACAGGGCCACCTGTGCTATCATTGGCAGACTGCAGGGCTGTGCATGGGCATGGAGGTGTGTGATGGGGTTTGGGTGGGATGGGAGTGATGGGGTGGTGCAGGTGGTCGGAGGAAGGTTGTGGTATTAAACAGGTTGAGAAACACTGATTTAATCTAACGTCATTTCCAGTCTCTGCCACTAGCATAGTTATAAAGCATTAGGCACTCTTTTTGAATAACACGTTCCATTGGTGGTCAGTAATGTCACTAATGCATGAAAGCTATTTCAGCAGCCCAGACAAGAGTGGTAGAAGCCTTACTTTCATTGTTAAGTGCTGCATTAAAATAAAAGACACTCATTTAAAAATGCTCAGGGAGCCCACATTTTGACGACTTATTTGGAGTTATGAATTATTTTAGAAAATTAGATTCCATTTATGATTCATCAGCTACTGCATTCCATCACTGAAAGAAGTAAGGTGGGTTTTTTTTCTTGCCAATATGCCTAAAAAATAATAAGAATTATTTTATTTCCAAGAAATGATTTCAAGAATGGTGTTGAGTTTTTTATTTTTAGTTTTTACTTTTATTTATTCATTTGTGCTCTTGAGCTTGCCCAGAGAATGTTTGGATTTTTTTTATGGGGTTTTTATTAAGAAAATATTTCCATTGCTTTGTAAATGCCCATTTTTGTCAAAAATGCCTTCTTCCTTTTTATTTATTGTTTTTGCCCATGTTTTATATGTGGGGAACATAATTCCAAGAACAGTGACAAAACAAATTCAGTTCATTTTATTTTTAGGGAGTAAGTGCATGTGCTAAGACACACAATATAGCATTAGCTAGAGGCCAGCCTGAGAAGAACAGTTAAAAAAAAAGGCAGCTTTTTTTTAAGGAACCGTTTTTCTGTGTGTATTCAGAATCATATCCACTTACTCAAGGGAGGAAAATAACCTTTTTTTTTTCTTGTAGTTCTGAAGAATTAGGGCAGCTAATGGAAACGAAGTTGGATTCTGTACGGTTGAGGGAGATCTCAAGGGGCATTTAGTCCAACCATCTAAACTATTCCTACTCATCAGATTAATCCCTTAAATATTTCTAACCACCACATGTCTGTACGCTAGAGTTAAGAATACAGAGAGCTACAGAGGTACAGTGCAGTTGCAAAAAACTGGCTAGTGACTATATATACATTTACACGGCCTTGTTACTTATACACCAACTTTGTTAAATTCCAGTAATTTCTGCAGTAGCTTTCTATTCTGCTGTATCCTCGGGATCTTGTCACTGATTATTTGTCTTTCTGTCCACACAAAATATAAAAACCCACAAGTGAGACAGGGAAAGGAGAGAGACAGGAATTGAAGAGAAATGGAGAGGTAGAGAAAGGAAACTTGTAGTACAAATAAATGTTTCATGTATATAGGCATATTCTCAGAATAGCACTTTCACACAAGTGCTAGAATTCCTTCTCAAATATTTCTGTAAGCATTTGCACAAAGGAGTGGGGGATTAGAGGGGGTGGGGAATGAGACAAAGCCATGTATATGGAAGGAGGGAGAAATGTTTACTGAAGTGGTTTTTATACCATGCCCCTGGTATTTTGTAAATCACATTTCAAACAATTGATTGATGCTTTACCAGCTTTAGAGCTGCCTATAAAAAAAGGGAGAAATTCAAAAATGCATTTTCCCCTGATTTATTTTTTAATTCCAGCATTTCACATTTTTGAAACCCCATATGCATTTCCAAATTGGAAGATAAAGATACAACAGGCTTTCAAGTTGAATCAGAATGCAGTTTAAAATAACTGTTTTCCCCTTTAAAATCACTGTTTTCCCCTCTGTTCATGTGGCTTTAATAACAAGATTAATGAATCTGAAGGCTAGAATGGACTGAATTGAATATAATCATCTGGCCAAATCACCTGAATAACACAGGCCATTGACTTTCATCCTGTAATTCCTGCACTGAACCCATAACTTATGGTGCAATTTGAATGACTTGTTTAGGCATAAACCCATCCAACGAAGACTGTACAGTTATCACTACCCATGGTGACTTGCTCAAATGCAGGCGCCCCAATACAAAAGCACTGCTCAGATTAGGCTTTGTGTTTATGATCTGAAACTAAAAATTAGGAACTAGAATAATCAAAGCAGGTGCCATGACTCCCAAGTCACTGATCCCCAAATCCCCATTCAGCAGTTGTTGAAGCTTACAGGTGCATAAAGGCATCCCGACTTTTGAGCATAGGCTCTTGGGGAACTCAGTCAAGATCTGCTTCTGAGCATGGTCATTTTTTGTTTAGGGAGGAACCTTTTCTTGTACTCCTACCTTCAGGGGAGAGTTTAGATAGTGGCTACCTCAGGTGGCTTTCTATTCAGATTGCTGCCTGTAGTGAATCCCATTCTAAGGATTTGATCTCTCATTGTGATAATGAGAACGATTTTCATTTCATCAGGCAAAGTCCAAGAAGTAATTGAGCTATCAGACCAGTTGGAGAAGCTTTTAACTGTGCAAAGTTTAACTGTACTTCTCGCTCATCCATTCTTTATTTTTTCCAGGAGAGAATGATTATTAGTCTTCACAAGCCAGCTAGTTATGTAAATGAGGAGCTGTAGTCAGGCAGAACCAAATTAAAAGAATGAAAAGAAAAGAAAATGGAAAAAAAAATGGAAAGGAAAGGAAAAAAGGAAAAGGGAAAGGAACGAAAAGGAAAAAGAAAGGGAATGGAAAGGAAAGAGGAAATGGGAAAGGAAAGGGAAAGAAAACAGGAAAGGAAAGGGAAGGGAAGGTGTTCGCGCTCCACTGTTGTCTGTTATGGAGAAAAAGTCACCAGTGACAGGGACCAAAATTATTAAATGAAATGAGCAGAAATTTAGAGGATGGAAATTCATTAGTGCTCACAAGTGTTGTAATATCCAGGCAGAAAAACAAGGGGGCATGAATAGGGACACAGGGCTGGCTTCCCAAACAGGATATAGTCATAATTAACAGTGGAGGTTTCTGAAAAGATACCAGGCTAAACTGATTTAAGGTGAAACACATATTAGCAAGGGGAAAGCAGGCAGATGGGTCTTTCTCAAGTCTCAAACACAAATGAACTCTATCTGCTGGGGTATACCTTGCTCCTTAGAGCAAGCTGATCATGGATGGATCTAGAATTATGAAAAGGTGCATCATCATACGCTAAAAACCACCTATTTTTCTCAAGTTAAAAATAAACTAGAAGCTTTACTGATATGCTAGGGACCTAGGGGTGTATTGTGCAGTTTAAGATCAAAGCAAACACTAATGTAACTTAATTGGAATGAGTTAAAATGATCTGCAGGGCTGTGAAATAGGGGTGGAGTTACCAGGGGCAGGTATCAGACAGCAGAATTGCAGAAGAAAGGCTAGCTTGGATGGTGGAACATGAACACCATTAAAATAGAAGAGAGGGTTGTTATTGTAAAGAAATCCCCCCCTGTCTATCCCTGCATTGGGACACTCCAGCTGCACCCCTTTCTCTTTCACTTGCTTGCTATTGGGTCCTGGCTGGTCAACCAGGTGACCTGGCCAGATAAATTCCCAAGGGGAGGGAAAAGAGTTGCTCTTCCTCCCACCAGCATTTTGAAAGCAGCAGGCAAAGTCCCTAGGCTCTGGACTGGATGTTTCACTGTGAGTAAAAACCTGGAAACTAGCCAGAATTCTAGCACCAAGCCTAGGCAGGTGTGTCTTAAAACAGTCCCTGTACCTAATAACTGTAAAGATTCAAATTTTTATTTTTGCTCAAAGGGTATTCTGACTTTCTTTGTTGGACCCCCCGCCCCCATCCCACTGATCAATAAAGGCATTGGGTTACAGCGTGACTGGCTGTGAATTTCTGAGGGGACAGGGGATAAAGAGAGAATTCCTTATTGATCTCTTTGCTGGGCCAACTACACTGGGCTTGACTTTCCATTTTCCTCCAGTGCCGGAGGCTATCCTTGGATGCTTCCAGCTGAGAGAAGCACCCTGAAATATTACCAGTGGGCAAAGCACCCCCAATGCTTGCAGGGTCCATGTACTCTGGGCTGCACGGGGCCCTAACAGAGACCAGACACCAGGTGGTGGCAGCGTTTCCCAGGCTTGTGGAATATTTCCAGGAAGGGGGCCAGGCATCCATAGGCTCCCCAAGGGAGACTCCCAAAACATGATTTTGGGCCTGGCACAGTGAAATGCGTGGCTTTGCATAGTAGTGCTCCTTACTGTGCTGCCACACTTAACACCTATGGATTGAAGATATTAGAAGGAACAAGGTGGATTATAATGAGCCATTAAGTTAATTGATTCCCCCAGCATGGCCTGACTAGAAATGTTGCCATTACCGCCAGACGGTTTGGTTTTAAGCTTTGAGTGGGCCAAGAATCTCCATGGGATTTGTGACCTGAATCTTTATTCATGCAGCAGAATCTCAGCTTTCATGAACCATGAAGGTGCAAAAACTGGGAAGCAAATAACGAGAACGTCAAATGCATTATATATTATTTTAAAATCTCCCAGTGTTCTCCCAGGAGGGGTAAGAGCACAGGCCCAATAAAGAATTTAGACAATAAAAAAATTAGAAGTCGCTATAGCTACTTGTTTGGTGCCTGTCTCTCCCCGCAAAGGGGAATGCAGAATACTGGGTGAGACCACTGGGCTCTTTATCTAGTGCCTGGGGGGCGTGGGGGGGTGTTAGGCAGCATAAGATGCAAAACAATCAGCATCCTAGGAATGGATTCACTTGGATCACCACAAGCAACACACAGGTGGGTAAGGATAGCTAATAGGGAGATGCTGAGAACAAAGGGGAGTATGAAATCTCACCTTTCAGACCTTGTTTGAGGGAGCTGCTCTGTGTACTGGGATCTACAGCCTTGTCCCCTCTTCCAAAGGTAAGACCAGTGCTCCTTTTACATAGTTGAAAAATCAGGCTGGAGGAGACCTTAGGAAATCATCTAGATCTTAAGATCCTGCTCAAGGTATTGTCCCCCAGTCAAGTGTTTATCTCACCCATTTTTACAAGCTTTGGGAATGACCCTCAAGTGTAACTATCAGGCACAATACTGAAATATCGATAAAAAAAAACCTTTTAAGTTGCCAAAAGGAAAGCAGTGGCAGGAGGGCACTGTCAGTGTAGGAAGTAGTTGTTAAAAAATGTTCAGGAGATATGAAGAAGAGGACTGTCCCCCCTGCATTTTTTTAAACCTGGCTGGAGGAAGAGGTAGCGCCTCCAATGTGTGGCCATGTTCAGATGAGTTTGTTTGGACACTTGTGTTCCTGGGGACAAGTAGCAGTGGCAAACTTTGTCCCCAGGGAATGCCTATGCCCAGGATCTTCTGGGATCAAAAAAAATTCCCATGCTTCTGGGTCCATGGCGCCACATGCCGCACATCCACGCTCATTTGGACGCAGGCTGTAGATTTAAGTCTAGTGACTACAGCACTTGCTTAGGATATGGAAGGCCTGGCATTGATTGCTTTCTTGGCTTGTGGGATTTTAAATCCCGATCTTAAAGCTCCTAGGAGATTTTAACTACATGACTGCAGGCTATGCCAGTGGAGGGGCACACTTCCCCCTATGGAAGCTGTGCCTCTTGTGAGGCATTCAAGGATTATTTCGACCAGAAAATGAATAGATGCAGGAACCTGGCTGTGCTGCCTATTGATTGAGGCTCTTACCTGGGAAAGGAGAGTCCTGGGTTTCAGTCCTTGTTTCAAGGCCTATTTCCATACTTAATCTAATCATTTGTTTGTGGAAAAAGGGCCAAAACTATCCTTGGAGCTAGGCCCACGATCTAAGGCCCTAGTAAGCGCAGTAACAGCTAGCCTACAGGGTCATTCTACGCAGCCTGTCACCAATACTATACATAGTGGAAGTTAACATTATAAGCTGTGGTATCTCTGGGTTTTAAGTATTTCCAGGATTTGTTAGCAGCTGAACAGGCAGGTTTAGAATTGTATCATTGGAGTTGCACGTCCAAATTCTGCCTAGCTATTGCTTTAATCTTTTTTTGGGATCTGGCCCAAAGTATGCAGGTGAAATTAAGCAAAACTCTGCTTGACATGTGTCTTCTGCCATCCCCGCTCTGTCTACCCAGTTGTTCTCTCCCAGCGCTTCAGGCAGGGTTTATGTAAAACCATGATCCCAGCGCGAAAGCTATTTGTTAAGGATAACAGAGTAATGAAAGTAGGTGAGTTGCTCAGTGTGCTCAGTGTGAAGCCAATAACCACAATGGCCTTGAAGCTATGAGCTAGTTTAAAGCACTGCTAGTGACCGAACGCTGGAAACAATTTTCTTTGCACTATTTCTCATTCTTTTGCTAGCATGTACAGGTAACATTATGCTCTACAATTATTTGATCATTACCTGAACTGTTTTAGAGCCTTTTGTTCTGAGTTGTATCTTAAAGCATCTGGTGATCTCTGGAAAGAAGCCAGATGCCCCCTTATTTCCTTTTCCATGGGGAATATATACAATACCTCTGTTTCCTCTGAGATCAGTTCAAAATATCCATCTCCAGCTGGCTTAGTTCTGCAGAGGATTTTCTGTCTGTGTGGTGACTGACAGTTTATTTCAGCCCTGTGCTTGTGCAAAGAAAGCCAGCGGACAGGGTGCAGTAGGGCAGGGAGGCATTAAGGCCTCAAGGCTTGGCTTTTTCTACTTCCCTGTCAATCTACTGGTGATTGTCAACTGCACTGAAAGGCCTGATGGAGACAAATTGAGTTGTTTTTTTTTATCACCTGTTCTTTCTGCAACAATAAAGGGGTTCAGTGGGCTATTGAGGCAAATGACATATGTCCATAAGGAGGGAAACAACAGAAGACTTCGTAAGTTGTTCTGGACACAGATTTCAGAGCTGGAGGCAGACCTCAGTGAAGCCAGTGGGAGCTGGTACAGCCAGGGTTTCCAGCTACAGGGAACAACTTCCAGGACCAGACTCCTAGTCCTGCATCCCTTAATCATGTGGGTAACATCACTGATCCCCAGCAATGTTGCTCATCAGGGTCATGTGATCTCAAATTAGCTACAACTGAATTTAGGTAAGATAACCAATACCTCCATTATTCACAGATTCACAGTTTAGGGCTGAAAGGGACCTCGTGAGATCGTTGGGTCCATCCCCCTTGTTCTAGGCAGGAAAGATCGCTGGGGTGAAATAACCCCAGCAAGGTGTGCGTCCAGTCTTCTTCTGAAGATCTCCAGGGTAGGTGCCTGCAGAATCTGGTCTACCTAGGAGAACTTTTACAACCTCTGGTTTCTCTTATGCCTGATGAAGGGTGAGTGTACTCGAAAGCTTGCAATTAAATAATATAATTTGTTTGCAACTATCTAGTTGGTCTAATAAAATATATCACCTCTTCCACAAGTTTTGATTCCTTTTACCTGTAGACTAATACAACAACAACCTGGATACCTGACACTGCGCATGTGGTGCACAGGTGCAGTGAAGGGGGGTGCAACTGTGCCCCTCACAGATCTGCTCCTGACTGGATTTGAGATTCTGAAACTCAGTATTTCATTTAGTTATTTTTTATGGTCCTGACCATGCACTTATTACTCAGTGTAGTTCTTAATATAACTGTTCCTCCCAATAGTTCATACTGCACGTGGTACTAATGGTTTGCATCTTGTTTAATGTAAGCTAACTTGATAATCCCGCTTGGCTAAACTAATTTCATTTGCATTCAAGATCTCTGCTTGCATTTTATCAACTTGCAAGAGAGAATACACTTGACTTTCTTGTCACCTGTTTTTTAAACTAAGTCACTCTCTTGTTTCCCATAGATTTACTCCTGGTCTATGCCGGTACTGATAAGGAGGAGAAAGCTGTGCAGTTCCTTATGCCTCTCTCTCTTTTTAACTTTCAACTTTGTGACACAATAGAGTATTGCAATGGAGGCCAATCAGTGACTGGAACAGGCCTATGAATAATGGCATCTAATCAAGTTATTAATTAAATTTTGTAATGCCATCTTAATGAGAAAGCATTGCAGAGTTAAATTGGAATTTTTCCTCTTAAATTAGCATGGTAGATTAACAGGTGTTCTCCATATGTAATTATGTTGCAATGAAATAAAAACTGAGTTAAATATTAAAATTGCATAGATTTAGGAGCAGGTTTAATCTCTTCAGTCCTCCTACTCTTCACCCATCTACAGACAGATTTATGTAGGCTTTCTGTTTGCACTCGAGGGACCAGATCAAAACCCAGTGAAATCAATGGGAGACTTTCCCCTGGCTTCAGTGGGTCTTGGAATAGGACATAGTGGATGTGTCTACACATGCATTAATGCGCATTACATTTAGTACCTCCAGGCACTTTTACACATGCTACGGTGGTAGGACAGGGAGCAGCACTTGAATTACAGAGGGTCTGACAGCCACTTATAGCACTGCAGCGTCTCATGTATTGGCATCACTGTGCTTCAAAATGATGTGGAAGTGATTAAACTAAAACTTATTCAAAGAGCATGGGGACACTGATACATGAGATGCGGGAGGCTGCTGGAGCACAGGAATTGCCACACGCCAGCAGACTTCATTAATTGAGTCTGCTCTGATGCACTGTAATTAAAATGCATCTGGACAGGCTCCACTTTCATGTACAGGCACCCTCCATTGTGAGGTACAAGGAAAATGTGCATTAGCCTGTTTTAAAGCACCTTAACTAAAGAGCATCGTTTTAAGTTATATTTAATGTGTGTTGGCCTATTTTAATGTGCATTAACTAAATAGCATGGTTTTTCTAGTGATGCTTTACTGCATGTTAAAATAGGCTAATGCACATTAATGTGTATGTATAGACACACCCAATGAATACCAGTTAATCATCTGCAATTAGTACACATTAGCAGCTTCCCTACATGAATATTCATACAACATCTTTCCCATCAGAATCCCAAATACAGGTTATTTAAGAATCTTCCCCCCTTTTTTTGCATTGTAACTTCTTAAATATGTGGGTTTTATCCTGCTTTTGATCCTTCTCAGCATTTTTTCACCACCTCTAGCCAGACATTAGATTTCCTAAGACAGCCAGATCCCTGTCTTGACAGGTTATTAATTATCACAGCTGGAGGCGGAGATGTTGTGCCTGCTGCTTGCTGGTTGCCTTTTGACAGTAAAACCAAATGAAAAACAGGGTTGTTTTTTTTTTTCTTCTTTTTTTTAAAAGTAAAATGAAACCCCCCAAATTTGTATACAGTGCACATTGGCTGAACAGCTGCCAAGCTGCTTTTAAGGTAGTTTTATTTATTTATTTTTTTATGCTGCTTCTCCTCCTATCGTGATCCGTGTCTTTCTGAATTCAGATGTCTTGGAAATGGAGCTGTGCCATAGCATCCCAGCACAGTAGGTGACTAAGTGTTGCTGAAAGTGCCCCAGCTTTATACAGAAGGATTCAACAAAGCGGTGCACAGTGCAGGTTCTCTGAGAGGACATGTCCTCAGCTACATCAGAGCTCCTTCAAACTTAGCTGCTGCTTGAAAGCAAGCGGCATTTTTGTTTTAAACGCTGGATGTCTCCAAAACAGTCCTCAGCAGATATGCAATATTTGCAGCACATGTTGTATCCGTTACTATGTGGCTCATACCACCAATCTGCGCTATTGCTTGTTTTTCTGAACGGTGAGCAGGAACACTTCCATGAGATAGGAAACTATCACATTAACAATCTGCAGGCTTTTGGACCCCAAACTGAAATTGTGCCTAGACACACATCAATATAATGCTACTAGTTGATAGGTAATGCCAATACGATGCACGTTTATTATTATTTTTACATGGAGCCAATATTGGTATTGCTGGGGTTTACTAAGCCCTGAGGTGAAGGTGAGTGGATAGATTCAGCAGCATGCAGTAGTAAATATGTATTTGAGCTAGTTTCATAGTTTCATAGTAGCTAGAGTCGGAAGGGACCTAGGCAGATCATCCAGTCCGACCCCCTGCCTTAGCAGGAAAGAGCACCGGGGTCAGATGACCCCGGCAAGGTGCTCATCTAACTTCCTTTTAAAAATCCCCAGGCTAGGTAGGAGCCTGCACCACTTCCCCTGGAAGCCGGTTCCAGGCCCTAGCCGCCCTGACTGTGAAGTAGCGCCTCCTAATATCTAATCTAAACTTACCCTCCGCCAGTTTGTGACCGTTATTCCTGGTCACTCCTGGCAGCGCACGGGGGAACAGGGACTCCCCCAATACCTGCTGATCCCCCCTGACCAGTTTGTAGCAGGCCACAAGGTCCCCCCTTAACCTTCTCTTGTGGAGGCTAAACAGGTTCAGGTCCCGTAGCCTCTCCTCATAAGGCCTGCCCTGCTGACCCCTGATCATACGAGTGGCCTCCTCTGGACTCTTTCCATATCGTCCACGTCCCTCTTGAAGTGTGGCGCCCAGAACTGGACGCAGTACTCCAGCTGCGGCCTGACCGGTGCCGCATAGAGGGGGAGGATCACCTCCCTGGACCTGCTCGAGATGCATCTGTGGATGCATGACAGGGTACGGTTGGCCTTCTTGACTGCCTCCCCACACTGCCGGCCCATGTTCATCGTGGAGTCAATGACGACTCCAAGATCCTTTTCCGTCTCCGTGCTGGCAAGAGGGGAGTTCCCCAACCTGTAAGTGTGGTGCCGGTTCTTCCTCCCCATGTGCAACACCTTGCACTTATCAGTGCTAAACCCCATCCTATTCTCATCCGCCCACCGTTGCAACCTGTCAAGGTCAGCTTGTAGCCTATTGCACCCTTCTAGTGCGCCCACATCCCCCCACATCTTAGTGTCATCAGCAAACTTGAACAGGGTGCTTTCTACCCCCTCATCCAAGTCACTGATGAAGATGTTGAACAGTGCGGGCCCGAGGACCGAGCCCTGCGGAACCCCACTGCCCACATCCTTCCAGGTCGAGAAGAACCCATCCACTACCACCCTCTGGGTGCGGCCCTCCAACCAGTTGGCGACCCATTTGACCGTGTGGGCATCGACACCACAGTCTCCCAGCTTTTTGATGAGGACAGGGTGAGAGACAGTGTCGAAAGCCTTCCGGAAGTCCAAAAAGACTACATCCACAGCAACCCCTGCGTCTAATGATTTGGTGACCTGATCGTAAAAGGCCACCAGGTTGGTCTGACAAGACCTGCCACTGATAAACCCATGTTGGTTGCCCCTGAGCATGCATTCCCCCGCAAGGCCCTCCTGGATGTGTGCCAGGATAATTTTTTCAAAGAGCTTACCCGGGATTGAGGTCAGACTAACTGGCCTGTAATTTCCCGGGTCCTCTTTTTTTCCCTTTTTGAAGATAGGGACCACGTTGGCCCTCTTCCAGTCCTCCGGCACCTCGCCAGAGCACCACGAGCGCTCATAGAGCCGCGCCAGGGGTCCCGCAATGACCTCGGCCAGTTCCTGTAGAACCCTAGGGTGAAGATCGTCCGGACCAGCGGACTTGAACACATCCAGCCTCTCCAGAAGTACCCTAACTAACTCCTCGCTAACCCTTGGCCCAGGCGTGTCTCTCTCGGGGCCCGAGGGGGGCCCAGCAGGGAGGTGGCTGAACTGGTCCCTACTTAGGAAGACAGAGGCAAAGAAATCGTTAAATATGTTAGCTTTGTCATCTGGCATGATGACTAAGTTGCCCATCGTGTCCTGCAGGGGCCCCACATTACCCGGGACCCTCTTTTTACCCCCTATGTATTTGAAGAAGGACTTCTTATTGTCCTTAATCCGGGAAGCTAGTCCTATCTCCAACTCTGCCTTGGCCCTCCTGACTGCCCCCCTACATCCTCGGGTGACTGTAACATAGTCCTTCTTGGTGATGACCCCATCTCTCCATTGGGTATATGCCTCCCTTTTAGCAAGGAGACATTCCCGGATGCTCTTAGTGAGCCATGGGGGTTTATGTGCCCTCCTGCTCCCTTTGACCCTTGTTGGGATTACCTCCCTTTGGGAGTTCATGTGGCTAATGATGAAAATGTTGTTTAAAAGATCAAAAGGGCTTGGAATTTTCTTTGTCACATTCTCAGTTCACCTTATTACCCGACCTTTCTTTTAACAGAATTACATTTTTGCCTCTGATGGATTAATGGGAATTTTGTACTGCTGCCTATCATGGTCTCTAAGCACCTGCCGTACAAAACAGCCTTGTAAGAGCGTCCTGCAATCTCTGCTTTCTGTTACAATAAATTTTGCTAGGGGAGAGGGAGGCATTGCAAAGCTTGAGGGTATCAGTTTGGGAGTGATCTGTTGACTGTTGTTTCCTGAAGGTGATTGGATGCTCTATCCATTTAGTGTCCTTCAGCGTTTGATGCCGCAATCAGATCTTCTTAATAGGAACCGTTTTCCATAGCTTGTATGCGCTCTGAGACTTGCTTTATCTCAACAGAGCACAACACTGTTGGCTATTCTTAGATGCACGCTTTCGACGTCAGCTGGGACCTGAACCATTAATTGCTTTGCAGACTAGGACTGAGGCCTTCAACTAGCAATGGAAGTAGGCAGAGGGCAAGTGAAGGTAGACGAACACAGGCCTGAACTAAGGAAGAAGCAGAGTAAGTTTTGAATGAGCTGGAGCCTTTGCTCTGTTTTTTGCACTTGGCACAGACCTGGTGGATTATCATGATCCACCCCAGAAATGAGCCACACGTTGTGGGCCCTAATCCAAAAGGCAAAGGTGGAGAACGTGGACATAGTAAAAGCCACTGGAGAAGAAACGTAGGAATTAGTGACACCCAGAGCCTGGTGGCAGTCATGGGTGGCTGGTGCAGGGGAAAAGAATGGACTGTGCAGAGGTAATTTCAGGACTGGGACCTTAATTAGTTTGTAATTAAATACCTGTGTCAGAGCTATATAGTCTTATCTCCTTTTTGCGTGTCTTTGGAAACAGGTACTTATTTGTGTTTTCTGCCTGTCTGAGGTTTACTTGCAAAATACTTGTATGTTTAGATTAAATAAAGAGCAAGGTGCAATCCCTTAAGGCAATAAAATAAAAACTTCCCTTCTGATTTTAACCTCAGATTATTTCAGAGAAAGTAAATGACTTCCTTCTACCCTCCTCCCCCAGGGCATTCTGTTCCTATAATAATATCCAGCACGGGAGATGTCCTATTTCTATCACTCTTTTTCATTTATTGGGCTCTGAACTTACTCTAATGTATGAAGAAAGCTGGAAAGGAAAAGGCAAATTTGCATGTTTGTAGTTCCCAGACTCATCATTGCTAGGTGGTTATGTCACATATTAACATTAAGATTCATGCAGGAACTGAAGAAGAAGCTGGATGCCATGATCTTTTTCTGTCTTCAGCTTAGTTACCTTAGAGTAACACGGAAGACTGCAGCCATCCTAGTTAAATAATTAGCTCACCTAATTCTGGTGGATAAGGAGTCCCAGAAAGGAAAGAAGACAACTCTACCATCTTCAGGAAGTGGAATGAACATTTTACGACTGAACCGATGACAGATAAGATGCAGAACAGAGAGTCTGTTTGGTAACACGGAGATACTGTTCAATGATATATTTGCAGCTGGGAAGCTTTCTAGCAACTAGAAGAGTTGGACACTTCCTATTGTTGCCAAGTGAGGGAATTAGATTATTTAAATGGGAATTTGAGGGATAAGAAAGGATAAGGGAACTATTCAGAGACTTTAAATACTATTTGCTTGACTGCTGGGGGGTTTGAAGTGCAGATCCCTTGAAATGCACACAGAGTCCAAGGACTGACCTAGAAGTACAGCAGAGTGTAGCCGCGGATGGGCTTGGCAGTTTGCAATCATTATCTCCTCTCAGAGAACACACCCTTGGGGAATCATGGGCTTTATTGGCCATATGGTTTAGACAGAACTGGTTATCTAAAATATATTTTGCACCAATGTCTGTAGATTTTGCCATTTTATTTAAAAAACTGGAGTTTGATATCATATTGTATCCTTCAATGTCTAGCCTAAACTCATGCAGCGTCACTGTGTAAACAGCTGGTGCATTACACACCAGAAGTGACTGCCTTTGCCTGCAGCATGGAGTGATTGCTGTCTATGCAATTTGTGACAGGTTTTGGCACTTTTTGAAGTTCAGTGTATAGGAAGCACCAATCTGAATATTTGCCACGTATCAATGAGGGCACTCGTGTCATTTGTACTAAGCACACAGAAAGGTTATTTTCCAAGCAGGCATCTGACCTGGTGGAGAGCAAGTTCTTAATGGTATTGTCTGAATAAACCACTTGTAATCTTTATGCTGAGACGGATTGTAAGAGTCATGAAAAAAAGCCCAAATGATAATAATGAGGTTCTCTGTTTATATGCCAGCAATACATTTCCTTCCTTTTTCCCATCCCTCCCATCATGTGCCCCTACTTTTGAACAGAACTGAGAGCACTCCACATCTTTTTTATTGCTTTGTCTTGTTAAGATGTCAGTCGTGCAGTAGATTTTTGATGCCTGGGAACTCCTTTGCCAAAAAGTAGTGCATTATCTCCAAACATTTCAAAATAGTTGTCATCTAACAATAGCTTTCAGTTACTGCCAATCTCGAGGTTGTATTGGGATCTGCAGCCTCTAGAGCAAATGCTCTGAAACCCGTGTAGAGTACGAGAGGATGCAAACTGATATGACAGCCGCATTGCTTTGTCAGCAGGCAGGTGTGAAATATTAAAGTCTTGTTTAACATTCAAAGCATGAAGCTCGAAAAGGAGAAGCTGGGTGGTCAGGAAATGCCCACTGCACTCCTGTCCCTGATGATCAAACAGGTTTCTTCTCATGGGAGAATCTTCTCAATGCTTGATGCCAAATATGGGAGTCGAAAACGGGCTCCTCGCTGGCAAAAAGGTTGGGGCAGGTTCTTAACTGGTGCAAACTGGTATAGCTCCATTGACTTCAACACTGCTGGCATTGATTTCATTAATAATGAAAGAGTCAATAAAAGCAAGCATCTCCTACAACCCGGTTGCCTATTGCACGCTCGCTGTTTTCGCACCTCTCCAGTTTTCAGATGTGTCCTTAGAGTATCATTTCTCGCTCATGCAATTCTTGCTTTTATACCTGCCTTCCCATAGCTGACTGTTAATTGTGTCTTTGCAGCCATTTCTCTTTGATCTTTTTAAAGTGTTGTCTTTCGAGGGGTTAGATATCTGCTGTGTTTTCTGGTGGTGGCCTGGCAGGTCTAGACACAGGTATGGGCAAACCAGGTGGCTGCCCAGAGCCTGGACAGAAAGTAGGCCTGAAAATGAAAAAAAAAAAGTTTTAATATTGTGCATATAGGGCCGGCAATGTTATCAGTTGAGAACGGACTGTTTAAAGACATTGATACCACAGTTGCAACAAAGACTTTTGCAACCAAAAAATCATTATCTCTGGTGAAGGAGGGCTCAATACTAAAAGTTTGCCTGGGGCCTCCAGGAGTCTGGGTACGGCCCCATGGCCTGGAATGACTTGGCTTGAGTCTGAGGTGGGAGGTGGGTCTGCCACGTCCGCTGCCACCAGCCTTCGCTTCACTGCCCAAGCACTCATGACATTTTTGTTGTTTCTGTTCTTGTTGTGAAGAACTGGCAAGGAGGCAAGCTGTCCAACAGCCAAAAATCCTATTTTGCTGTGAAGAAAACCTATGTTTGTTCCAAAAAGCAAGCAGTAATGTTTGCTGAGAAAATGTTAATAAAATACTGTAAGTACACATGAATGAATTATAATATCATGTAATTGGAGCGGGGGGGGGGGAGAATACAGGACAGATTGTCAGATGATATAAATCAAGTTAATTCTAAAGAAGTGAGTATTTTCCAAGGATCAAGTATCATAAGGCTTAAGCACAGGATGGGGATGAGTTAGGTATTTTTATACAACCCTAACTTTCATATAACCAATTCAAAGTCTTAAAAGGGCACCTTACAATTTTTTAATGGAATGCATAATGAATTAATACTATTAAATATAGATGGAGGATCACAAGTCATGTTGCATTTCTGACTCTTATTCATAGTGGCATTATCCAGTATGTTTCTGTATCTGGTGATCCAATTTGTCTTAAAACAGAAAGGGCATTTGCATTCTGACAGCAGTGTACTCAACCTTAATCTGAGCAGGTGTGTCTCCTAGCCATGCCCGTCCATGGGAATTACATTCCCATACCCCATTTTTGAATTCCAAAATGCTTAACTTTGTCAGCTATACCTGAGAAGCAATACAATATAATGTTTTTTCATCTGCTTATACATGCCCAGAAAGCATTTTTATATTAGGTCTGGTCAAAGATGTTTTTACCTTTTTGCTGATGACAACCAAACATTTTTAAATATGTCTAGTTTAGAAAAAAGGAAAAAATTGTTTTCAGTTTTCCAATGACAAACCGCACACTTCCAGCAGAAGTTTCTTTCATGATTTATTTACAAAAATGATGCTTACCATTTTCTCAGTAGCACTAGCTTTTACAGTCTTGTTGCCCAAACATGCTTTTAAATAATCCATTCATTGCTGAAAGTGCTGGTAACATTGACCCTGAAGGTATGAATCAAGAGTTACTCTATACTTTTTGCATAACTTTAAGTCACCATCACATTTTCAAACAAACATGGCCACAGCTTGCATACAGTATATTGGCAAGTTCATGTCTAAGCTGCACGTAATTAGAGTGGACTTGCCCATAAAATTGGCTAATTGCACATGCATTCATAGTAATATATATTAATTATGCATAAAATATATCATACCTATTTTATATCACTCCTCTCCACATTGCTTATTCAAGAATATAGTCTTCAGTCTCTCTGCCTTTGCTTCCCATTTGTAGTGATGTGATTTGTCAAGTTCTGACGCACCATATAAATAACTAAGATCTATTACACGGATGTAGGAGAGATGAGATTCAGGTTGGTTCTTAAGAGAATTGTGAAATACCAGAAAAATTGGCATGGGGCATCTATTACATGGCTGTCAGTACAGCTATTGTTCCAGATATCTGTATTTGTTAATGCATCACTAATTTATTCCACCATGCCTTTGCTGACATGTTGATGAAACTACTCATTTGGAGAGTGTGATTAAGTGCACAGCAGTAACAAGCCGTTCTCTAAACCCTTTGATGGGTAGTCATAATGACCCCACAATTGACTAAGGGGGTAATTAGTGCAAGAGAGATCATACTGACTTGCCAGGATGTCAAATTTCCAGCTGTGAGGAGGATATAAGGGTTCTACGAGAAAGCTGGCCAAATTCAGATATAGTCCACTGAGAAACAGAGAATTTTAGGTAAGCCAGGCTTTCTCCAAACGTGTCGTTCAATTGGGCAAGGGGGCAGATGGGGCTGATCCTACTTTGACCAGAGCATTGGACTAGACGTGACCTCCTGAGGTCCCTTCTCACCCTCATTGTCTGTGATTCTATAAAAGATACCAAGTAGAAAGTCCTAGTTTCATAGTTTCATGGTAGGTAGGGTTGGAAGGGACCTGAGCAGATCGTCAAGTCTGACCCCCTGCCATGGGCAGGAAAGGATGCTAGGGTCAGATGACCCTGGCTAGGTGACTGTCTATCCTCCTTTTGAAGACCCCCACAGTAGTAGGAGCACCACTTCCCTTGGAAGTTGGTTCCAGATCCTAGCTGCCCTGAGAGTGAAGTAGCGCCTCCTGATCTCCAGCCTGAATCTACGCTCAGTCAACTTATGGCTGTTATTCCTTGTTACTCCCGGCAGTGCTCGGGGGAACAGGGACTCTCCTATTGCCTGCTGGTCCCCCTTGGTAAGTTTATAGACAGCCACCAGATCCCCTCAGACTTCTCTTGTGGAGGCTGAACAGGTTCAGGTCCTGTAGCCTCCCCTCATAGGGCCTGCCCTGCTGCCCCACAGCCATATGAGTGGCCCTCCTCTGGACCCTCTCCATGCTGTCCACATCTCTCCTGAAGTGCGGCACCCAGAACTGGACGCAGTTCACCTCCTTGGACCTGCTCGAGATGCATCTGTGGATGCACGACAAGGCGCGGTTAGCCCTACTGACCATGTCCTCATATTGGCGGCCCATGTTCATCTTGGAATGAATAATGACTCCAAGAGCCTTTTCTGCCTCTGTGCTGACGAGAAGGGAGTTCCCCAGCAGTTCCCTTATATTTGAATAGGACAAAAATGAACCGGTGAGTCTAGTCCTAGACATAGAATAAGCAGCAGGTGTGTTCCCCAGAACCCGAATCCGTGCATCGTGTTTCTTTTGAACCACAGGACAGAACTGAACCACGCGGCACAATAACCTCATGAAGCCCTTCTTCTCTTGATTTGATGGCATGCTTCCCACTGCTTTCATTCAGGCCACACCTACACTCCTGTCGAAGTCAGCAGGGAACTTTGCAACTCATGTCACTAGAAATTGCACAGGGACTCGTTTTAGTTGTCGTGAAATTGTGTCAGTGGGCGGATTTGATTAATTGGGGGAAATTCAAACAGCATCTAACATCCAGCTGCTGCTTATTAATAGACTGCTACGCTGGGACCTGATACGATGCGGGAGAAAGGATACTGAGTTGGAGATCAGGAAACGTGGTTCTCTTCGCAGATCTACCACACATCCACTCTGCGTGCTGCAGATCTGGAAAGACATATGTTGCTTTGCCTCTCAGTGCCTCCATTTCCCCTCACTCTCCCTTGCCTCATAAAGCTAGTTTCTGCCCCAAAGATCTTATGATTAGTCCCAGTACGGGTTGGCATGTTGGGTCCTAATTCCAGCTGGAACTTTTAGGTACAAACCTTACGGCTTATATGGCCCATCAGGGTAGCCCAGTTAAGGAATGCCTGTTTCTGCTACCATTAGTATACAAGGAATAGATGTGGGCGACACCGTGTCCAGACACATCCAATGACTCAGTCTGGAACCATGGTGAGACATCTCGACTACCCTCCCTCTATAGCATAGTCAGTGAAAATATTTACCATGTTCTCTGTCATAATAATAATAATAATAAAAAACTTGATTCCGAAGCACTTTGTAAAGCCTGGATTTTTCCTGGGATGCAGGGCTTTTTTAAATGCCAGACCTGTCTAACATGTCTTACCTAAAGACGAAGGTACCAAAAATTAGTAGTTACTCTGGAAATCCTGGCCTTAGATAATTCTCATTTTCTATGTTGAAGTCCCTTAGAGATTAATAAGATAATTTGTTATTAAATCATTCTAATTTAATTAGGCTATTTTGATGCCCTACGTTTGGTTTATTCTAAAAACAGTGCTACGGTTTCCATATAGTAACATTATCTTTTTCATGCCTAATTAGTGTTCTGGCAACATCTGTTACTTGTATGCAGATTCTTCTGGTTTAAATCTAAAACCAAGGAAATAGAGTTAAAGAAAAATCAAGTTCTGTTGAGCACTGCCTTTTTAAAAAACAACCATTCATAATTCATGTATATATCTTGTGCAAGCTTGTTGCAATAAATTATTGATTGATCTCTTCATTGTATGTTGATATTCAGGGTCTGTCCTGGGCAATTATAAAATGTCACTGTCAAAGTTAAGCCAAAAGAAGGCTAATGGGGTAGCCCTGTATATATTTTCCACTGAAAACCAACTGCAGGAGCTTCTGTATGAAGAAAAATCTTTTATTCATTCCCTTTCTCTCCCCCTGCACCCTTCACCCTTCTCCTCTGTAAGACTTAGCCTGAGTATAGAGTAACAGAATCACAAAGGAGGACCAGGATATAGAAATCAAACAGCTATGAACCCACACAAATAATTACTGTGTGAGCTTTTATATTACTCTATGAAACCGTTATAACAGAGTGCCTGATGGCACCAATGACTTCAATCAGAAAAAAAAAAAAGAAAGAAAAAAACTGATTTTTTTTTGTTAAATAACTTGATCGTGAACCACCCACAGATTAGATGATTCGCAAAGTAGGTCAGAAAGGTGAAAGAGGTCCTAAATTTAAACACTGAATCCATTGTCATTTGCATTGGCTTTACATGGCTGTAAAATTATGTACTCAAATGCCAGATCATTTTTAGATCTCCTCCAGGTCAGTTAGAGCACGATCAAACTGGGAGAGTGCTTCCCAGAGAGCTAGACAGAATGAAGGCCTCGATGTCCAGCATTGCACTTCCCCAACTTCCCCTGCTCAGCTGTCACCTTGTGGCAGTGCACCTTTGGGTGCTGGCCACTTTAAGGGCTGGAGGAAGGCTACCAGCAGGTGCCTAATTAGGGTGGCCATTTTAGGACTCAGTTCTTATAGGGTGAGGCAGCAGTTTGCAGCCAGCTGCCAAGAGAAAAACATCAGCTGCTGAACTATGGCCCAGGAACATCTTGGAGGTACGGGCAGGAGCTATGCGGATGGTTTGGAGGCTCCTGGTCCTGGGCATGATCTAGAACTGCACCCTGCCAGGGTAGGGAGGCCTGGTGGGACTGCCTATGGTGGGGCAGTCTCAAATGCCAGAACCGATCACCTCCCTGGTGTAAGGTGGGTAGGGGCACCTTAACCCCGGCCCCCACCATGTGGTGGGTAATTGTGTGAGTAGTGGGAGCAGGGTGGGCCAGGTGCATTAATAGTGAGACACTTGAGCCCAGTAGGGATGTAAGATCCCAGAGTCCCCTGAGGGGGTAGCTTGTTGGATGTAGTGTGAGGGCCCACTTAGAGTAGGGCATAATAAGGGACGCCTGAAGGACTGAGAATGTGGAGGTGCAGAGTAAGGCTGCTGAGGGTGGCCTGAAGGGCTGCACCAGGGGTGTACCGAGTAGGGCTGCTTGAGTGGCTTGAAGGGCAGTACATGGGCCAACCCCAAGTGTGTGTGGGAAATCAGTTGCCTGGTGAGGGGCTTAGGACAGAAGCATCCCAGTGTCAGGACAAGGTTACACCATGCAGAGTAGGTAACCTTGAAGGAGCTTCACAGTAGTGCCACGAAGAAGAGTAGCTAAGCCCAAAGTCCCAGAGGGGTTGCTGGAGGAGAGGAAAGGCAGTAGAGAGTGGCCCAGTGATGAGTGGTATGCAAGAGGCCCCTATGAGAGGCAGGGCAGCATGTATGAGCATGTGAATGAGGCTAACAAAGGTGGGATGGGCTTCATCTCTCTCCTAAAGGCAAGCGTGTCTTCTCTTCCAGGCTGGAGGATCTCGTATGGCGAGCTTTAAACTAGCTTCGCCAGGGGAGGGGGCCGCAGGAAGACGAGGAGACGCCATCCAAGCAGGACAGGTGACAAAGGCAAGGAGTGCTAAGGTAAGAAACATTGGTCCAGACAGTCTCCCTAAATGGGGGGTGGCACACACAGTCTTGCAAGGCCTTAAATGCCTATATACCAATGCTCACAGTATGGGGAATAAACAGGAAGAACTCGCCCTCAGAATAGCTAGTTCAAACCCTGACGTCACAGGGCTAACAGAAATGTGGTGGGATTCATCCCATGACTGGGCAGTCAGCATTAGGGGCTATAGGCTTTACAGGCAGGATAGAGAAGGCAGGAAAGGTGGGGGTGTGGCACTCTATGTCAAGGAGCACTACACACCCTCTGCCAGCAGAATGGGATCAGAGGAAGGGCAGGCTGAAGTGCTCTGGGTTAAGAGTCAAGGGGACCGTGGGGAGAGCGATTTGACGGTGGGGGTCTACTACAGACCCCCCAACCAAGGTGAGGAGCTGGACCGGGAATTTTCAGGCCTACTTGCAGAGGCACTTAGGGCAAGGGTTGTAGTTGTCATGGCTGATTTTAATTACCCAGACATCTGCTGGGAGGAACAGTCAGCCAGGATGGACCATTCCAGGAGGTTCCTAGCTGAGATACAGGGCATCCACTTAATCCAGGAGGTCCACAGCCCCACCAGAGGAAACGCCCTGTTGGACCTGCTCCTGGCCACAGGCGATGACCTGGTCAGGGGCCTCCAGGTTCTTGATCACCTGGGCGATAGCGACCATTGTTTGCTGGAATTCACCATCCAGCGCAGGGTGTCAAGGGCCTGAAGCAAGACGGTAGCCCTAGACTTTAGGAGGGCCAACTCCAACAAGGAGGAGACTAGTGGGGGAGGCGCTGGGGTCCTAGAGGGCAGGGGAACTCATTGTCCAGGGCAAGTGGTCATTCCTTAAGGAAACGATACTCAGGGCCCAGGAGGAGTCCATCCCAACAAGAAGCAAGTGGGGCAGGAGTGCCTGAAAGCCCCCCTGGCTCACAAAGGGAGTCCAGGAATGCCTGCTTCCCAAAAAGGCAGCGTTCACCCGGTGGAATACCTCCTCTGCTCGGGCCTGTAGGGGGGCTGTCAGGAAACCTAAGGCAGACATAGAGCTAGGACTAGCGTCCAAGATCAAGGATAATAAAAAGTCCTTTTTCAAATACATAGGGAGGATGAAGAAGGCACCGGGTAACGTGGGGCCCATGTAAGGTACGCTGGGCAATCTGGTGGTTGCGCCAGAGGAGAAAGTGGACTTCTTTAACCAATTATTCACCTCCGTTTTCTTGGGCAGGGACCGGGACTTCCCCGCTGGGATGCCAGACGGACTCGAGGGGAACGCCTCCAGACCTCAGGTTGGGGAGGACCGGGTTAGAGAGCTTCTGGAGGGGCTGGACACATTCAAGTCAGTGGGTCCAGATGCTCTCCACCCCAGGGTGTTGAGGGAGCCAGCTGGGGTTATTGCAAGGCCCTTGGCATGGCTCTACAAGTGCTCGTGGTGCTCGGGCCAGATGCAGGATGACTGGAAGATAGCTAATGTGGTCCCCATCTTCAAAAAAGGGAAGAGGGAGCACCCGGGCAACTATAGGCTCATAAGTCTTAGCTCTATCCTTGGGAAACTCTTTGAGAAGATTCTCAAGGAGCACATCTGTGATGGGCCGGCTTCAGGGATGATGCTCAAGGGCAACCGGAACGGTTTCATTAGGGGCAGGTCATGTCAGACCAACCTGATTGCCTTTTATGATCAGGTCACAAAGGCAATGAATGCAACTGTTGCCGTGGATGTAGTCTTTCTGGACTTCAGCAAAGCCTTCGACACCATCTCCCATCCCATCCTCATTAAAAAACTAGGTGACTGTGGCATTGATGCCTACACAGTCAGATGGATTGCAGATTGGCTGAAGGGTTGTACTCAGAGGGTGGTGGTGGATGGGTCATATTCGACCTGGGGGGAAGTGGGCAGTGGAGTCCCCCAGGACTCAGTCCTTGGGCCCGCGCTGTTCAATCTCTTTATCAGCGATTTGGACGATGGGGTGAAATGCAACCTGTTTCAATTCGCTGATGATACCAAAATTTGGGGTGAGGTGAGCACGCTTGTAGGGAGGGAAAGACTGCAGCAAGACCTGGATAGGTTACAGGAGTGGGATGACATAAACAAGATGCGTTTTAATACTGGCAAGTGCAGGGTGCTGCACTTAGGCAGTAGAAACCAGCAACACACTTATAGAATGGGAAACTCCCTTCTTGAGAGCACGGAGGCAGAAAGGGATCTTGGAGTCATTATTGACTCCAAGATGAACATGGGCCGACAATGGGAGGTCTCGGCTGGCAGGGCTAACCGCACCTTGTCGTACATCCACAGGTGCATCTCAAGCAGGGCCAGGGAGGTGATCCTCCCCTTCTATGTGACGCTGGTCAGGCCACAGCTGGAGTACTGTGTCCAGTTCTGGGTGCCCCATTTCAGGAGGAATGTGGACAACATTGAAAGAGTCCAGAGGAGGCCACACGCATGATCCGGGGACTGCAGGGCAGACTGTACATTGAAAGACTGTGGGACCTAAATCTGTTCAGCCTTCACAAGAGAAGGCTGAGGGGGGACCTGGTGACTGTCTATAAACTCACTAGGGGGGACCAGAAGGGTTTAGGGGAGACGCTGTTTCCCCTAGCACCCCCTGGCATGACAAAGAACAATGGACGCAAGTTATTAGAGAGTAGATTTAGATTAGACATCCGCAAGAACTACTTCACAGTCAGGGCATCTAGGAGCTGGAACCAACTTCCAAGGGAAGTGGTGCTGGCTCCTACCCTGGGGATCTTTAAGAAGAGGCTTGATGCCTACCTGGCTGGACTCGTTTGAGTCCAGTCTTTTTCTCCTGCCCAGGCGGGGGGTCAGGCTTGATGATCTACAAGGTCCCTTCTGACCCGACTTCTATGATTCTATGTTGGAGCACTTGGGTTTGATGCAGTCCAGTACTTAAGTATTTTTTAACTTTAAGCATTACCTAGCTGGGGCTGGTCCTGTTTTGAGCAGGAGATTGGATTAGATGTGACCTCCTGAGGTCCCTTCAACCCTCATTTTCTATGATTCTATGGAAGAGTCTCAATTGATGTCCATCCTAGTTAGCTTGCATTTAAAATTAAGCATATACTTAAATGCTTTGCTGACTCAGAGTCATCCTGAGATTTTCTTCTTATTCATTACCTCTGTAGGCCTAGGAAGGAGTGAGTGAATAGAAAAGTATTGGATTCAAGGAAGCTGCATTGATGGTCATTTGCATAAACCCAGTGTTTTACTAAGGATAACCATTTTCTTATGGTTATAGTTTTTTCATACAACTTTTTCACTTGTGCGCCTTATACTGTATTTAAAAGATGGAGACATCTATGCAGAATTGCAGTGGGAAAAATCATCCAAAAGCTGTTCAATGAAGCACTTGAAATAGCGCTTGCAAATGCTGGTGCCAAAATGCCTATCTCAGTAAGCAGGGTAAAATGAAGCTTGAAAAATCAATGGGCTTGGTCTGGGCAGAGGGTGACAGCCTGGTGCCAGAGCTTTGCCTGCTGAGTTCCACCTTGGGGCTGCATACAGAAGTTAGAGCACAACATCAGTCTTGATGATGAGGGCTTGAATTGCTATCCATTCTCTGTTGGCTTCACAGGGAACAGGAGGCATCATAAAGGCAGTGTTCAGTGATCACTCTGAGACAAGGTGTATGGCTGAGGTGGGGGGGTGCTTGGTGTATCTTATAAAAGCCACAGAATAACAAAGCATGGGCTTCTGCTGCCCTTTCACAGACTGAAAGATGCAGTATACAATACCACAATGAGTAATATCTTCTTAGCCCTAAATGTATGAGTCATTCCCGAGCCATCACTCTCCTGCTTACAGCCCAGCATTTGCTGAGGCAGTCTACTGAATAAAAGCCATATAGAGCACAAGGAAATCTGCTAGAGAAATGGCCTGTAATATCCATGCATGAAGATTTTTTACAAAGGTATTAATGTTTTATTTATTTCTTGAAGGCACGAAAGACTTGCTTTCTCCCCACTGGCAATGCAACAGGGATGAAACTGTTCCATAAAACCAATGTTACATGAAGAAAATTAAACTAATAAAAAGCAAGAGAGATTGCAGCATCAATAAAAACAATAGGGAACAGAAGGGAAGGGAAAAAAGAACCCACTCCTGTCCTTATTGTTATGCAAGGATGTGGATCAAGGGTTAGGTTAAACTTTTATGGTGCCGTTGTTCAGGGAAAGTTGAGTCTTCATTCCTTTCAGTTCACTACCAGCCTTTGTGATGGGATTAACATGCTACTGCAGGAGAAGTCCTATGGAGCAGAGGTTAACGCAAGTGAGAAGTCGAGGGAAGTCAAGGGACTGCCCCCCCCGAGTCTGTTGTATAATCTTGGGAGGGCAGCTTCACTTTGACCCCTCCTTCCCCTGCCTCTTTGTCTTTCTGGTTTATTTTCAATTTTGAGGCTGGGCCAAAAGCATTCTATTAAAACAGCTTCTAACTAGAAGGCTGAAGTTTGAAAGCTGATATTTTTGTATTAGAAATTAAACACTCAGAAAACAAAATATTTCATAGATTTCATAGACATTAGGGCTGAAAGGGACATCTGAAGATTATCGAGTCCAGCCCCCTGCCCAAGAGGCAGGAAGTCAGCAGGGGCCATAGGATCCCAGCAAGATATAATTAAACACTCAGAAAATGAAATATTTTGGCATGAATAGAATATATAATGCATTTGGAAATGTAGTCATGATACCTCGCCGGAGCTGTGATTAGACCAGTGATTCTCAACCAGCGATCTGCCGGCTCCTTTGAAGGGTGATGTGTGGTGTGAAGAGATAAACCAGGTGTGATGAGATAAGCAGATAATCTATGTGGATAAATGCTCTGCAAGGCGGTAAGCATTGTAATATATAAACTAGTGTTTGAAATTGGGTGCCACTCAATTAACAAAGGTTTTCATAGAATCATAGAAATTAAGGCTGGAAGGGCCCTCGAAAGTTTGAGTCCAGCCCCCTCAGCGAGTCGAATAAGGGGTGCAGCAAGTCCATTGAGCGGTGCCTTGAGTCTAGTGAAGGGTGCCCCAAGTTCAAAAAGATTAAGAACTGCTGGGTCATGTGCCCAACCCTCCTTTATAGATCAGACTCCATTTTCCCAGCATGCTCCATGGTAGGGATTTCTTTGACATGCTCTCCACTCCAAAAACGAAGACGGTAATGAATTATAGGGGCTGTTACCCAACCAAGGACCCAGTTACGGAGGAGTATGGGAGAACTAAACACCCCAGCTGGAAAGCCCATTTCAATGTTCAATAGGGTTCTTTGGGTACATGTGACATTTTTATTAGACCAACTAAAGAGTTGGGAAAAAAGTTCCTTGCAAACTTTGAGGCACAACAGTTTTTCCAACTATTTTGTTGGTCTAATAAAAGAGATCACATCTACCCAAAGAACCTTGTCTGCCTATGTCCTTAGACCAACACGACTACAGCCAACAGGCTCGACACATTTCAGTGTTCATATTTTTGCTTTTCTCTTTTACAGGTACAAACCCTAATACAATTTTAGCACAGGAGTGACTGCAATAAATATAATTAAATATATAAGACAGCCTTCTTGATCAGTGGGTGTGATTCCTAATTAGCTGAAAGGAAACGGAAGGCCTGCATTTTTCTGAGCATCACTGTGCATACATTAAACACGCATAGGTCTCCAGTCTTGGAAAAATGTAGGATGTTGAATCAGACAAACCTCAGAAGGTCACTTTAATTTCTGGTTCCTTTTACAAAAAGTTATGATCATGGCCACACTCCCAAGGCTCTCTGATGATGAAGATAATACTACTAATAATAAAAGGTATCATGCCATTGACAAATAGAAACAATTTTATATCTAATAGGATTTAAGTAATAAAGGCTGAAGGGCTGCAACAGCTGCAAAGAGATTAGATACGTTATGTTTTCTCAGTGTAATAAAACTTGTCAAATAAAGCTGAATAAAATCTCCTTATCTGTGTCTGTAGCTTATTTTCCCCAGCCTCTTTCCTCTCAGCTGATTGCAGGAATCACCATTTCTCTAAAATGGTTACACGCACGACAGTTCAATTAGAGTCAAGTTAGTGAAAGTTATTGCTGGATTTGAGGGGGTTTTTAGCACAGGGCAGCTGCGGCATCCAGGAAAAACGAGGCAGCTAAAAAGGCGCCCATGCAGCCAGTCTGTCACCAATCCCTGCCAGCAGGGCAGATCCTCACCTGCTCACGTCATCATAGCTCCTTGATATATAATGCTGATTTACACCAGCCGAGGAGGAGAGTGAAAAAGCTCAGCCCTTTTGCTTCTCTGGCTGAAATACTGGACAACACCCGATCCCCTATTTTGACTGTTCCAACATTTCCCTCGCTGAGTTTTTCTTAATTTTCCAGTTGTTGTCTTTTCCTGAGCTCTCTCTAAAATTCATTGGTTAATATTGTCCTCCGCTTCGCCTATTATTGTTCAGACACAGGTTTCCTGTGGGTTGTCTGTGACTCCATTTCTTTCTGTACAAAAAGGGAGGTTTTGCTTGTTCATGGGTTTTATGCATGATTATTTGTCATGAGCTTTAAGATTCAGAGATGGTAGGTGCTATAAAAGCGGGAGTTACTCATTAGTGCTATTGCTAAGAGATAACACCGTAGATTACAGTGAGTCACCTAACCATATTTTGGCCTCTCTGGGAACACACCAGGGTTCGCTGTGTGTTACCTCTGTGCTATATAAACTCACATTTTTTAAACTCATTCATGTGTCGTCTGAACCAAGTTATAGAAATCGCTAAAAGGAAGATACAATCTCAACCACTGAGTGGGAAAGCAGCCGGGACTGCATGCTAAATCAGCATTTCTGTTGCCTTCGGCACATATTTAAATAGAGCGTATACCTTTGCAGAGGCAAACTAGTAAATCTAGGCAATAAAGCCAAGGGATTGGTTGTAGCTGATATAATGCATCAGCCCATAAATCAATACGTATTGATTTGGGTAAATGAGAGAATTGCCCTTAGGTAGAAAGAGTTTGCTTGCTTGCTTATTTATTTGTACTTAGTTAAAATTTTGCCATTCAAAAGCTTTGGGACATAGATACCTAATTAAGCTAATGACATTTTGAATAATTAAAATGAATGACTTCATTACTATTTATATACAACAGATCAGTGGACTTGCATCCAGATGTTCTCAAATGCAAGACTACATCCTTCTCTTTCCAACTCACTGCTTTGAAACCTGGCAACTCAGGACATACAGCTGAATACAAATGAGCTAGGGATTGTGGTGGGAAGGGGCAGGGCAAATAATCTAACCAACCACACTCTAGGATGATAATCTACCATGATTTCTAAAAGCATCTGACAATTTGCATTGGCACAAACGGGCTATATATATGGGGCTATGCAGAACATCTTGTGTATTCTGTTTTTTTTAAAAACAGAATATACATATACATCCATCCATCCATATATATACACATACCTATGTATATGTATGTATGTATATATGTGTGTATATATGTGTGTGTGTATGTATGTGCATATATGTGTGTGTATGTATATGTATATAGGTATGTCCATATATAATGTATGAATGTATGCATGTATTTGTATACATGTATAAATGTGTGTGTGTGTATACGTATGCATGTATGTATATATGTGTGTATATATATAGGTATGTGTATATATATGTATGTATGTAAGTATGTATATGTATATTCTGTTTTTGAAATAAACAGAATACACAAGATGTTCTGCATAGCATCTATCTATCTATCTAGTCTTGGAAACAGAATAGCATGTGTTTTACATTGCTGGTTCTCTGCTGCGTGCAGGGCTAAGAACAAATGCGATTAAGAGGCTCTGGTCTACTCTAGATTCAGTTGGGGTAGCTGTTAAGGTGGCCGTGATGTAGGAAGTATCATCTTTGGTTTAAACCACTCTCCTGTAGTTCAGGAATCCTAGATTCAGTGCCTGACTCTCCCAACCTCTTACTGTGTGACCTTTTGTAAATCTCTTATATACTGAGACACCTAATCCAGATTCCAGCAGAAGTTAGATGCTTTAATAGAGGTTAGGTCCCTAGAGGCCTTTTTTAGGATCTTTGTCACAGGTTTCTTTTTATACTCCATCTCCCTATCTCTCAAATATTATTGCTGCTACTATAATTACTACATATTTTCCTCACTCAGAGGGGTGTAGTGAAGCTTAAGATATTATTGGGAAGGATTTTTTCTTGGTAGTAATCAGCATAGATTTATTGCCTTTGGTGGAGCGACTTCAATGTACATCATCTAGTCTGGTCTGTTTGTTCAGAGGGATGTAGCTATGGGATGAGAGCATATTAGTACTGAGATGGGCTGCTTGCCCCATTTCCCCCCTCCCTTAGTAACACTACCCCTCTCCAGCTCTTCCTAGTATTCAGGTTATATATCACTGATGTTATGGATTCAGGTTATACATCACCTGCTAAGTTGGGACAGTGTCTAAGTACTCATGTTTCCTTCACCTCTCTCTGCAGCAGGAGTAGCCTTAGCTCCCTGGTTCCCCCATGGAGGCAGGATGCTTCAGAAAAAATTTTGCAGAGCTGAGCCCTGGGATGGGAGTCTCTGTCTGCAAGTACAATGTGCCTGTCACTCAGGGGTATTAATGGGAGAGAAGAGAGCAGAAAAAAGAGAGAATTGGATCCTCTGGCTTATTCCCCTCTGCAATCTCCTACCCCTCACTCATGGAAAATTCCTTGTGCAAATTTTTACTCTGTACAGCTCTTGTAAGCTCATCACATGCAACATCATTTTTCCCCTTCAGTTTTCCTGTTCCTTTTTCCTTTGTGCTGGGTAAAGTTTTACTGAAAGTGCATGCAGTGAGCATGCTGGGATACAGACTAGGGATGCTTTAGCTGTAGCTAGTCTTCTTGTTCTTATTGGCCATGTATACATATGTGCATTTACTGCAAAGTAACTGAAATTACTGCACAATACCAGGATGTGTCTACGTGCACACCTGTACTGCACAGTAAATATAGCAATATACACTGAGTTCAGCATAGATTGATACCTGCATCAGGCAGGTGCCAAACTTACACCTAATTAGTTACCACACAGTAAAGCACTTGTAGACATCTCACTGTGCAGTAACACTGTGTGTGTGGACAGACTTGGGACTAGCTTTAGTCCCAAGTCAGTCCACACAAAGCCTTAATGCGCCTTAATGCACTTTAATGCCATGTGTAGATGCCGGCCTATTTCTACTTACTGTGCAGTCTGAGGATCTCCAAGGATCGTCACCTTGTCGTGGTGGACAGGTTTGCATGTTCCAGTGACCCCAAGAGCAATGCCATCAGGAGCTTGCACTCCTGGTAGGGCCACCCATGGCGGTGAGGTCGAGGGGGAGGTACCAGACAAAGAATGATCCAAGAAGTCCTCAATGGTGGAGCAGGCGGAGGAGGGCTGCAGCCCCAATGGCTGTGAAGGTGGAAGAAGGCTGCAGCAGAAAAGTGGCCCCAGTTGTTGTGGTCCACTGTGCCACTGAACCTGGCCACCAACCACCAAGACCACGTGGACCTGACTGCACACCAAAGTCCCCATGCTAAATATGCCATGTGCAGGCTTCCATCAGGTGCAAAAGCCCTGTGGCAATGGAGGATTGGCAACGGGGGCCCGGTTGTGATACCTGGAGACCCCCAGCCAAGAATCTGCACACAGGCGGCGGATGAGCAATGGTCATCGGGCACCTGTGTCAGGACAGGGGTGTCCTTCAGCAGCTGCATCCGTGACTGAGCTGTCCTTTTTAGGATACCCTCTGCTCACCCTGACTTTGAGGAACCATGGACAACTGTGCAGTAAATTTAAGCCAGAGTAAGTGTATGTGTAGACATGCTCATTATTTATCTTAGTTATTACTAGCAAAAAGTTTCCTTTCAAGCATCAGTTTTGTACCTGACTGAAGGATTGAAAAAGCAGATAGGTACAAAAGTTAACTTGCTGCAGAGCAATGGAGATATACAAGAGGAGAGAAAATATTAATATATAGTCAGCAATGGATGTTAGCAGTGGAGTGGGCTGAAAACTGGGTTCACAGGACATCGATTGATTGGTTTGAAATTTGGTTGTGGTCTGAATTGGACTAACCCCCCTCCCCCCCGCTTACTGCCAGACAGCCTAATCCTTCTGGACTCTGCAACTGCTTAATGAAATTACTTTTGTCAGTTCACATATTAATACCAGCAGTGAAATTGACAAAAATGTCAATTTCACTGAATAGTGCCCGTGTGCTCAGGGCAAACCCTGCGCTCAGCAGGCTTCTCTAAGGTCAAGGGTCCCAAAGCGTCCAGAGTCCCTGTCCAAAGCGCTAAGCCACACAGAATCCAGTAGGGTTCTTTTGGCCCAAATCCCAGGGCTTTTGGGCTCTGTGAACTAGCAACTTTCAATGACATGGTGGGGCTGGAAAATTTCCCAGCAACTGCAGTTAATTGGTTTATTTAAAGAAGTTGCTACTGACCTTTTAGACTACAGTGGACAGAGAAAATACTTTGGGTATACAAGGTACCTATGTAAAGCAGCAGACTGGAGACCTGGGATAGTCACGGGTTTTTAAGACCTGGAGTATCCTTGTTTTATAACAGTTATTACATGGGGGCTTCCATAACCACAAGTTTATTTTGCAGAACAGGGTGATGGTAGTGGCAGACAGCGGGAGTATGTGTGTATTGTGTGTGTGTGTGTGAGAATTAGTTCTAAGCCTTGAGATGTCTGAGGATGACTAAGCTGATGTTGACTACATGAACTATTTTACAAATCAAAGACTCATAGAAACATAGAAAATTAAGGGAGGTCACATCTAGTCCAAATCCCTGCTCAAAGCGGGACCAGCCCCAGCTAGATCATCCCAGACAAGGCTTTGTCTTTATAGGTATTAAAAAACTCTAAGGATGGAGATCCCACAACCTTCCTAGGTAACCTGTTGCAGTGCTTCATCACCCTCCTCATGAGAGAGTTTTTTCCTTTTTCAGCGTCCCTTGCTGCAGCTCCTTGTCCTGCCATCTGCCCCCACTGAGACCAGCCCAGCTCCATCCTCTTTGCAGCCCCCCTGCAGGGAGGTGACGGCTGCTCTTCAATCCCCCTCGGTCTTCTCTTCTTCAGACTCAATCAGCCTAGTTCCCTCAGCCTCTCCTCACAAGTCATGTGCCCCAGACCCCAAACCACATACCCACCTGCCCACACATTGTTTCTGTCTCTCACTGTATGTGCTCCCAGGTACACTTCTATGTATATGCCAAAACAGGGAAGGTTTTAAAAGGGGAATTTTATTTAACCAAGTTTCCCAAACCAGGTGCCCACACCTTGCACAAGTCTCTGTGCTGCTGAAACCTCTCATAGCACAGCAAACATGCAGTCTTTCCCCAGGGATCTCCCAACAGATTTTCAGCGGGCTGGGCACAGTCAAATATGGGAACGGGAATGGGGCATTCTGTCATGCATGCCTGTGAATTAACCACATCAAAACATCTGTCTGCTGTGTGCAGTGGTGCAGCATTCACAGGATAAATTTTACAGCCATGTGACAATTGCATTGGTTCCCTATTCAGTGGCAATTGTGCTGATGTATACGCTTCCAAATGATTTTTTATGGTGCTAGTGGGAGTGTTTGCATTACTTTCCTGGCAATTTATTAATTTGGGTGATTGGATTCTTCCTGCCATATCTCAAACTCCATCTCGGTGGCAGCTTTAGCTGGATACTGTATTATTTTCACTGTTTGCCCTTAACCCATTGTTTCTGGGAGCTATTAAGCAGCTGCAATGTTTGCCTACCCTGATGGCCACAGACAGGGGAAGGCGATATGGTGATACTATATTTATGGTAGTTTGTAAGGTATTTAGTAGCTGCTCTGACAACGTCATGCTAAGTGTGGCACGTGAAATGAGATGATAACAATGGCATGTAGAAACCCTTTGGTTTATGGTTGACGTATTGGGTGTTTGCATTGTGATGGACCTAGATTTCCATTTTGCTGCATGCTGTACTGCTTGCAGTGACAGAGAGAGCCCCGGTATGGGGACATTAGGTGTCTTTTTATTCCATTGAGTCAGCTATATTCTCCCAGAGCCTAGTGCGCGGGATAGTGCAACACGCAAAACACTTTTTATGTTATGCAAGTGGCTAGGAGGTGGTGGGCACAGCTGCATCTCCATCCCAAACTGTGCCACCCAGTGCAGGAATCCTCCACTGTTGGTTAAGTATGTAAATGCACACTTTCCATTCTGTAGCAAGGGGAGGGATGGAAGAAATAGGCTGAGATTGGGTCTCCCCTTCTGCTAGTCCCTCTGCAACATGAGTATGTAGGCACTGCCCCAGCTTTGCAGCACATCCCTGGTCTGAGTTCATTCCCTTGTCCTCTTTGGGTACAGCATAGTAGACATAAGGGCATGAAGAGATGGGCACATTCTCTGGTATCCATCGGTTTTGTATACTAATGTCAATGGCAGTGAGAGCAGGATTGGGCAGACATTAAACATCTCAGGCTGGCTCATGCATCCCACGGCTATCATTCGGCATTGCTTTTAGATAGCGAGGGAATAGGCTTTTAGCAAACTGCTGTCATGGCGTGGAAGCATAGAGGTGAAACCTAAAACAGTGTACTTGAAACCAAATACATTTTTACTCCTGCTTTTCTAGGGTAGGGCTTTGTGGTCTGATCTCTCTTCTTTCACACCTATGTAATGCCAGTTATATTGATACTTACATTTAATTTGTCCACACACTTAGTTCCACCCCCCCTCTAAAAAAAAAAAAAACCTCTTTAAAATGTTTATTTACATTTAATAGCAAGAAAAAATAATTTTAAAAAACCAAAGCTGTATTCTTAGCATTATCTCCAAGGTCAACAAAGACAACACCGTTGATTCATCCTTTAATTGGACTGAAATTCCTCAAACTGCATGGTGATATGACACTTCCTTCGGACCCCATAGACAAATAAGATGAAAAGCAGCAATACTTGGAGGCTCCAAATGAGATTATCTGTCTTTCTCTCCATCATCTGTAGTCACTAGGAATGTTAATCACTGCCATTTCCAAGCACATTTAACCAGAAGCCATCTACCTCGGGCAGCATGCTCTCAAACTGTTTGTTAATAAGGCTGGCACCATGGCACAAAGTTTTCTCTTTTTTCTCTTCTCTCTGTTCCACTGAACTGCTCCATCACAGACCTGCCCCAGGTTTTATAGTCGCTCTGCATTCCCTTCTCTACCTCTTTGAAAAGTTTTCTGAGTGCTTAAAATAAATTAGCTTTTAATAAGAAATGAGGATGAGGACTTGACCATATCTTGACTAAGGAAACAGTATCAAATGTGCAGCAAGAATGAGATCCTCACCTGATAGAAATGGAGGATTTAGCCAGGTTCAGTGGTGTGACATGCATTTGTGATGGCTGGGCACCTGGCCTGAACAGCAGGCTTGCGGTAAGCAGAAAGGATTAAATCCTGAGCAGAGGCACTTCTCAATATCTTTTTTTTCCCCCCATGAAAAGAGAAATATCTGCTTGTCATCTACCTTGAAGCAATAATTTGCATAGCCAGCTTGCAAGCTTTGTCCCCAGGTACATTATCGGTGGTAATGTAGGATGGCTTCCTTGCAAATATCTCCTGTTTTTTGCTGGACACATGATAAACACAGGTTAGAGGCTATCAAATCCCCTTACACTGCATGTGCTCAGATTTTTTAAAAATATTTTTGGCCCCCTACTTACTTTGCTCCCTGACCCAAAACATCAAGCAATAAAATCAAGTCGCCATGCGGGCAAAGTGCTCGTTTTTAAATTTACTTTGGTATTTAATGCATCAGTAGCACTAAGTCAAAACATTGTTGACACCGGCAACCTCGGTCTTTAACCTCCACGGCTGCCTTCTGTAACGTTCAAGAGCTTCGTCAGCATATCAGGGGACCGATAAATTCCTAGAGTCTTCATCTTTGGGGAAAGCAAGAAAACTTTAGGCAAACAAAACTATAACCTTGAAAGTTTATTGATTTCAAAGTTAGGCATGTTGTCTTTTCTTAATTTCTTCTTGTTCAGATTGTTTGAAAGATTTTCTCTTTTCTTTTGGATGCTCTTTTTTATTAAAGTGCAAGTGAAACAGTATTTTAAAATTCTTTTATTAAAATCCCCCCCCCCGAAAAAAAAAACAAAACACCCAAAAAAACCCAACAACAGACAAACAAAAAAACCCTCCATGGAGCTACCACCAAGACTTTAGAAAAAAAGCTGCTCAAGGAAGCTATTTCCTGAGTGCACGGCACGTTCTAGAGCCCCCCAAAATCCGTCTACTGGCATCTTCTGAATCAGTTATATACAAGGTGTAGATGCACACTGTGTGTACTATAGGGTGAATTGACTTTAGCCTGTAGTCAAAAGTGGTGTGGACACCCAGCTTTATGACATGCATATCATTCCAGCCCAGGGTAAAGTTATATCTCAGAACTACAGGAGAAACTGTACATCCATGTAAATTGTATTAGTGTACCAGCTGCGTGTCTACTCCACTAGTCCAGTTCATCCAAGGGTTGGCTGCACAGTACAAGTCATTTCATAGTCAGAGAAACATTCAATCATAGAAAACGAGGGTTGAAGGGACCTCAGGAGGTCACATCTAGTTCAACCCTGTTGCTCAAACAGGACCAGCCCCAACTACATCATCCCAGTCAAGGTTTTGTCTAGCCAGGTCTTAAAAACCTCCAAGGATGGAGAGTCCACCACCTTTCTGGGTAACCTATTCCAGTGCTTTACTGCCCTCCTAGTGAGGCAGTTTTTCCTAAACTGTAACCTAAACTTCCCTTGCTGCAACTTGAGCCCATTGCTCCTTTTTTGGTCATCTGCCACCACTGAAAACAGTTCAGCTCCATCCTCTTTGGAGCCCACTTTCAGGGAGTTGAAGGGTCCGATCAAATCCCCTCTCTGTCTCCTCTTCTATAGACTAAGTCCAGTTCCTTCAGCTTCTACTCACAAGTCACATGTCCCAGCCCTCAAATGACTTTCATTGCCTTCTGCTGGACTATTTCTAATTTGTCCACATCCTTTCTGTAGTTGCAGGGCCCAAAAGTGGACACAGGACTCCAGGTGTGGACTCACCAGTACTGAACAGAGGGGAAGAATCATTTCTCTTGACCTGCCAATGCAGCCCAGGATGCTGTTAGCCTTCTTGGCAATAAGTGCACAGTGTTGGCTCATATTCAGCTTATTGTCCACTGTAATCCCCAGTCCTTTTCTGCAGAGCTGCTGCCCAGCTAGTAAGATCCCAGCCTGCACTGGCACATGGGATTGCTCCATCTTAAGGTCAAGACTTTGCCCTTGTCTTTACTGAACCTTGTTTCCTTTGTTGTCTGATGAGCAGAAACTGTAAGAGCACCTACTGTTGGGCAAGTAATTTAGGAGAGTTGGTCATGTGTCTGCTCCTTATTAAAGAAGAAAATCAGGGTGAATTGCTCTGTAGGAGCTGCACTGCACATCTGTGCCCATAAGCAGATATAGATTTCATAGACATCCGGGCTGGAAGGGACCTCATAAGATTGTCGGGCTCAGCCCCCTGCCCAAGGGGCAGGAAGTCAACTAGGGTCAAAGGATCGCAGCCAGATAAGTGTCCAGACTTTTCTTGAAGGTGTCCAGAGTCAGTGCTTGCACCACTTCCGGCAGCAGTCTGTTCCAGGCCTTGGGAGCTTGGACAGTAAAGACATTTTCCCTTATGTCCAGCCTAAAATGGTCTTGGAGGAGTTTTTGACCATCGGACCTTGCATTCCTGTACCTGTAGTAATGCAGGGTCAAGTGGCCTCTGCACTTCCTGTTGTCTCACCTAGTTTGCACCAGGTCATAAGAGCCCTGCCCCATGTCACTGAGACTGTTGTGCAAATAGAAGCATGTTTCTGAAGCCTTCAAACACTGACTGCAGCACTGAGAAGCATCACATCCCCCGGATCTGTGGAGGACATTAAGAGCTAGCCCCTCTCAACAGGGTGCCACACTTGGGACCTGATCTTCACCTCTGTTTCGGCAGCCTGGTCCCATTAAAAATCAGTGTGGGAGTAGTTCTGAAATACCTCTGGACCTTTGTCATTTGAAATCAATAAGGCTTCGTCATGCTGTTTGCACATTGCCTTTGGGCCCATGGGGGCATCTTCCCACAATGAGCAGTGCTGTGTGCTCAGTGTCCGGGCACACTGATTCCTTAAAAAATACAAGAAGCAAACAGCTCATATGAGAAGCAAAACTGTTAAGCAAATTGCTGTAAATCTCAGCAAGGTGCCTATCTCGGAGAGCACAGTGACCCTCTGAAACCAGAGTGCTTGTACTGAAATGCGACATAGCCGAGCCAGCCTCCGGTCTGATTGGAAGGACTGAGTTAGCACCCTGGAAGACACAGTAATTACATCAGTGTTGATGTTATGTAAGTGGAATGAAAATTGGGCTCCCCCACTGTATTTAGCAAAATGATTTGGGTATCTTTTCAGATCCAGCACTGGCATTGTTGCAGCTGATAAAATATGCACGCTAGTCAGTACTGTTTCCCCTTTGTTACACAGATTGGGAGTGTCTAGACCTTAAGCATCTCCCTGGCGGAGAGAGAATTAGCAGGGCATGAAATGACATTTTCTTGAGAAGTTTTAGCGTGCAGCTGATGGCTGAAATCTAAATTCCAGGGAAGAGCTGGAGGATGGAGTCACATGGACAGAGCTTGTGCACTGCATGGGCTTGGGTCTTTTGAAGACGAATTGATGTGCAGGTTTGGGCCTGACAGCTCTCAAGGCTTTGGAGCAGAGTGATGGGACAAATGGAGAGGCTAGGTGAATTTCCATGGGAAGCCTCCATGATATACGGAGTGATAAGAGAGAGCTTTCCTGCCTCACTGTCAGAAGAAACATAAATACATCAGTGTCTCTAAGGACCATTTTTGATATTCGTCATAGACGTGTGTTTTTCCTATATAAATAGACATTTTTTTCAACAATATTTCAAGAATGAATGTATTAAGTTTCCCATCATCTTGATGTGTTTTCTGCCACAGTTAAGGGGAAGATAAAGGAAGAGAGAGGTCAGTGACTGCCTCTGAGAGAGTTTTGGGGGAATCTGATATTAAAACCCAGATCTCTGTTGTCTTCCTCTCTTTTTTAACTACAAAATCATTCTTCATCCCCATGGAAAGTCATTGGCGTTTCTGTGGATTTATTCCATCATATGTGAGATCTCACTGGATCTTGATCTGGGTCCTTTAACATTCGTTTCTTTTGACTGTGCTTATTTCTACAGTTCCATGCAAGTGTGCACTAGTTCTCACATATCACAGAATCACAGAGTCGTAGAACATTAAGGTGGGAAGGGACCTCAGGAGGTCACATCTAGTCCAACCCCCGGCTCCAAGCAGGACCAGCCCCAACTACCTCATCCCAGCCAAGGCTTTATTGAGCCAGGTCTTAAACACCTCCAAGGATGGAGACTCCACCAACTCCCTGGGTAACCAGTTCCAGGGCTTTACTACCCTCCTCATGAAAACTTTATCCTAATATCCAACCTCAACTTCCCCTGTTGCAACTTGAGCCCATTGCTCCTTGTCCTGCCATCTGCCCCCACTGACAACAGTCCAGCTCATCCTCTTTGCAGCCCCCCTGCAGAGAGGTGAAAGCTGCTATTCAATCCCCCTCAGTCTCCTCTCCTCCAAACTAAGAAAGCCCAATTCCCCCAGCCTCTCCTCATAAGTCACCTGCTTGATACTTTTAGAGCCAACTTCTGAGTTGTAAATTTATGTAGCTCTGCTGAAGTGAACAAACCAGTTCATTATAGCTGAGGATTGGGCCCTGATTTTACATCCAATATATATCGTAGAAAACATAGAAAATTAGGGTTGGAAGGGAACTCAGGGATTCATTCAGTCCAATCCCCTGCTCAAAGCAGGACTATTCCTAACTACATCTTCTCAGCCAGGGCTTTGTCTAGCCAGGTCTTGAACACCTCCAAGGATGGAGACTCCACCACCCCTCTATGTAACCTGTTCCAGTGCTTCACCACCCTCCTAGTGAGAAAATTGTTGCTAATAAACTTCCTAAACTTCCCTTGCTGCAACTTGAGCCCATTGCTTTTTTCTGTCACCTGCCTCCACTGAAAAGAGTCCAGCTCCATCCCCTTTGTAGCCCCCCTGCAGGGAGTTGAAGGCTGCTATCAAATCCCCTCATGACATGTGATAAGCCCCTTAGCTCATCCTAATTTGTTCATGTCCTTATATCTCAAAGAGTTTTTTTATTTCTCACCTTCTGTTCCAGTTCAGAAAGAAAGTCCTGTTAATTCTGGATGTGCATAACAGCCTCTCTCTAAACTCAGACAGACAGCGTGCTCCACTCCGATGCTGGAACATTGGAGCCATTCTAATGTTAGCAGTTTTACAGAAGTCTCTTGACTTCATTTTGTGTAAAACAGGAATTTTCCCCATGTCCCCTTTCTGAAAGTACCTTGCAGCCAGGCTACTAATTAGATTTCTTTAGCGATTGCTTGAATGATGCCCCTATTGAAAATGATTACATGAAGTCAAAGCTACTGTGCATAAAGCATATCTTTGACCATAGGGAGAAGGAAGGGCAGTGTGGAAAGTTAGTTGAAAGCTAAAATAAAATATCCCATTGGAATGTGATAAATCTGTCAGTCACCTCATCTTTTGGGGCTGATGCAAAGGAAACATTTGCATATTTATCCATGACAGCGCAGTTTTCTTGTTTCTCTGTTGTAAATCAGGAACCAAAGATCAGACATTTTGCTAGCTCTTGTGTTTCTCCTTACAAGGCAATCTACACAAGGTGCAATGAGCTGCTGCACTGTAGCATCAGAAAAAAAAAATACTGGTTACTGTGTAGCCATTTAATACTTGGTTATGCAACTACTAAATAGCTGCACAGTAACAACTGTCCAGCCCGCTGCTTGTGTAGACACAGCCACAGTGTGCTTTGAATTAAAGAGGGACACCTGTTTTGTGGCCACTTTGTGTTGCCAAAAGCACTGGTTATAAGAAATCAGCTTCTTGCATCCTATGTTGTTAAGTATGAAGCTATCAGTAATGATCAGGGCTGTCCCCTCAAGACTTTTTTTTTTTTACTAACATTCTACAGACTTTTTTCCTGTGAACCAAATGTGTTTTACATCATGTCAATATAACCCTTCTGCCAGGCTGTGGACAAGGGCTGGGGGTCAGATTTAGGGTTTACTAACAATTGTAAAAAAACTTTCGTTGTCAGTAAAAAGCTGGCAGATCTTCAGTAGAAAAAAATGTTCTTGGGTATGCAACACTGCTTGACAGCAGCAATGATTCTGTCCTGCTGCCCACAACCTGGGGGGTCCTCTATTTGCCCTCACACCCACACCCCAATGCTCCTAATCACACCCTGCACAATACTTCCCATCCCACAACCTTAATCCTACTGGTCCTGTCCCGCACCCCCTATCCTGGCACAGACCCCCAAAGAAAGAATACTGACTGCCTACCTGCAATCCAGTAGTGTTACAGGCAGGGATGCAGCAGCAGCATATGGCTGGGTGAGAAGGGGCTACTGGGTACTAAGCCCTAAAAGAATGCTTCCCCTCAGGATGTTGTGCTCCTGCTCTAATACTAGGTAGTGCTTCTCTGCTCTGTCTGTCCTTCACTCTATGCCTCTGAACAGGTATCTTCAATCAAGCTCTGTTTGCTTTGTGGTTTTTTTTTTATGGACAGCTTAATTTTTTTAATAGACATTATGGATTGGCATTTTTAGCCTTGTTTTTTTACATGTACGGATACTTGGCAATTCTGTAATGATAGATTTCTTTCCATCTAATCAAATGCTTGGTTAGGATGGCTTAGATGGAGATGTTCCTGCTTTGGGCAGGGAGTTGGACTTGATGACCTCTTGAGGTCCCTCCCAGACCTTTTGTTTTTCCCCAATTATTTTATTTTGGCTTATTCTTATGTTCCTGTGCACCTTGTGAATAGAAGAGGTAATCTGCTCCCAAATCAGAATGGCAGCTTTTTAGACTTGGACCCATATTGCTTTTTCTTTGAATATGTCTGTACTGACAGTTGTAAGTGCCATTACCAACATAGCATATGAAGAGAGAGTGGCAGATATTCAAGAGGAGAACAAACATGTGCTCATTCTTTTGCAATACAGACTTTTATAGATATCAAACAATCAATATGGTATATCTGCACCTCCTCCATAGGAATCCTGTCATCTTAACCAGAAAACAAGCCACATCTGCTCATTCCTTCCCCATGCTACTTGCCAAAACATTGTGCAGTTGCTTTATGATGAATATCCAAGACTGCCTCAGGCTCAGGCTCAGGCTCAGACATGCTATACAATAGTGTACTGGTGTTCAACATGTGGTACAGTAAAGGCAGTCTAGACATAGCAATAATTAAGTGACTCACCCAAGGTCGCTCAATGAGTTTATTTCAAGCAAATCCAAAAATTCAGATCTCCTGATTGGTTTTCCACACTAAAGATGGAGAGAGGCAAAGAGAAGTAAAGCTACACAGCAGAACAAATTGATGAAAAAATTCAGTCTCTTGTAATTCTATTGTCTAGCTCTGCCCTTGACCTAATGTTTCTATTGCCAATCCCTAGGTCGAGGTCTTTTTTAAACTGTTTTACACAGTATCTGGCACAACTGGAACTGGGTTGCAATTTCATTTAGCCCTACCAGATATTATAAGAATACTAACAATAACAATGGAAGAGTAACTTTAGAAGCAAAATTAGGTGACACTAATTGTCAGCAATGAAACAATTCTCCCAGTTACATCAGTCGTGGTTTCAGCTGATGTAAAGCTGAATAACTCCACTGATTTCAGCGTACCCCAGCTAAAATTCTTCCCCAGCTCATTTAAAACATTTTGACGGTAGTGCTCTGCAGCTAAGATCATTTTTTTCCTGGCAGAACTGGAAGAAAACTTACTGCCTACCACGAAGATATCTAACATATTAAATTAGATCAGCAATGAAATAAATATATTAGACCAACATCTGTGCTCCCAGAAGTGTCTAGTTGACTGGTAATAATACAACTTGACAGCTGCAGGATCAATCATCTTATTAAAACTTTTCTTTCTCTCTCCTTGTTTGAAAAAACTTGGCAAAGCTTTTTGGAGTTTTTCTGTTTCAAAACTTCGCCAGCTAATGCTGCCATAAAAACCAGATTTGCTTTGAGTGGCTTACATTAATCTGAGATAGGAGATTGAGTAAATATTTGCAATAAATAACATATAAAGCATGGGTGTGATAATGATACTAATAGTGATTGACATTCCTGAGCACCTTTCAACCCCAAATCCCACAGCACTTCATGAAGTGATTGCAAATTATATCAGGGCAGATCTGCCGCTTGTATAAAATGTCATTGGTTTTCTGAAGTCCATCTCTGGTTGTATTCTTTGTGAATATTTCTCCATTTCTAAAGAGCCCCTGTTATTCATTATGTAAAAGCTTCAGTATCAGCATGAAGATAACAAAAATAATTCCCTGAGAATATCTGACCCTGGGGACTTCCCTTGCTGTTATAAACATTGATGCCTTCTCTAGCTGTTGGCCATGCAGGAGGTGAGTTGAAGAAGGACTATGGGAAGAGTAAGAAGGAGGGCTGGAGGAGACCACAGTCCAGACATCTTATGCTTCAATTATTCTCTAACTCAGAAAGGGCCAAGGGATGCACTATGAGTAGAGAAGGTCTGAGGCAGCCCCAACCTATGGCAAGGATCCACCAAACCACAACAGCACCAGAATGCCAGCAGTCCAAGGATTGCTTAAAGCAAAATCTCCTTCTATCTCACTTCCTTCCCACACTAAGAAGAACTGAGAATCATGGCTAGGACTGCTTTATCCTCCACTGAAATGCAGCCACTCCTTGAAGATTACAGAAGTCGGTAGAAGACGATACTCAGGGCCCAAGGGATGACCATCTCAAAAAAAAGCAAGGGGAGCAGGAGTGCCTGAAAGCCCCCCTAGCTCACCAAGGGTGCATGGAAATGCCCGATTGCCAAAAAGGCAGCGTACACCTGGTGGAAGGGGGGTGCTTCCTCTGCTCGGGCCTGTAGGGGGCCTGTCAGGAAAGCTAAGGTGGACATAGAGCTTTTGTGACCTGATCATAAAAGGCAATCAGGTTGGTCTGACATGACCTGCCCCTAATAAAAATGTGCTGGTTGCCCTTGAGCATCATCCCTGAGGCCGGCCCATTGCAGATGTGCTCCATGATGATCTTCTCAAAGAGTTTCCTTAGGAATGATATAAGACTAATGGTCTAATAGTTGCCCGGGTTCTCCCTCCTCCCTTTTTTAATGATGGGGGCCACGTTGGCTATCTTCCAATCATCTGGCACCTGGCCCGAGCACCACGAGTGCTCATAAAGCCGTGCCAAGGGCCCTGCAATAACCCCTGCTAGCTCCCTCAACACCCTGGGGTAGAGAGCATCTGGACCCACTGATTTGAACATGTCCAGCCCCTCCAGAAGCTCTCTAATCTGGTCCTCCCCAGCCTGAGGTCTGGAGGCGTTCCCCTCGAGTCCATCTTGCACCACAGTGGGGAAGTCCCAGTCCCTGCCCAAGAAAACGGAGGTGAAGGCTTGGTTAAGAGGTCTGCTTTCTCCTCTGGCGCAACCACCAGATTGTCCAGAGGATCTTGCAGGGTCCCAGATTTCCCGGTGCCTTCTCCATCCTCCCTATATATTTGAAAAAGGACTTTTTATTATCGTTGATCTTGGACGCTAGTCCTAGCTCCGTATCCACCTTAGCTTTCCTGACAGCCTCCCTACAGGCCCGAGCAGAGGAGGTATACTCCTCTTTGGAGATAGCGACCCCCTTCTTCCAGTTGTACACCTCCTTTTTTGGCAATCAGGCATTCCTGTACACCCTTGGTGAGCCAGGGGGGCTTTCAGGCACTTGTGCCCCCCTTGCTTCTTTTTGGGATAGTCACCCCTTGGGCCCTGAGTATCATCTCCTTAAGGAACAATCACTGATCTTGGGCACTGAGCTCCCCTGCCCTTGGGAACCCCAGGGCCTCTCCCACTAATCTCTTCAACTTATTGAAGTTGGCCCTCTTGAAGTCTAGGACTAATGCCTTGCTGCAGGCCCTTGACACCCTGAGCTGGATGGTGAATTCCAGCAAGCGATGATCGCTATCGCCCAAGTGGTCAAAAAGCTGGAGGCCCCTTACTAGGTCATCGCCTGTGGCCAGGACAGATCCAATAGGACATTTCCTCTGGTGGGACTGTGCAGCTCCTGAATTAGGTGGAGGTCCTGTATCTCAGCCAGGAATCTCCTGGAATGGTCCAACCTGGATGACTGTTCCTCCCAGCAGATGTCCGGGTAATTTAAAACACCCATGACAACTGCATCCTTCACCTTAAGTTCCTCTGCAAGCTGGCCTGAAAATTCCCGGTCCAGCTTCTCCCCTTGGTTGGGGAGGTATCCTGCTTCTCAGAGGTATGGTAGGTTCATAATATTTCAGGCCTGAAAGAAACCTCATTTTGTATCGACTGACCTGCTGTATATCTCAACCAATTACAATTCATCCAGTTAGCCCTTCACTAACTTGTGTTTGACCAAAGCCCTTCTTCCAACATGACATTCAGTCATGCTGAAGTCACCTGGAGATGGAGAATTCCCTACATCACTTGGTAGTATCATCCAGTGGTTAAACACCCTCACTCTTAAAGATGTTTGCCTTATTTCTAATTTAAATTGGTCTGGCTTGAGCTTCCAGCCATTCTTTTTTGTTTTACCTTTGTCTCCTGGATTGGAGAATCCTTACTATCACATTGTCTCTGCACAGAAGGTTGCTTCTATGCTACAATTTCAGTCTTTGAATAGTTAAGCTAAAACAATTGGATTATCAGCAGACTTCATGCAGACAAGGTTGGCAGAGGTGCTCAGGTGCACTGTTGACACCCCAGAAGTCACAAGTTTGAGACCATAGCAGAAGTGTTCATGGCACAGCCCTGTCAGAATCCAATGAATCTGCACATTTTGCTAAATACCTTGTCACAAGGACACAACAAGGAAGGAACCAGATTTTGTCATGCTTTTGTTCCTCTATCCCACTGCCCAATTTTTCAACTGTACAACTGGACACTGTATTTCACTACTCTATGCATAGGTAACATCATCTCTCTACTGCTGCTGTATATACCTCCAAGGATTTTAATATTCCTCTTTGTAACACCATGAAACCAGAAGTTCATGTTCAGGTGCTTGTCCACAATGAACCTGAAATCCATTGCAGTCGTTGTTTTCCAAGATACAGTCACCTATTGGTAGGTAAGATGTATTTCTGCTTTTTGCTGAATTAAAATCCATTTGGTCTGAACAGACCTAGCGTACCCAGTGATCCAGGTCCCTTTGGATGACTGCCCATCCTTATTTTTCTTTGCCATCCAGCCAATCTGTATATCAACTGCAAATTGTATTAGTGGTAATCTTATATTGCTGTTCAAATTATCAATGAAAATGTAAAAACTAATTTGGCCAGTAGAAATCCCTGCCAGCCACCCTTGGAAACACCTGCATTTGGTAATAAAGGACTCCCCAATGACATCTTGTTAATCCAATTTCACGTGTGCTTTGTAGAGGTCCCAGCAGAATTCTTAAAATCAGAATGGCAATCCTAAAGATTCAGGAAGCCCACGAATATTCTCATTGTTCCATAGGGGAAAGGGAAGTAGTTTATATTCCTTCTTGGCATCTAATCAGCTCCAGCAGCCTGGTTCATCTCATTTTTCCCATTTTTATGAGGCTGGTATACAAGTGTTACCACAGACGGCAATCGGAGCTCTCCCCACTCCAGCTTGTTCCTTGCCTCAACCAAAGACACATCAGGTCATAGCACCCCCAATCCCACTTTTATTTTTTTTTTACTATAATCTCGTGTACTAACCAAGAGAGTGGTAGGTAGGGGATGCCCTTCTGCTCCTCAAAAACATAGAGCAATACACCTTGAAAATAGCTACTGTATGACAGGACTGAGGGTGCCCCTACCTTCCAAATGGGGTCGGTTATACTCTAACCTGAGCTGGAGTGCCAAAGCATTTAGCAATATGTTTTTTCCTAGCCTGTAGAAATGTAGAAGCCAAGTATTTGGTACTGTTCCAAACTAACCTTTGGCCTTCTTATCCTCCATCATGATTAGCACCTGTCTATGTATATAAGGTCAATAATATTGGCCAAGATTTTTAAAAGGTGTCCAGAATTAAACACATTGTTAGGGGCTGCTAGTCTGGGGAAGGGAATAGGGGCTGAGCAATTAAAGCATCTGGCCACTGCTGTAGCAATGAAGTTTGGTGATGGGGTCAAAGCCCACAGCAGCAACCCACCCTCACCATATGCATATATTTGGGTGGCACATGGCTTCCCATGGTTGCCCAGGAGTGCCACAGCAACAGATGCCCCTCCCCACTGGCACCCCAGACAAGCCATTTGTGGCTCTGTCCCACTCCCCACCCAGCTGGGAAGCACCTGTTTGTGCCCCTTCGCTTCGGTGTTTGGGGTGGTCGCCCCATTCCCCCTCCCACTTTGCAAGGGCACTGCATCTGGCTACGAATCCATGCCTTCCTCTGGACTTGAGCTGGAGGCTGCTGCTACTGGATGCAACATTAAATAATTTCATGGTCATTTGGGCTGGGGAACCCAAAGGAGGATGGAGGTGAAGCTAGTCACATTGATCCCTTGTGTGCAGTAGGCTACAAGAAATGATGTGCCTTATCCAGTTTGATGAAGCATCTAAGCTCACCTAGGTATTAGGAAGGCAAAGGGGCATAGCACTTTCTGGAACCCTAGACCTCTTTAAACTCTCCCTTTGGAGCTGCAACAATTGAGGTAAATCATTTAGTTGCTTTTGAAATGTGTTGCTTAGGCAAAGCCCCTCTTCCAGGAAAGCTGACAATTTAGGGCCCTGATCCTCCAAATTGCGATGGGACTGTTCATAGGAGGTGTCATAAAGCACATATCTAAGTATTTGTAGGTTTGGTGCAAGGTACAAGCAAGGTAGACAAAGAGACATTGAAGATAACATTGAAGAAGTACCCTAACTAACTCCTCGCTAACCCCTGGCCCAGGCGTGTCTCTCCCGGGGCCCGAGGGGGGCCCAGCAGGGAGGTGGCTGAACTGGTCCCTACTTAGGAAGACAGAGGCAAAGAAATCGTTAAATATGTTAGCTTTGTCATCTGGCGTGATGACTAAGTTGCCCATCGTGTCCTGCAGGGGCCCCACATTACCCGGGACCCTCTTTTTACCCCCTATGTATTTGAAGAAGGACTTCTTATTGTCCTGAATCTGGGAAGCTAGTCCTATCTCCAACTCTGCCTTGGCCCTCCTGACTGCCCCCCTACATCCTCGGGCGACTGTAACATAGTCCTTCTTGGTGATGACCCCATCTCTCCATTTGGTGTATGCCTCCCTTTTAGCAAGGAGACATTCCCGGATGCTCTTAGTGAGCCATGGGGGTTTATGTGCCCTCCTGCTCCCTTTGACCCTTGTTGGGATGACCTCCCTTTGGGCATGGAGGATCGTCTCCTTAAGGAGCAACCACTCACCTTCGACATCTGATTCCCTTCCCCTCTGGGTCCTCAGCGCTTCCCCAACGATCCTCCTTAGCTTGTTGAAGTCAGCCCTCCTAAAGTCTAGGGCTGTTGCCTTGCTGCAGCCCTTTGCCACCTTACGCTGGATGGTGAATTCCAGCAAGCGATGATCACTGTCTCCCAGGTGGCCCATCACCCGCAGCCCCCTCACCAGGTCATCACCCGTGGCCAGCACCAGGTCCAACAAGGCGTCTCCCCTGGTGGGACTGTGCACCTCCTGGGTTAGATGGAGGTCCTGCACTCTGGCTAAGAACCGACGTGAGCGATCAGACTTGGCTGACTGCTCCTCCCAGCAGATGTCTGGGAAGTTCAGGTCCCCCATGATGACCACATCCTTAGCCCTCACTGCCTCTGTGAGCTGACCTAAGAATTCCTGGTCGAGCTCTTCTCCCTGGTTGGGAGGTCTATAGTAGACTCCCACCGTTAAGTCTCTCTCCCCTGGACTGCCTTTTACTCTAACCCAGAGCACCTCAGAGTGCCCCCCCTCTACCCCCTTGCTAATTAACGAGGAAGTATATTCCTCCTTGATGTAGAGTGCTACTCCTCCACCTTTCCTTCCTATCCTGTCCCTCCTGTATAGCCTATAGCCCTTGACACTCACCGCCCAGTCATGCGATGAGTCCCACCACGTTTCTGTGATCCCTACTATGTCAGGGCTGGTGACAGCTAGGAGGAGGGCAAGTTCCTCCTGCTTCTTCCCCATACTTCGAGCATTCGTGTAGAGGCATTTGAGGCCTCCAACGGTTGTGCCCACTGACCCCCTATTCTCAGCAATGCCCCGTCCCCCATCACTTACCTGTTTCTCCCTTTTGACCATTGGTCTGGGCTCGCTGGCTGTTGCTGGGCCTGGTAGTTCATTGTCTCCTCCGCCCTCATCTTCCCCCTCCCCCGACGAGCCTAGTTTAAAGCCCGCCGAAGGAGGTTCACCAACCTGGAAGAGAACACACGCTTACCTTTAGGGGAAAGGTGGAGCCCATCCCATCCCAGCATGTCTCTCATCACGATGTGCCGGTCATGGCTGAGGAAGCCAAAGCCCGCCTCGAAGCACCCTTCCTGTAGCCTCCAGTTGGTCTCCGCTATGCACATCTCGTGGCGTCTGCCTCGACCGCTCACTGGCAGGATGGAAGAGAAGACCGCCTGTGCGCCCATCTCCCTCAGCACGCCTCCCAGAGCATGGTAGTCCTCCATCAGGCGATCAGGGGCTCTCCTGGCCGCATCGTTAGTACCCACATGGACAAGGACCATGGGGTAATAATCGGTGGGCTGGATGATGGACTGGAGCATCCCCTTCACATCCTGAATCTTCGCTCCGGGCAGGCAGTAGACCTCACGTGCTGAGGGATCCTGGTGACAGATGGGGCCCTCCGTACCTCTCAGGATGGAGTCACCAATCACGATGACGCGACGCTTCCTCCTCTTAGGCCTCTTGACTCCCGCCGCCCGCACAGGACATTGTGTGTGCAAAGTCTCCTCCCTGGTATCTTCCACTGCTCCCTCCTCCTCCAGGGCTGCCAGGGCCTCATATCTGTTCTCCAGATTGACAGGAGGAACTGGTGCCGCAACATGGTTAATAGCCCTGGCACAGGAGACCGTCTGCCACTCAGCAGTGGAGGGCTCATCCCAGGCTGCCCTCTCCTCTGTCGTACCACCCTGCAGAGAAAGAAAATACCTATCAATTTCCTCCTCTGCCTCACGGATTCCCCTCAGCCTGCTAACCTCCTCCAGGAGCTCCCGCACCCATTCCTCCAGCGTCCTAAGGCGGATACCTACAGGACAGGTGCAGGAGTCCCCAGTCCCTGCCCCCCCAGACCTTGCCGGGCAGTTCCCGCAGGCCAGGGGGTTGGAGGACGGCAGCCCCCCCGAGGGCTCTGTCTGGGTGGAGGCCTCGGACAAGCCCCGGGAAGGCTGCGCCCCCCGGGCAGGGGCCCTGGCAGAACTCCGTGTCGACACCATCGCAGGAGTTGCTGCCCTTACTAGCAGAGCAGGGGGCAGCCTCTGGGCCCCGCCTGCTCACCCGCCGGCACGAACGCCGCCGCAAACGCCGGCGCGCTCTTACAGACCGCGCCTGTTTGCACGCTCTGTTCGCGCGGCTCGGGAGCGCGGCTCCCTACCGGCTTGGCTAAGAGGGACCCGGGGGATATTAGGAGGCGCTACTTCACAGTCAGGGCGGCTAGGGCCTGGAACCGGCTTCCAGGGGAAGTGGTGCAGGCTCCTAGCCTGGGGATTTTTAAAAGGAAGTTAGATGAGCACCTTGCCAGGGTCATCTGACCCCGGTGCTCTTTCCTGCCAAGGCAGGGGGTCGGACTACCTAGGTCCCTTCCGACTCTAGCTACTATGAAACTATGAAACTATAACCAGAAGGATGAGGACAAGGTTTTCATTTGATTGTTTTGAGTTATTTTACTAGGTGTATATTTTTTTGTATTTGGTGAAGTGCAAAAGTGGAATTAAGAAACGGCGACATCATCTCCATTTCTTCCTACAAACCATCTCCCTTTGCTCCATGAATGAGCTCTTTCAACACCCAACCGGCAGAAATCCTTGGACTAATTATACCTGCCATTTGGCTCCCAAAGAGGAACCAAGTTTATCTGGAAATCTGGCCTATGCTATAGGTGCTTTGCCAGTGAATTTTTCTCTCTGTGCTCTTGGCCCAGATCTGAGATAATTGACCAGCTACAATATGAATCCTTTGCTAATCAGCTAATTGGCATTGGAGATACATATCAGCCAAACAGATTGATCTTCCAGCTGGCTGTTATTGCGTACTAGATATAATATTCATAATTTAACTACCCATAAGTTTCTCATGCAATATCTGTTTATGTTTGCACTGTTGAAGTGAGGTCAACATTCAAATGGTAGACTGGAGGTTTCTACCCACAAGTGTTTGCTCATGAAAACAAACATTTTTTTGGCAAGAAGCAAACCAAAAATAAATAAATAAGAGTCAAGAACTTATTTTAATCTAATTTGTACTCTTTGTACATCTATCCATAATTTTAACTAACTTTATAATTTATTATAAGGACTTACCTTGCATGTTATTTGGACAGGGAAAGATATGTCAGACCTGCCTCATGTAAAGTGCAATTTTGTTGCAAATATTCGTTTGTAGATTTGGGTGATTTTTAAAAAAAATATTATTATTCAAACTTTTCTGTTTTTTTAAATATAAATTTTGGTCTTAAGTCAGAAACAGTTTTCAGTTTCTATGGTATGTTTCAGGGTGTGCTCAAAATTCAAAATGACACCTTTGCCTATTGAAATGTAAATGTTGTGGATTTGGGTTTTAATGGTTTGTATATTTTTTTTCCTTGCTGAATGATGTCTATTGTTTGAGTTGTTCTGCCTTTCTTTTGCCACTTTGTTATTTATCAGCACTTCCTCAGGATTGGTAGAGTTAAAGATGTATTTTTTCCATTTGATACTCAAAACTTTTCAAAGGTTATATCTTGCTCCTGTGAATGTTTATATGAAAACTTTACTTTGCCACCATGAGCAGATCCATACATTTCCAAATTTTGAACAGGTAAAGAGAAACAAAGCAAAAAATATACATAATAAGGCAGTAGTAAAAACAAAAACTGGATATTATCCTTTCAGTTGTAATCATTGCTAAAGACAATGACAATTTATTTAAAGAAAATAATATAATATAAAATAAAAGTCTAATAACAACACAAACATTTTAAATTGAAATCGACAAGGTAAAAATCCTGTGACATTTCAGGATTGGTTCTATCAGTTTCTAGTTCTACACGTGTATTAATTTAATTATTTTTTAGCTAAACTTTATTGAAATTGTTGGCAATAAACTTGCTACAAACCATAATTGGATACTCATTATTTATCATGGAGAAACTAGCAAATCTAACACAATATAGAACCCCCAACTTTTTTTCCCCCAGAAAATTATAGCAAAGTGGCTTTACAAGGGGAATTATGTTAGAACTACTTCACAGTCAGGGCGGCTAGGATCTGGAACCAGCTTCCAAGGGAAGTGGTGCAGGCTCCTACCCTGGGAGTCTTTAAGAAGAGGCTTGATGCCTACCTGGCAGGAGTCATTTGAGCCCATCTTTTCTCCTGCCCAGGCAGGGGGTCAGACTTGAAGATCTACAAGGTCCCTTCCAACCCTACTTCTATGACTCTATGATGTTAGGAAACAGAGCTGTGTCCAGACCAAAGTGACCGTGCAGTATGTAGTGCCACAGGCACATCTGTAGTGCCACATGTTCAGCTGTTCTCCATGCTGCAAGGGACCAGTGGGGTTGTTGGGTTTTTTGGACCTCTGGTTATCCAGGGGTCAAAAAAAATCCATGCAAAAAATTAATAAAAAAAGGGAGTGGCACATGCAGGGGCAGCGAGTGCCACTCAAAACTGCATCCAGTCAGGCTCTGAGTGGCAGGATCACTACTGCTGCAGCCCCAGGAGGCCCCCAGGACCCCAAGGAAGGCTTCTGGGGCCAGCTCAGTGCTGGCCTCAACCTCCCCTACCCCACCCAGGGTAACCTGCTGTGCATCAGAGGGCTCCTGGTACAGGCATTCCCTGGGGACAACTTGCAGTGGCGCAAGGTGTCCCACTGCTAATTGTCCCTGGAGAACCCAAAGTCCATGTCTGTGTGAACGTGGCACAAAGGTGCACCCCCCACCTCAAGGGTGGATCCTATTATTTGAAAAGCCTTGAAGAACCTGCTCATAAGTATTAAAAGCAAATCCTTTATTCAAATGCTTATAATTTTGTGCTAGTGAGCGGTACTGGTCTTTTGTAATCTTTAACTAATGAACTAACTTAAAAGATCTTTAATGAGAGGCTGTACTTTGAAATAATTACTCCCCCCCACCCCAAGGTTGGCCCTTTAAATATGGGAGAGAGAAGCAGCTGCAGCCCTAAGGTGGCCATTTTAACTGCTTGCAGCTTTCCACTCTCTTCCTGTTGGTGAGTATTCTTATCCTCTTATGCTTTATCTTAATTCCTGGGAGATGGCACAGATCCCCTTCTCTCCTTCAGTACCTGATATGACTACACTCATTATTTGAGCTTACACCATAATTGAGTGAATGGTAACAATTCAGAGGTGTATTAAAATACACGAGAAGCTTATCTGAATGCATCTACTTACGCTGCTGGGCTGGGACAAGTCTTTTCCCTAGTAACAAATACATCACGTGTTTCAAATGTGCAGAACATGAATTTCTCACCTTGTGATCTTTAATAGCATAAAAATGACAAAACAAAAATGATGTTGTAGGCAAACACATGTCTGTGTGAGATGTTGGCTGGTTTAATATAATGTGGAATTGTTTGATAGTAAGAGAGAAGATAACTGGGGTATCCTAGTATCTAGGGGTATGTATTTTCTTTAAAGAAATCCTTTTAAGTTATTTATTTTGAGGCTTCATATCATATGGGGATAACCTTAATCTATGGAGCTATATGTTCTCATTGATATTGCTTTAGCTCTCCCTACCTTACAACTTCCTCTCCTTTAGCAGTTTCTATTTCTTTCTATATAATGAACAACTGAAATTCATTTTAAGAAGCCAGCAATCAAAGTCTCTACCATCATAAAGAGTGAATTTGTTTGCATTGTTTATATTTAGCACTTTTTCTTCCTCTTTTCTGAAAACATAACATAAAATATAGTTTATCAATCCAGCCCCACAATCACACTACACATTAATACTTGTCCACTTGGGAAGCCAACTATTTTTTTTATTCTCTCCTCAGTTTTTTAAAATAAATGCCTTTTAAACATCTCATTTCAAGGGACAAAACTCATCTGAATCACAAAGTTAACTAAATTCCCCCCCCCAAAAAAAAGTTTTCTGCTCTCTGATGCTCATTGAAGCATATTTATTTGCGCTGGAAATAAAGAATCCAGAAATGAGGGTTTACACTGAGCTATTTCAGCAGAAGGAATCAATTCTGCAGAGCTTTATGTTTCCTGTATGGATAATATTTTTGTTTCGCTCATTTGAAGTCTTTGTCACGCATCACATTCCACATTTGGATTTGGCAGGTTTGAGGTATGTGCATCACCAGAAAGAGTCAGAGCTGCAATGTGACTGATTTAGTGGTTCTATAGGGACCTCAGCATTTCCATGTTTTGATTTATTTTTATTTCAGGTTTGTAAACTCACTATTGTCTGAATGCAGGGGATTTTCTTTGCATTTAATATACAAAATGTTGTGCTTAAAAAGCCATTATTGTCTTAACAAGCCAACAAACCCTGAAGAATTCAAAAGAGAGGCAGAAATTATGTCCTTAATTTACACAAATTTTCTCTCTCTGCTGCAGACGTCAGTGATGAAGTGTCATCCTTAACACTGAATTGCTAGGCATTTGTTGGCTTGTGGCACAACCCAACCTTAACATTATTTAAATGTACTTTTGTGTATGTGAATATTAAATCATGCCCTGAGGATTCAATTCAACAACTATAACTACAGTAGCTGTCAGTTGATTCTTGTAATTTCTCTTGTGCTTAGTCTGTGGCTAAGCATGCACCTAACCAGCTTACATTAAAAAGAGGGAGGGAAAGTCCAGTAAGTATTTGAAGAAATATTACAAAGGTGAGATTACCAGTTTTTTTCTTTAACCTTTGAAGCTAATTCACCCTTGATATTTTAGACGTGTAAAAAAAAGGATTAAGCTTCTTACAATATGTTCACATCAGTTCTTTCTCTGGGATGTGAACAGCAAGAAAAAGAAATCTATAAGGGGTGTCAGCTGAATATTATTGAAAGCTGAAATGTTTTTTGACTGGTAAGAAAAGGATTGAACAAGAGTGAAGAGTGAACTTCCTGCAAATGTTCTGGACCTGATTGTTCTATTGCTCCATAATTTGTAAAATCATCCCCACCTCAACAAGCAATTGTAAAAGGCTACCAGATTAGGATTTGCCAGGCACACTGCTGATCAAATTTTATATGCATTTTATACGGGGTAATTACTGACTATCACCAACCCCAAGTGTTCTAGTTTAAGTTCATGGATTTTTAAAAAGTAAAGCTTTGCCTTTGGCTCTTCTGTAATTCTGAACTGATGTGGTAAAATTGTTAAAAGGCAACTAAGTAACTCAGAGGCTGAAATTCCATTTTCACAAGTTAAGGCCCATGGACTTTCACTGTGATTCAGACTCTTTAGTGACTTGGGTGCCTTTGAAACAGAAAGGCTAAGTACAGAGAGTCAAAAAGCCCAAGGCTGAATCAATTCAATCTTCACAGGATAGTCTATGTTGCATATATCGAACTGATAAGCAAGTGAACAGACATTCACTTTTGATTCTGGAAATACAGCCACCTGCCTGTAGTGTCCCAGGGCAGAAGCTGGGGGGTGCTAGAGCATGCCTCCCTGCTCAGATGAAGCAGGCAGATTGGCCCAAGGCTAGCCCACCCACCCTGTGTGGGAGGTGCAAAGCATCCTGGGCTGCTGTGGGAGTACGAGTTAACTTAAATCTGCAGGGGATCTGGGACACAAGTTCAATAAACCAGTTTAACCTACATCAGTGAAATCTGATACTACATCCAGCCAGGTTTATCTTAAACTGGTTTAGGCCATTTTGAAAGTGATTTATGTGCACTGAATTTCTGTTGTGTTACAGATGAATTGGGCTCCAATCACTTATATTGGTTTATGTGTAATTTCTGTTCCTGGTCTTACAGACTTTTACAGGAATTACCCCAGTGTTTAATTTTGCCTCTCTCCAGTCAGGAAGGATAAACATTATTCTTTAATGTAACCTGAGAATTTCATATATAATCAGGTTAAGGAAAACAAGACACATCCTGAATATTAGAAAAGTTAACTCCTCACAGAGAGTACCATTTTTAAGTACCCTTTACTTCTTCACTTATTGAAACAGATAACTGGATTTGGCTTATAGAATCATAGACAATGAGGGTTGGATGGGACCTGAGGAAGTCACATCTAGTACAACTGCCTTCTCCAAACAGGATCAGCCCCTAATAGTTCATTCCAGCCAAGGCTTTGTCTAGCCACGTTTTAAACTATTTAAGGATGTACGTTCCACCACCTCTCTGGGTAACTTTTCCAGTGCTTTACTACCCTCCTAGTAAGAAGTTTTTTCTTAATATCTAACTTCAATGTCTCCTGCTGCACGATCAGCCCTCGTGGACTTTTCTTCACCATTCAGCAGCATGGGAAACCCTGGCTGATCCCCCTGCAGAGTCTCTAGAGACTCCAGACTGCATCTAGAGGGTATTTCCATGCCTGCTTGCAAGCTCCCACACCTCATCACCCTGCACCAGCTCTGGCTCTGCCCAGGGGAGAAGGCCCAGACCTACCTCACGGCCACACAGAACCACATTTATCCTGTGACAAGCTCCTGCTGCCTGCTCCTACATCACTGCCATCTCCCACAGGAGCTGGCAGGAGGAGACAGCCGCTGCTGCTTCCACATGGGCCCTTTAAGGCCCTTGCAGCTGTAGCTCTGTACCTCTTCTTCATCTCAGTATAAAATCTGATTTCTTAATGGTAAGAAATGTCTTAATTTCTTAATAATGTGTTGCTTAAGGAGCCCTGGTAGGTGGCAACTTATTTTCCCACACCTTACATGCAGGTGTGTGCACACACACACACACTCACACACATTTTTCTGCATCTGTTTCTTGCTTAGTTTCCATTTTTCATGTGGCTTATCATTTACTACTAATAACTTGGAAGCCCATTAAGAACCAAAAGCAGATCCTCCATTGAGTGCCCATATTGCCAAGATAGAAGAGCTGTCCCACATCCACCCAAACCTAACAAGTACTTTCATAACCATTCATGGTGGAAACTTTGTTCTGTTTCCTGAAGTAGCTGCACGTCATGCTCTGTGTGGAGGTCGGTGCAAGTGAACATTTCTAGGCAGCCCTTGTGTGTTTCTTCAGGGCATGGCAATAAAAGCAACTCTGTCTTTAATGTCTGGATTACCAGAAGAATGGGGTTGGACTGCCTACCATTTCTTTCACTGTATTGATTGGAGAAATGCTGCCTGGGTTGCTTGAACAGTGTGACTTTCAGAGCTCAGTTATTCAGCCCCCTGCCCTAGGGGCAGGAAGTAAGCTGGGGTCTAAGGATCCCAGCAAGATAAATGGTTAAATGTCTCTTGAAGAAGTCCAGAGTAGGTGCTTGCACCACCGCTGGAGGCAGTCTCTTCCAGGCATTGGGGGCTTGGGCAGTAAAGAAGTTCTCCCTTACGTCCAGCCTGAAATGGTCTTGGAGGAGTTTGTGACTGTTGGACCTTGTCATCCCTTGGGGTGCTCTAGTGAACAATTATTCCCCTAGATCCTGATGTACACCCCTCATATACTTATAGGCAGCCACCAGTTCCCCCCTAAGGCTGTGTTTCTCCAGGTTGAGGAGTCCCATGGCTCTCAGCTTCTCATCATAGTGTTTGTTTTCCTGACTTCTGATCACAAGCATGGCTCTCCTCTGGACTCTCTCAATCTTATCCACATCCTTTCTAAACTGTGGAGCCCAGCTGCAGCCTGACCAAGGCTGAGTACAGCGGGAGGATGACAACCTGAGATTTGCTTGAGAAGCATATATGGATGCAAGCCAGTTTTGTTCACTTTACTAGCTATGACATTACATTGGTGGCTCATATTCATCTTGTGGACAGTCGTGACCACCCCCAAGTCCCTTTCACGCATTCTGCTAGAAAGAGTAGCACTGCCAAGCCTATAAGCGTGCTACCGTTCTTTTTCCCCATGGTGGAGTACCTTGCAATTTGAACTCCACCAGGTTTTCATCTGCCCATTTTCCAAGCCTGTCTAGGTCATCCTGGATCACCATCCTGTCCTCAGGTGTGGATGCTTCACCCTAAAGTTTGGTGTCATCTGCGAACTTGGCCAATCCACTTCTGATACCAATATCCACATTATTAATACCAATTTTAAAGAGCATAGGCCCAAGAACAGAGCCCTGGGGGGCCCCGCTGGTCACGGCACACCACGGTGATTGACTTCTGTTGATTACCACTCTTTGGGGCCAACCTCAGAGCCTCTTCCCCAGCCACTGGACTGTGATGTAGCCGAGGCTGAAGTTGACCAATTTTTCCAGGAGATCATGAGACACCAGATCAAAGGCTTTTTTAAAGTCATGTTTTTGACGTCAATCTCTTCTCTCTTATCCAGGTGATATGTCACCTGGTCATAGAGAGAGATGAGATTGGTCAGGCAAGATCTGCCTGCAGCACACCCATGCTGACTATCCCTCAGGATGTTGCCATCAGCCAGTTTGTCAAGAATAGTCTCTTTGATAATTTTTTCCAAGATCTTCCCCAGAAGAGAGGTCAGGCTGATAGGCCTGTAGTTCCCCAGATTGACTTCCCTACCTTTCTTGAAGATAGGCACCACACTGGCCTTCTTCCAATCTTCAGGCACTTTATCTGAGTGCCATGAGTTCTTGAAGATCCGTGCCAGTGGCAGAGCTGTGATGCCTGCCAGCTCCTTAAGTACCTGGGGTGTAAACTGTCTGGGCTAGCTGACTTGAAGGTGTCCAGCCTCTCAAGGTGCTCCTTCACATGGTCAACATGGATGAAGGGTAACAATTGTCCCTCACCCTGGCCATCCTATACCATATTCAGCAGGACCATCCCTTGGGTCTGGTGAAAAAATGATGCAAAATACCTATTAAGCAGGTTGGCTTTTTCCTGGAAGTTGGTTGTCACTTGACCTATATGGTTTAGCAGGGGTCCAATGTTACCCTTGCTTTTCCTCGGGCTCCCCATATAGCTCAATATAGCTTTTTATTGTCTTTGGTAAGTGTAGCCAGTTGGAGTTCAGTTGCAGCCTTGGCTTTCCTGGTTCACTCCCTACAGGTGTGGACCAGTGCAGAATTACTCCTCCTTTGAGGTGGATCCAGTCTTCCATCCTTTATAGGTCTTTCTTTTTAGATACAGAAGGTCCACAAGTTCCCTGCAGAGCCAAGGGGGCTGCTGTGCCCTTTTGCTGCCTTTCCTCTGAGATGGGATAGACATTGCTTGTGCTTTTAGGATTGCTCCCTTGAGGAGTAACCACTCATCCTGAACTCCCTTCCCCTTTGGGTCATGGTTCCTTACGGCCTTGCCAGCAAGCCTCCTGAGCTTGTCAGAGTCAGTTTTCCTAAAATTGAGGACTTCTGCATGACTGACTTGCCAGTTTTACAGTGGATAGATTACATTGTTCAATGGGTCATGTGCCTCTGTCTTGCTTGGGTGCTTTGGAAAAACCATACCCCTCTGTTTCCATATGAGAAAGGTTGGAATGGACAGACAGTGTGCTACCTTGAATATCTGGAAACTATTGACTTTGCTGCACATCCTTTGAATGGTTTGAGGTTTTAAATGGTTAAGTAAGCCAAGTGAAAAAGGGAATGAAGGAGCCAGCTGAAATCTGAAATGTGAACTTTATGGTAGTAATGACAGCACAAAGAAAAGGAGATGGGGAGTTCATGAGGAATATTAATTAAGGCTTTTCTTGCTCCATAATCTCCTTCTAGTTTATGTCCATGGGCTTATCCAAGAGCTTCACTTTCACTATGGAAATACGTCATGGCTGTCATGCTAGTTTACTATGCTAATGCTTTTACAATCTTGATGTGAGAACCTCATTAAATGAAAAAGGGAAAATGTATCAATTATTGATTTATGAAAGCCATGGACTCTTACAAATCTTTGGGACAGAATGTAACTTCCAATTTGTCATCTTGTTGTCCTTCACATTCCAGCTCTCTTGCACACCTGCCATGCACAATATAGGACCTTAATGCCTAAATATTCACTTTAAACATTTAGACTTCTCTTTGCATAGTATTTAGTTTGAAACTACTTGAATTAATCTTTGTCCTACCTGATTTGTCTCCCTTGATCGCATTTTCACCATTTTTATCACTCATTTCATAAGTATCCACTTGAAATTATAATGACCAGTGCCTATTTTGATGCATGAGCACAGAATTTCATTTACACTTAACACTTCATCAACAGTGAACAAATCTCTAATTTGAATTAGCACAACTTTTTTGAAAAACTTTGAGGGAAAAGCTAAATTGCATCCCTCCCGCCACCCCTGAGTCTGCACGTGACTCCCCCGCTGAACATGCTTTTAATGACTGGAATGAATATTCCCTTTACACCTTTTTTAGCCTGACTTTTTGTTGCTACTTCTTTAAATACAGTAAGCACTAGGAACTGCAATCAAATGTAAGTTTTACCATGGATTTTCATTCCTTAAAATGAAAGAGCTACAATCCTCATTATTTTCAAATTAGGTAAAATAGTGCATGTTTTCCTGGTAGTATTAGTAGCAGGTGAAAGCCTTTTTTGCACTAAGAAATTAGGTCAAAATAATCACAGAGGAAGGCAAACAAAACTCTCTGGATCATACTGAGCTTTGTAGTCAGCTTGTATTAAGATTAATAAAATTAGGGTAGTGGGTATATGAGAGTTTTTTATTTGTTTCTCTCAGGCTTTGGATCAGGCATTTAACAGCTCAAGACTCTCTCTCCATCTCTGTCTTTGAGTCTAAAACTCCACCTGAAAGTGCACTGTGGGCTTTTGCAACAGCGATGGCATTCGCAATGTTACCACGGGGTTTCAGCCTCCTGTCTTTGCAGCAATTTGACACAATGCCCCAGGAGCTCAATAGTTCAGAGAGGCCAGACTCTTCCTTAAGGATCGAATGGCCACCTCTGCTCTCTGGAGGCTGCAGGCTTCTGTTGCCAATTGTCAGGTTTGCGCTTCAACTCAGTGGACTGTGCGTTTGTGACCCCAGCCTTTGATTGCTGCTGTTCGGTGCACCTAGACATGAAACTGCACAGCTTGGGCTTTGACTCGTGCATCCCTTGCAGTCAGAAATGTGGAGCACCTGTTGTCTATTTCCTATTCAATGGCCCCCTGATGAGCGCTAGGCAACGACTAGAGATAATTGGGAATTTTCCAACACAATGGGTATTTGTTTGAAAATGCCAGCTTGACAAACCCAAAGTGTTTTACAGAAGTATTTCAGTTTCGACAGAGTCCTGATACAACACAAGCAAGTTCTGGTTTCCTGCCCGTTGTCCTGGCAGGTTTCTGGGGATATTGGACTTTAAGAGTCCAGAGCTTTGGGGAAGTGTTTCAGACTCCCTGCAGAGACGTGTTTGCTCTGTACCACTTCAGCCTTGTCTGGTCTCTGAGAGTGTCAAGAGCAGACCAGGAAATGCTGTTTTTTTTCCTACTCTGAGATGCCAGCCTTTCAGTTCTCTGGGGGTAAGCTTGTAGTTCAGCTCCTGGGAGGACTTTACCTCTTGTTGGGGAGAACAAAAGCAACCCAAATTCCACGCTACAAAGCATGAAGCTGTGTGTATATATATAAAATAAATAAAAATATAAAATAAAAATATATATATGGGGACAAAGACCCCAGAGCTAGAAGAGCTCATCCTCTTGTCTCCATTCCAGCCCACACACCCTTTAGCAGCCCCCGCAAGTGGATTCTGCTCTTCTTTCTTTGGTCTTTTCAGCTCACAAACCCCCAAAGCTCCTGTGCTGGTTTCCCTTCTCTCTTCCCTCCAGACAGCATGTTCTTTGTTCCTCCCAGCTGCGCCCATTGTCATGTCGATTCCATTGAGTGTTTCTGGATACCTCTCGGGGCACTGACAGATCTGCAGGTCCCTGCTCTAACTCATGGCACTTTGCATAAAGCACTATCATATAAAGAGACCCCCCGCACCCAAACCAACCTGTTTGGTCAGTGGGGAAGGGGGAGGGATTTATCCTGCCTGCCTGTTATAGGATTGGGGCTGGGATGATGAACCCCCCCCCCCCCCCGGTTCTGGTGCACTCTGCAGGGAGGGAGGAGGGGGAGCTGTGGGCTGGGGTTTGCCTGGCATGAACTGAAAGAGAAGCATTGAGCGGGGCATAAGGCAAGGGGCTCTAATCCACCTGCCCTCCCCCCCAGCTCAGGCCAGGCAGATCTGAGACCACAGCTCCCACTTTTCCTCCTTGCTCCACCCTCCCTTCCTGCAGAGAGCACCACAGCTGGAAAAGTAATCCTAGGGAACACCATTTCCCTAAGGTGCCCCACTTTTCTTCTCATCCTCATTAGATGCAGGTTAATTTGTCATGCAATCAGCAACTTTTAAAGCACTCGGAAGCCATACATGTGTGTCACAGCATGGCTGTAAAGCATCGTCAGGGAGGCAATCATGTGACAAATATAACTTTTGTGTGCCCGTGGGTGTAACCTGCATTTCCCCTCTCTCTGAAGTGTCAACAAAGCTATAGATGAATATTTTTTCTGTCATCTTGCCAGCAATTCTGGCTTTGCTGTCTCTTCAAACCCTTTCTTCCACTGTATATTAGCTTTATAGGTAAACTGAAGCACACAACTGTATAACCACATGGATACATTTAAGCAGAAATACCCAATAAGTCCCCTAGTCCATAAGAGGAAGCTCTAATATGAGGCTTCTAACTGCCCAAGACCTTTTTTCACCTGATCCCTTCTAACCCAAGCTCTGTAGCAGGGAACTTGGAAGCCTTGAACCCTGTTGCTAGACATGTGTCTGTGGTTGATTAACTCTGGAATTTGTGTTCACTCACCCAGCTGCTTTGCAGGATCCTGCAAAAAAAAAAAAAATAAATAAAGGCATGTTTGCATAGGTAAAATAAATAGGAACATGCTCTTGTCATACTCTCAGTATTCATGACACTGCCAAAGCAAACAGAAGGTAAACAATGTGGAGTATGACTGTAAATAGAATAAGAAACTGGGAACTGGAGGGGAAAAAAACCCCGTCTTGTCTGTGCCACTGCACGGCAGTCTTATTTTGCAATATACTTATTAATCCTGCTCTGGGTGCTAGTTGTAAATACTCAAAAGAACTTCCACTGTGCTTTCCCTGATCGGTTGTAGATTTGGGAGGGAGATAGTATTCCAGTCTTGCGATTTTTTTATTTCAAGGTTAAAATGATGTGGAATTATTACATGGAATAAAAGCAAAATCCAACCCTTCTGAAGACATTTTTTGGTAAAAAAAGAGACCTCTATCCATCCCAGCACAGTCAGTAACCCAGTGGTTCAGGCATTCAACTGAGGCTGAAATCTTTGGTCTGAATCAGGCAGAGCTGAGACTTCAAAAAGGGTCTTCCAGGTGCCAAGTGGGCACCTGGCCTCTAGACTATTAGGATGGCATCATGTCCGTCTCTGGGTGTGATCATTCTGGCCCTGAGAAATCTTTCTGGATTAAATCTCTAGTTACTACAAATCCATTCTTGTTTTTATTTCAACAAATACCTGCTTTCAGATGAAAAGCTAGTTTTGCTGGAAAATTGCCAGTGAACTCTAGGCTATGGTCCAGTCAAGAGCAAATTGGATGCTTATCTTGCTGGGATCCTATGACCCCAGCTGACTTCCTGCCCTTTGGGCAGGGGGCTGGACTCAATGATCTCCCGAGGTCCCTTCCAGCCCTAATGTCTATGAAATCTATGATTTAGGTTAAATCAGTTTATTGAACTTCTGTCCTAGATTCAAGCTAGTTCATGGTCTCCCTGCTTCCCAGGATGCTTTGCACCTCCCATGCATCCCCTCCCCTCCCTCACAGGGTGGGTGGGGTAGCTTTGGTCTAAGCTGTCTGCTCCAGCCAAGGAGGGAGGCATGCTCTAGTGCCCCCCAACTTCTGGCTTGGGCTACTACAGGGATATGGCTGCATTTCTGAAATCAAAAGGGAATGTCTGTTCACTTGCTTAATTTCATAGATTTCATAGACATCAGGGCTGGAAGGGACCTCGGGAGATCATCGAGTCCAGCCCCCTGCCCACAGGGCAGGAAGTCAGCTGGGGTCATAGGATCCCAGCAAGATAAGCATCCAATTTGCTCTTGAAGGTGTTCAATGTAGCTGCTTGAACCACCTCCGCTGGCAGACTGTTCCAGACCTTGGGGGCTCGGACAGGAAAGAAATTCTTCCTTAGGTCCAGCCTGAAACAGTCTTGCAGGAGTTTGTGACCGTTCGACCTCATCATCCCTTGGGGTGCTCTGGTGAACAAACGTTCCCCCAGATCCTGGTGGTCACCCCTGATAAACTTATAGGTGACCATCAGATCACCCCTGAGCCTGCGCTTTTCCAGGCTAAAGAGTCCCATGGCTCTCAGCCTGTCATTGTAAGGTCTGTTTTCCTGACCTCTGATCATGCGCGTGGCTCTCCTCTGGACTCTCTCAAGCTTCTCCACATCCTTTTTGAATTGTGAATTTAATGATGTAATCTATGCAGCTTAGACTAACCTGCAAATATTGAATTGATTCAGCCTCAGGCTTTTTGACTGTCTGTACTTAGACTAAGTGTTGTAGGGACTGTAAGTCTTATGCCATGATTACCTCTTGTATCTCCCCATTATAATGCTCTCGTTGGTGTGTAACCCCCATGAAACAGTCATCCCAAGACTTCACATTAGTGCTGTTTGTGCAAGCTTTATGTATGTAGCTGTTCTGCTAGCCTCAGCTGGAGTATTCTAAATCTAATTGTACCCAGTTTTACAGCTAAAAATTTGGTTGCAAATACAGCAAATCTTCTTAAGTCTAGGAAATCTCCCCTAAAAGTAATGTCAAGCAAGTGCATTAAATATGAAAGAAGTAATGATGTGTAAGAAGGCTAAACCAAAACACACAATTAATTGGTTTTCATTTTGTACTGTGATGGATTCTCAAACTCTGTGGGCACTGACCAAAGATAGGTTTGCTTTTATCATGTTGGGTAATTGGATTACTAGGTAGCATGAGTCTTTAATCTTAACTGATAGAGTGAGATAAATATCTGCTCAATGCACTAAGCAAAAGGAGTTGTTTTAGAAAAGAAGTTACTAGAGCAATGTTATGAATATAGAGTTTAAATTATATTTGTGCTGCTTGTGGGAGAAATGCTTCTTTTCATTTGCTTATTTGACTCCAATTGGGACACAGATAATACTGCAACATTCATATTTAAACACTGCTTATATGTTTCATCTATTGAAGCCTCCATCTGTGGCCTAAATATTTAGGCCCAGTGAGTAATTGGGGTGTATTGATTTCTAATGATTTCTGATTTGGATCTCTCCTTGAAAGAGTCTCATTTTTTTTAGAGACTGTGTTTAGGACATTTTTTTAAGTTGTGCTACTTGCAATTGGGCACGTAAAAATTGAGACATCCAGTAGTCATGTTTGAGACCACAAACCCACAGTACTCGGCGCTATGCAAGAGCTAAAATATAGATGTAAAGAAATGCTATTTAAATAAATGATGTTCATGTATATAAATGAAATATCAATCCAATAGGACACTCAAGAATCACCCCATTCCATTACACTCCTGTAGACCTTCTGAAACAGTACCTCCTAACGCAAAATTTTAGAGGAAAGATGAGATTTACCACATGTTACAGGAGGATTAACTTATTTGGGCTTTGGCGAACTAAGGTTGAGGAACTATTTGCAGAGTTAAGGTTCATTATACCTTTGCCAGCCTCCTGCTTCCTATTTGAGTCCAGGGGAAGATGAAGTTTCTGTTTTGGAACATCTGAGGAGCAACCTGGTACTTTCAGGATGGGAGCTGTGTGTGCAAGTAGATTGAGTATCTCCACTGTTCACAAATTGAGTATCTCCACTGTTCACAAATGCATAGCTATTGCAGTGCTAGTTGGAAGTTTAAATGTTCAGCAGAAGCCAAAATATGTAGAGGAAGATCTTCAAAGCTATGGAGTGTGGGTAAGTGCCCAACTGACATTATGAGCCAATGGGAATTAAAAGCTTAAGGTTTTTGTGGCTTTGCAAATGATCCTCTTAAGGCCTTATCTAGGTCAAAATAACTTCAACTCCAGAACACAGTGAATAGATAAACAGTGCAAGAAGAGGACAACCAGTATGATGTAATCTCTGTAGGTATCTTCACTTAATGCAGATCAAGCTCCAGATGCTGAAGAAACCCAAATTATATCTTGATACCATTGTTACCCTTCTGTAGTAGCAGTCTAGTAGGGTAGAACATGGCCCATACAGCAAGTTGGGGTCCAAACCTTTAAAACTGGTTTAATCCAGTTTTATGGACATTTTCCATAACAGTTACAAACCTAAACTCCATATGAGTCTCTGGAGCCGAATGTTTCCATTGTTCTTTGTTGGTTGCCTTGAGCATTCTGAGTCCGTATAAATCCAAGTGATTAGCACAGTCTAGATAAGTGAGGGATCTGTCTTTTTTTCTTGTTGTCACCCTAGAAAAGGATCAGAGGTCAATACTTTGTTGCTTTTTATAAAAACAAAAAACAAATTCACCAGAAAATTCTTGTAATTATAAATAATTAAATATATATATATTGCTTCCACTGCTGTATTTATTCAAGCTAAAATAATATAGGTGCTGGTGGATTTTTTTTTCCTTTTATGAGAATAAAGACGTTGCAAACTCTTTCAAAATTAGCAAATGTTAAGGTTGTTATTTACTTCAATTAGTGCCGTCTGCTGGAATCCAAACTGAGGATTTATTTTGAACACTGATAAATTCACTCCTTCTGCAAAATAACATGGTTGGTGTCTTTAATTTGCCTACATCATCATATTTTTATGTAAATGAGATGATGCTGTGCACTCCAATTATCGTACTCTTAAATTCTTCCGAGTGGTAAACAGCTGCAAGAGTCCTTTGCAACAGGGAGCTACAGATGCCACCAAGTGTTTATAACCATGAATACTTAGGATTGCATCCTAGACCCAATCAAGTTGGTGGTAGGGTCCACTGACCTTGGATCAGATTCTTATTTATGAATATTTTAGGAACAGGGAGAGTTGTGCAGAGGAGAAAGCCAAACTTTGATTCCCTGTCACCATAGAGGCTAAATCAGATGATCTGGCTCCAAATCAAACTCCAGATAACCAAATGAAATGTCAGTCCAAAATAACTACATAAAATAAAATAAAATAAAATAAAATAATGAATGTAGCTTAATCTTGTCGATTTTTTTTAAGTTTCTTTCCCTCATTTGATTTCCAGTTTTTGAGCCCAACCTACACATGCCTTACAACTTTCAAGATTTCACCCTTAGCAAAAGAGCTAGAAACTTAGTCTTAAAAAACTCTGCTTTCATGTGGCTGTTTATTTTTGTTTGCTTATGTTGCACACGCTTTTTCCCTGGAAACTGTGACCTTAATTAAACATAAAAAGAAATTGCCAGATATGGGAACACTTGGGGTTACCTACCATGTCATTTAGAGTCTTCCTCATGTGCAGAAAAGATAGTCTTAATCTCTCCTAAGATGGTATTGGCCTATTTAAAATGCTCTGGGTGGCTTTTCATCCGTAACATGGCTCGATATAGCCTATTTCTTTCAACATAATGTACCAAAGTTTGTTAGCAAATGGAACAACGCTAGTTTGCTGCTACTTCAGATACTTGTATTGCATACCTCTGAGGTGAAGTTGGGAAACAGGGAAGTGGCACACATACACAAAGGGCAGTGCAACATGCACATACACACACACACACACACACACACACACACACACACACACACACACACACACATAGAGGACAGTGAAACACACAAACACACTAGGGCTGTGTGAAGCTTTGGTCACTGATTTGATTCAGAGGAGATTTGGCCTGATTCAGCGACCCAACCTCCAAATCCAAATCAAATCAGGAGACCCTTTAATCTCTTCAGATCGAATCGGAAGCCTTTGATTCAGTTCGGAGAGATTTGACAATTTGGCCATAAACACAGCTTTAAATGTTTTTTCTACGTACCTCAAGGTACCAGGCGGCTCATGAATGCTGAGATGGTGGGGTGGATGAAGCATCCCACGGGAGCATGGGGGGGTGCGGTTCCCTGCATGCTCAGCGGCAGTCCCAGAAGTGGACCAGAAGCACTTCTGGTCCAGTTCTGGGTCTGCTGTTGAGTGCATGGGGGGATCCCTCCCCCCCCCACTCCCCAGCTCTGTGATTGGTGCCTCCTGGGTCTGGGGTGGCACCTGGGGTCCCCCGAAGCTGATAGCCAAGCTGGGGGGTTTGGGGGGGGTCCACCACCAAGCATGCGGGGGGCCTCCCGTGTTTGTATGGGGACGCGCCATCCTCCCCACCATCTCAGCATTCACGAGCCACACCTGGTACCTCAAAGTACGTAGAAAAAACATATTAAGCTGTGTCTATGGCCAGATTGCTGATTCTGTGAATCAGAATCGAATCTTCAGATTCAGACAAACCGAATTGGGACAATGATCTGAATCAGCAAATCGAATCACTCTCCCCTGAATCGGGCTGAATCCAAATCCAAATTGAATATGGCCCACTTTGGACAGCCCAAATACACACATGCGCAGAGAACAGCAAAACACACATACACAATACACACACAGGGCAGTGAAATACACACATATACATACGCACGTGCACGCACACCCACACACACACGGCGGTGAAACACACCCGCACACAGAAGGCAGTGAAACATACACGGCAGGGAAAACACCCACATGGAGGTCAGTGATACACACACACATACACAGAGGGCAGTGAAACAGAGGGGGAGGAAGTGAAAAGCATGCACACACACATGCACGCACACGTGCGCACACACACACGACAGTTCCTACATCAAGGATCTTAAAAATCAAAGTTTGCCATGAGACATGACAAATGGACACAGCGCGGGCCCTGGAGACTCTGTAGACAGAGTGTAAGGAGCCTGGGTCTCTAGTAGTGTTTGGTCATGGTCTCTCTTGCGTAGAGTTAGAACCTGGCAACAGAAAGTTGAAAAACATTTTCTTTTCTTTCTTTCTTTTTTTATTCTATGGAAAAAATCCATGTTATACCAAAAACATGGAATTTGAAAAATATTTCTGCCCATCTATTTTTCTGCTGTCCATTTCTTACTTTACTTCTCACTTTTCCCCTAGTTTTGCCCTGCAGAGGAGCAGAACAGGAAGGAGCGGGGGGAAGGAGGATACAAAGCACAACTTTAAAACAGTGTGGAATTGAGAAGGAACATTTCTATTGATTATTCATTAAAAAGAGGTAGAAAATTTGGGAAAAAAAATCCCAACAAAAATATGCAATGATGCTTAAATAAATGCTGCTTTGCTTGTAATATTTTTCACCTTCATTTGTGTGAGGAACCTCTCTCTAATGGTGGGTTCCAGGATCTGGTAGTTGGGATTTCCTAGCAATGTAACCCATTGGGCGCATCCCCCATGAGCGGGAACATGCATGTCCTTGGGGACGAATAGCAGCAGCACATATTTTCCTGCTGCTACTTGTCCCCAGCCATGTCCCTGAAAGCACACTCTGGCATGCAGCAGATTGCCCTGTGTGGGGTAGTGGAGGCTGGGACCAGCACCTTTACCTGGGGTCCTGGGAGCCTCCCTGGGCTACAGAAGCTGCAATCCAGGTGTGCAGGGCCTGGCTTCAGGCGGTGCACACTGCAGCCACGTGTGCTGACCCGCTTTTTTTGCTGCCTTTTATTAGATACTGGGAGTTCCCAGTATCTGATTTTTCCTCTGTACTGCAAGTATGCATCACAGAGAACCCCTTCATGTGCACCACGGCCACTTTGCAGCTCCTCCAAAGCTCGTGTGTGCTGCAAAGCTCACGTGCATGCTCATTTTGGTCCAAGTTGCCTGAAAGTCAGTGGGAGGACAGAGCCCTGGAGTTTGTACAGGGGCATATACTTCTGTACTCTTGCTCTAGTGAATCTTTGAGCTCCATGTTACTCCTAGGCTATCTGGGTTTCAAGAAGCATCAGTTTCTCACTCCTTTTAGGTGTCTGTTACCTGGGAAAATTCATTCAGGAGCTTATGAGAAGGAAGACATCCCAACGGGTCGGGAACTAGCCTAGGACTGGAGTTAAATTTCTCTTTTCCACAGATTTCCCATCTGACCTTGGGCAAGTCACATGTGACTCATCTGTAAATTAGTTTGAATAATGCTCCCTTATCTCATGAAGCTGCTGAGAGGATAAGTGCATGTGCCAAGGATCATGAAGTGATCATACAGCAGGAATGGGGATCAGATAAATAGCTTAGACAAGGCCTTGTTGGTCTTGTTTCCCTCCCATTAGTTTCTGACAGGTCTGCTTTGTACATCTAGAGCTAAAATAAGCCACTGGACACATTAACATAAGACCCTTCACTATATGGCTTCTGAGAAGGATTAAGCTTTTATCTCATGGAAAAAATGAACTGAAATGGAGACAGTATAGCATTACCATTTGTTTTGTCTGGTGCCTGGCACTCTGTTGGTATTGGACTGATGGACTGTTAACCCAAGCACTATGGCTTCTCTTACTGGAAAATGGGGGGCATGGTGGTGGTGGGGAAAGGGCGTGGTGCAAATTAATGTATGATGTCACTTCACTGATTTTGGCAATGAATTTGGCCCTGGGATGCCTCATCTAGGACTAACATTGTATATAGACAGTCTGCTAGACTTTGAGTAGATTGTGACGTGGTCATAAAGATGATTAAATAAATGTCTACCATGGGTCAAGAGAAAGTTCATCTGTTGCTTGAAACTTATGATATTGCTGAACCTTGTGGCTTCCAATGTCTATATTTAGTCTGTGATTTTTTGCATCTTTTTATGAAGTTCATAGGCTTATCTACGAAAGGTGTTTTGTAAATACCTTTTGAGGATTACAACTGAGAGATTGGAGAGAGAGTGGTGGTCTTGTGAGACATGTGCACACACAGGTAATTGGATACATCTTTCCTGCCATGCATTTACATTTTCACAGACCTGCATTTTGCATGTTGGCTTAAGCTTCTGTTTGACCCAAGGGGGATCACCAGCAGGCTTCCCTTGTGCCTGAAAAAGGTGTCTGTGTCCAAAATCTTGCAAAGAACAATTTTACCAACTTTTCAGTTGGTCTAATAAAAGATATTACATTCACCCAAATAACACAGCCCCACCAGGGGGGATGCCTTGTTGGACCTAGTGCTGGCCACGGGTGATGACCTGGTGAGGGGGCTGCGGGTGCTCGACTACCTGGGCGACAGCGATCATCGCCTGCTGGGATTCACCATCCAGCGCAAGGTGGCAAAGGCCTGCAGTAAGGCAGCGGCCCTAGATTTTACGAGGGCAGATTTCAATGAGCTAAGGAGGATAGTTGGAGAAGCACTGAGGTCCCAGGGGAGAGGGGAGCCAGGTGTCCAAAGAGAGTGGTCGCTCCTTAAGGAGACAATCCTCCAAGCCCAAAGGAAGGTAATCCCAACGAGGATCAAAGGGAGCAGGAGAGCACACAAGCCTCCGTGGCTCACCAAAAGCATCCAGGAAGGTCTCCTTGCTAAAAAGGAGGCGCACACCCAATGGAAAGTAGGGGTCATCACCAGGGAGGGCTATTCTGTAGTTGCTCAGGGATGTAGGGCGGCAGTTAGGAAGGCCAAGGCAGAGATGGAACTGGGGATAGCTTCCCAGATTAAGCACAATAAGAAGTCTTTTTTTAAATATGTAGGGGGTAAAAAGAAGGTTCCGGGTAATGTGGGGCCCTTGCAGGGCGCCATGGGAAACTTGGTCGTCACACCAGACGGCAAAGCTAACATGTTTAACGATTTCTTTGCCTCCGTCTTCCTAAGTCGAGACCAGAACAGCCACCTCCCTGCTGGGCCCCCCTCGGGCCCTAGGGGAGGCACATCTGGGCCACGGGTTAGCGAGGATTTAGTTAGGAAGCTTCTGGAGGGGTTGGACGTATTCAAGCCAGCCGGCCCGGATGATCTCCACCATAGAGTTCTAAAGGAACTGGCCGAGGTCATTGCAAGTCCCCTGGCACAGCTTTACGAGCACTCGTGGTGCTCTGGTGAGGTACCAGAGGACTGGAAGAGGGCCAACGTGGTCCACATCTTCAAAAAAGGCAGGAAGGAGGATCCAGGAAACTATAGGCCGGTTAGTCTCACCTCGATCCTAGGCAAGCTGTTCGAGAAAATTATGCTGGCACACATCCAGGAGGGGCCAGCAGGAGACTGCATGCTTAGGGGCAACCAACATGGGTTCATCAGTGGCAGGTCCTGTCAGACCAACCTGGTGGACTTTTACGATCACATCACCAGATCATTAGACGCAGGGGGAGCAGTGGATATAATCTTCCTGGACTTCTGGAAGGCTTTTGACACTGTCTCTCATCCTGTTCTCATTAGGAAACTGGGGGGGCTGTGGTGTAGACACCCACACAGTCAAATGGGTCACCAACTGGCTGGAGGGCCGCACCCAGATGGGTCCTTCCCAACCTGGAAGGACGTGGGCAGTGGGGTCCCCCAGGGCTCGGTTCTCGGGCCTGCACTGTTCAACATCTTCATCAGCGATTTGGGCGAGGGGGTAAAAAGCACCTGTTCAAATTTGCTGATGACACTAAGATGTGGGGGGACGTGGGCACATTGGAAGGATGCAACAGGCTACAATCAGACCTAGACAGGTTACAAGGGTGGGCGGATGAGAATAGGATGGGTTTCAACAGAGTCAAGTGCAAGGTGATGCACCTCAGGAGGAACAACCGGCACCATACCTACAGGTTGGGGAACTCCCCTCTTGTCAGCATGGAGGTGGAAAGGGATCTGGGGGTCATCATTGACTCCAAGATGAACATGGGCCGGCAGTGTGAGGATGCAGTCAGGAAGGCCAACCGCACCTTGTCATGCATCCACAGATGCATCTCGAGCAGGTCCAGGGAGGTGATCCTCCCCCTCTATGCGGCACTGGTCAGGCCGCAGCTGGAGTCCTGCATCCAGTTCTGGGCGCCGCACTTCAGGAGGGATGTCGACAGCATGGAGAGAGTCCAGAGGAGGGCCACTCGTATGATCATGGGACAACAAGGCAGGCCCTATGAGGACAGGCTGCGGGACCTGAACCTGTTCAGCCTCCAAAAGAGAAGGCTGAGGGGGGATCTTGTGGCCTGTTATAAATTAGTCAGGGGGGACCAGCAGGCATTGGGGGAGTCACTGTTCCCCCGAGCACCGCCAGGAGTGACCAGGGATAACGGTCACAAGCTGGCAGAGGGCAGGGTTAGGTTAGATATCAGGAGGTGCTACTTCACGATCAGGGCGGCTAGGATCTGGAACCAACTTCCAAGAGAAGTGGTGCTGGCCTCTACCCTGGGGGGGTTTAAGAGGAGGTTAGATGAACACCTTGCTGGGGTCATTTGACCCCAGTACTCTTTCCTGCCATGGCGGGGGGTCGGACTAGATGATCTGCTCAGGTCCCTTCCAACCCTAGAAACTATGAAACTATGAAACCTTGTCTGCCTATGTCCTTAGAAGACCAACATGGCTACAACCAACACCAATGAAAATAATATGCTTTGGGGAAAATGTTTTTCCTTTGGATTAATGCTGACTCTATCTATCTATCTGTCTATCTATCTATTTATCTAGCTATCTTTTTTTTTTTAAAGATTATTGTTGTTACTGATGAAATTAGCTAAATCTTTCCAGCTGGTGACAAAGCTTAGACCATTTTACAGCTCCACACCTGAAACTACTTAAGATGGGGGGGGAGGGGAGGGTGTCTATCTGTAGCTGTATAAAATATTATAGGGTTACCATACATCCAGGTTTTCCTGGACATGTCCTCTTTTTGAGTCCTCCTATCTCTGTCCAGGCAGCTTTTTTAAAACCTAAACCAAAGTTTGTGATTTTGCTCTGCCCCACTGGTGGGAGGGTGATTGGAGGCAGGGGTATCACATGCATCTGTAGCCCCAGCAGCTTCAAGCAGGTAAGTCTATGAGGAGCGAGGGTTGGAGGGCCAGGTCCTGGGGACTGTCGGGTGGGGGATTGGAGGGGATGTTTGTGAAGGTGGCCAGGTGCCTGGTGGCACTGCAGAATTGCATCTAAGCACGAGGGCTGCGGCAGGGCACAGGGGCAGCGAGGAGGTGCTTGTACACACATACATCCACTGAATATAAATACAACTTTTTTTTTTCCTGGTGCCTCACTTCTTTGCTTTTTCTATTATGGTAGCAAAGACCATCTGCATTGGACTAGTTACTAGAGATGTCATCTGCACTCGAGCTGGTGGTCTGAATAGGCAAGATGAAGAAAGAGAGGTTCAGAGTTGGGGAACTGTGACTGAATAATTTGACCAAGGTTAGAGGACTCTGTGGTAGAGCCAAGACTTGAATCCAGGTCTCCTGTATTATAAGCTAGAGCAGTAATTCTCAGCTTTTTTTAGACTCAAGGCAGTCTTAGTCCACTTCAAGGCACCCCTTGGAAAAATATCATCTCTCTTTACTCATTTTTCGACTATAGAAATAAAGAGAGAAATTCTTTCATTGCAAAGAATTCAGAAAGACCACAACAGCTTGGCATGCTTTTAACAGGATGAATTCCTAGTTGAAATCTCTGGGTTTACCTGGTGTCTCGTTTCCCTGCTCAACATTGCTGACTTTGTTTGGTGCCTCCCAGCACCCTTGAAAGGATCTTGAGGCACTACAAGGAGTCATGTCACCCAAGCTGAGAATCACCGAGCTAGACCCTTAATCACAAGGGTATTCTTTTCCCTTAAAACTTAGGAGTTAACTTAAAATGTGTATTAACTACTGTCACTGACTTTGAGTGTTTAGACTCTGCTACATCGCGTTTGGTGGTGTATGCTTGTAAAATACCCAGCAGTAAGTAGCCATTGTTAATGTATTTGCCAGTAAAGGGCAAGGGAGAGGAGAGGGGTATGGGGGAAGCTGAGATACTAAATCAATCCATTCGCATTTGACTGCAGCATTGTACTGTGAGACTGAAGTCGACCAGGTTCTGCTTGGTGAACAGAACGGAGTCTGGGGGGAGACATGCTAACAGACTTCCTACTGCTCGCAATGGGATAAACTCGGAGAAGCTCTGTTTAAAGTTAATGAAGCATTACCAACACAAAAATGTGCATCAGTCAGAGGAAGCATCTACTGCTTTCTCAGTATCCCATTTTAATCCCACTGGTTTGAGAATAAATCCCAAATCTGATGATCCCCAGAGGATGATCAAGATCTTCAGTGACAATTGTTGGGGTTTTTTCTTCAGTAGCTCACACCTGCAAAATTATAACTATTAGATCCTAGGGCATAGCACAAAACACTTTGTAAGCTGCTATAATTATAGTCCATGCTGGCAGTGGGCAGAGTTAAGATGTTACATTAAATTTTGGGGATTGAATAGGACAAACCTGTGTTAGGGTGAGCTCCATGCTCCACAGGAAGGATCAAGAAGGATTTTGTGTCTTAGGGAAACATATTCTCTTCCTCATGTCTCTAGTGTACAACCCTCGTGCCTCCTTGTTTTCATCCAGGATGGTACTGGATGGAGACACAATCACTATGTCATATTTTCTTACTGTTTCTTATTTCCTGCAGTCCCAGGCAAAGTCCCAACCCAAGCTGGTCTTCAGTGCTCTCTAAATATAACTTCCTATGAAAGAGTTTAATGTATTTTTAACCTCTTGTTGCCTTATCTTCATTCTCTGTTTGTTTAACTTAGGATCTTTATGGAAAACTATATGGGAGTTTTTTTGAAGTCTCCTCTTTTAAAAGAATGAGCTTGGATTTGTTCCATGAAGAAGAAAGTGTAGACATTTTACCTTCAAGGGCTGTGGCTCTGAAGTGAAAGAAGGCTCCTTCCTGCAGCCCTGAGTCAGGCATCAAGTCCCAAGGAGAAGTGGGCTCAGACATACCCCTGGCTTTAGCCTTTCTTGTTGCTTAGGTCCAAGTGGCTGACCTCAATCTAAGGCATCTAGCTCTTCCCATGCATCTCCTAGGGACCTCCACTGACTATTATGGAGCTCAGGATTTCATCCCATGCTAAATCAAGCACCTAAATCACCTGGACACTTGCAGCCTACCATGTAGGTGCCTAAATCCTGTGCTGGGTGTAGCCCTTAGGTCCTAATCTTTCAATCTTTATCCATGCACCTGCATGGAGACCTATTGCATTCCACCAACATGGAAGAACTTGCAGGAGAAGGGATCACAACTGCTTCCCAGAACAGAGCTTGTGTTCAGATAGATCGTCACGAAGCTCGGAGATCGGTCGGCTCGGGGTTGATGGACACTTGTGCCTCTCCACAGGGAACAGCATTAAGGAAGAGATAAGGATGCTAGATCCCTCCTGTTTCCAGGGGAGAGGAACTGTCCCCATGTCAAAACAGTGAAGCTGTTTCCGTGGGATGGTCAGCCAGATCCTCGTTCAACACGAATGGAAGTGAATAAATTGGCATACTGTTATACAATTGGAATACATGGTCTTCTATTGTATATCGAGAGGGTCTGATCATTTTAGGGAAAGTGGGAATAGGCTAACATAACCTAAATGGTGGGTGATACATTATGGGGTTGAATCATAGAAAATGAGGAAGGGACCTCAGGAGGTCACATCTAGTCCAACCCCCTGCTCCAAGCAGGGCCCGCCCCAATGACATCATCCCAGCCAAAACTTGATCTATCTGGGTTTTAAAAATCTCTGAGGATGGAGAGTCCACCACATCCCTGGGTAACTTGTTCCAGTATTTTACAGCCCTCCTAGTGAGAAAGTTTTTTTCCTAATATCCCAACTCAACTTCCTTTGCTGCAGCTCGAGCCCATTGCTCCTTGTCCTGTCATCAGCCACCACCAAGAACACTGAGACACGCCTGGCTTTTGTCTTTTGTGCTCTTTATATGCTTCCCTACCCACTGTCCATTTCCAAAATGCAAAAAACAAAGATCAGAATAGATTTAGAGATGGCTACAGATGTGGTCTCACTGCTGCAGAGAGAAATAGCTACTGAAAGAGGCCACCTCGTGGAGGCTGGCATAAGTGCATCTTCCTGAAAAGTAACCTTGTATCAAAGATTCATGGTGCAGGTGCACTTCTTCATCAAGACTAATTGCAGTCAGTACTCCTTTACTGTAGCACTGCATAGCTTCCTGCTCTGGAGTCTGTCCATGCAGTTTCATGGGTTGACTTATAAGCAGGGATTCTGGTTTTCTCTGATATTTAAAAAAAAAAGTCCCCAATTTTCAGATAAAAAACAACCCAAAATTGTCTCCTTTTGGGCTTCCCCCTCCTTCCCCTTGCTTTCTTCCCTGTCCCTTCCATGCTTTACCTTTTTTCTTTCGAATTTGTACCTATTTACAGTTTCACTGACTTCCTGCCACATTTTTAGCTTCTTTCATTCCTTGGAGTCTCAGAACAGCAGAGAATCCCTATCCCTGAAGAACTGTGATAGCTCCCAAAAAGCTTGCTAAGCCCTTTTTTCCAGCTACTCAGCTGGTCTAATAAAAGCTATCACTCAAAAAAACCTCACCTGCCAAACCCCAAATCCACATTTTTCCATGATTAAAATGAAACACCACTGTTTCTGTATATCTATACATTGGTGGTGTTTCATTTTAATCATGGAAACGTGGGTTTGAGGGTTACTATTTTAATCAGAAAATTGGGGTTCTTTTTTTAATCAGAGAAAACCAGGAACCCTGCTTATAACATGTTTCAGCCTAACAGAGTCAAACAGTTTCTTTTGTAGGGTGTGTGTGCATGTGCATGCGTGCATCTCCACAACAACTGGCAGCCCCCCCAGTTTAGCTCCTGGAGCCCCCCATTTGTTTGGACCTGGGCTTTGTAGCAGGATCAGCGATGATTTTCCCGGTCAGCTTTCTGGTCCACTGTCTGATTACGCTTCTCGTTGCACGTTGCCTTGCCCCTCTGTGTTCTCATTTTCCAGGCTTTCATTAATGTTTATTGTGTGTTTGGTTCTTATTCAGCAAAATGAGCGTTCACTATGTAAACAATGTCACAACCTTGCATTTTAAAAATGTGAGCCGCGAGAAGAGTCCGTACCTACAGGCGAGCTGTCTGCTAACAGCAGTGGGACAAGTGACATTAAATGAGATTACGGTTGCTTGTGGCTGTGTGTTTGGGAACAGAGAGGATATCTTATCAGGTTGATAGACCCGAATGCATCTGAACACTGGGTGTTTTGCCTGGTGTTTATATTTCCCAGGATCTTTTCACTTCAAGGGGTCATTTGGCTTCTCATGACATTTCCGCTACTGAGGAGTTGAAATAGCCACAGTGTGACCAGGTTTCATATACTTTTGGCTCTGGGGATTGCTGTTGGAGATCAGTAGTAACTCCATGAGTGGAAGGATGCCTGTCAAAAAGGTAACACAGATGAGTTGCTGCAGGTTTGCATTGAGACTCAGCAGAGCTGAAGTCTGTTCCTTCCTCCACGACTGATTTGCCATGTGACCCTGGCTATGCCACTTCCATCTCTGGCCCTCAGCTGTAAAGTGGAGCTAAATGATAGCTCTGACCCCTCTTGAAATACGATTGATGTAAATGCTGAATCTTTGAACGGTGTATGGGGAGCAACTGAGAGACTAGATAACGCGAGAGTGGCTTTTTTGTGGAACATTAATGAAGCAAAGTTCACTACTCTGGTGTTTCTTTTTTGTTTCACTTAGGAGCTTCAACAAATTTATATTTTCCACCAAAAAAAAAAAAATGCTGAAATAAATCCTAATTGGATTTAATGCAAAATCCTCACTTTGGGTTGAAGCCAGAGGACCAGGAGCAACCGCTGAAAAAGCGACGGTTCTTTGTACATATATGGATGGGTGTGTGTATGTGTATATACTTATACATGCATGTGTGTGTATACATATATATATATACATACATACATATACATATATATATGTATGTGTGTATATACAGATATGTGTATATATATAATGTGTGTGTTTGTGTATGTATGTGTGTATATATAGACACACACACATATATATACATATATATATATATATATATACACACACATACATATATATATAGAGAGAGAGACAGACAGACAGAGAGAGAGAAATGCTTATCTTGTGGGATCCTGTGACCCCAGCTGACTTCCTGCCCTTTGGGCAGGGGGCTGGACTCGATGATCTCCCGAGGTCCCTTCCAGCCCTAATGTCTATGAAATCTATGAAATATATATACACATACACACACACACATACACACACACACACACACACACAAAGAATTGTCACGTCTTTGACAGTTGCTCCTGGTCCCCTATATATATAGGGTTATCGTACGTCCAGGTTTTCCTGGATGTGTCCTCTTTTTGAGTCCTCCCATCTCCGTCTGGGCAGTTTTTTAAAATCTGAACAAATGTCTGGGCTTGTTCAGACCAGGCAGGGCCATGGCATGGGTAGGGGACAAGGAAAGGGCACATGTAGAGTGTCCTGAGAGCCCTGGTGTGCCTCAACCCAAGAGTATTCACCATTACAAGGGAATGGGCATACACACACAAACCTGTTCCCCTCCCAGGTTACATTTGTGGGTTTATTTTGAGAAATGGAGGGTGACTCTTGTTTGAAAGACCCTAGTCGGTGTATAAGCCAGTGAATGGTACTTCCTAAAGTACTAGGTGCACTTGGGTCACTGTGCTTGGGTAGTTCATTAGGGGACGAAACAACCTACAGCTGTTTATGTGACCATATTTAAGCAATGTTGAGGTGCCCACAGCAGTTGTAGAAATGGAAAGCAGTGTCTATGGCGCAAATCCTGGAATCCAATTAGCCTCCACGAGTCGCTGTCTGCTAAGAACCCAAATAAATGCAAATGAAGGACAAAGAGGGTCTTTTGGTGTTGTCAGTCCCAAGCCCTCAGAAATCATGAGTCAGCCCCCCTAAAAGAGTGAGATTGGTTTGGAAATCATGAGTTTTTATAAACAATGAAGAATAACTTAAACATATATTTGGGAGTTTTGTTTTGCCTGCTGGTTTTTCGAGTTTTTGTTCGTGTAGCAGATCGTTCCCTGCAGAAACACTCCCACTCTTTATGAAAGTTGAGAGTCTCAGATAATCACATGACCAGGCTTAAAGAAAAATACCACTTTTTAAAAGCAAAATAAAAGCAATTGTAATACAATTGGATTATTTTGCCTGGAAAGACAAATTAGGTGCAAGCTAGTTTAATGGATACTCAATCAATGCCTGATTAAAATGTTCATTGGAGTTAAAGGGATTTTTTTTTTTTTAATTGAATACATTGGTGATATTTCAAGTAATTGGTGATATTTGAAGGACTAGCAGACAGGAACTGAGGTTTGAGTTAAGGGGGAGAACTTGTCACAAGAGCTGGCAATAAACTGGGAATAGGCTGAGTGGATTTCTGTTTTAGCAGGCAGAGACAAGTTGCTTTAATGTACTCAGGCAAAGGCTGGATGAGTCTATAATACATCAAGATAGCATTAGGGCCATGACATATGTTATGCTTAGGATGTGTTAACTGCACTTAAAACTGAACGTTCATGTGTTCAAGAGGTAAAACATGTGCTAAGTGCCATCGAATAATAGGAAAATTACGACTTTCTTGGGAAGAGTATCTCCAGACTGCATTAAGTAATATGTGTTCAGCTACTGTTGGACTGCTTTGCAGACTTCAAGCAGGTTCAAGACTGGCATGGCACAGTGGTTGCGACCGACAGTTAGCTCCTTGTCGGTCCTAGTCCTCACACCAGCCGGAGCCAGGTCAAGACTGCCAGCGGTAGAGACCTGGCTCGCCCCACAAACCCAGTGGCATGTGCGGCATCCTCTCCTGGGCTCAACTCCCTGGGCCTCCTTCCCTGGGGATTGCTCATCCTTATTGGCAGACATGTGAGCTGCAGTGCCCAGTGCAATGGTCAGTTTTTGGGGGAAATGGGCAATCATAGTAAGCATTGCCATTCAAGTGCTCCGAACACACCCTAACTTTTAATACAATATGGTCATTCTTACAACAACCTTGGATAAAACACATGCCAAGTATACCATGCAACGAAGCCTTTAGCCAGTCTCATGGCTGGTAGCTGCCAGTCTCCCATCTAGGAAGCCTGGGGAGAAATGTTCCCCAGTGATGCTTTTTCTGGATGAGCAGCAGCAGACATCATGAGGACCTAGAGACTTGAAAGGCCGTGATGGGGCACAGCCCAAAAGTCAGAAACAAGGATTTTTTCGTGGGAGAACAAGCCACCATGTGAGCACGGGCGAGCAGCAGTGCGATATCTCTTCCCTGTGCCGAAGGGCCCGCGGGATGATAGATGAAGACTGCCAGTTATTGACACAGCTTGTAAATCCCTGTTTTCTCAGCGAAGCAGGTGCAATAAGCCAGGGTTAATGTCAGGTGTACGTGAACATGTACATGAGGAAATCAGTGGAAAGGTTACGCTGTTTACATGGGACAAACTGATTTCTCTCCTTCATACGCACTGTTACTTTGCTTGCCAGAAACAACGAACGTGGTGCGGTGAATTTACATGGCGATAGACAAGAAAATGGCTACATTCCCCTATCGTTTATCCCCATTTCCCTCTTTATCCCTATTTCTCCATTTCTCCTCCTATCATTTATCCCCCATTTATCCTCCTATTGTTTATCTCCATTTATCCCCATTTATCCATTTACCCCCCTATCATTTATTCTCCTATCGTTTATCCTCATTGCAGTGAGAACCCAGGAGAGGAAATTTTGCACAATGGATAAAACTTCATCCCTGCTTCAGCTAGATCCCTCCTTTGCTTAGCATAGAGATAGGGACCTCATTTAAGTCAGGAAACCAGCCCTTTGCAACAACTATTTTCTTCTATCTGCATCCCATTCAGACAGTCATTGCTTTGACTGTATTGAGCAGTGGCATCCCTGGTGCTCTGTGTGTAGAAAGACTAAAACCCCACAAAGATAAGGTGGTTTGAAAATGCTCTGGGAGATGAAGGAGCATGTTAGGACCCTTACAATGCTCCTTTCTTCCCTCTGCAGCTGGAGCTAAAAGGCTGTATGCAAATCCAGCCAAAAACAGCATTTGATCTCGACTGCCCTGATTTCAAATGTTTTTTTTTTTAAACATCTCAATCTGCTCCCTCATAAGCAAAAAGGATGCAGGCCACAAGTTCATTCACTACAAGCTACCGCATTGTTAAGGGCTGAAGTCCTGGGGTGTGGAGTGACCTGTCCTCATTATCTTTAATATCTGGTTCTTAGTACACTGGAACCTTTTTATGAGACCTGCTTGTGTGCTTGGCCTCACGGCACTTGTGGAAAAATTGCAAAGGTACAGCTAATGAAGCGCTGCACTGCCCATTCTCCTGGGATCAGAAAAGCATACACCTCAGTTTAAAACCCCTGGTAATAGGCCTATTCCTGCACTATCCAGCATTGCTGAGGCCCCACCAGAAGTACTGTGTCCAGTTTAGGGGCCCCCACTACAGAATGGATGTGGGCAAATTGGAAAGAGTCCAGCAGAGGGTAACAAAAATAGTTTCAAGGCTGGGGGACATGACTTATGAAGAAAGGCTGAGGGTACTGGGCTTATTTAGACTACAGAAGAGAAGATGAGGGGGGGATTAAATAGCAGCCTTCACCTCCCTGCAGGGGGGCTGCAAAGAGGATGGAGCTGGGCTGGTCTCAGTGGGGGCAGATGGCAGGCAGAACAAGGAGCAATGAGCTCATGTTGTAGCAAGGGAAGTTTAGGTTGGATATGAGGAAAGACGTTGTCACAAGGAGGGTAATAAAACACTGGGACAGGTTACCCAGAGAGGTGGTGGACTCTCCATCCTTGGAGGTGTTTGAGACCCAGGTAGACAAAGCTCCAAGCAGGACCAGCCCCTTGGCTGGGATGATGTAGTTGGGGCTGGTCCTGCTTGGAGCAGGGGGTTGGACTAGATGTGACCTCCTGAGGTCAATGTAAAATCACAACCCGTATTTTTCTGTGATTCTTTATATTGAGCACTTGCTGCGTGAAGCTAAAATGAGGCCCACTGTAAGCAGAGGCACTGAGCTTCTCCATGCCAGGAGACATCAGTTCTTGCTATTCCCCTGTGGCTGACTTCCAGACGTGTTGACAACTGGAAGCAGCAAATGTGATATGGCTTGGGCCAACCTTTATGCTTCAGGACACTCACAGTCCTTTCCTATCTCCCATAATGCAGCTGGGTTTCCACTTCCCAATCCTGGGGAGATTTTAGTCTCTTCGGCTTAAAAAATACTGGACTTCAAGTCCATTTAGTCTAATATTCTGTCTTCACTACTGACCAGTTTTAGTCTTCTTCATAAGGTGAAAAAAATGAAGTCAAAATCTTTGGAGTTACTCAGTGAATCTTAAGCCCAGGATTTGCCAGTTTGCTTGTCTTGAGCCATGCTGCTTTATCTCCTTTCAAACCTCATTTTTCATCTTTTTTTATTATTATTATTCTTGCCAATGGAAATGGAAATTGAAGTCACTCTATCTCTAAAGACTGGGCTGCAAGCATTTTTTTCCCCCCAGAAACTTTTAAGTATGCTATTGTAAGGAAGGAAAGGATAAGAGATAGCTCTTCAGCATAACTTCATTTGAGACAAAATAGCATCTGTAACAGGCCATTTATTTCTGGATCATGCAATATTCAGTTTCTGCACAACAAGATGGAAGACTGGCTTCCTAACTGCTTCTCCAGAACACATTAGTATTAATAGCTTGAATAATAAATCAAAAAAAGACCCCCTCGAAAACCAAGCCATACATTGCTTCCTTTGTTTGCATGTTGGGTTGATGTAATCTCTCCGCTTTGTCTAATTCACAAGCATTTGTTTTTCCTTCCATCATTTGCTTTATCGCATTAAGTTAAAGTGGTACTGTGGGGATTCATTTGATTAATTACTAATTTGCATCATGTGTGCACTCAAGAGCAACCTACGGTTGTAGAAGTTCTGTTAAAATAAACGATATTTAAAGGCCGGCTAAGTTGGGGGAGCACAATGATATATTTTTTGTTTGCAGTTGTTCAGCGGAAGGAGAATAGACGAACAACACGCCAGGACTGACATTAGAACTCTGTGCTAGGGGCTGTATAAACTCTTAGTGGATGATGCTCTTTACCTGGAAAAGCATCCAGAAAGACCAAGGAAGAGGGTGAGGGGTGGAAATAATAAGGCCAGGTTCAAGCAGCACATCATTGTCAGTCAGGAGTCGAATGAAGTGCAGTGCCCTAGAGGCTAATTCACACTACTTCTCCCAAGAGGACCTCATCCTGTTCCCCACTTGGCCAGGCGCTAATCTTGTGTCAGCTGGGGTGGTTGTATTGTTCCTGTGAAGTTGAACTGATTCACACTTGTGAAGGGGCTGGCTCATTGAGTTGCTCCTGATTTGCACTGACATAAGGAGGAGATGAGCCTCCAAAATGTGCACTAATATCTCTCATATATGTAAAGGCCAGGGGCCCTCAACACTTTCAGTTCTGTGAACCCAAGAGAGGAAACTTTCTGGCCACCCCCTACCATCCTTTCATAAAGAACGGCATGTTATTGTGATACCCTGACGCTTCTATTGGAAGATACAGCTATACAATTTTACATTACTCTTCTGTTTGACATGAACTGGAATGACAGACCCCTTGCCAAATCAAGGAGAAATAATGTTCTAGACACTCTTGTGATGCCATGTGGGTAAAGAAATATTTCCTGATAAATTAGTTTTTCCGACACTATTCATTGGTGAGTTGAGGGCTGAATAGCAACCTCGTTCCTGTGCGAATGTCTGATTTACATATTTTTTCCCCTTTACTAAAATAGCTATTTTGCAGGCAATTCAAGAAAATTTCTTTGGCGATGGAAAACAAAGGGTGAATTGTAGTATACAGTAAATTATATATAAATATATAAGCATACAGTAAATCCAGTAAATATATACCAAAGAATCCTCTTTTTTGGATGTATAGTTAGACATTGGTAAGGGCACATGCAGCCTGTAAATATTCAGGGATGCAGGTACGTGTTTCTATGTCAAACTTGAGGAAATGTCAGGAAGATATTTTCTGTAATTAGCAGTCATGATGAGAGATCTCGTCAAAAAGTGGTGAAGAAAATGTGTGCTTGTCCCTGAGAGAGCAGAGAGAAAAGACCAAGATGGCTTGGTCACATCTCTATCAGGAGCATACATTGCTGAGCATGTCTACACATTCATTAATGTGCCTTAGATACTGCGCTTTTAGTTTACTATTTCCTTAATAAAGGACTAACTAAATGCACAATACCTACAGTTACTGTGCATTATCGCCAGTGCATGGTTATTAAGTGACACTTATTTAATAACACTGCGCAGGAGGCTATTAGCACGGCTTTTGCCATGATGCTACTGCACAGTGTTATTAGGCCAGTGCACACTAAGCATCTTGTGCAGACATGCCCAGTGATGAATGGACCTGGGCAGGGAATCTCAAACTATGGGTGGGCTGGCTGCCACCTCCTGACAGCACCTAACTTTCTCTTAGGCATTTTGACTCACTCACATAATTTGCCATGACAGTAAAGAGCATATCTATGTACCACCATGGACACCTGCCAGCCCTGTTCTGAAGCACATTTATTCCTACTCCATGACTGCTAAATCCTGGATATGAGGCATGTAGCCACTGGGCAAGTACCCAGAGTCACCCAGCCCTGGGCCCTAGGTACTAGGGGTTTCTATGTGCTCGGTAGTACTCTAGGGACCTTACAGTGCATCGTTTCTGAAATGTGGAACAACCAAAGTGGGACTGTGCATGTCAGACCCCTGGTCTATCCTCTGGCTCTTTGGAGGCATGGGAGGGTGAAAACAAATGGCACAGGATTTTTAAACCAAATTACTGTTTGATGAGAAGGAAACAGCTTCAGATAAAATAATACACTTCACCTTCATTTCCCTGCCTCGCTTCCCTTGTTACTTCGGAGCTTTGAGCTTAGCTCAGTGTCCTCTGGGATGTGCAGGTCTCTCCTGTAGCTGGGCATCATGCCCCAGGATAACCTGTTTTGATGTCACCTGGGCTTTCAATCAAATGAGATGACCTCTACCATGAAAGCATGTTCATCTTTTCATCTGTGCTGGACAAAAGCCCACTTACCTGGGGTGACCAAGCCCAAATTCCTCCCTGGCTTATCTTGCAGGCATGCAATTTGGGATATTCACTTGGACCCTGGCTGATACTTTGCATGTGATGACCTGATCCCTTGAAACCTCTAGCAAAGCTCCTACTAAGTTCAGCCATGCAGAGTCTGGAGCAGAAATTTATTTTCTCTGAAATGAATTGAATCCTCATGAAATTCCAAAATAAATCCTCCAAGCCCTGTGATAAACATAAAGTTTTTCCTACCTTACTGTGGAGTTAGTGAATGGAGTGATCTGACAGCTGTTTATCTTTCTCTCCCTTCATCCTTCCTCTCTCACCAATGAAAGGCTTGATGTAATAACCAGGACACGGGGATACAATAAAATAATTTAGCTACAAAACATTAAAAAAAAAAAAAAAAAAGGCCATGGTAGCAGGCAGCATAATGCCACATGAGGTAAAGCAAGAGAGAGAGAGCAAGTTATCAAAGAGAAGGCAAAGCAAACAAAGTAAGAATGTGTAATAAAGATAAATCTGATGTCACAACCTTAAAAAAAACCCTATCCAGCTGGGACTTTACCATTCAGAATAGCCTTCAGAAGTAAATTTCAAAGGTTGGTTGCATTAAAAAAAAAAAAGAAAGAAAGAAAGAAAGAAAACAAAATCTAATCACCCAGGGACTTGCTAGCATGTGCATGCAAGGGGTGGGGGCCACGGCTGCACAGATGACCTACATGCAGGAGGAGATGCTCCAGCCTTTCAAGCAGTGAAGTCGGAGCAAACGCTCTGTAAACATTTGAATATCAAAGGAGGCCTTTTAAAGCCACACTGTAACTTCACAGGAAACCAATTTAATGAACATAGTGTAGGGGGAAAAAAATAAATTACAGAGCTGGAATACATTATCGAGGAAGTTTGCTCCCTTCTGAAGCCACCATTTTCCCAAGCGTTTGCTTCTCGGGCTGAGGAGAGAACTCTTTTTATGTCCCTTGTAGGATAACAGGAACTGGGAAAAGAAGGTCAGGCTTCAGAAAGGACCTAGACTTTAAAAGAACAGGGATTATTCTTTTAAAAGAATGAAACATGCCTTTTTTTAAGAGAATAAACCCATGGATGTGGCTGGCCCTTGACACAGAATAGTATCCATAGTGGGTAAAGCTGTGTTATTCTGAGAAGCCTACCTTTCTTTGCTTCCAAAAGAGCCATAAAAATTGCACTTGACCTATCTTGGGGAGGTTAGTTTATAATACAGTCTTGAATCCCATACTTGCAGTATTATTGTGCCTGCAATAAAAAATGCACTTTTTTTCAGTGCCGTTTTTATGTGTGTATCTTTAGTGAATATAGACCTTTGGGTCTTTCTTTCTTTCTTTCTTTCTTTTGCTTCTTTAGAGGGATTTTGTAAGGGGAAAAGCAGTTTAAGGTCTCTATCTGTACTTTGTCACTTATATTTGGCGGGGGGGGGGCTATTTTACCTGATATTGAACCTGTAAATGGGCAGTCATCTTACATGCAGGACCAACCTAAAATCTGAACAAGACATAATGCCCTCTTGCCAATCGAAGGGGAGTTTTGATCAAAGTGGAGTTTTGTTTCATGGATTATAAGGGCAGAGTTTCTTACAACGGTGCCTCCTTGCTGCATTGTTTAAGAAAACACAATCCTTTTCTACTGAAACTTTAAAAAGCAGATCAGAGCACGGCTATGTTTCCAGATGGGTCTTTTCAAGCACACAATGAGATGGGGGAGCGTTAGCAGCATCCAGGAATGGATTTTCTACTCATTCCATCCGGAGAGAGCACACACCAAGATGCAGATGCTTCCTCAGCCTGACAAAGGGTATTTATACCCGAAAGCTTGCAAAGAAGAATGTTTCCAGCTATTGAGCTGGGATAAAAGATATCAGATTTACCCAAAGAACTTGTCTTCTTAAGAGCATCCAGGGAGATTAACTCCTCAGACGAAGCGAATCCACAGTGGCCACTGTGGGATTTCGCAGGTCCAATGGATCCCACGTTTCTTGAATGCTAAGGTATTGCAACAGATTTCAGACACTGAGCCATGACAGAATCAGACCCCCATAACATTTCCTCCCTTGCAAGGTGACAGGGGTGCCACTGTTCCCTCTCCTTCTCAGAAGATGTGAGTTCACATCTATCTACTTTTAAATGTGTTATATGAGGGTGGGAGAGAGTCTGAGTATCTGTTGTACACCCTCAGTAAGAACCAGGTGTGATCCTTAAAGGATCATCTTTTTTATAATGAACCTGTTCTGCTACAAGGCCTGACACTCAGCAGGAACAAGACAGCTGAGCAGGAAATAAGGAGCCCATTTTACAACAGATAGGAAAGAAAGAGCTTAGATCTGCCAAGGACCATAGAAATGTGCTAATGCACACCAACCAGATGCTCTTTAGTAAAGCAGCACTATAAAAGACGTGCTAGGAACACAACAAACATTTCCTAGTAGGTACGATGGAATAAATTCAGCCACAGAAGGAAATGGGCACAAATACCATAATCATTATTGGAGCATGCTCACTTTAGAGTGACGGTAGCTATAATGTTGATATGGACTAGCAATGATTTATCTTTTTGGCTCTGTGTTCTTGGGGGCAGGAATCTCGAAATAAAAATATACCTGTGGAATGCAAAAAGGGGGGAAAAAGCATCTTAGAGCAGGATTACTGTAGTGTAGCTTCTAACCGGTCACATTTATTCTGTGGCTCTCTGTCTTCACCATGCAGCGGTGGAGAGGAGGAAGAATCCATTATCAGTATCATCCCAGCATCCACGTAGGCTCAAGACGTCATCAAGGTAGCTGAGTCACAACTGAGGCAGGTTCGGAAAAGCAGCATCGACAGCAGAGTGACAATGGAAGTAAGGAATTGAAATGACAGCAGTGCTTGGATCAGGGAAGAGCCAAACCTGGGCTTCTTTTGCAAGCTGACTTATGTGTGTCAAGAAATAGCCATCGGTGCTTATATTTATATGAAAGGGTTACGATGCAAACAAGAACGATTCTGAAAAATGGTATTGGGAAGTTTTGCATTTCTGATAACCTCATAATACCGTATCAAATGGGCTTGTTTTACAAGCAACAAGGTTTGCTTATACAGCAAGTGGATTCTTCCTTTTTTCACTTTGAATGGTTCCTTCTGATGCAAAATGCCCTTTTTTAAAAAATTCTTTAGGAGCAGGTCCTGCTTTGAGCAGGGGGTTGGACTAGATATCACCTCCTGAGGTACCTTTCAACCCACATTTCCTGTGATTTTAACTGTTGACTTTTAATAAATTCCTCCCCCACCCCACAGGTTTTGTCAAGTGGTGCTATCTTCTTTTCCCAAGTTAAAAAAAATTAAAATCCTTAAACTTCAGAAGGAGAATTTTGATAAAGAATTTAAAGGCTTGTTGAAATATTTGGAACATAGTTAATACATTTCCTAAGCAGCTTCGGGGGGAGTTGTTTTGTTTTGTTTAGCTTGTTCTGGTTGTTTCTACGTGTCAGCCATGTCAGCTCTTACTGGGATTTAAAGGCATGTCGTATTGCTGCAGTGGTGATCCAAAAAACTTGTCAGTGAGCCATGCCATGTTTGAACTGAGTGCAACACCTGTGAAAATGGAAGTAAAGAAGCCATTTGAGTGACGTACCAGTCCCGTGTCATTAAACTCTCCCAGGAATCAGTGCAGAGAGTTTGGGCTTCATGCCTGATTGTGAAGATCCCTGTCATAGTATTGGCTTAGCTTAGGTAGACTGTAAGGCACATAAACTGGTTTAAGTGATCAGAAACTGGTTTAAACCTGTAACAGAACAGACATTCAGGGCACATAAACCAGGCTGAAAATGGCTGAGGCCAGTTTGAGATAAACCTGATTGAATGTAGTATCAGACTTAACTGATTTGGCTCAAACTGGTTTATGTGCCCTGTCCCAGACCTAAAAGTCACACTAGGATCTGCCTACTTTGCATGTTGTCCATAGTAATACAGGTTTTACAGGCCAAATTTTTCCTTTATTAACACATGGGCAATCCCATTCTTGCCAGCGGCTTTGGATAGGTTGAGTAAGTACCAAATTTGGCTCTTCCTCTGGAACGCACAGTTCCTGCAGGTGACTGGTAACCCAAAATACAATCCTTTTCAGTCTCTCACAGATATACCTGGCAGGGCTGTGTGAAGCTTCAGTCCCTGATTCAATTCGGTGGAGATTTGGCCCAATTCGGTGGCTGAATCTCCCAATCCAAATCGAATCAGAGGCCTCTTTAATCTCTCCAAATCAATTTGGAAAGATTCAGCAATTTGGACATAGAGACAGCTTTAAATGCTTTTTCTACATACCTCAAGGTACATGCAGACATGGCTCATGAATGCTAAGACGGCGGGGCAGATGGAGCGCCTCATGGGAGCATGGGGCACTCCTCATTGTGCTCAGCGGCAGACCCGGAAATGGACTATAATCAGTTCCAGTCCACTTCTGGGTCTTCTGGGGAGCATGCAGAGGGGCCTTCCTGCACCCCCTTGGCTCAGCGACTGGTGTCTCCTGGGCCGGGGGGGGGCACCTGGGGTCCCCCGGTGGCTGATCACCAAGCCAGGATGCTACAAGGGCGGGCCCCCTGCACGCTCCCCAGTGGACCTGAAAGTGCACACTTCCAGGTTTGCCGCCAACCATGTGGGCAGCTCCCCAGTGCTCCTGTGGGATGCTTCTTCTGCCCCAGCATTGCAGCATTCACAAGCCACACCTGGTATCTCGAGGTATGCAGAAAAACATTTAAAGCAGCATCTAAGGCTGAATCGCTGATTCTCCGAATCAGCATCGAATCTTCAGATTCAGATTCAGCCGAATCAAATCGAGGACAGTGATCTGAATCAATGAATTGAATCACTATCCCCAATTCAGGCCAAATCCAAATCGAATACGGCCTGTTTCGCATACCCCTACCTGGTTAAGGTGAAAAAGAATTGTAAATATTTGTAATGGCATTGGAACATTGATGGACCAGAGAAAGCAAGGCTCCTAACTATACAGTTGATTCAATAAAAGATACCCAAAATCAGTAGGAAAAACCTTTTTCCTGAATTTTCAAAAGTAACTCACAACCCTTTCTATGGCTGTTTTTTTTAAAAAGGTGGGTGCACAGTTCTTTGAAAAATCAGTCCCTGTTAGACTGTCTGAAGACTGGCAGGCACCATTGATTACTACTTTTGGAAATGCAGTTCATAATGGAGTTAACAAAATAGGTTGGACTTGGAATGCACCTGGGAAGAAGCAGAGCTGTCGGTAAAAAGGTACCACTTGTCAGTGGGGCTCTAATTGACAACTCATTGCATTCAAGTGAAGAGGGCTCCTTGAGCACTAGGACCAGGAATTTAACTCTACCAATACATCTCCACGTTGACTTGGAGGGACCCTCTGAATAATGGCATCTGTGCTGAGAGTGCCAGCCAGGATTATACACCCAAGTACTACAGCATTACATCTAAAACAATAAAACGGTTTAGTTATGGTAGATTAGATTCATGGTTTTTAATTCTGCTGCACAATTTCTAAGGTCTGGACTCTTTCCAAATATCAGGTGGACGATGACCACTAACTCAGTGTATATATGAATGCAAAAAACTCACGGAGAACTACCCAATGCAGATATTAGGTAACTCTCATAATGGGCTACAGAGTAAAGTCGCGTTCGTCTAAGCCAACAGATGTATAACTGCAAGCATTTCTGTTGTGGTAGTGGGGCTAACTACCTCTGTCACCTTTTTGGTCTCTCTGTGAGCAGTTGCCTTATGGTGGCATCTTGCAGCTTTTCCTGCTCAGCCCCAGGCTGGGCACACCGGCCCCTTCAACACCACTTACCACCCTGCAGGCTTCAGTGGTTTTCATGCCACTCGCATTTGCACTCTTTGGAAACTGTGACCCATGATCTATTGATCAATAGCCTTCTGAAAGCCAATTGTTTTTATTTAGCTGCGGGAACAAAGTGCTGGAAGGCAGGAAAGCACTTTCAAAGAAACAAAGTGCCTTGTACATCTCACCCATGGGGAATGGGGAGAGTATTACTATCCTCTAATGCTGACCCGGCCAGGCCTAGCTTCTTCTAGCTCACTTTCTGTGGACTTCTCTGCATCCCCCTTGCAACCACAGGACAGGTCTATATAAAACCTGATGGACTTAATTATTTTAACGCTTATTTATTCCACTGTTGATCCTGTTAAACTTCAACGCCCCCCACCCCCCACACACACACACAGGTTCAGAGGGAAATGGCAGTTGAGTTGTCAGAGTTGTTCATAAACACAATGAAACTTGTTTACCAGTTTTTTAAAATTTCTCTCCTTCTTGCTGTAATATATTGCATATCTAAAATCCAGGCAAAGCGAACGAGTGAAAGAGGACAGAAACTCTTATAGCTCCTTCCAATCTTGATCTCCTCGATTTGAGAGGTGGGCATAAAATAGAATTAAAAAAAAAAATCTCTGAAGCTGTACGTTCGAGAGCAGCACGCACCAGCTAAGAATCTGCATGCTACATTTTTTATTCAGTGGCATTAGGTGCTTTAGGTCTGAGCACAGTGGCCTCAACTAACTAGCTGCCTGGCATGTCCCCTCTTTTCCTTCTGTGGTTGGAAGAGTGTGGATACATGTATGTATGGATACATGTGGATACATGTATGTATACATGTGTGTGTGCAGTGGCGATGGGTCAGGTTTACAGAGAAAGATAAGGAGATTTTGAAGACCTGGCTAGAAAAAGCCTTGGCTGGGATGATATAGTTGGGGTTGATCCTGCTTGGAGCAGGAGGTTGGACTAGATGTGACCTCCTGACGTCCCTTCAGCCCTCGTTTACTAGGATTCTGTGAAGTCAATAATGCTTTGTTAAAAGTTTCCAAGCACCTGGTAATATGGAAAGCAAAGTCTACCAGAGCCAGTATGTCTTCTTCTTTCGTTGCTCCCAGCTTATTCTCTCCCTTTGTCCTATCACACCTCTCTGCAGAGGCAGGCAACATGGAGTGATGGGGAAAAGCTGCTGAAGTAAAGCCGCTGCAGCCAACGCCGAGTGCTGTGGCAGGGAGCACTGATTTTTGACTCCCTAGCATGTGTATTTAGGATGTCTAACCAAGAAAAATGCATCCTTTCACAGACCCACAGCTGTTGAGCCCGTGTTGTTGTGGGGCTTGGGTCAAATTTAAACCATTCCTGGCTGTGCTGTTACTGGCCCAGGTATCCGGCAAAGGAAATGTGGTGGCTTCCAATAGTTTGGACCAAAACACCCGCAGAGCGTTTAGCAGTTCTTGGTGATCATCTTTTTCAGTATTTGGGTCTGCTCAAACCCAAATCCCAAGCTACTTTTGGGAAGGTGGCATGGCCTAATGAACGAGGCGGGTCAAGGATCTGGGGTCCTTTTCCCAGCTGTGTGCCCTGAAAAACATTGCTTTCCCTCTCAGGCCCTGTCTTTCTCCTTTTTCTGTTTTGTTTTATCTTGTTCTTACTCTGGTCTGTTTAGAATATAAGTTGCTGTGGCAGGAACTGCCTCTAGTCATCTGTATACTACCTAGGAATATCTACAGGGAAATAAAGATCTGGTACAATTCCCATTTGACAGAGGCAGAAAAAGACTAAGTTATGTGTCTGCAGTCATATAGGAAGCATGAAGAAAAGCAAGGACCTAAAAGCAGCTTTCCTAAAGAGCAGGGTGCTCCCCCCTCCGGGGTTTCCATTTGATTGGAGCTTCAAGGTGTCACTATAACATACATTTTTTAAAAAGCTTAATTTGTTCTCATAGGACTGCATGCTGAAATACATTTGAAATCGGGTGAGATGCATTTCCCCGTCTCAATGACATTTTGAAGCAGAAATGAAACTTTTAATAACAACATATATTCCCTTGTTTTCCCAGGAACCCTTAACTGTTTTTTTCTCTTACCATCCTCGTTTTTTACACAGACGTTAGAGGGAGATGTTTACAGTGTGCAGGCATGTTGCCCCCTCCCACATGCACACACCAATCTCTCTGTGATACCCTTGTTTCTTGTTCCATTCAGTTTGGTCCAGAAATGTCATTTGAATTTCATCTGTGTTTGAAGTCAATAGCCTTTCCCATTCATACTCACATAGAAATCAATGGGCATTAGATACCCATGTGCCTTTAAATGATTTAAACCTAATGGCACATTTATTTTGAAGTTACAGTGTATCCTAGCCAGCAGTGCCCCAAGCATGACTTACCCACCTGTTCCTTTATTCATATTCTAAATCGGGGTTCCCAGACTCTGGTACCTGTACTCCTGAGGGGACACAAGGCATCTCTGGGGGGTACACGGGAGAAATTGTGACAGATGTAATGTTCAGTATAATAATAATTGGCATTTAAGGGGTTAAAATATCAACTGTATGCTGGGAAGGGTACATGGACAGCTGGTAAAGCTGGAAGGGAGTACGCAATAAGAAGATGTTTGGGAACCTCTGGTCTACACCCAATGAAACCACTCCAGGTTCATCCCATCTGCTCTCAAGCACAGCGGAGACCAAGGTTTCCTGATGACATGTCTCTTCTCCTTCACAGATTCTCCCTAGATGATGTCCTCCATCCACTATCAGTTTCCTAGAAGGTAAAGACCTGTTCTGAAGCAACTATGAAATGGTATTCCAAGTCACCACACAGAAGCTTTTTTTCAAAAAATGAAATTTCTCGAACTTTGGCTTCAGTGTAAAGCTTCACAATGTGTCCTTTTCTATTATGGTAGCATTTGAAGCTTCAGAGTACTAGGTACTGTACATGCACCATGGGAGACTCTCTGTGCCCCTAAGAGCATACTATTTAAACAAGCAGGACAAATAATGGGAGAAAGAAATAAAGACCCAGAGATGTGACCTGTCCAAAGCAACACAGTAGTTTGGAGACAAAAGCAGACTTGAAATTTAAGGGCCTTGTAAGCACTGCAATTGCGTATCTGTTTGCATGGGTGGGATTTCCAGATGGTTTAAGTCTTTTTTTGTGCATTAAAGTAAAACTCCTTGGACATAGTTTAGTTTGGCTCATCAAGAGTTAAAGCGTTGCGTCCATGGATTCACTGCATACAAACACAAAAGCGCTCAAAAATGCGTAATGAGCCTCTTTGTCCACTAGATGGATGCAACTTTTTTGTAGTTCACCCCTTTGAATCGCTTTGGCTTTTGAATTGTTTCTGTTTTTGGTTTTTTTTCCCCTTGTGCGGTTTGCAAGCTCCCTGTGGCATAGGTATGGGCACGGGCACAGACACAGGGCACAGGGCTGGGGGGCAGCACTGGACCATCCCATCTTTCTGCAGCGCTGGTCATAGACTGGGCTTAATTCATTCGAAAACCTAGTGCATGCAAACACCAGTGGAACATTTCAAGGCTTAATTCATTCAAAAGTGTAGCACATGCAAACACTGATGTGATGCTCCAAAATTAGCATGTTTAAATGTTATAAAACTATTTAATTTAATGAGGATTAAAACCCGCGGTGTGTATAGGTACCCTAACTCTATAACTGGCAGGTGGATGCCCAAGTCATTAGATGCAGCTGCTTCCCCAGTTAACTGCAACATTAAACACCTGGTCATTCTTGATTCTCCTTTATAACTCACCACTGTATGGTCCAGAACTTGAAAAAACCTCCTCTGAAATCTTCCTTTGGAAAACACAGCGTGCTAATGCAGAAGTACTATTTTCACCACTCTTACACTTTCCCATTTTCAGTTAAATATATTAATGTGATTCTCACAGTATTTATTTATAAACAAAATTTATTCTGTTTGGGTTGACATTTATGCTGATTATACCACAGCCTTTTCACTGCCTGCTCCTTTTATTGCAGCTGTATTTCTTTTGCTGCCTGTTGTTCATCCCCTCTTAGAAGTAAAATATTTTACCAAGCTGACCATCTGATAAAACATTTTCTTCTGGATTCAGTATATATTTGCTAAGTAGCATTGCAGAACGAATGCATATAACATTTCTAGTCCATGTGTCACCCCTTAAGGCTGATGTAGGTTTATGGTGGATCTGAGACAGAAGAGGCTTTCACTCCTTTTTAGAGATTAAGCATATTTTATTTTTGGCAAAACCTGGACACTCCCACACAATATATCCATTAAAAATGGTCCTACTATAGATTTCATGCAGCTGCTGAGTAATTATGTTTTTTTTTTTTTTAATCTAGAGTTGCAAATGATAAACTTAAGTTAATCATTTGAGTTGGTCTAATCAAAGATATCATATTTACCCAAAGCACCTTGTCTGCCTGTATCCTTAGACCAATTTGGCTACAACCTACACCCCTAAAAGTTAAGATTCATAGATTCATAGATGCTAGGGTTGGAAGGGACCTCAAAAGATCATTGAGTCTGACCCCCTGCCCTGGGCAGGAAAGAGTGCTGGGGTCAGATGACCCCAGCCAGATGCCTGTCCAGCCTTCTCTTGAAAACCCAAGGTAGGGGCGAGCACCACCTCTCTTGGAAGCCCATTCCAAATTTTGGTCACCCTTACCATGAAGAAGTATTTCCTGATATCTAGCCTAAATCTGCTCTCTGTCAGTTTGTGACCATTGTTTCTTATTACCCCAAGAGCTGCCCTGGTGAACAGAGTATAAAATAATGACTTGGAGCACCTGCATTAGCTGGGAATATGAACCCGGGTCCCCTGCATGGCAAAAAGGAATTTTACCATTGAACCACCAATGCTTAATCTTAAGTTACAACTTAGTTTATCCAGCTTTGGCTGGATAAAAACATTACCTAAATAAGCATCTGAAACCAGAATTTAAATCAAATTTAGGACAGCTAAACACATCAAGGTATGGAAATGTAGAATGAAGGCCTGCAGACACGTTGACTTCTCTCCCATAGTGATTTGACCTGGCATGTATGTGCCCCTTATCATGTCGATGTGTGAATATGAGGGGGTGGGTGGAAGTAGATTCAGGATCCTGTTCCCTTCCTGCTCTTCCCCTCATGTTTTCTAGAGTCTGGTCCCAGAGCCCATGCTGTCCTCAGACCACAGCTACTGCTGTTATGCTTAAAGGGATGGAGACATTTTTCATTTTCCTTTGAGGAAGCATGCAGGGAGTCCAACGCAAAATGTGCCCGATAAAAAAAAAAAAAATCAGGCTCAAGATTTTACATTCTGTGGAGGCCTCAGATGAGGAAAAACTGGATGAAATGAAGAAAAGAGAAATAACTTGAACCTAAGCTTTGCTAGACATGATCAGTAGGGCTGTGTAAGGCTTTGGGTGGTTATTCGATTTGGAGGAGATTCAGCCCGATTCGGTCGCTGAATCTCCAAATCCGAATCCAATCAGGGGACAAATTTAAAGGTCTGAATTGATTCAAAGCTCTCCAAACCTTCAGCAAAGATTCAGAGAGCTTTGATGATTCAGGAAGACCCCACTCCAAACTAGTAAGTACTGAGGGAACCCTGCCAGCCCCCCTGACCCTCCCCCCACCCCCCCACCTGCCTCAGGCTTTCCCCACCTGCCTCAGCTTGGTACTTTAAAAGAAAGCCCTGATGTTCACTGGGTGCCGCTGGGCAGGGGGCAATCCCCACTGCCCACGACTGCCGCATGCTGCATGGGTGGCTCTGTCATGAGCCCCCTAACCCCCCCTGTTCCCTCAGCTCCCCCACAGGTGCCCGCTTCAGCTAGCTCTGGCCCTTTAAGAAAAAATAACTGAGAAAAGCCCCAAGGCTCACCGCTCCTGCAGTGGCCTTGGGGGCTCGTGCAGAGCCCCCCATGTGGCACAGGGCAGTGGGGGGCTGCGGGGATTGCCCTCGCTAGCAGAAGCAGTGAGTCCAGGGGTTTTCTTGTTTTGTTTTGTTTTTTTCTTAAAAGGGCCACAGCTGCCCTGGGTGGGGCACATGTCGGGGGGGGCTGGGGGAGCAGGGGGAGTCGGGGGGGTCAGGGGGCTTGTGCAGAGCCCCCCATGCAGCGTGAGGCAGTGGTGGGCAGTGATGATCTCCCCCACCCAGCAGCATCCAGTGAGTCAGGGGCTTTTTTTTTATATATATGTGACAGGAACTGGGGCAGGTGGGGCAGCTACTGCCAGGCTGGAAGAGGGGTAGGGGATGGGCCTGGCCTGGCCAGTTCAGAGATTTGGCAGCAGCCAAATCTCTGAATCAGATTTGGCCATAACGAATCCGGACAGTGATTCGAATCGCCAGATCAAATCACTCACTCCCATTAGTCAAACTGAAGCAAATACTAGTTGCTTCACACAGGCCTAATGATCAGATCCAGTGACAAGATAGGGGTATTACTGTGGCACCCACAGAGACCAACCAGAAGTGGGAGTCTGCTGGGCTAGTTGATTTGCAGCCTTATAGTGGCAACACTTCCTCTCTCTCAGAAGTGTATAGTCTAGGTAGACATGGAGTGGAAGAAGCAAGAAAGGAACAGTAGGTCGGTGCCTGAGCTGCACTGAGTACTTTGGTCTTCTGCGTCCCGTGGTCTGGTTTTCTCACCCAGAATTCAGCCATTGGTGCTTCCAACTCTCATCCAGGGGGACACCACTACCGGTGCTTATTTATCCTGGTGGGAAGAAAGGTCAAGATTCTGCTCTTATTTACCTGGGGGGGTAAACCAAGTATAACTCCATTGACTTTCTCTCGATACAGAAACATAGATTTGAGATCTGAAATAGTAGACAGAAGGCAAGCTGGATATTCTAGTGCTTTTTAAAAAATGTGTTTAATGCTAAATGTTTTGCATATTCCCACCTACACCCCCCTCTGCCCCTTTGCAGGAACAAAACACGCTAAAATGTGGGAGATAAAAATCTCGCCAGCTTTACAGCTTTCAATTAAATAAATCTATTAATGCTATCCTCATAGCATTTATTTATAAACACAATTTATTTTCCTCTAGGAATCAGCCGGGCAGCTGCTGCTACTGCTATCAAAGTGCTTTTGCTGACTGCATATTTTATTATCACCGTATTTCTTTTGCTACTTTCCATTCGTCCCACCTTAAAAATAAAATATTTCATTGAAAAGTCCATCTGATAAAATATTCCCTACTAGACATATATTTACTCCAAGAGTATTAGAAAAGTAAATCCGTATAATATTTAAGGCATCAGTGGTGCCAGCAGCCATAAATTAGTAGCAGGCTGGCCTATAGATTTGTGTATTATTGATGGGTGAAGCAAATTTGAGCATAGTGTCATTGTTGTTCATAATATGCAAGCTGTACAAGATCTCAATTCTGCAAAGCACTTAAACACAAGCTTTAAATTCAATCATGTGCTTGGTTTCTCTTGACTTTAACGGGCTTTAATCATACACTTGATAGCATACAGATACCCTGCTTTTGAACAGTCTACTTTAGAAAGAAGCCCTAAGCCTTTGCTGAAGGGTATAAGAGGGGAGCTTTCATTCATTTAATTGAGGGCATATATGCCTTCACTGCTAAGTTTTACCCGGGGTCATATTCAGAAGGTGTCTACATTTTGGGTGCAAAGTTCAAATGCCTTCCAAAACTCAAAGTGGAACTTAACTAATGTCACTGTGCTTTATATCTGAAACCATAACTCAGTTCATATTCATGCAAAGCTCAGCCTCCATTAAAGTTCCACTCCACTACACTGGTGGTGAATATAGCACTAGCTTTTGACTTTTAGAACAACATCCATACCCAAATAAATTCAGTTTGATGTCCCCTTAATTAAGTGTGATAAGGCTGTCTTCACCCTCGGATGCACACGCCTATATTTAAGGCCTGATTTGCATTTAGAATTAGAGGGGGAAAAGGGCGAGAAGGGAGCCCAGGAGGTCACCTCGTCCAACCCTGTGCTCCAGCTTGGATCATCCCTGTCTAAGTAATCAGGGACTGTCTAACCTGCTCTTAAACACTTCTAAGGATGGAGATGTTGCAACCCCTCTGGGTAGCCTATTCCAATGCTTAACCCCTCCCCCACAGTGGCAAGGTTCTTCCTTTATAACGGCGCACTTTACACCCCTGTAGCTGTGTGTTGTGTCTATACAGAAACAATTATACTGTGAGGTAGAAGGGGGAGGCAAGGTTTTTACCACCTATGCACATGTTTTTATGGTCTAGTAAATTGAAGTTAAACCACAGGATTTACACACACCCTTTCAATGGAGTCTAAATTGCCGTGGTTTAGCTTCCATTTAATAATATGCACATGGGCAGTTACATGGAGAGGATAATATGTGATAGAAGCCCCACCTCATTTTACCCCACAAAATATAGTTTTTCCTATGTCATTCGGATGAGTAAATGTTGTGACGCCCTCTAAGATTTCTTTTGATGGCACTGGCCCGAAACTTAGCTGATGTAAATCAGTGTAGTCCCATCTAGATCAGCAGAGCTGCACCAGTTCATATCAGTTGAGACTGTTTGCCAGAGTGGGGTTAGGGGCCCTCAGTATGAATGTGAATTTAGGTCTTGATGTTTTTCATGAGGATTTTTGTGGTCTGGAGCAATGAAACAAATGCCAGGAGAGAGCCCAAGGATGCAACCAGCGGAGTATGAGCAAGCTCCAAAATTACCATTATTGACCAATGACCTGGAAAAACATAAGAACTACAGGTGAAGCTTGCTCACAACATCACAGTGTTTGCTTTCAGGTTGTTCTTTGCGGGTATTTTTTTGCCTCGGAGAACCATTCCTGGGGCTGAAATATTGTAAAACCTGGGGGCCATTCATGTTTGATTATCCATTAATGGAAGGGCCTGGAAAAGAGCAAACATTAACTTATTTTTACCTTTTAAATGGCTATTCAGGCATTAAAAAGCTCCAGCAAACAAGAACAACACAAATGAACACAAAAGCAAATTATCTTCTCTCGGTCCTACTGGTTGCATAAAGGTTTTGTTACAGCTGAATTCATCATTATTGACAGAAAACAGGGGTAGATTTTTCTTTACTCTGTTACTTCTTTACTCTGTTTTGGCTAGTTTGAGAACCACACTGCAGAACGGATGCATTAATTGCATACATACCTAGCCCTCACCTCTTGTAATATAGAGGTCACATTTAAAAAAAGTTTTCTTAGCCTCCCCCACCCCCCCTATTTTTTTTCCCCTCCAAGCTTCTACTAGTTTGAGTGTATGGAAATACTTTAAAGTCAAGAACCTCTCAGAATATGGGAGAATGAGCTAAGTACGATCACTGTAAAGGCATAATTTTGTATAACTCATCACCCTTATGTCACTTTTTATCCCAAGAGGCCATGCATTTTGCAGCGATGCATAATGGCTGCTGTTGCTTTTTTTACATCAGGGAACTGAATTACAGTGACTGGCTCATGATCATGCAGCAAGTCAGCATCAAAATCTGAAATGCAGGTCGTATCTCCTCATTCCCTGTTCTCTGCTCTACCTGACGGAGCTTAGTGACTGCCTTTTCCCCACTAAGTTACCCATAATTTAAAAGGTCGGTACATGTAATACAGGACCAAAAAGGTATCCCGTTCTAGATGGATTTCTGGGCTTTGAAATTATTGCACAGGGCTGGTCTTTGCTGTTCCAAAAGTCTGCTGCTCCAGCATTTTCTTATTGTAAGGAAGGTGAAGCATCTTCTGTATGAGCTATAGCTCTGCCCCCTGGCATAAGGCATGTGCTATTGTAGTGAGCCATAATCCAAAGATCTGGGTCCTACTAGGTTACATTTATATTATATATATCTCCTGCTCAGTGCAAAGAATTATAACGTCATTGGGATAACGGAGACCAGGTGGGACTCCACCCATGAGTGGACCACGGGTATAGAAGGCTATACCCTGTACAGGAGGGATCGTGTTGACAAAAGGGGTGGGGCGTAGCTCTCTATTTGAAGGAAAGCTACATGTCCCTGCAAGCTGATGTTGGCGACCGGTATGGACAGCTAGAGACCCTCTGGGTAAAAATTCGTGGGGAATACGGCACAGGGGACACAACGGTGGGAGTCTACTACAGGCCTCCCACTCAAAGTCCCGAGCTTGACCAGGAGTTCGCCCGGGAACTGACTGAGGCCGCTTGCTCCAGGACCTTGGTTGTCATGGGTGACTTCAATTACCCAGACATCTCGTGGGAAGATCACTCAGCAAAATCCGAGCGGTTGCAAAGCTTTCTCTCGTGCGTGGATGACCTCTACCTGACTCAAGAGGTCTATGGGCCAACGAGAGGCAAAGTGCTGCTCGACCTGGTACTGGCTATGGGGGACGACCTAATCGGCGACCTAGTGATTGATGGGAAGCTGGGTGACAGCAACCACGAGCTGATCACCTTCACCATGCGCCGTAAAGCTGGCAAGTCAGTCAGCAACACAGAAGTACTTGACTTCAGAAAAACTAAATCTATTCCAACATGGAGGAAAGGCAGCAAGAAGGCACAGCAGCCCTCCTGGCTCTCCAGGGACCTAGCGGACCTCCTGCGGCTAAAAAGGAAAGCCTACAAAGGATGGAGGATGGGATTCACCTCCAAGGAGGATTATTCTGCGCTGGTCCAGTCCTGCAGGGAGCAAACCAGGAAAGCCAAGGCTACAACTGAACTCCAACTAGCTTCAAGCATCAAGGACAACAAAAAGTCCTTTTTCAGATATGTGGGGAGCCGGAGGAAAAGCAAGGGCAACGTTGGACCCCTGCTAAACCAGATGGGGCAACTGACAACTGACACCCAGGAAAAAGCCAACCTATTAAATAGGTACTTTGCATCAGTCTTTCATCAGTCCCATGGGACGCCCATGCCTGCTATGGGACAGGGAGATCCGGGTGAGGGGAATCCCCTACCCTCCATCAATGCTGACCTCGTGAAGGAACACCTTGAGAAGCTGGATACCTTCAAGTCAGCCGGCCCTGATAATCTGCACCCCAGGGTACTCAAGGAGCTGGCGAGCGTCATAGCCCAGCCCCTGGCACGGGTCTTTGAAAACTCCTGGCGCTCTGGTGTAGTGCCCGAAGACTGGAAGAAGGCCAATGTGGTGCCGATCTTCAAGAAAGGGAGGAGAGTGGATCCGGCTAACTACAGGCCCATTAGCCTGACTTCTATCCTGGGGAAGATCTTAAAAAAGTTTATTAAGGAGGCCATCCTTGAGGGACTGGCCCAGGCTAACATCCTAAGGGATAGCCAGCACGGGTTTGCTGCGGGTAGGTCTTGTTTGACCAATCTCATTTCCTTCTATGACCAGGTGACCTATCACCTGGACAAGGGAGAAGAGATTGATGTCATATATCTTGACTTCAAAAAAAGCTTTTGATCTGGTATCCCATGATCACCTCTTGGCCAAACTGGCCAGTTATGGCCTTGGCTCCACCATGATCTGCTGGCTGGGAAATTGGCTTCATGGTCGGACCCAGAGGGTTGTGATTGATGGCAGTCACTCATCGTGGTGCCCTGTGACCAGTGGGGTCCCTCAAGGCTCTGTCCTGGGACCCATACTGTTCAACATCTTCATTAATGATGTGGACATTGGAGTCAGGAGTGGACTGGCCAAGTTCACCGATGACACTAAACTTTGGGGCAAAGCATCCACGCCAGAAGACAGGCGGGTGATCCAGGCTGACCTGGACAAGCTCAGCAAATGGGCAGATGAGAACCTCATGGTGTTTAACACCAAAAAATGCAAGGTTCTCCACCTTGGGAGGAAAAACCTGCAGCACCCTTATAGGCTCGGCAGTGCTACACTGGCTAGCACTACAGAAGAAAGAGACTTGGGGGTCATCATTGACCACAAGATGAACATGAGCCTGCAATGCGATGCTGCAGCTAGTAAAGCGACCAAAATGCTGGCGTGCATCCATAGATGCTTCTCGAGGAAATCCCTGGACATCATTCTCCCCTTGTACTCGGCCTTGGTGAGGCCGCAGCTGGAGTACTGCGTCCAGTTTTGGGCTCCACAATTCAAAAAGGATGTGGAGAAGCTTGAGAGAGTCCAGAGGAGAGCCACGCGCATGATCAGAGGTCAGGAAAACAGATCTTATGATGACAGGCTGAGAGACATGGAAATCTTTAGCCTGGAAAAGTGCAGGCTCAGGGGGGATCTGATGGCCACCTATAAGTTTCTCAGGGGTGACCCCCAGGATCTGGGGGAACGTCTGTTCACCAGAGCGCCCCATGGGATGACGAGGTCAAACAGTCACAAACTCCTGCAAGACCGTTTCAGGCTGGACATAAGGAAGAATTTCTTTCCTGTCCGAGCCCCCAAGGTCTGGAACAGCCTGCCAGCGGAGGTGGTTCAAGCACCTACATTGAACACTTTCAAGAGCAAACTGGATGCTTATCTTGCTGGGATCCTATGACCACAGCTGACTTCCTGCCCTTTGGGCGGGGGGCTGGACTCGATGATCTCCCAAGGTCCCTTCCAGCCCTAATGTCTATGAAAGCTATGAAATCTTAAGTGGGCAGGGTGCTAAGTTAAATCCGGCTGATCAGCAGTGCTGGCTTCCTGAACACTACTGGCTAGAATCATGGCCTGACTTTTGTTGGTGTATTAGAAAGCACAAAGATATGAGGTTAAGGGTACAAACCCAAAGAGATTTATTGCAACAAGAAGGGATACAAAAGAATAAAAATAATGATAACAAGGAAAGGAGAAAGGTTGTGACACACACAAGCAAACAGCAATGCAGTAATACTTTACCAAATCCCAAACAAGTAACAGATGGTAAACAGCACCAGGTAAGTAAACAGCAACCCAGAGAGCAATTCAGGGCAGAACAACACTAAGCCAAGGTCAAAACCAGTTGAACAGGCCAAGGAGGTCAGCAAATCCAAATAAGTTGCAAGGCAGGAAGGTCACCAGAAACTGAACTTCAAGTAGAGCTGCTTCTTGCCCTCTCTGGGGACTTGAAAATCCACTTATACTACAGTCTCACAGGAGCAAATACAGCCAAGCACAACTCACAGATCTCACAAGCAACACAACCAACCACACCGTCTGAGCACAGACCAATTGAACCAACGCTCGAATTATGTCAGGAGCCAACTGACTCGAACACATCAGGAGTGCCAAACTTGGTTTTCATTCACTCAAATCACGTTACTTTCATTAACCAATTAAAACCTGGGCAAAGGTCTGTCAATCCCTGGCAGCAATGGGTTTTCCAGTCATCTTCATTCTCACTCCAAGCATTCAAATTGTCACTCAAGCCAGTCGCAGAATCATAGACAACGAGGGTCGGAAGAGACCTCAGGAGGTCCAGCTCCCTGCTCAATGCAGGACAAGGTCCAACTACACCATCCCAGCCAAGCCTTTGTCTACCCAGGTCTTACAAACCTCCAAGAATGGAGACTCCACGACCTTTCTGGGGAGCTTGTCCCAGTGCTCCACCACCCTCCTAGTGAGAAAGTTTTTTCCAATATCCAACCTCAACTTCCCTGGCTGCAACTTGAGCCCATTTCTCCTTGTCCTGTCATCTGCCCCCACTGAGACCAGTCCAGCTCCATCCTCTTTACAATCCCTCTGCTGGTAATTAAAAGCTGCTGTCAAATCCCTCCTTAGTCTTCTCTTCTTCAGATTAAATCAGCCCAGTTCCCTCAGCCTCTCCTCACCAGTCATGTCCCCCAGCCCCCAACCATTTTCATTGCCTTCTGCTGGACTCTCTCTAACCTGTCCCCATCCTTTCTGTAGTGGGGGGCCCACAGCTGGGCACAGGACTCCAGATGTGGCCTCCCCAGTGCTGAATAGAGGGAAAGAATCACTGCCCTCGATCTGCTGACAGCACTCCTGCTAATGCAGCCCAGGATGCTGGTAGCCATCTTGGCACCAAGGGCCAACTGCTGGCTCATATCCAGCTTTTTGTCCACTGTCACCCCCAGGTCCATTTCTGCAGAGCTGATGTTTAGCCAGTTGGTCCCAGCCTGTACCAGTGCACATGTACCTTCGGCGGCTAAAACCTGACTTCCCAACAACACATCTCACAGACCTCTTGAATTGCAGGGTAGTCAAGACATCTTACAGACAAGAGAGAGAAGAGCCAAGTAAACAGAGATGGGGGTAGGGATCCAGATATAGATAAAGGCAGCACATTGCTTTTTACCTGATAGGAGATGATGACGCTGTCATGTCTTGCTGCCACCTACAACTTTCTTCCTCTGATTGCAAACTCAATTCTTAATGCTCTTTTTTTTTTAGACTGATCAGGCCTATTTTGAGCAGGGATTATACATGATGTCTGTATCACAAACTTCTATCAAATGTGTTTTATCATTGACGCAACACCATTAGGCCATGAAACGTTTTTTACTGGAGTCTCCTTTCAATCCACCATCATCCATTTGCTCAGAAGGGCTGAACCAGGTCTATAAGAGTCAATGGATACAGATTCAAACTAGCCAGAAGGATGCCCTTTTGGCAGGATATTAAAGCAGAATTCTGTCCCCATCTTTTTGCATTTCTTAGGCTGATGCAGATTGGAGGACAAAGCTCTAAATGTCATATATTTTTCATGCAGTTGGAACTTTATTTCCAAAGAGTTCACCAATGGATGCCCCTGCTTAAACATTTAATCCTCTGTTTCTGACAAATTAATCATTTTTCTGTAGACTAGCACCAACTGTGACATTACAAAGCAGAGGATTATGTTGCCATACAGAGAATGGTAAAAGAGAAGCATACAAGCTGTTGGATTCATTAAATTCCTTTTCTTTGTACATGTACTTAGCATTAAAAACTCATGGAAGAGAGGAAATGAAAATTCAGGAGGAAAACATACATCACAGGCTATTCATTGCCTTTTGACGGACACTGAAAAAGTTTTTCTTGGTGCTGTGCAAACTCAAAGATATTATTTATTTGAAGAGTGGTTGGGGATTCTTCACTGACTATTTTCTATCAGAAAAAAAATGTTTAGAAAAATCAAAATGTTCTGTAGTGGAAAACAAATATATGAAATATTTAAGAAGTTATATAAAAGGCCAGATCTTCAACAAAGAACCAAAAATGAAGATATGTTTTTGAACTGTTGCTGGGGTTGGCGTACGGTTCACACTCCTGCTATAGGTAGCTCTTGGAAGCCAATGAAGCAAATCAACTGTGATGGAGTGTGTCCAGCACAGCTGATCTGCTTCACTGTGTGAAGCACGTGGCTTTACTTGGACTGCCCATTGATACTGCAGGACAACAGGTGATGTGTTCCCTGTGTCTTGAGATGTGACCCCCAAAATCTCTGAGGCATGTCCTTGAAAACCGGGAAATACACCCTGACTTCTCTGGCAGAAGATCCACCTCCGAGATACTAGGGGTGGATCTCCAGAAATAGGGAAGCCAGGCAGGTGCTCCTGGGGTGCCTGGAGAGTACATGCAGTGAGCTGCCTGTGCTCTTCTGCCGTAAAGCAAATATACATCCACGGCAATAAAGTAGAATCGGTTGCATTTTGTCAAGGCAATTTAGGCATTTCGGGTATGACCAAGGGTATGGATATTTATTTGCTTTTACTTTGTGCCACTATGCAAATTCCTATAGGGCCACAAATGTGAGAAAAGGCAACATCTGTTCCCACCCTGACTCACTTACTCGGCCTGTTTCTCTTTCTTTCACTGTGGCTGGATGGTAAGTGGCAAGTATAAAATGAGTGCAAATGCAGGTGATTGTTGTCAGGGCCCAAGGTTTGGTTCTCTTCTGGAGAAATGTTTGGTGGTGTCTGCTCTACTGCATCCTGAGCTTTCTAGCCAGTTGAAATGCTGTAGCTGTGATGGTCCACGCAATACCCTGGAGGCAAGAATGTGTTGTGGTGTCCTTTAATGGTGCATCTGTATACTTGGCAGTTGGACAGCCTTAATCGTCTAAAAATTCAGAGCATGCTTGCCATCATGGTGCCAGAGCATTTAATTCTGTTCCGTGAAAGCTGGTCTGTGCTTAATACTTTTCAGTAGATGATCAACAAACAAGGGATCCAGTTCTCATTGTGCTCTCCTGGTATATGTGAAAAATCCCCCGTACCCACTTTAACCAGCTTTCTACCTCGTGCTGTCTGCCAGTCCCAGAGTTAGTCTAACCAACTCTGTTCTCATAATTTCCTTTCTTCATTAAACCATAGACAATGAGGGTTGGAAGTGACCCCAGGAGGTCATCTAATCTAACCCCCGGCTGAAAGCAGACCATCCCCAAATATTATCCCACCCAAGGCTTTGTCTATCCAAGCTTAAAAACCACTAAGGAAGGAGATTCTATCACCTCTGTTCCAGGGTTTTATTCCTCCTGAGAAAGTTTTTCCTAATATCCAACCCCAATTTCCCTTGCTGCAACTTGAGCCCATTGCTCCTTGTCCTGTCATCTGCTCCCACTGAGAACAGTCCAGCTCCATCCTCTTTGCAGCCCCCTGCAGGGAGCTGAAGGATGCAGTTCAATCCCCCTCAATCTTCTTTTCTCCAGATTAAATCAGCCCCTCACTAAGTCCATTCTGAAACATGAGAGGAGCACTGGGTTTTGATAAGGTGCCTGCTGTTCACATTGCAACATTTTTCGTACACCTTGTTTTCATGGAAGCCTTTTTAGCACCAACAACAGTTCATTGGAGGTGGAAGTACTTGCCTGCTGGAGAGTAACCTAATGTATCTGAGAGGAAGCAGTCTTGTATAAGTCTGGCTTTCAGTCTGGGAACTCCTTGAGCTATTTTTCTAGGAGCTGTTGTGTAGGGACTGGGTTGTGGATGGTCTGGATGAATGGTTAGGCCATTGGGGAAGGGCAGGAGCCAGACCCATACTAAGTCATGGCTCAGGAATCAGAGACCAAAGGGAAATCCAGGGGCAGAGTCCAAATCACAAGCTGACTTGAGGTTCTGGAGTCAGAAGCCAGTAGTGAAGTCAGGATGAGCCAGGAAGTGGAGCCAGAGTCTGAGTACATCAAAAGCCAGAAGACCTGGGATCAAATGCCAAAGCCAAGACAGGGTGGGCCAAGGTTCAGAGCTGAAGTCAAGAGTATACCAGGAGTCAGGATTGAAAGCATGGACAAACAAGAGCCAGAGAGTGAATGACCAGATCCAAGGGGAATATCCAAGGGGAATATGGTCTCCCCAGGCAGCCAATCAGGAGGCCCTAATGGTGGCCAGCTAGAATCATTAACAGGGTTAGGGCTGCCAGTCAGGGCACAAGGCAGGTGTGGCCAAGTAGGCAATGAGCCCAGGCTGGACTGCCCTTTAGGACCCTTGACAGTTGATGCCATAATTATTCATTGGCTTTTGTGACACTTGGAGATCACAAGGCAAGGAACAGGAGGACTCTGGCATTGCTAGTTTTCCAACTTCTGCCTTTTGTTTCTAAGTAAGTGGTTGGTTGGAGCCTGCCTTAGGTTATCAAAGACTAAGTCACTGGTTAGTAGCCAGCCAGTGAGTCATGTGACTGGAAATGTTGATCTCCAGATTATCTTAGTAAATACATAACTGCATCCTAGTACTGACCTAGATGCAGTACATCTGTTGTTTATATCAGGGAAGAGAATAAGAAATCTCCTAATGTCTTACTGAAAAATTATTCTTCCAAGATCCTCTTGAGCCAAAGCTTTCATTGTCACTGTCTTTTTCATGGATACAAAGCAGAACTTGTGTCAAGAGAGAGATGAATTCAAACTGAAGCTGGCGCAAGGAAGGGCTACTAGTATGATCAGGGGAATGAAGAGCCTGTCTTAGGAGAGGAGACAAAAATCACTTGGCTTGTTTATCCAAGTGAAACAGGCTGAGAAGGGATATGTCTGCTCCCTACACATCAGGAGGGGAAATGCTAGAGGGACCAGAGCTGTTGAAGCTAAAGGATGGTCTTGGCACAGTGGGTTTAAGCTGGCTGTTAATAAATTTAAGATTTTAAATTTAGAAATTTTCTAGCTATCAAAGGAATGGAGTTCTGGAAGTCTCCTTCTAGGGACAGAAAATGCAAAAATACAAAACAACCCCCCCCCCCCAAAAACAACAAAAAACAAAAAACTCTGCCTTTCAGATAGAGTTTGATCAGTTTGTTAAAAAATGGACTAGGTAATGCAATTCCAAAAGGTGGCTGGAAGCAATAGCCTATGGTGTCCCTTCATCCCTGTTTTATTTATTTTTTTTAGGGCTCACAGGCTCATTTTGTATTTTTAAGCACTGTATTGATTATGCCCAGTTGGTGTTTCACTGAGCAAAGTTTCATCCATTTGATTTAAATATTGCATATCAACCTTTTCTGCATGGGTATGAGACCACATGGGCTATAGATTCCTTGTTACCAGTACGCTGAAGACATTCTGCTCTCTCAGGGATGTCACTTTCTGCATTGTCCTGGTCAAATGACAGGGGGGTGGAAGTACATGGATGCAAGGCAGGTGGCTCACGCTAAAGAGTACACCTGGTGGGAACAGGAAATCAGTGGAGGCCATTTGAGGAGTTGACTGGAGTGCCAATATCTCACTCCACTGGGGGCATTCAACCCTTGATTGATGTAGCAAAGGAAGATGAACATCTCAATGTCTTGCTGGATTCCTTACTACTCTAGATGTGCTAGAGATGAGGAATGATTTTTTTAAATTCATTATAGTTTCATAGTTTCATAGTTTCTAGGGTCGGAAGGGACCTGAGTAGATCATCTAGTCCGACCCCCTGCCATGGCAGGAAAGAGTACTGGGGTCAAACGACCCCAGCAAGGTGTTCATCCAGCCTCCTCTTAAACACCCCCAGGGTAGGAGCCAGCACCACTTCTCTTGGAAGTTGGTTCCAGACCCTAGCTGCCCTGACCGTGAAGTCGCGCCTCCTGATATCTAACCTAAACCTACCCCCTGCCAGCTTGTGACCGTTATTCCTGGTCACTCTTGGCAGTGCTCGGGGGAACAGGGACTCCCCCAGTGCCTGCTGATCCCCCCTGACTGGTTTGTAACAGGCCACAAGATCCCCCCTCAGCCTTCTCTTTTGGAGGCTGAACAGGTTCAGGTCCTGTAGCCTGTCCTCGAAGGGCCTACCCTGCTGTCCCCTGACCATGTGAGTGGCCTCCTCTGGACCCTCTCCATGCTGTCCACATCCCTCCTGAAGTGTGGTGTCCAAAACTGGACACAGTACTCCAGCTGCGGCCTGACCAGTGCCGCTTAGAGGGGGAGGATCACCTCCCTGGCCCTGCTTGAGATGCATCTGTGGATGCAGGACAAGGTGCGGTTGGCCTTCCTAACTGCATCCGCACGTTGGCGGCCCATGTTCGTCTTGGAGTCAGTGATGACCCCCAGATCCCTTTCCGCCTCCGTGCTGACAAGAGGGGAGTTCCCCAACCTGTAGGTATGGTGCCGGTTGTTCCTCCCGAGGTGCAGCACCTTGCACTTGTCTGTGTTGAAACCCATCCTATTCTCGTCTGCCCACCCCTGTAACCTGTCTAGGTCTGATTGTAGCCTGTTGCATCCTTCCAATGTGCCACGTCCCCCCACACCTTAGTGTCATCAGCAAATTTGAACAGGGTGCTTTTTACCCCCTCATTACCTTGACATTAGGTTACTGCAAATCATTCCAACTGGAGCTGAAAGGGGCTACGCTGTGGAAGCTGCAGCCAAAGCGACACATGGTGCATACAACCAGCTGGTGTGATCACTTGATGCTCCTGCCTCTACAATCTGCATTAGCTCTGGGGTGACCGCCTAGTTCAGTTCTGATTCCTGGCCCTGTTTTTATACAGGTTTTGAAAAGACCATTGAGAAACTCCTTATGGATGCATCATGAAGTGAAGCACCTGCTTTCCACACATGCATTCAGGGACAGAGTACAGAACTCTACAACAATATGTCTGGAAATGAAAATGAAGTTGAACACAGTAGATCACAATATAATGTCTAAATGCAACCCCCTCCCCAACTTTACACCTTCCCTGGCATGGCCATCTTTCATGATAAAAAGTATCAGAAGAAAACTGGCTGCAGTGAAGGCAAACCAAGACAGTTGAACCCGTTTGCAATAGTTAATGCAACATCGACAAGTGCAAGATGCTGCACCTGGTGGGGAAGAACCAGCAGCATACCTACAGGCTGGGAAACTCCCCTCTCACCAGTGCAGAGGCAGAAAAGGATCTTGGAGTCATTATTGATGCCAAAATCAACATGGGTCAACAGTGTGGGGATGCGGTCAGGAAGGCCAACCCCACCTTGTCGTGCATCCACAGATGCATCTCGAGCAGGTCCAGGGAGGTGACCCTCCGCCTCTATGCGGCACTGGTCAGGCTGTAGTTGGAGTATTGCATCCAGTTCTGGGCGCCACACTTCAAGAGGGATGTGGACAGCATGGAGAGGGTCCAGAGGAGGCCACTCACATGGTCAGGGGGCAGCAGGGCAGGCCCTACGAGGAGAGGCAATGGGACCTGACCCTGTTCAGCCTCCACAAGAGAAGGCTGAGCGGGGAATCTAGTCACCTGTTATAAACTAGTCAGAAGGGATCAGCAGGCACTGGGGGAGTCACTGTTCCCCCGAGCACTGCCAGGAGTGACTAGAAATAACAGTCACAAGCTGGCAGAGGGTAGATTTAGGCTCGGCATCAAGAGGCGTGACTTCACCGCTAGGGTCTGGAACCAGCTTCCAAGAGAAGTGGTGCTGGCTTCTACCCTGGGGATCTTTAAGAGGAGGCTAGACAAACACCTTGCTGGGGTCGTTTGATCCCAGTACTCTTTCCTGCCATGGCACGGGGTCGGATGTGATGATCTGCTCAGTTCCCTTCTGACACTACTAACTATGAAACTATGAAACTTCTACCCAGAGACTCTTCCAATACTGTACTTAAGGGCTGTGCAAAATTTTGCTGGCAGTTTCATTTCAAGGCTGTTTTGATTCGTTTTGAGTTTGAAATTGCAAAATCGAAATGAAGCAGAGAGCTTTGAAACAGCCTTGAAATGAAATAAGGCAAGTTGGAATGTTTTGAAAATTTTGAAACATTTTGAGTTTTGAAGCTCAAGCTGGGCTTGCCTGCAGGGAAACAGAAACTAAAGTAAGAAGAGGGAGGGGGAAGCAGGGAAGGAGCACTCTCATTATTGACTGAGGTCCCTTCCAGTCCCAATGCTTTGGGGGAGGGATGAAAAAAATTCATAAAAGGCAGCATTTTTTGAACTGCTCTGATTTCTACCTTGGTGTCAGTTGAGTGAGGGTGCACCTTAACACACCCACAGTGTCACACACCCATGTCATGAGTTTTGCCTGTCAGCAGCTAGAGGTGCGGGGCCCCAGAACCCAGACTCCCCCTGCACCAATCTCCTCAACAGCTGGTAGCCATTGTGTTTTGCTCTTTCATAGCCTTCATGATTCAGGGACTCCTTAGAATTTGGTCTCTGATTTTGTTGTTTCTAACCAGTTTACCCATTTCTGTATATAACCACTCTTTTCTTTTGTGCTGAAGATCCTCTTTGTGGACTCTGCCTAACCTGTTAAATAATGAATGTCTGAGAGAGGCAGAGGAAAAGGATGTAGTGAAATTTTGCTTTGAGCTATCGTATACAAGGGCTGTTTTCCCTCAAGTACATGGGTTTTACTCTGATGCAGTCCCATTGTCAGCTATGTAATTCACTCATGGTTTACACCGATGACAATGAGGTTGAACAAACAAGAGATTAGATGGAGGCAGAAGATCCTGATATAAAGTAGAAAAGCAAGTCACCAATCCAATCAGCAGGACAGATTCATTCATTATATTAATAAATAGGACTGTTCAAGGCTTCAGTCCTTGATTTGATTCAGTAGAGATTCGGCCCAATTCAGTGGGTGAGTCTTCAAATCCGAATCGAATCGAATCAGAGGGCCCATGAATCAGAGGACCCATTAATATCCCTGAATCAAATCAGAACCCACTGAATCTGTGCACCTCCACTTAATTCAGGAGGTGCATAGTCCCACCAGAGGAAATGCTCTGTTGGACCTGGTCCTGGCCACAGGCCACAACCTGGTAGAGGCCTCCAGGTCCTTGACCACCTGAGTGATAGTGATCATCGCTTGCTGGAATTCACCATTCAGCGCAGGGTGCCGAGGGCCTGCAGCAAGGTGGTAGCCCTAGACTTCAAGAGGCCCAACTGCAATGAGTTGAGGACATTAGTGGGAGAGGCCCTGGGGTCCCCAAGGGCAGGGGAACTCAGGTTCCCAGGATGAGTTGTTGTTCCTTAAGGAGATGATACTCAGGGCCCAATGGGTGACCATCCCAAAAAGAAGCAAGGGTGACAAGAGTGCCCAACCTCCCCCCCCAAGCTCACCAAGGGCATCCAGGAATGCCTAATTGCCAAAAAAGTGGTGTACACCCAGTGGAAGGGGGGTGCTGTCACCAAAGAGGAGTATACCTCTGCTCGGGCCTGCAGGGGGGCTGTCAGGAAAGCTAAGTTGGACATAGAGCTAGGACTAGCATCCAAGATCAAAGATAATAAAAAGTCCTTTTTCAAATATATAGGGAGGATGAAGAAAGCACCAGGAAATGTGGGGCCCCTGCAAGATCCTCTGGGCAATCTGGTGGTTGCGCCAGAGGAGAAAGCAGACCTCTTTAACCAATTCTTCACCTCCGTTTTCTTGGGCAGGGACTGGGACTTCCCCACCGTGATGCAAAACGGACTCGAGGGGAAAGCCTCCAGACCTCAGGTTGGGAAGGACCAGGTTAGAGAGCTTCTGGAGGGGCTGGACATGTTCAAATCAGCAGGTCCAGATGCTCTCCACCCCAGGGTGCGGACGGAGCTAGCAGGGATTATTGCAGGGCCTTTGGCATGGCTTTATGAGCACTCGTGGTGCTCAGGCCAGGTGCCGGATTATTAGAAGATAGCCAATGTGGTCCCCACCTTTAAAAAAGGGAGGAGGGAGGACCCGGGCAACTATAGGCCTGTCAGTCTTACCTCAATCGTGGGGAAACTCTTTGAGAGGATCATCATGGAGCACATCTGCGATGGGCCGGCTTCAGAGATGATGCTCAAGGGCAACCAGCACGGTTTCATTAGGGGCGGGTCATGTCAGACCAACCTGATTGCCTTTTATGATCAGGTCACAAAGGCAATGGATGCAGGTGTCGCCGTGGATGTAGTCTTTCTGGACTTCAGCAAGGCCTTCGACACCATCTCCCATCCCATCCTCATTAAAAAACTAGGCGACTGTGGCATTGATGCCTACACAATCAGATGGATTGCAGATTGGCTCAAGGGTCATACTCAGAGGGTGGTGGTGGATGGGTCATATTCAGCCTGGGGAGAAGTGGGCAATGGAGTTCCCCAGGACTCGGTTCTTGGGCCCGCACCGTTCAATTTCTTTATCAGCGATTTGGATGATGGGGTGAAAACAACCTGTTTAAATTCACTGATGATACCAAAATGTGGGCTGTGGTGAGCATGCTACTAGGGAGGGAAAGACTGCAGCAAGACCTGGATAGGTCACAGGGGTGAGCTGGGAAAAACAGGATGCGTTTCAATACTGACAAGTGCAGCGTGCTGCACGTGGGCAGTAGTAACCAGCAGCACACTTATAAGATAGGAAACTCCCTTCTTGAGAGCACGGAGGCAGAAAGGGATCTTGGAATCATTATTGTCTACAGGGCAGACCCTACAGCGAGAGACTGTGGGATCTGAACCTGTTCAGCCTTCACAAGAGAAGGCTGAGGGGGGACCTGGTGACAGGCTATAAACTCACTAGGGGGGACCAGAAGAGTTTGGGAGAGACCTTGTTTCCCCTAGTGCCCCCCGGCATAACAAGGAATAACGGCCACAAGTTGTTGGAAAGGAGGTTTAGATTAGACATCCGCAAGAACTACTTCACTGTCAGGGCGGCTAGGATCTGGAACCAGCTTCCAAGGGAAGTGGTGCTGGCTTCTACCCTGGGGGGCTTTAAGAGGAAGCTTGATGCCTACCTGGCTGGAGTCATTTGAGCCAGTTTTTTCCCTGCCCAGGCGGGGGGTCAGACTTGAAGATCTACTTGGTCCCTTCTAATCCTACTTCTATGATTCTATGAATCAGTATGGAAAGATTTGGTGATTTGGACATAGAGACAGCTTTAAATATTTTTTTCTATGTATCTCTAGGTAACAGAGGCTCATGAGTGCTGCAGTGCTAGGGCACATGGAGTGTCCCACAGAAATGCGGGTGGCTCCCCAGAATGCTCGGCAGGAGACCCAGAAGTGGACCAGAAGCACACGGAGGGGCCCCCATGCCCCCCTTGGCTTAGCAACTGTTGCCTATTTGGTTTGGGGGGGCACCTGGGTTCCCCCTGCAGCCGACCACGGATCCAGGGATCACTAAGTCGGGAGGGGGAGGGGGGGAAGAGAGCTCCCCGGCAGACACAGAAGTGGACTAGAAGTACTTCCAGTCCACTTCCGGGTTCGCCACCGAGCACATCCTCCTACCCAGCCCCGTGCTCCTGTGGGATGCTCCATGCACCCCAGCATTGTAACATTCAGAAGCCACACCTGCTACCTCGAGGTATGTAGAAAAAACTTTTCAAGCTGTGTCTGGGTCCGAATCACGGGTTCTTTGAATCATCGTCGAATCTTTATATTTGGATTCAGCCGAATCAAATCAGGGACAATGATCCGAATCAACTAATTGAATCACTGTCCCTGATTTGGGACAAATCTGAGTCCAAATCAAATTGGTCCTGCTTTGCACACCCCTATCAATAATTTGATTATATGCTCTTTAGGTCAAAAGCCGTTTGTAAGAGAAATGAGTCCTTGGTCTAAGATGGAACCCGTAGAGGTAACTACCATACACTAAATGAATTTCCAGCTTCTCAAACCCAGACAAAGGATAATGGCAGTTGGTGATCACAATTTAATTGAACACAATACAATTGCATTACATTAGTTGCCTGTAGCAATCATTATAGACAGTGTTTCAAAACTGTTTCTAATCTAATTTCCTGTTTTCACATCCTCTTGATTTCCCAAAACGTTCAGCTTTCTCAGACATTTTCCATGTGATTGCTGGTTTGTTTATTTTTTCTTGAATTTATGTAAAATAACTCATTTTGAAAGACGTATTTTAATGAAAGAAACTCTTGGTATGCCTATAATTAAAATGTTACTACTCATAAATATTTGGCACACATGCTGCAAGTACACTAAAATCAACAGCATTTTTAAGCAAAGTGATTTTTTTATTATTAAAATGTAAATTGGCTAACAAGTGATACATTCCAGACTGATTTGTCAAAATGTGCTATGTAAGAGGGATGCACGTGGTTTTTGTTGGGGAAATGGCTCTCAATAGGAGAATTGCAAGGATGTGGAGGTAGGGGACCAAATGAAATGATTCATGCGTGCCCCACCAGGATAAGAACACTTCCCCAACCATTTCTGAAAAGTTTTATTTGTATGTGCTGTATGCTTCACTGCCATGTGAAACCCCAGTTGGATTCCAGACACAGTAGAGCATTGGTTACATTTTCAATAACCTCTAGTGCATCACCAGCATCCTCCAATATGTTTATTTTGGGTGCTCAGTTAAGATAATACATTATGAGCCATCATTTAGAAATGCTTTTGTTGCATGTCAGAGCAGCTATTGTTCAGACATATTCAGCTTTCCCCTCCCTTTACACCAATAGCTGCAACACTTATCACCGAAGCCCTGCTAATGTAGCGTCCAACAGCCAACGTAGTACTGGGGGATAAGTAAGACTTTCAAAGTTTGGCTTACGGGTGTGTACATGTGAAGACACGGTAGGGAAGATAATACATGAGCATGTGTAGAACCTGGTTTAGATCCTACTGAAATCGCTGGAAAGATTTCTATCTATATCTGTGGTCCTCAGATCATGGTTGTATAATTCAGTGCCTTCTAACACTGACCGCTGAAGTCGATTATATATTGTTATAATTTATTTGATGGTGTAATTTATAATGCTCTAAAGATGTTAAAATACACACTGCCAACCCAATGCACTTACAATCAGGAGAGTGGCTTAAAATCATTGTATTAAAAAAAAATCAAAATTGGATTCTTTGTTTCACCTCTTCTTTCTTGATTTTTGTAGTGTAGTTAGTACAAGATTTCAAGCTCTTCTCTACAACTGGGAAGGTTAGAACTTTTAAAAATTGGTTTTATTTTTTTTTAATGGGAAACTGCAATTCTCATGAAATGAGTGGATTCTGGGAGAAAGGATTGAATACTAAACATGACACTCGCAATAAAATCCAAAAAAACAGTCAGCAGTAAGATAGGTAGAATCTTTGCTCTAAACACAAGCAATAAATAAGGGAATTTCTGAATAGTCCTAAGTGATTTCGATCACAATCCTCATTGGCTTGTAGTGGGCTATAGCAATTCAGAAATCCTTCCACTACATATCTACTACAGCCAGCATTTTTTATTGTTTTTTAATTTTTTTAATTAGGCCTTGTGGTAAGTTTTAAGTTTGTTTTGTGTTAAAAACAATTTAATAGAAATTAACTAAGTTAAAAATAAAGGTGTTGGTGTTATTAAAGTATTAAATATTAACCACATAAGTAAGGTGATTACTAATTGGAAATTCATGCTCAAAGAGTAGTCTTCAGTGTCTGAATGTGTAAGCAGGATCCAGGATGTATAAATGGGAGTCTTTAAGAATCAGCCCCAGATCCAGTCCTTTTCCTATATTCTTACTGATGACTTGGAAGATGGAAGTGAGTGCAAATGTAGTAAATTTTCAAATGGCGCACTGTGGGTTTCTGTTGGAAATACTGCAGTCGTTATGTATGATTGATGATATCCAATGATGTTTTTTCCCCCTTAATATAAAATATTAGATTATTCTGTGTTTCAGCTAAAAAGCATATAGAGGAACAGTTATTTTCTGTTGGAAACTGCTGTGCATGTCAGTCCTTTGTATGGCATGAAAGCATCTTTGACCTTTGACACTAGAAGGGGCCTATATTAACTCTTGCTAAAGTTTATAACCAGCAGGTGAGGAAATCAGGGCAAAATAAATATAGTACATGGAGGCAGACAGTTACTAAAGCCTTTAGTTTGACACTTATGAAATCCTTTGACATATCTCCAGCCTAAAAATCCTTATGGGGAGGTAAACAATCTAGAGACTAGAAAGTAATGGCTTGTTTGCTCCTTGATGGTTATGTCAACTTAGGATATTCTTAGTCAACAAGGAACTTTAGTACTGATTTCATTTAGTCTACCTTTCCCGCCTGAAGCACAGTCTGTGGTTTTAGACACGTTCCATAGTTAAGCTGTTCATACCCTCTCTGTGACCTCTTTGCTGACAATGTATTATCATAGCCTGAACTCAATATGCCACCTTGACAAAAACTACCAACTTTCCATGTCAGTTTATTTAAAGCATATCAGGTCTCAGAGAAGAGAAAGTCCTGAAAAAAGCCTTCAATTCCTTTTTATATCACCATCCCTGACACAGTGATGCTTTTTAACTCTACACAATACCTGTCATTAAATAGATCTCAGACAGGGCATCTGTCAGTGTGGCTAGAGCCATTAGATACATCAGGTGTGGAAGGTATGCTATGGGAAGGTGAAATGATAACAGGGATTCTTTGCATTCGACTTTCTTACAGAGGGTCTTAGGGACATACCCATACCAGATCCATTCCCTCTTAGTGGATAAATCTGAAGAATAAACTCAGTTTGATGTGACCATAAAGGAGGTTTTAATGCAGACAGATAAACCATCAGTAACAAGTCACTCCAGAATTTGGAAGGGACTCACATATGAAACAGTAGAATTAGCAGTAATAATATATCAACTATTATGAAAATTATCTTTGGTCCCAGAGGACTCGATGGTAGCCTTTGTAATGTCAATATTCAAATATGATCCAGAGAACCATGGACTGGTAAGTCTGTCTTTAGCTCCTGGCAAACTGGGAGAATGTATAAGAAAAATAGAATTGTGCTTTTCATGAATAAATATTATATGCTGGGGGAAAGTCAACATGGTTTTCTAAAAAGCAAATCAAGTCTTGCCTGTCTGTTAGAGTTGTTTGAAGGCACCAATGAATCTGTAAATGGGAGGGATCTAGTTGATATAGCCTGCTTGAATTTCAAAATACTTACCTGACGGGGGAAATACCGTGACCACCAAGGTGGTTTTCCTACTGGCAGGGGAAAACTACAAATGTGGCATAGGGTAGTACCCTGAACAAAGTAATGCCATTAAAACGGCACTGTGTAGTGGAGGGTTGTACCCTTGTTTGCTTGCAGACAGGACTCCCTACAAGAGCCTCATAGTTAGCCTCCCACTTCGACTTCTAGTGAGAGGATCTCAGCTACATGCCAGCTTTATGGAAATGGGAGACTCCTCCCTAGCTTGCTCCTGCCGCCATACAGATGAGGGTAAGTGAAACCTGGGGGCATCTAAACTCCAAGCCTCTGGGCTTGGGCCTGCACATAGGATGCCCACCTAGAAGTATCTGAAGCCCCGGATGAGGGTGGAAGATGCTAGCAAGTAGCAGGGCCACATATGGTTCGTGATTCACATGGATTAGGAATTGATTTGGCTGATTTGACTGAGGGACAAAAAAAAATAATCTTTTGATAAGGTCTCTTATCAAAGCTGTCATAGGATGAGAGGGAAAGTCCTTTTGTGGACTAAAAACTAGTTAAATATTTGGAATAAAGGGTAGGACTAAATGTTCATTTTTGCAATGGAGGATGCTAAAGAGTGGCATCTACCCAAGGATCTATTTGATTCATGAATGATCCAGTAATGGGAGTAAATAGTGAGTAAATAGGGAGGCTCACAATTTACTCCCATTTTGGGGTCATTTCTGAATGAAGAAGGGTGTTTGTGCCCAAAAGCTTACAAAAAACATTTTTTTCCAACTATTTAGCTGGTCTAATAAAAAATATCACATCTATCCAAAGACGTTGTCTGCCGGGTATCATAGTACTTAGGGTCAGAAGGGGCCTAAACAGATCATCAGGTCCGACCCCCTGCCCCAGGCAGGAATGAGTGCTGCAGTCATATCACCCCAGCCAAATATCTGGCCAGGCTCCTCTTGAAGATCCCCAAGGTAGGAGAGAGCACCACCTCACTTGGGAGTCCATTCTAGAGCCTGGCAGCTCTGGATGTAAAGTAATGACTCCTGATGTCCAGCCTGAACCTGCTCTCTAACAATTTGTGGCCGTTATTCCTAGTAACCCTGGGTGGTGCCTGGGGGGAATAGAGCCTTCCCCAATTATCGCTGGTCCCCCATTGGTAAGTTTATAGATGGCCATCAGATCCCCTCTCAGCCTTCTTTTGTGTACGAATGAATAGATTCAGGCCCTTTAGCCTCTCCTCGTAGGTCCTGCCCCATTGCCCATTGACCATGCGAGTGGCCTCCTCTGGACCCTCTCCATGCTGTCCACATCCCTCCTGAAGTGCGGCGCCCAGAACTGGATGCAGTACTCCAGCCGTGGCCTGACCAGCGCCAAATAGAGGGGGAGGATCACCTCCTTGGACCTGCTCGAGATGCATCTGTGGATGCATGACAAGGTGTGGTTGGCCTTCCTGATCGTGTCCTTGCATTGGTGGCTCATGTCAACAACGACTCCAAGATCTCTTTCTGCTGCCGTATTGACAAGAAAGGTGTTCCCAGCCTGTAGGTGTGTTGTTGGTTCCTTCTCCCCAGATGCCACACCTTGCACTTGTCTGTGTTGAACTCCATCCTATTCTCATCCACCCACCTCTGTAACCTGTCTAGATCTATCTGGATTCTTTCCCTCCCCTCCAGCGTGCCCACCTCACTCCACAACTTGGTGTTGTCAGCGAATTTGGACAGCATACTTGCCACACCCATATCCAAGTCACTGATAAAGATGTTGAACAGTACAGGCCCCGGGACCGAGCCCTGTGGGAGTCCACTGCCTACATCCCTCCGGGTCTAGTGAAGTCACAACATTTATAGACAATACAGAATTATTCCTGGCATTCAAATTCAAAGCTGAAGGTGAAGAGTTACTCAAAGATTTCACAGAACCTAGTGAGTAGGCAACAAATGAGCAAATGAAATTAACACATGAAAAGTATGCACATAGAAACAAAATAACACTTTCTATAAATATGCAGTGATGAGCCTATAATAATCCATGACTGCTTAGGAAAGATATCTTTTAATCACTGCACAGTTCTCTACAAACATTGGGTCAGTATAGCAGCGTCAGTCAGGAAGTAAGAGGTCATGAGGAATGAAGTTGAAAAACTTATTCTGTTATTACATGATCATTCATGGTCCACCCCATATTGAGCACTGTGCAATTATGATCACCCCTTCTGAAGAAGGATATAGCAGAAGTACATAAGGTGCAGACAGGGGCAATACAGGTTACCAGGGGAATGGAACAGATTCCCTGCTAAGAGAGATTGAAATGAGAACTACTCATCTATTTGGAAAGGGCATGATGGAGAGGGAAATGATAGAATCATAGAATCATAGAAAATTAGGGTTGGAAGGGTCCTCAGGAGGTCATCTGACTTAAAGCAGAACCAGCCCCAACTATGTCATCCAGCCAGGTCTACCCAGGTCTTAAAAACCTCCAAGGATGCAGATGCTACATCCTCTCTGGGCAGCCTGTTCCGGTGCTTCACCACCCTCCTAGTGAGAGAATTTTTCCTAATATTGAATCTAAACTTCCCTTGCTGCAACTTGAGCCCATTGCTCCTTGTCCTGTCATCTGCCCCCAGTGAGACCAATCCAACTTCATCCTCTTTGCAACCCCCATTCAAGGAGTTGAAGGCTGCTATTCAATCCCCCTTGGTCTTTGCTTCTGCAGACTCAGCCTCTCCTCACAAGTCATGTCCCCCGACCCCCAAACCATTTTCATTGTCCTCCACTGGACTCTCTCCAACGAGTTCAGATCCTTTCTGTAGTGGGGGGCCCAAAACTGGACACGGGACTCCAGATGTGGCTTCAGCAGTGTCGAACAGAGGGGAGGAATCACTTCCCTCAATCTGCTGGTAACGCTCCTACCACTGCAGCCCAGGATGTCATTAGCCTTCTTGGCAACAAGCGTACACTTTTGACTCATATTCAGTTTATTGTCCACTATCACCCCCACATCCTTTTCTGCAGAGCTGCTGCCCAGCCAGTCACCGCCAGCCTGTACCGGTGAATGGGATTGTCCTGTCCAAAAAAGGGCCATAAAAGCATGAATAGTGGATAAGGAGTCAAGAGGGAGCTGTTGTTCAGTATGTCTCATAATATAAGAACCAGGGGAAACCTGAAGAAATTATCAGGCACACAGCACATAAGTACCTAGTGGAACTTGGTGCCCTAAATCACTGTGGAAGCCATGATTATCGATGGGATCAAAAACTTACAGAGCTTGGGGCATTTGGGCCTATTTAAAATAACATTTATGGGGAGATAACTCTAGGTTCAGGGCATCTTTAAACTGTGACTAGAGGTGGCTGGGCAGGTAGGGCAGGGTATTGTCTGCTCTGCAAATGCTCCGTTTCTTATATTCTTCTGTAGTATTTGGTACTTGCCTCTGTCATGGGCAGGATACTGTGCAAGATGGACCTTTGGGCTGGCCCAGTATGATCGTTCTTTTTTCCCCTTGTCTAAAAAAGCTCTCCCTCTTCAATTTCTTGCACACTACCTTTAAATAAAACATGAGTGAGTTTCCTTTGGGAGATTATAGAGATCCCAAGCTCATAGCTGTTCTCCTTTAAACTCAGCACAATAGCTATTATTTTAAGCGACAGTTGATTCCAAAGTACCAGTCAATCTAACTGCTCCCAGGCCTTGTGTTCTTGCTTGATATATTGTCTTTCAGTTGAGTGATGACTGATGACTTGCAGTCTGTGCCTAAGTAATATGCAGTGTTTATAATTGAGTCAATAAAAAAAAAGACTTACATGTACATGCATGAGCAGAGAACATATTGAAGGCTTGCTTACTTCAGCTTTGCAGTTCCTTTCTGAATGTGACTCTTGAGGTCTACATTGCAAAAGGATCTCAAAAAAAAGACATAGTAATTGTACTTGTAGGGCTAGCTGAAACTTTAAACCTCTAGTCTGCAGGGAATTTCCTTTCCTCCTCAATCAAGCCTGCTACGTTATCAAATAAGAAAGGAAGGAAGGAAGGATCTGACCTGCATTTTGGAAAATGCCTTACTGAAGCATGTCAGGTACCCAGTTTGTAGCAGTATTGACTCCTCTGTGAAATCCTATGAAATATGAACTTTCATTTCTACCCAGGAGAATTTTTACAATCTTTCTTTCAATGCCTGATGAAGGGTGTTTGTGCCCAAAAGCTTGCAATTAAAGAGGTTTTTTTCCAAAAATCTTGTTGGTCTAATAAAAGATATCACGTCTGCTATGAGTCCTGATTGCCTTTATTGAAGCATGTTGTTTCAGTGAAGTAAAATCACTATATCTTGAGTGTATTGCTTTTACTTTTATTAGGTTTTTACATTATAAAATAATGCTTCAAATTTTAAAGCTGAAATTAAGCATTTGATTTGATCATAACAAGTGCAGGCATATATATTGTTTGGGGGTGTTTTTTGCTGTAAAGTTAGGCAAAAAATGATGGGTTTCAAATAAATGTATTTGATTTCATTCAGTCAGTATTTTTAAAAGCAAATCTATTTAATTGGATATTGTTCAACCTGGTGTGTGAATAAAATTTGTGTTTTTATGTCCAATTTCCCATTTAAAGTTTTACTTCATGCTGATTTTACATTTTAATTCAGAGATGGCATGTCCACACATGCATTAATGTGCCTTTCCTAATTCACATTAAATTTAGTACCTCCACTGTGAGGCACTAAATTAATGCGCACTAGGCTGTACTAATGTGCAGTAATGCATTTGCATGCTCTTTTAGTGACGCTTAATGCACAGTAGACTATTTTACTGTGCATTAGTGTAACATCACGTGATGCTTTAATGCTCAGTAAAATAGTCTACTGTGCATTGAAGTACACATGTAGACATGATTATAATCAGTAATATCCAAAGCTGGTCAAATACTACAGGTTTTGGATCATAAACTTTTGCGGTAAAACTTATTAAAAAGAGAGCAAAAAAGAGAGGAATGTGGTAAATGTTTCACAGTTCTCTAACACACAAGCAACTTCTGACTACTAAGCTAAAGATAATGCAATTTAATCCACCTCAGGCATCTGGGACATTGCCTGAAGCTAAACTACCTCCAGTTGTGATCTTGTCAGATCTCATAAGATAAGGATATTTGGGCCTGATCTGTATTTGTATACAAGTCAGTCTAAAGAGGCCCCCAGGTAGTGCAGAAGTCCTGTTAATGATATATCACTTGGAAGTCTTGCCCTGAAATCTGACTGAACAAATGCCCCCCTTAAGATGTTTGGTTATGGACTGCAAGAGAGATAATGAGAGGTATAAGACAGCAATTACAACAAAATCCTGAGCGAGAGGATGCCTTAGAGCCATCTTCCCAGTGCCATAATTGCCTGGATAACAGAGCTCAAAAGGCTATTGTGGAAATAGAGGAGATTTGGAGAACATTGACAGGAAAGGACTAGAGACAATCTCTAGGACATTCAACACTGGAAGGTTACATTTTCATCTTTGAAGGGGACTATATAATGTGTCGTCTGTGAAACCAGGAGGCAGGCTTGACCCAGAAGGTCTTTTCTAATCTTATATTTGTCTGTAAACTAAGGGGAAAATATCTTTGGGAATGGTGCATTCCCATTCAATCTAACTGATGGTACAAAGAAAATTGATGAGGCACCCCCATGGATATTGTTCCCCTTAGTATTTAAGAACAAAGACACATTCAAAGATCTTTTCAGACATAAAAATATAAATGACAAAAGGAAATATTATTTTAATAATTCATAATTAATCTATGGAACTCATTGTTATAAGGTATCATCCAGATTTCATGCCATTTAAAGAAAAAGCTTTAACATGGACAATGAATGCAACCTCAGGTAATACTAAATTCATTTTTTTAGAGGGATCAAACTCCTCATCTTTCAGTACCAATCCTAAATGCTTCCAGTTACGAAGAACTTTAGCCGCAGTCTGAGTATTTTATTACAGGTTTCCCATGCATGTGTGAATTTGCTCTTATGCAATGATCCTTTTTATACCAAACATTTGTTATATGAAAAGTAAATTCACTCTTATGTGATCAGTGTGGTGGAAGCCCACAGTCAGCTGCTTTGTGTGATGCATTGTGGGAGGGACATGCAACAAAATATAGTCTCCTGTGCTGAACTGTACTCCTCACTCATTGTCAACAACACGTGTTTCTGGAGTTGCAATCCCCGTTATTATAGTGCCAAAATAGTCTTGTAAAAGTGGTAGAAATAGGTCTGGGGCATCAGTACAGTCGAGTCCTTGGAGTGTATCCCTATTTATTACATTGTAAAGTGGGTTTTCTTTATGCAAATTCAGGTTATGCACATTTTCCCAGGAATGCATGCACAGCAAAAAGGGAAGGAAACCTGTATTGCACCCTTTAGAATTTCTTCAGCTTTTTTTTGACATGATTGGTACTGGCCACTGTTATTCATGGGATATAAGCCTATAACCAGGAAGTATTCCTATATATTATAAGTAATAGTCATAGGAGAGTTGCTTAGGAATTTTTCATAAAAAGTTGAACTGAAACCAAAGACATGTGGCAGAAAATATCAGTTCTGAAATTTTCCTATTAGAAAATAAAACATTTAAAACACCGCTGACATGAAATGTTCCATTTTTTAGTTTAAAACCATCTTTAATTGTTTAAGACCATTTAGCATTTAAAAATGTTTTTAAAAAGGTCAGAATCCAAGTAAAATCATAGAACCATAAAAAATGAGGGTTGGAAGGGACCTCAGGAGGTCACACCTAGTGCAACCTGTGTGAATGATCAGGATGATCCCCAACCAGATCATTCTAACCAAGGTTCATCTAGCCAGGTTGTCAAAACCTCCAAGGATGGAGATCCCACCACCTCTCTAGGTAATGTTTACTACCCTCCTGCTGAGAAAGTTTTTCTTAATATCCAACCTCAACTTCCCTTGCTGCAGCTTGAGCCCATTGCTCCTTGTTCTGCCATCTGCCCCCACTGAGAACAGCTCAGCTCCATCCTCTTCGCAGCCCCCCTGCGGGGAGTTGAAGCCTGCTATTCACTCCCCCCTCAGTCTTCTCCTCTGCAGACTAAGTAAATCCAGGCCCCCCAGCCTCTCCTTATAATCTTGTGATTTACCCTTTCCAATATAATTTATAGATCTATGTTAGTAAAAAAATAATAATCATATTTTGATTTATCATCTTGATTTAGGAAAAAAATTTTAAAAAATCTCAGATGATGTGATGTGAAAATTATAGATGTACAATTCTAGGAGATTATAGGATTTTATGTATTGAAGATTATTATATATTACAGTTTGTAGCTCACAATAAGAATAACTCTGGGTTGGAGGTCTGAATAAATTCCTTTTCCCCATTTCTCCTGCCCTTTCCTGACATAAAGTCTTATTACTTAGCTTTATGCAGGTTAATTTGGGCTGTATGGGAACTTATGGCCAAGTACAGACATTACCAGGTAAAAGGGATCAGAAACCACTCTGTACCCATAAAAGAACAGAAGTTTGTTACTTATCATCTGGTTTAAAAATGGCAGCACCCAAGAGTTACCCTCCCTGCCTGTACTGCCCCTCCCCAACATAGGGTAAATGTGTATTCTATTCGCTACTGATCTAAATTACTCTAATTCCAGAAGACTGTATAACCTAAATTGATTTCCACCTCAGGCTTTTTGAATGTCTGTACCTAACCCACACGTCTCCGTATTTGTGCTTTGTTATGTTACTCTAACAGCAGCACTGTTTCTACAAAGAGATTAATCCAGATTGGAGTCTTAAAACCAGGAATTTAACAGACTATGAAAGACTGTTTAAATACACATGCAATTAATTATACTTGTATTTCCAATACGCACAATACCAGGCATAATCTTCTTAACCTCCCCTGCTTTTCCTCTCTATTCACTGCATATTTAAATCCATTACGGGAAAAAAAATGGGGGAAAATCTCTGATAGTTATTTTTATGATCAAATACCTTTTCCAATTAGTTTTGGCATCTCACTATAATCACAATGAATGTTTTTAATTCAGCAGTCTGCATCCTCTTAAGGGTTTTGCCATAGCAGAGTGTTGTGTAGCTTTACAGCGTTTAAATATAAATGCTGCGGCCTGCAATCCAGCATCACGTTAAACCCTTTAGAGCTGTGGGTGTGTACATACACATATACACACTTGTGCCTACATGCGAAGATCTCAGCAAAATGAACACAGGGGAATGAAAGAGTATTTCAAAGCTATTCCTAGACCTTACATGCTGGAGGCTGCAAGTGAGAGAAGAAGAGTAGAAAAATCCTTGTCATACCCTGTTCACTTTGCTAGGGCTGTACGATATTTCAGCAAGTGTTTCATTTTGACTCTGTTTCAACTCGTTTTGAGCTTGAAACAGCAAAATCAAAATGAAACAAAAGGCTTCGAAGCAGCTTCAAAACGTAATGAGGGCAGTTGAAACATTTGGAAGGTTTTGAAACATTTCAAGTTTCGAAGCTGGGCTTGCCTTCAGGGAAACAGAAACTAAGCAGAGGGAGGAGAAAGAGTGGGGAAACATCAGAGGGCTATAAGGGACTCTGAAGGATCATTGGGTCCAGCCCTCTGCATAAGCAGGAAAGACATCTGCAGTCAGGTGAACTCAGCGAGGTGACCGTCCAGTCTTCTCTTGAAGACCTCTAGGGTAGATGACTGCAACACCTCTAAGGGAAGGTTGTTCCACAGTCGGGACGCCCTACTTGTAAAGAAGTTTTTCCTAATGTTCAGGAAAAACTGCTCTCATATTGACTGTGTAGCTGGCCAGTGACTGTGATCCTTCCCTGAGGTCCCTTCCAATCCCAGTCCTCTGGGGGAGGGACAGAAAAACAGCTGCGCATTAACACATGTCTACAGTCACATGTCACGAGTTTTGCTTGTCAGCAGCTTGAGTTGTGGTTTCCCAGAAACCCTTGCACCTATCTCCTTAAAACTTGGCAAGCTTCATTCCCTCAGCAGGATCTACCAGCCCTGTTGTTTTCATGCAAATCTGACAAGAAATGACAAAGTTATATGCAGTTTCATGCTTCCCCACTATAGCCTATGGGCGAAACATTGAAACAGTGTCAAAACAACTACACAGTTTGAACAAAATGAAACAGTGCTTCAAAATTAAATGAACCTCAAAACAAAATGCTGTCCTGTCAAAATGTTGAAATGTAAGTCGAAATGAAACGGTGCCATTTTGCACAGCCCTACTCTTTGCTGCTGTATAACACACAATACTGGCGAGATGGAAACCCAGTTTCCCATGAGCTGACCCAGTAAATGGCAGTTCTTATTATAGCACTGTGTCCAACAATATCACTTCATGTTCAGTGTTACTTTATCTATGGCAAAACAGAGTTAAAAAATCAAGACAACAGTATAAAGAAACTTTGTACATAGCGGGCATGTCTACACATTAATTTACTGGATGGTAACTTACTGCAGAGTACTGCGTAGTCCTGTGTAGTACCTTACGGCACAGTCAATTACTGCACAGTAAGCAGATTTTATTTTGGCATCTACAAGTGCAGGCATTACGCTGCAGAAACACTGTATGTGAACTGATTTGGGAGTAAAGGTAGTCCCAAGTCAGTCCTCACATACAGGGTTACTGCACAGTAAGGCACCTACATGTGCTTTACTGTGCAGTAACTCATTGGGTGTAAATTTGCTACCTGCATCATTCAGGTAGCAATTTTTTGCCTGAGTCAGCATAAGTCACCATAGTTACTGCATATGTGTAGATGCACACCCATACTGCACAGTAGTTATCGGTAACTGTGCAATAACCTACATTACTGTGCAGTATCTGTACATGTGTAGATATGCCCAGTGAGAAGTTAGTCATAACCCCATAATCCATATTAAAAAAATATAACTGTGTATTGTGTTATTATGTCTATAAAGATATAGATAGGAAAAGCTTGAGGTGCTCCATCTGCATAGAAGGCCAAACTTTGGCAGAAGACTTCCACCTATTTCTCCACATACTAACATTTCTCACATCCTCCTGTGACAGATGGCTAACAGGCTCTGAATTATCATGGATTTGTAGATTTTAAGGCAAGAAGGAACTTTTAGGACCCATATAGTCTGATCGCTGGAATAACACAGAAAATAAATTCTCACCCACTAGTTGTGCATTAAGTCAATAGTTAGACCTCTTTTTGAAAGATGGCTTGGTCTGTGTAGATAGACTTCAAGTGATGGAGAATATACTGCATCCCTAAACAAGTTGTTCCAAGAGTAGGCTGTCTTCACTTTTCCAGAAGAGTGTTTTTTTTTCCTTCTCAATTGGTCAAGTTTCAGCCTCAGAACATTAGATCATGTTCTGCTTCTTAGTGCTGAACTAGGCAAATGTCTTTGTCACGTGCACCTCCTCCCTTTATAGACCATGGCTGAGTAAACTCTCAAACTTTTCTGGATAAAGCTGTTTGAGTTTCTTCAAGTATGAAATAAGATCTTTGGGTTGGGCTCTCCAAACCTCAGAACATCTCTTGCAAATCCAGCCCAACCCAACTGAAGTCAGTGGAATCGAGGGCTAATTAACACATTCCAAGAATGGTCCTTTCTTCCCCACCCATAGGCACATTTCCTGTCATCTAAAGGAGCATTATGGAAGAAGTATTTAGATAATACTCTCTCATCAGAAACCCCATTTAGAACCAAGCAATCAAATTGTCCTTGTATCACTAATTAAAATTCAGTGGTGAGGTTGTTTAATCACTCCTTCCATTGAAAATTCTTACTTTACTTTTCACATTTATTCTGGTAATAACGCACTGAAGAACTCATCAGCACCTGAAGGAAGGCAGCAATTTTTCTTAGGTACATAATCATTAAACTGATAAATAGGCAAGGCACCATATAGTTATCTGTATTAGCGCTGCAGGCCCTGTCACTATTAAAACCCAGAGAGGCAGATTGAGCCAGGGAACTGAAGTGGAAAAAGGAAATAACAAAAAAAAAAGAAAAAAAGAAGTGTCATAGAATAGTTCTTCAAGTCTTCACTCTCTTCCTTTTGCGCTCTTCATTGCCACCGTAAATCACTTCACACTGAACTCCAGCTTCTTGTATAAAACCAGAATAATTGAGTGCATTTGATTCTGCAAACAATTAGTAGCCCTTATTTGCCTTTCCTTTGTTGAGATGTCAATGTATTTTAAGTTACTTTGCATGCAAAATGCTGAGGTTTTTGTGTTGTTCGTGATCATAAGATTTCAAAGCTGCTGGATGATAATTGAAGCTGTCTGGTGTTCTGAAGTCCAGGCACTCCATCCAACCTCTACTGAAATGAATCAGAAATAAAGAGGATCATACATTTCACTGGATTTGAGCTAACTCTGGTTCAGAATGGGTTTGGAATCTGCAGTGGCTGTCGTGAATCGATAGGTTAAATAAATGCACCAGCCTTTATGACATGGAAGGAACCATTCACCATGATAAGACCATTCCTGCATCCCAGTAGTTGCAACTATGATCTGTAGAAATATGCCTAAGAAGCAAGATTTCAATCATCGCTGATCTAATTGCTCTCACTGTAGCCAGACAGCAGTGCTAGGATAATGTTATGCACACTGGAGTGTTGCATACCAAGGCCAAGTACAGAAGTTACATTTATTGTACGCTAGGCATGCAGAAAGCGCTCTACACTCACAACTGAGCAGATAGTCAGGGCACACCGAGCACTGTAAAAATGGCAGATCCCACTCAGATAATCCTGTATGTATGTGGTAGCAGTCTGTGTTACACTGAGCGGATATGGTACTGAATTAACCATAAATTAGGTTACTCCATCCATCAAGGTTGTGTTTCTTTCCTGAGAGAGGCCAGTGTGTTTATGTGGATCCACTTAATGCAAACCCACACCCAAACACACCCTGAAAGACACTGGCAGCGGTTTTTGAGCCCCACAGTTGAGATGTTACAATAGTCACAACTCTGGGTTTTGTTGGTGCACTTCCGGATACTATTTGGCAGAGCAGCTACTTAGCACCACTGCAGGTGAGGCGCAATGTGAAATGGGAATTCTCCCTAGCAAACTCCTCCACTCCCTTCCTCCCTTTCTTAGTGGAGAAGTGGAGAAGGCTCATCCCTCTGGCCCCAGACGCTTGGGTTTCCAGGCCTCCCAGGTCCCATAGCAGGGAAATGGAGCCCAGGGGTCGAGGTTTTCCCAGATGGGAGGGAGAATACAGGCATTTCATGGCACGGTCAGGGCCATGTTTTGAGCAGCTGCATGGCTTCTGGCCCTGTGCAGGGGAAAGGATCTGAACAGGGGACTCACCATAGGTCCCTCTGTGTCTCCCTTGTGTGAAAGCTCTGCATTTGTGTGCAGGAGGCCCGATCACGGATCCCAAGATGCTGGATCTAGGATGGTCAGCCAGCAACATGTGTGTAGATGGCACTGGAAAAAATGAAGACCCAATGGGACCCTTGATGTAATGAACTGGAACAGACAGATTAGCAACTGCTTGCACTTGTGCTGTTGTGGCATTTGAATGAGCCACCTAGGCCTAGGAAAACACTGTGAAGGTACAGGAACAAGGTCTACATATGGTCACCCACTGTCTGAGGGAGGCCACCATCACCACTGCCTGAGACCTGATGCCAGGTCTGGCATTCACTTTGCTCACCTTCCATAGCCACCTTGCTACTCCCAGCCACTGGCAGTTGCTGAAGTAGGCATAGGGTCCCAAAGAGGTCCCAGGCTAGTCCCAGAAGGGTGCAGGAGCACTCAGAATGGGGGCAGCCCACCAGGTTAGGCCACTCCAAGCCTGGGCCCTGCAGTGGAATAGCAGCACAGCCTCTGCAAGGATAAGCATGCCTCTGGACTTGAGTCCAAGTTCCCGAGTGGGAAACACTCCAGTTTTTCTTTATTACATACATGTAAAGTTTGGCAGCTGCAACATTTAATTAAACTGAGGGGTGGTGGTTTCATGTGCAGCACTACCCCTGTCATCCCGAGGTTTCGTGTTTCATAGTTTCATAGTTTCTAGGATCAGAAGGGACCTGAATAGATCATCTAGTCTGACCCCTTGCCATGGCAGGAAAGAGTACTGGGGTCAAACGACCCCAGCAAGGGTTGGTTAAGTTGAGCCTCTGTGGCTTCCAAGCCCTCTCCACCGCTCAGTGTAATAACTGCCCTGTGCAGCCAGGGTCTTTCCTCACTCTCTCAATGTTAACTGCGAAGGTTTCACATTCCAGTGAGGGAAATGCTCCAGTTTTTCTTTAATAAACACATTAAAAGTTTGGCAGCTTCAACATTTGATTAAAATGAGGCAAGTCTCTTCATTGGACTGCACCCCCCTTACCCCAGTGTGTGCCCCTCAGGGGGTTGGGAAAGGAACGGAGAAGGGGCACAGTGTAGGTTATGGGTAGTGACGTAGAGTCAGAGTAGCCCAGGGCTGGAGATCTATGGCCTGGTGCAGGTTTGGGGCACTGGAAGCCCTCTGGCCCTGCTCATATGGGAAGGGCCTCTGGTCCACATGGGTAATGATTTATTTGGCCCGGGCTTCATGGATATGGACAGCCTGCCACTGTGCAAGGCTGGGGCCACCAGCATGAAAAGAGGGTGTGAATACAGGCATCCAGGATAGACACACGCATGCGTACACATGCATACACACACGCGCATGCGCACACACGCACACACTCACCGTGCTTCCAATGCACACACTTGGTGTGTGCAGAGTACTCTGTGTGCACATACACAGGACAGTCAGCTGATGGCTCATGGCCATGATAAGCCACTGTTTCTTCAGGCCCAGGTGGGTGGCCATTGATGTCCTCACCAGTCAATCGGGGTGGCTTAGCCATTTGGCTCTTCTTGGGAGTCCTTGGCAGAAAGCCTGCATGCCATGCTGGGAGGTATGTGAGAGCCCTTCCCCCCGCATCTTCTTGGTTCAGGTCATGCAAGCAGGCTCCAAGATCACACCACCCTTCCCTCCCCCAACATAGGCTAACATGTGTTCGTCTTGCTCCTCTTGGGTGCTTAGAGGAAAGTTCAAAAGTTAGAGTGCCTCCACCTCAGCCTTCTTGAAAGCCTATACTTAGCCCAAGTGTTTATGCTAAAATGCATGTGATTATAGCTCCTGTTAGATCTAGTGAGTTCTCAGCTTAGTGGGGATGCAAAACTAGCTTTCAGGTACTTCTGCTTTTCACCAATCTTTAGCCCATATGTGCTCTACCCTGTCTTTTGTTGTAACTTAGAGTTCCTAAGGGCCTGGGCAGCAGATGGCAATGGCTGATGTTTAGGGAATTATCTATGCTCCTTCTGAGCCACTACATCTGCCACATGCAAGGGGGATAATACAGAAGGCTAATATTAGCTTAGCCAGCTAAAGGCCACACCAGCTTGGCCCAATGCCCCCGTGCTTTGTTCTGTTGGTCTGTGGTCTGCTTTTACTGCTGCCATGTCATAAAGCAGCCAAAACAGGAGGTAATATGGGTCTTTACCTTTCTTTTACTTCTATTATCTCTGCCAGAAAGACAGGATCTGCTTCTTGGTTGCAGTTCCCCTTCAACAGAAACAGTCTTTTCTCAGCTGCTTGTTCCTGCTGTGGTCAGCCTCAGGACAAGTGATTTTCACACTCCGTGGTTGTATTTGTGGCATCACATGGTGCTTTGTATGTGCCGTAAGCTAAATAGCAAGAAGAGAAGAAATGCACGAGAGAAGGGAAAGGGCAGGCCAGGCAGGCCAAATAACCTAGATGTTTCACCAGAATGATGGGAAGTGCTTCCAGGAAGGTCATTTTTTGAAGTTTTCCTTGTAGATGCAAAACCAAAGGGCTATGTTGTCATGAAAAATCTCAACATTTAACTCTTGGGAAAATTCAGATTAATATGTATCCATGGCTAATTGTTTTTTTTTTCTTCAATGTTTACCACAGAAGTTGAGTTCAGACAAGGACAGTGGTGCGGCACGATGCCCTGTGCCTCACTGCCCAGCCTGGACCATGGTGGGACTCACATGGTGCTGTGCCATACCGCTGTCAAAGTAGCATCAGTGAGAGAGGGAACAGAGGCTGATTGCAGCCCACAGCTGCAGCCTGCCCTTGCCCCATGCACAGATGGTGAGGCCATGGTTCCCCCATTAGTTCCTCCACACCATACCTCTGGAGGTCCCACTGGGCTCCAATTGCCCCATGACCCAGGCCAGCCAGGGCTCCAGTCACCATGAACAGGGCCCTAGCTAGGCCACGTCATGGGGCAATCAGAGCCCAGCAGGTCATCCAGGGGTGAGGCACAGGGGAGCCAAGGGAGGGGGACATGCCCTTTCTCCACTGGGTCCTCCTGCATCTGGCCTCATGTGCCCCCCACCTCCCACTTCTCCACCCCTTGTCACCTCCCAGGAGGGGGGGTGAAGCTTCCACATGGTGGCCATAGCCACCACCCCATGCCCTACACTGCCCCCGCTCAGTGTTCAGCTGTGTGCAACCACCCTCCCCATTTCCCTTCCCTACTCCCTGTCTCCGGGCAGAAGCAGTCAGGGGCCAGGGAGCGGGACAGGTGGTTGGCGGCATGTCATGGTGAGATGGGGTGGGGAGCGCTCCTGTGGGGCCAGGCACCACAGCTCACCTGCTCCCCTCCCTCCCTGCCACTTCCTGCTGCATGCCGGGCGTGGTCTGGGAGCACGTCATGCCTCCTGACAACAGGCAGCAGGGAGGGGAAAGTGGTGTGGAGGGAGGTGATTGGTGTGCCGCACGGTGTGGCAGTGCACCACGTGGCCACGCCCCACAGCAGGGAGCGCCCCTTGGTAGGCAGCACACTGTGCCATGCCTGATCACTCCCTGGCTCCCAACCACCAACGCCACCTCCTATCTGGCTGTGTGTCCATAATGCTCCAGGCTAAGCCTTTTATTATATTTGGATTCTTTATTTCTAATGTGTGGAGGTGGGGCAGAGGGAGCAGGGGCAACAGGAGGGCTCTGGCTTTTCCTCAGCTGGCCCTGGCGCTATTAAATTGATCTTCTCAAACCAAGTTGTGCTGAAGGGGCACAGGGAGCAGCCACACAGGAGGCTGGGAGAGGAGGTGGGGCTGACAGGAGGGCTCCTGCCTTTCCTCTGCTGGCCCTAACACTTGTAAATTGATCTTCCCAATTTATTGATTTCCAACTTGTGCTAAAGGGGCACAGGGATCAGTTGCACCACAGGTTGGAGGAGGAGGTGGGGCCGACAGGAGGGCTCCCAGTTTTCTTCAGCTGGCCCCTGTGCTTGTAAACTGCTCCTGGCAATTTTTTTTGCCCCCTCTGTGGAGATGGGTTGGAGGGAGCTGCCGCACATAGGGCTGCAGGAGGAGGCAGAACTGGTGGAGGGGCTCCCATTTTAACTCAGCTGGCCCTGCCCCCATCCACGCAGCTCACACAGCCAATCAGTACATGTGCAGTTGGGCAAAAGTGTTATGGACAGACAGACAGACTAAGGCTTTTATTAGATTAAACGGCTATAATGGCTCTGAAAGAGTCTTCTTTGGGGGGGTGGGGTTCTGAACTTGTGGGAGATACCCCAAATCTTTGTTGTGGCTGTGGAAAGCACCACGAATAGAAATGAATAAGGATAGGACCCTAGGAACTTATGCCACCATTTCTGCTCAACCCTCTCCAACACTTCCCCAGTCTGGTGCAAATCACTGCTACCCCTTTGTTCCTTTGAGCATCAGTCACATTGTCTATCTTCATTTCCCCCTCTCTGACACTCAGTCCTTACGTCTCAATGCCCTCAGAACACTTTGGGAATGAGGAAGTGAGCAGCATGGTCATCCCCCCGACTCCAGACTAGCAAATACCCTATGGGATTGGTACTACTGCAATCTTTATTGCACCACACATGCTACTTGTATCGAACTGGTTGGCCACCTCAAGTTTTACAGCACTCCTCTGTGGGATTTTGGCAGTGGTAATGGACCAGGGAACTATGTTTCTGAATTCATAAGCTTCTTCTAGTCTATCAGTGACAACTGAACCAGGCTCATTAAACCCCAATCACCACTAGAAGGGGAGAGAGCATCTCAATGACTAAGCCTTGGCTATACTTGGAAAGGGGAAAAGAAATATGGCACCCAGCTGGGGCTATCACTTTCCCTCAGAAGCCTGCTGTGTTTTCCTGGTCTATTTGGTTTGCAAGCTACAGCGCAAGCTAAATACAGTCTGTCATCTACTCTCTACAGTGCCTATCACAGCAGGGCTTTGAGAAACTTTGGCTACAGGCCAAGGTTTTCTTGCTAATCCACTTGTGGGTTCATAACCCCACTTGCAGTTGTGCACCCTGCTTTTGCTGTGGAGTTTCTATCAGGCTCGTGACCCCAGCTTCTGTGTGTTACAGCCCCATTTGAGGCCATACTCCCTCCTGCTCCTCTCGTTTGGGTTGCTATAGGCACTACTTCAGTTCTATTAGAAATAACATGGCTGTCAGCAGGGCATTTAACCGACACTAAAGATAATTTAGAATAATAAGGAATTAAAAGCAACTTTAGTTGATCAAGAACACGTACATTCAATACATAACATGTGTGAATGCTTTTGAATAGCTGAAGCCCCCTCTGCTTCTTATTGTTCCTTTAGAAATCTGCTGGCAATGGAACATGTGCACAGTTATAGAAATTCATCCTTTCTGCACTTTCATAAGACTCTAGAGCATTTACCACTTTACTACGGGTTAATGTTACCTAAAATACTGGGATTCTGCTCATTTTCACAAATTTTCATGATGTCATTCTGTTCCCCTGGTATCAATTCAGGGTAATATTTACTCGGATACATTTTATTTTATTTTTTAAAAAATCTTTTAACCCTGGTGTAAAATATAGATCAAGAGGAAAGCATGGTAGAGAAGGCTGCTGGATCTATCATTAAACAAGGAGAAAAGGGGTGAAGTCTAGAATCTGCTCAGAATTGAAACTTCCCCAAAGTCAGATGACATTTGCATTCAGCCTGTTTAAATACTTTATGCAAGTAGCTATCCTAAATCAGGGTCTAAATTGTTCACCGTTTGAATGAAATGGGTGTCCTACATCAGATATGGACTTCTGCCCTTAATTAAACATAATTATATGCGTCACTCAGAAACGATCATAGTCACGATCACGAGAAACCAATTTCAAAAAGTAGAGAGCTCTTCCATTTGGGAGACCAAAGCAAGACAAGAGCCATTGACTGGAAATAAAGCTTTGACAAATTCAAACTGGAGAATAAAGCACAAATGATGAACATTGAGGGTACTTCACTATTGAAAAATTGCCAAAAGCTGTGGTGGATTCTCCATCTTAGATTGGCTATCTTGTTCAAATATATACTACTGTTTAACAACGAGTTATTAGAATTAATGCAGGAATTATAGAGTGAAATAGCAAGCCATCTGTTATGCAAAAATCAGGCTAGATGATTACAGTGGTCCTACCTGCTTCACAGTATGAATTACAATGCTAACATTAAATACAACTCAAGGGGTGGTATTGTATTTAGAGTACATTATTTGAGTAGCATATTTAGACAAGTTCGGCCTACCCAAATGCAAAACACAGGTTTAGATCCGTGTCTGAGAAAGAAGATTTATTTAAAAATCAATAGAGTACTGGCTATGTCATGTAGCATTTATGTGGTGCTTTATATTTTAAATCAAGGGATGACTGATAACTCCTCCTAACCTTTATAGCTTTCTATAATGGTAATTGGGTGAATACAATTTTCCCTAAATTATACACTGACACAACAGTCTGAAACTATGGGAATCATTAGAGGGCTACCTCAGAGCAGTTGCCAGTAGCGGTGAAGCTTCTTAGCAAAACCCAACCAAAAAGTTGGGGTTAAAGAGCTTCCCTGAGTTTGTATACTCTATTTTGTTGCGTCTAACAACCAAGAATCTTTACAACGATTGCGCTCTCGGGAATTTTCCACAATGTAATCTTCTCTGTAAGCTATGTATTTTCTCTCCCTCTCTGTGTCTCAGGCTATGTATTACTGACATTGCAATAAGACTTTCTTGCCTATTATCTAAGATAGTCAAAATAACCTCACATTGGTATCTAGTCTATTTACTTTGACGATAAACATCTGATCGGTAAGGATACAATGATCTCTCACGTTTTCCGTACACAAAGCGCAGTGGTTGCACTTAAAGTAATTTCCCCGCTTTTAAAAAGAGTCTGCCAGTTCCTCTATCCTGACAGAAGGAAATGCTCCTTCATCTGCGTTGTTTCAACACGGAACATTTTATGTTATTGTACTTAATAGTTATTGTGCACACGTGTTGATCTAAATATAACAAAAGGTAATATTGACGGTGGCTTTTACAGAACCCATGCGCATCATTCCATTTGGAAAATCATTTACTGAAGGGGAAAATAATGTCCTAAGCCATTCAAAATTGTAGCTAAAAAGAACAAGATGACTAATACATACAAATGAAAAATAATGTGGCTTAATATTGCATCTTTACAGTAATTTTTATTGTATTTGTTTAAACAGAAGGTCACTGCCTTGACTTCTGGTTCATAAAGTATCTGCAAAACCAAAATACTTAGAAGGTGGGGAATTGCACATGATTGCTGGAATAAGCAAAGTTATCAGTTCAGTTGGTAAAGCATTAAGTATCCCAGTCAACAGGCCTTGTATCTGAATTGGCAGCAAACCCCACACCAGAAAATTCCCATGTTGCAATGCTGAGCTGTATTATCAAAGCCTGGGGAGATGATAGGTGCAATTTGCTCAGTATAGTGTGGTTTGATGCACAACATGTCAAGGGCCAGCAGGTATGGTTCAATCAGTGGAGTCCACATGCTGATTAGAAAAATATTCCTCTTGATCAGTAAAAGCTATTAAAATTTAATGACTAGTTAAGATCTGAGTTATTCGGTGTAATTAGCAGCTGTACTGTAATGCATAAAGTCTTCCCCTGAGTTAGCAAAGTGTATTACTCCATGGTGTTAAAAGCAAAATCTATAGGAGCTACACTGCGGACATGTTCACAGAACCAAAAGGCTTTTCAAAAAAAACATCGGCTTGAGATTCCTGAGCATTAAGGAAACCAATATGAATAATCAAATGGTACAAATCCATTTTTAATAGGAATTAATGAGGTTTTTGCCTACCAGGATCTGAACGAGACCTGAATGAATGCAAATTCTGTTTCCTCAGAAGAGGTGGTCATTACGACATTGGGTATGAAAACAAATCCCAGATCAAAGCACTTCTAAATATTCCAAAATAAGAGGTTTTATCTTTTATCAGTTGCTTTATATTGCTTAGGTGTCCCCATCATCCTGAACTGTAGTGTGAAAGATGCACAGTAAAGGGAACCGAGGGGAGAAAGCATGTTGACATTTTGGAGGGAAAAAAAAACAGAATTTTGGTTATTTTTAAAATTCAAGTTTAAATCTCCGTTCCAAAAGAAGAATGGATGCTTAATGAAAACATCACTGAAAAAGGCTCCTAATTTCCCCCCACACAAATTCATACAGTCAGGAAATTAGGGTTGTAAGGGACCGCCCGTCTAGTCCAACCCCACGCTCCAAGCAGGACCAGCCCAATTACATCATCCCAGCCAAGGCTTTGTTGAGCCAGGTCTTGAATACCCCCGAGGATGGAGACTGCACCACCTCTCCAGGTAATCTGTTCCAGTGCTTCACCACCCTCCTAGTGAGAGAGTTTTTTCCTAATATCCAACCTCAGCTTCTCCTGCCGCAACTTGAGACCATTGCTCCTCGGTCAGCGTCTTCCTGTTACCCAAGTGCTGAGAACCACAGGGCACGGTGTTCCTCATTCAGTTTACAGTAACATCAGTGGCCTTTTTGAGGGGTCTGTCAGGTGGTCTTATATCTGGAACTTTCTCATTATTTTTTTTTCTGATTTTCACAGAGCTGACTTCCTCCCCCCGCCCCCCACACACACACGAAAAAGCCGAAACTAAATCACTGAAACAGTTCATGCTTTATTGGATCTCCAATAGAATTATGCATTTTGAAAATCTGTCACAGCTACAAGATTAGCCAGTAATATATGGAGGTAACCCTTTCAGCTGGGGGACAAGAGGAGGATTAGGTGGACGGGAGATATGTTTTTGCTTGAACAGTCTCAGCAGGGTATTTGTTGTTGCTTTGGAGAGGGTTTGGGGTGGGGGTGTTAGTTTTTATTTTGGGTTGTTTTAACCTTATGTATCCTGAAATGGTTTTAAGTCAAACAATTAGTTGGTACCATTTAATGTTTCCTTTTTTTCGGTTGGTAACTCAGACATTTTTTAATCCTACTACTCTTTTGAACACGGTCCTATTCTATTCTTGATAATATCATGAAATTGGGGATCGTCACAGCTCTTAAACTAGTCTTTCTGTCAGAGTTGAACCCAGCTTAGTAAGTCAATACCCTAGAATTTAATTTTCAGTAGACGTTAGATTGTTGAAATCAAACATCATTTTAACTCTAACATCCATCTCTCTCTGGGGACTGTTTCTGCCTTTATGCAGTGTCTGGCGCAATAGTGATTTTTGGCACAAATAAAAAATAAATCTTGACTCCTCCTAGCCTAGCTAAAATGCTGCTACCTTCGAAATCAATGTAAGTTTTGCTGCTGGCTACCATGAAAGTAGTCTCAAAACTGCATTGTGCTGTTTTACAGCCAAATGACATTATGAACCCGTATATGCTGCTCTCCATCACCCAAAAGTCTTTCAGCATCACTGCTTCCAGGTCTCAGCTTCCCATGTAGTATTTGTGATGGGGGTATTTACACATTTGCATTTTCCCAAGCTGAATCTCATTATATTTTTTCTTCATATATATCCCTTTATTGTCTTTATATCCCTTTATTGCCTCTCTGTCTTCAATGGTGTTTGCAGACCTTCCTAAATTAGCATAAACTGTGAATTTAATCAATTTATTGGTTGTTCTTTCTCCTGGCCCATTAATCTCTACATTAAACAGCCCACTAGAACCTTTCCAGTCCCATTCCTATAGTTGGTTGAAAAATAGTGCTAATTAGCAATTATCCTATTGGATTTGGGCATGTCCAACCTTCCAAAAGGCCAGATTTCCTCTAAACCAGAACCTGTGCATGGATCCCTATTAAGTCCAACAGGTCTCCATTAGGCTGCAATTCCAACTGCAATTTGGAAGCCAGGATTGAAAGCACTGGGGTCAATGGGTGTTGCACAAATGTAAGAGAGGTCAGATGAGCAATACCTCTGAGTTTGCTCATAACCAGGGATCTGAATGCTTCAACCAGTAGCCCTTCTAAACAGAGTACTCAGAGATGAAATAGGAGCTGCAGTAGTATATTATAAAAATGCCTTGTGTTGGGGGATCACATTGGATCAGAGTGGGCAAAATATGGTCCATGATTTAGCACACCAAGAGATTAAGTCTGGCCCACTGTAGGTCTCCCAATCCATCTGGCCCAGATGGGAGGAGCAGCATGTGCCATGCTATGAGTGGCCAGTTCTGCCACCCCTGGGCTAAGAGGATGCTGCCTTGTGCAGCCTGGCGTGGCCCCAGGCTTAGCTTTTGGGCATGCTGGGTGATGGGCCTGTGGGGTGGGAGTGGCATGGAAGCTGAACTCAGCTTCCTGATAGTCCCCACTGCTCCCACCCAGGAGTAAATGCATGCCTCGCTGCTGCCATCAGACCTGGTCCTACTGCCCAGGCACCCTAGGCCCATCCACCCTGCATCCAACACTGGAGCCACTGGACAAACCATACAGATAGGTGGGATCTCCATAGAGACCATCCTGGGCACCCCACAGGCAGCACACATTTCACCGGGTGGATAGGATGGGGCTGTGGGCAGGTGGGGATCAGTGTCCAGGAGTAGTATGGGCGGGTAGGGACTTGGCCGGATCTGGGATCACAGGGTGTTGAAGTGCAGGGCCAGGGCCCAGGGCAGAGCCATGCTCCACTCCCTGTATGTCCCTGCCTATGATCCCAGCCCTGTGGTATCACCACCTCATGATCCCAGCCTAGCCCTGGCTCCACCCACCTGTCCTGCTCCTGGATGCTGCTCCCCATCCACCTGCAGCCCCCCCTCATCTGCCCAGCTGAGCATGCCCTGGCCATAGGGGGCCCTGGCCAGTCTCCATAGTGATCCTACCCACACACCTGCTCACGTGCCCCAGAGGTGGGTGCCAGGAAGACAGGCCAGGGCTGGATAAGATCAATTGCCACCCCCCCCCACCATACGAGGCTGGGTCAGCACCTCACCCTCCACCCCCACAACAGCGCACCCGAACTTTTTAAGTGGCCCAAATAAAAAGGCCTACCCCTGCATTAGATGGATAAGTAACAGGCCAAGTAGCCACCAAGGTTGTTTATTTTCTCTTTTAAGTCAACTGTTATGAAGACCTAGCAACTGGAATTTCTTTAAATGTTTTCTAAGTGCATGATCAGAGACATCTCCACTGCTGTACGAGAAATGAGGGGTTGTTTGAAAAAGGAAAATGAAGGCATTCATCCCTTGTTTCATCCTTATTAGAGCCTGTTTCCTGTTATGAAAGCAGAGATGCCACCAAGCTCACTAGACAACCATGGGGTTCTTTCTTACATAGTGAAAAGGAGTTGAAATACACGCATAGGGCCGCCCATCATTGGACTGCCTTAGCACCTCATGAAGGTTAAAGTGTTATCTTCACAACAGACCTTTGAGGTAGGGAAGTGTTATCCCCATTTAACAAATGGAAAACTGAGGCACAAAATGGTGAAGTGACTTGTTTAAGGTCACATGGGAGGTTTGTTACATAACAAAGAAGTGAAAAGGGTTCTCCCGAATTCAAGGCGAGTGCCCTAACCAGTGGATAATCTTCCCCTTGTCCCCCTTGTTTTTTGTAGCTTGACACATATACAGATCCTTATCTAGGCTCAGACACAACAATAAGAAAAACTACATGGTGCATCTACATGTGCAATTATGGCAGCTGAATAAACTCCAGGGCAGTTCCCGCTGGAGTTTATTGCTCCCAGGCACAGTGTTTGCGTGTGCACCCAGGATCACAGCACAGTGAGCCAGGAGGAGGATCCCTGGCTGGCTGGGGCTCACAGGGGTCCTCCTGCTAGCCCAGGGCTGCTCTAACCCAACTCAGTGTGCTACACAGGTTCAGTTTCTGGCTGGGGCACAAGGCTAGCCAGCAGGCAGCCCCACACTGTATCACCCTTATGCCCCAGCCAGCCCTGTCAGCATCTACATGTGCATTGAAATGAGGTAAATAACTCTGCCTTAGGTTAGTACTTGTATCTGGCAGTACTATCCAATAGCAGAATTCATTAGTTTACTCTGGCCTAATAGCACTGCACATGCAGACACTGATGTTTTATTGCAGAGCTAATTAGTCAGCTCTACAGTAAACACCTTGCGTTGACACACCCACAGATTCATAGGTTCATAGATGTTAGGGGCTGGAAGCAACTTCTCAAGAAATTCAAGTCCATCTCCTCATTCCCCCACCGTGCTTGGGCAGGAAAGACTGCTGGGGTCAGATGACCCCAGCAAGGTGAGCATCCAGGCATTTTTGGAAGATATCCAGAGTAGGTGATTGTACTACTTCTGGGGAGAGTCTATTCCAGACCCTGGACACTTGAGTTGTAAAGAAATTTTTCATTATGTCTAGTCTAGTCTAAAACTGAAAATGGGTAAAACTCCCAGTGTTCCTCAATTAAAATTTATGCAAGGAAAAAACCGCAAGTTACTAACATGTGATCTGTTTTCACGGCACCCTTGTTACACCTGAACTGCAGGTAGATTGGAGGTGGCTGGGGCAGCAACAAGTGAGATTACAGACTATTCCAGTCATACAGGCTACACTGATTTATTGCGAGATTAAACAAAGCAAAATGAAATGATCAGATGCATTACATATAGGCTGAGGAGTCTTTACTTGGTGGTGTTGCTGGCCAAGTCATCAGGCAAGGGGGCTTCTGTGCACCTACACAGTAGTGTCTTCAGTGTCATGTACCCAAGTTGCTTTCTACACAACCTCTTCATTTATACCTCGCTATTCCTTTATTTGCTGTTATCCAATTAAAATTTATCACCTCTTCAGTTGTTGATCCTTGTTCACTACCAATTTCCATATTTTGCAGTCATCTCATTTTGCTCCCTCTCTTCCCTCCTTGCCCACCTGTCCTGGCATAGTCAACAATATAAAGCTTGTAATATTTGTATGCATTTTCTTTCCATATTGGAAAGAGGCCCGTTGTGGTCAGCCTAGACTTGTTCTATTTCAAATATAGATATCTCCTGCTATTTTTGGCCAGTCTAGACCTCCACATGATCCCCATCATGACTGTAACTTCTACTACTTCACACATTATCTTAGTTTATGATCAATCTTAACTGTGATATTATAATTTGTTCTATATATGTTTTCCTTTCTCTTTCTTAATGTGGTTAGGTCCGGACATATTTTGTCTGTGTTGGTATTCAGTGGTGCCCATAGTTAACAGTTAGTCTCATTTTATATCTTAAAAGGGTTACTTTAAAGGTTATTGCATTTTCAGAAAGCTGCAGCAAAAAGCAGGCTGTTTCAAAAGCCTCTAGGCCTTGACACATTTTTTTTCATGAGCCTAGAATTATTTTGCAAAATGAGGGGCATAGACACCCTATACCCTACACCCTAATGGTTTGCCCTGGTAATACTCAACATGTCTCATGTATCTGGGGAAGTCTCATGTCATGGTACCATAAACATCTGAAATCAGTTTGATTTACTTAAGATGAAAAGCTTATTCTGTGCCCAAAATATTTTCTCTGTTGCTTTATCCAATGTAAGGTTAAATAACCATTGGTTAATGCATGCAGTGCAAAGTGAAAGGGACATTTTGAGAGTTTGCTTGCGTGTCTACTGGATTGCATAATTTTGGAGAATAAAACCAGAAATATCTGTAGGGTTCATCTCTTAAAAAAACAAAACAAAAACAAAAAACTAGAGAGAGGTAGGTGGCCATGTTAATTTGAAGTTAGGCAGAAGGCAAGGCAAGGTGGCACCTTAAACTAGGTACAGAAGTTACACGCGTTGCACATTAAGTGCAGAAAGCACTCTACAACCACAACAAACAGATGTTCACGGCACATAGAGCACTTTGTGGATCCCACAAATGGTGGATCCCACTCTAAGTTAACACTGGATGGATGTGGTATCAAATGTCTGTGCCACATCCCATTGCAAGTCAAGGTAAGTTGCAGTCCACCAGCATCCCAGGGGGCCCTCGCTGGGTGGCTTGCTAGCCTCAGCTGGTGCTCATCTACTCCAGGTGAGCTCTGGCCCAGACCCAGTCCTGAGCTCTCTCCGAGAGGAGACAGAAAAGCCTCTGTCTCCTCCCTGTGTGGTTGGGTAGTGGGTAGAGGAAACTGAGCTCCCTACTGTGCAGTCTCTACCGAGCTTGCTGACTTGGGAACTGTAGGTGGGGGCTGGGGAGAGGGAAAGGAGCCCGTCTACCATGTGGGCCCAGCCCAGCCTGGCTCAGCAACTCCCCACCCCCACCATCACCAAAGCCAGCAAGCTGTGGGGAGGAACACATGGCAGGGGTGCTCCTTTCCCCTCCCCAGCCACAGCTCCCAGTGTGGGAAAAAGCAGCACAGTCATGAGCTGCAGCTTCTGGCTGAAGCTGGGGGAAGGAGCCCCTCTGCCATTGCAGCTCCCGCCCCCCCCCCCCCAAGCCCCAAGCCAGCAAGCTGCGGGGAGTCCCATGCAGCAGGAGGGCTCTGTTTCCCAATTTTCAGCTGTGAGCTGTATCCCAGGGCTGCACCACTTTCTGCTGTTCCAGGAACTGTGAATGGGGGGTGGAGGGAGAGGGGGAGAGACACAGGAGCCCCACTGCTGCATGGACCCAGCCTGGCAGTAAGAAAGACCCAAGTCAGCAAGCTGGGTGGGGATCCACATGGCTTTCCCTCTCCCCTCACCCTCCAGCTGCTGGCACTGACAGCAGCCAGCTGGTGGGGTGGCAGGGCTGGGGAGAGGGGACATGCTGGTCAGTCAGGGGTGGCCAGTTGCTTGGCCAGGCTTGGCTGGGCTTGGCTTTCTCCAGCAGCCTCCTGGGAGACTCACTAGAGCTTTCTCAGGCTGTTGGCCTCAGCCAGTGCAGGGAGGCTCCAGTCTTCACCCCCCGCCCCCCCAACCAAACAATGCACTTCTGTTCCGTTCAGTCCTGACCTAATCTAAAGCGGTTTAAGTAAAGCATGATATTTAGAGCGCTTCCACCTTGGGTTTTTTGGATGTCTGTAACCATGGGGGACTGGTGCTTCCCGAGTCTGGGGGGCACCAAATCATTGACTGGGGGTGGGGGGCAATGACCAATCTCCAAGCCCGAAAGCACCAGTGGTGAAAATGGAAGTGCATTTCCATTGGCACTTCTGGTGTTGCAGTTGGCATTTCCAGGGGGTGCACAGCCAATCTCAGTTGGTGCAAATGCCCCCACGTGCACCCCCTATGCATCGCCAATGTCTGTAACTTAACGTTAGAGTCCACACGTTTCAAGGAGCTTGCATAAGCTTTCATAGCCAGCTTCATCAAATTCTCATTCCGATTCTGATGAAGCAAGCTGTCACCCATGAAAATGTATGCCTCTCCAAACAAATAATTTACTTTGAAGGTCCAAGTCATGCCTTGTCTAGTTTTTCTCTTGAAAAAATCTCCAAGGCATTAAACACACAGGAAAGAAGAGGTAGAGTCTTAACTTTTCCAACATTCGTGGCTGTTTGTATCCAATGTCTTGGCTAAATCTCATCTTAGCTTTTAAACCTGCTGTTAATGGAAATAGAGCATCCTTGCATATTGAGAATTCTGCACCATCACCAGAGTTTTCTGAACATATGGTTCTACTGTTCTATATTGCCTGGATATTTTCCCCACTCCTTACCCCAGCTGAAATAACTTTCACAATTCAAAGTTAAAATTGAATCTGTTTGCTTGTTTGCTGACAAAAGATGTCCAAGTGGAATACTTTACCTGAACTCAGAACAATTATGGTAAAAGGTCTATTGCTCACTGGAGGTCTTAGAATCCCAGAGTAGATAGAAGTTGTTTGATTGAACTTCAAAAGCATTTCCCCCCAACATACATGTTTTGCTTAATTGCTTCCTATGTATTGCTACTCTGTAGGAGAGTCAGCAAATGATTCTGGAATAGGAGGATGTGTTATTTATCCTGTAGGCATTAAAGAGTTCTAATTATTCCCAAACGATCCTCATTCACAAAGCATTTTATTTATGATGCTTTCCCTTAAATAATTAAACATTTTTTGGTTAAATGTTTACTATATGTAAGGGCATAACATCCTTGATACTGGCTCCCGATAGGAAAGTAAGTGCAAAAATATAGCGGATGGTTGGTATAAGGGAAACACTTCCCAGTAGGTAGGAACTATTATCAGAAGGATTACATGCTGCCCTTTATTAAGTCTCAAAAATATTATAATTATCAAGCGGGTTTAAAAAAATCATGCGGTTCCACTTTTGTGGCTTTGTGGTTGATGTTGTGCCTGTTTCACAACTGTTATTATCCATTCTCCATTGTGTAAATCAAACTGTTTGAAGTTTGACTTCATAAAACATTCTCTCAGGTACTTAATTAGATTCACTGTTTTGTTCCCAAATTGGAAATAGCTTTTTTTTTTTAACTCACACCTCCCACATGCTGGGATCAAATATATCACACATGGCTGACCTTTAAAAAGGTACAGAGTGACCAAAGTGAATCAAAATCAAGTAAATCAAAAGTAGGTTGAGAAAAAAAAACACTCAGCAGGTACCCTAAACATAGGGTAGCATGCGTGTGTAGGTTTTTTTCAAGTTGTTTTGTACCTTTGCCAACCTTTTGTTTCCTCTTGGGCTCTTCCTGTTGTTCTGAGGTGTGTGGAGTGCTTTTTTCAGTGGTATCTGGTTGCTTTTGCTTTTGATATACAGACTGCTGCAGTCTCTATGTTCTGGCAAGCTGATGCTGGCAAACCAGCATCCAGATCCTGAAGGCAATGCAGGAAACACAACTCAGATTCATATTCAGTGGTGAAAACTCAGAAAGGTTTATTGTTGTCGGACAGCACACCATTTGGTCAGGTTAGCAGTCAGTCCAGCCTGCAGAAGCTTGTCCGTGACTGGTAGAGAGACCATACATTATTCACGTTCCCCAAGGTTTTTATGATGGACAGGTCTCTAAACTCCTGCATTTAAAATGGCATGCCCCCCACTCATCTCATGCCCACTCTTATCTTTCTCTCTGGCAAGAAGTTTTTATTTGTATTGTTTGCCAAGTTCACGCACCTGAATTCTCATTAGTAAGTTTTAATATTTACCTGTGTAGCTGCTGTTTTTGTACTCCCTTCAATGTCTTTTTGATCTTTAGTGTATTTTTATTTATTTTTCTATTTCTTACTGAGTCATCCAATAGTCAGGAGGCCCCTTTCTCCCATGTTTTTGGCACCAGAGCTGACTATAGCATGGCATAACTGCAGCCAACAAAACTGGAAGTCCTACACTTACCATGCCTCCATTCCAACTTGTAGCAGCCACCCTCCTAATCAGCCACTTTCACTTCCCCTTGCTTATTAGGGCTCTGCGAAGCTTCAATCCCTGATTGAATTTAGCAGAGATTCGGCCAGATTTGGTGGCTGAATCTCCAAATCTGAATAAAATCAGAGGAGCCTTTAATTTCTCCTAATGGAATTAGAAAGCCCCAAATTGATTCAGAGAGATTTGGAAAGATTTGGACATAGGGGCAGCTTTAAATGTTTTTTCTACACACCTGTAGGTAGCAGAGGGTCATGAAAGCTGGGAAGCTGGGGTGCATGGAGTGTCCCACAGAAGCACAGAGGGCTCCCCAGTGTGCTTAGCAGCAGACCCAGAAGTAGACCAGAAGCACTTGTTCGGGGAGTGCGGGGAGCATGTGGAGCCCCCTTCCCCCCCCGGCACTCCTGTGGGACGCTCCATGCACCCCAGCATCACAGCGATCACAAGCCGCGCCTGCTACTTTGAGGTATGTAGAAAAAACTTTTCAATCTATGTCTATGTCCGAATCGCTGATTCTCCAAATCAGCATAGTATCTTCAGATTTGGATTCAGCTGAATCAAATCAGGGACAGCGATCTGAATCAAGGAATCTGAATTGAATCCGAATCGAATAGGAACCACTTCGCACACCCCTATTGCTTATCTGCCATCCCTACCATATCTACCTCTTCTTCGTCTTTGTCTTTTTGTCTGCCTTCTTCCATCAACACAACTCCAATTGCAAAGCATCCACATCCTACTTTGAGGCTTCCTTACATCTGAAAACTCCTGTGCCAAATCTGATCTTTCCCCTAGTTTCCCCTTCTCAACACCTTCTTTATGTGTTCCCTCCACCATCTGTGTTTTTTGAAGCTACTATGTCCAACCTGAGAACTTGTAGAGGTTGAGTGAAGTCCCTGATGATTGGGAAAGCGTAAATATAGTGCCCATTGTTAAGAAAGATGAAGAAGTAGGAACCAAAAAACTGTGTTGTTTTCCACCCCTCCCCCCCATACACACACTTCAAGAAAAATTACAGACAGATTGGGAAGAATTAGTGGAGAATGATAAAAATGGTTAAAGGCCTGGGAAGCATTGCTTATGAGCAAAGGCTGAAAGAACTAGGGTTATTTAATCTGGAAAGGGAAGACTGAAGAGGGATTTTATAATAGTCTTCAAATACTTTAATGGCAATTTTAACTTTCCTCTGAGACTGTAAAGGACAGGACTATTAGCAATGGCCTCAAGCTTTAGCAGGGGAAATGTAGATTGGAGGTTCAGAGGAACTTTATGCCTCTGAGGGCGCTCAAGCATTAAAACAGACTACCTAGAGTAGTTATGGAATCACATCCTTGGAAATATTGAAGGTCCACTTGGACAGACACTTGGCTGGGATGGTTTCATCAAGGATGATCCTGCCATGAGTAGGGGGCTGGACTAGATGACCGTGGGGGATCCTGTCCAACCCTAGTTTGCTATGTTTCTGTGAACCTTATGCCCCCATACCCTCCTTGTTTTCCTCTTTTCTTGTTGCTCTGCAATGCCCACTATAAATATCCTGATCAGCTTCCATCTGAAGCACATCACTTTTCACTTGTCCATATTGAATTTCATCTGATTTATTTCAGACCATATCCTGGTCATTTTGATTTTTAATCCTGACCAGAGGCAGGAAGTCAGCTGGGATCAAGTGACCCCAGAAAGAAAACCATCCACATGTTTTTTGAATGACTCCAGGGTAGGTGCTTGCACCACCTCTGGGGGGAGTTTGTTTCAGCCCCTGGTCACATGCACCATAAAGAACTTTTTTTCTTACGTCCAGTCTAAATGGGCTTTCCTGGAGTTAACGGCCGAGAGACCTTGCTATTCCTTGGGGAGCTCTGGTGAACAGCTGTTCTCCCATCATTGAACCTGAGGACATAGTTCAATTCTTCCACTCAACAGGAGGAGTTGTCACTGGACTAGGTCTTTGCCAAGCACTCTCGATCTCTTTTCTTGCTGAGTTTCACTCCCTTCCCAACAATGGATGTTATGCAGCCTTTCCCCTTGAGCCCTGTCACTCGTTTGTTCTGTTTTCCAGTCCATCTGTCCCGTGACTTCTCATTCACTTTTAGGCTACTCCAAACTGTGCTTTCCACCCATTATATCTTGGAGAGCGTTGCTGGTTCTTTCTGGGGTTTCCTTTCCTCCACCCTTGACTCTTGTTCCCCATCTTTTAACCCAAAGTGTTGCTAGCTAGCCAATGCATTGTCTAATCTCATGATCCTCTTCTGCTCCTCTTCTGTGTGCATTTCTGGTTGAAATGATTGATCTGGATGACTTCCTCTATCTCTTTGATTCTACCACCTTCTTAAATAAACTGGTGCACTTCTTCCACTTCATTTAATCCCATGCCCACAACTCCAGCTGCCTTTTTATCACTATTGATACATTCTTCCAAACCTCCCCTCCCCTTCTTCTGGTTATTTGACCTAGTAGCTCCTGATTCCTTCCAAGAGAAAACTGACAATACACACAACCTTCTTACTTACTCACATCTGCCTCCCCTTTAGCTTTCCTCTGGCAGCCCTTTCCTCCTCCTCCTGAGTCACAGATTATACGTACCAATATGTCCATATGTATCATCCAGTACATTGGGGTGGCTATCCAATTTGACTCTTCTAAGCCGTATTCTACTAGGGAAGAAAAATAAGCTCTACTTAAAATTTCAGGGTGGATCATTTCTTTAGGAAATCAAAGAACGGAGATAGAAATTGAGCCTACCAATACTAACCTATTTTTTAATTATATTAAAAATATTTGCAAACTGGCTTTGAGTCTTGGACCTTGGACTAGAACACAAGGGCCTGATTCAAAGACCTATAGAGACATTCTGGACTCTCCATTGTCATATGTTTTAGGTTCACACTGTAAGTTCAAAAGGTTGCAATTATAACTCTTAGCCTACTCAATTCTCATCTGGAAATGAGAGGTAGAGAGATGATGAATGGCTGGCTCCAAGTTTGTCATTGTTAGAAAAGTTCTGCTGACCAGCAAGGCAAACCTTGACTCCATGCTTTAAGTTGTCTATTAAATTTCTTCCTGACTTGGCAGGCTTTTATGCCTTCTGAATTGTTACTATAACAGCATCCGGTGTTCCAGCTGTGCAACGTAATTCATATCATGAAATTATATCATTTTAATCTTGATGGAAATAAAGAAGGGCTGATCACTCACACTGCTATAATCTCTTCTTTCATGGAACCAATAACTTTTTTTTTTTTTTTTTTTTTAAATGCAGAAACACCTAAGCAACCTAAATCTGGCATGACACACATCCTCAGTTAAATTAAAATAATCATGCCGGATACTCTGTCACAGAAGGAGGTGATGTCTAAGTGAGAGTAAGACCATACTTAGAACAACTAAGGTTCCAATGGCACCTAAGTATGTCATTAATAATTAAGGATAAATAATACATTCTTAAAAAGAAAAAAAAAGGTTAAAATAAAATTTAAAAAGAAGCCTCAGATCTGTAATATGTGTATAGAGGGTGAATTCTGCCTCATGGCATAGCCCTGAGAGCTGAACATTGATAGATGCAACGGGTATCTTCTGGAATTGTGTGGGATCAGCATCTCGGAAAAAAACAACTTAACGTCTCACAAGTGTAATTCTGCCCCTATTATGCAATGGGAACAAGCCACAAGAGAAAAGATAAAGAGGCATGGACCTGTAAGTGTTTTCTGCAACAAAATGCTGCCTTTGCTTGAACATCTAAGGCTGGATTCATATCCTATTATATCCAGAGAATCTCTGCTGAGTTGAATGGAGTTAAACTGAAGTTGCATCAAAGTAAATTGAGATCATAATCTCACCAGCAAATATGTGTATTTTAGTGCCTCAAATGTTATTTATTATGTGCACAACCTGACAACCTCTGAGCCTAGTTACTGTTTTTAAGCACCTTCTGCACAACCTGCAATAGCAGATTCTTTAATTAACCTTTAAACAATAAGTATTTCATTGGCAATTCGCCAAGCTGGAATCAAAGCAAGTCAGTGCACACCACATTAAGGTTGTCTCCTGCAGATGCTCTTGCATTAGGTTAGCTGCAGTAACTCAGGGAAACTGAAGGCTGCTCTTTCCATATGTGAATGCCACGTCTTACAAAGAAAAAGGTGGGTGAGGAGGGGGGTAGGAGCTGCTTTACTTCTGTGTGAAATGGGTTTGGAATTAAAAGTTAGGAAAATGCATCCAGCTGGTAAATGGAAAGTAATGGAGCTAAATGGCTGCTGCTAAGATCACGCTGTGCTCAGTAACACGAATATGACACAGGTGATATGAGAAAAGAAATAAGTCAGGCTGACCAAGCTTAACCACACGTCTAAACAGGGCAGAGACAGAGTCACTATGATGTTTGTGCAGTGACAGATGCATATGAATCATTTCACACTCGTTAGATCATGACTAAAGGTAGGAATTCAGAGGCAGAGTCTGGGATTTCTATGGGTATTTTTATGCAGGGTATAAGGCTTGGAGGGAACAGATCAATACTTCAAAACCAAGGTGCCATGAATGAGATCCTTTCAGGGTTGCTATGAGATGCCACAGTGTTAGCACTCTTAGATGCATAGGCATGATTCATAAGATGAACCCAATGGTTTCAAATAAGAATCCATAGTGTGAGAAAGAGAAAGAAAGGGAGAAAGAAAGAGAGGGAGGAAGGTGGGGGGTGGGAGAGCAAGAAGGAAGGAAGGAGTGAACAAATGAATAAAGTGATCTGTTATGGTCTTTTTGAGTTATTTGCAATGGAAAATATTTCCATAGTTAAAACTGAGTCAAAAATAAGACCTGGTATTTCTTAAGGGGCAGCTTGACTCAATAAAGGTTAAGAACCACTGGATCAGACAAATCAGATTCTTTGGATTTGAGACTTGGCCATGCCAACTCAACCTTACAACCCTCTCTGAGGGCTGCATCTAAACTGAGCCCCAAGAAACTAGCTATGAGGGACTTCAGAGATAAGGTGTCTAGCTGAGGTTTTGAGTGGAAATGAGACTGCCATGAAGAGCTTTTCTGCGAGCACAGAGGTTAACTCCTCACTTCATTAACCACTGGTGCCTCCTCTCCCTGCACTACTCCAATTGTCTGTAGGGGTTTCATGCAGGCTCCCAAACGGGCCATATACCATATTAATCTTTGTGACTTAGCCAGTTTGCGTTTATGGAAGTAACACCCTGTAATTTTTCTACCATATGAGGAAGACAGAAAGAGGGTAAATCCCCTCTGAACCATACAGCTGCAAGTATTTTAATGGGATCATGGGTCTTCTACCTCCAGGGGCTTCAGGGGTAGCTCCTACATCCTTCAGGTCCTTGGTGATGCAATTTAAGAGCTACTAATAATGCCCCCTTTGGGCTCCACCATGGTGAGGGAAAAGGGAGCTAATTTTCTGCTGATGAGGATGGAGTTTATAGTTAAAGTCACCCACTATAAAGACTTACAGTTGGAGGGGAGAGCATGGGCAGGAAAGAAAATGTTTCAAAAGCTCCCTATTACCTTCCACAGCCCCTGCCTTCAGACCAGGTTGGCTAGCTCAATGGTCCCGTGAGAGGCGGGGGAGATGCATTTTGCTGAGAAAGCACCAGGTAGCCCTGTGAAACCAGATGCTAAATTGAAGTTTCCATTTTTCCAGCCTCCCCTCTCCGTTGATGCCGTGTCCTCCCTCACTCTGCTATATTGTGTCTTCCCCTCAGCTTTGCACACTGTTCCCAGACTCCCATTTGTTCATGCACAATCCTAAGCAAGCCTGTCATTTGAATGACATCCATGCGGGAGAGAGTAAGAATAAATGGATCCGACCATAGTCCTTATCTCCACGCTGCAGAAACTTTTGTCAATCCCTGAGATAGAGCAGGCAGAGGCAGAATGCATAACAAGATCATTTGGGGTCACGGTACAGTGATTAGATTCCTACAGCTTGTGTTACTGTAGATTAGTGTCCTGGCTCCCTGAAGGAAAAACAAATTTGAAACTGCACGTTACAGTCAGACTCCAGACGAGCTACCACAAACTGTGTGTGACCCCGTGAAGAAGACACAGGGACCTTTTAAAGTTGCTGAGACCTTTTCACAGCAAACCATCCCTTTGCGCCTCTTGGAAATACTCACTTAAACAAGAAACGTTATGTTGCAAACATGCAGGGAACGACCCACCCCTGGAGAGTCACAGAGATCACAGCTATGCTTAGGAAAATTTTAACACATTTCTGAAACCCAATAAACCCCTGTTTAACAAAGTGCTTTTAAAATCAACTTTAGGAGTTGTCTTATAAGCTTAACACACTGGGGAGACTGGTAAGAGGCAGATCTTTCTCTGCTGGCTGCCGTTGCGTGGTCTAAAACATGGTTATACATACAAGAACCCTGTATCCTGGCAGGGATTGATGGCCAGTAGAAATCAGTGCTATCAAAGACATGGAGAAGCCAAAGGAAGAGGTCACGGAGGATGAGTTCAAGTCAGAAGTTGAAGACAATGACAGCTCTTGGGCACCTGCCAATACCTGCTCTCCATATTAAAATGTCTTTCTGATCCTAGACTTCAGGTTCCTTCTGCAGTGGCCTTTTCAGAGGTAGGATCCACCACCGGGATCCTGAATTTGCTGTTCACCTGACGTTTCATTATTGCTTCGTCACGTTACTTTGGTCAGAATGGGAATCACAGTTTCTGAAACAGAGGTTTTTTCCCCCTGGTATCTGGAGGGAAAAAAGGCAAATTCTGTCTACCTGTACCAAATTCAACTGCCCAGGTGCCCTTGAGGGCAGGTGGGATGGCTCTGGATTCTTCCTGGAGTCATATTTAGCATTCACTCAGTTGTTCTCCAGTCATCAATAAGAAACAGGGTTGATAAAATGTGAATTTCTAATCTAGTTAGTAAACGAGGGGAAAATACGCCCAAATTCTTAAGAAGAAAATAATTCAGGTCCTCTTTCATGCCCCGTTACAAAGCACTGACCCTTGTTTTATTCCTTGTGAATGAAAGAGGACCCCCCCCCCCACAAGTCCTTAGCAAATATGATTTTATTTCAGCAAGGGCCAACCTAAGAGAACATTTTGTGACTCTGCCAGGAAATACTGCAGTTGGGTACTATTTTGTGGCAGTAGAATTGTTGTAACGGCTGTCAAGGCACAGCATGCGGCTGGAAACTTGGCAACTTTTATGAAACCCATTTATATTACTGTAGGCTTCCTATAAACAGCGGCAATAAAAAGCTAAACTGTTTTAGGAATAAGATGCAGATATTAGAGATGGGTTTTTCTGCAGCAGTAATGCTTCTTGGCAACTGAGTTGGTATTAAGGCATAAAAGCATGTCTTAAAGATTCAGACAACTTTGCCGTTCCCTGGTAGGCAGCAAGCAGCCTTCATTTCGGTGGAGCAAAGCTGCTGCTGTGCTACATGCTCTGGATTTGTGATGCAGATTAATCTTTCTTGAAAATAGTGGCAGATCACTGCTGCTAGAGAGGATGGCCTGGATGACTATGGCTGTATATTAGGAAGGTAACGACCAAGGTTTCCAACTATGTTCCCGCTACATTAGCTCTGACTGGTAGTGCACAAAACAGAGTATCATTTGTTTCTTTAGAGTTGAAATTCCTGGTTGCTTGGTCATAGTAATTACAGTGCCACATCTAATTATGCCCTTCCTGGTATAGGAAACCTTGCTAAGGTGTCTTTTCCCACCAGATAACGTTCTGCTAAGTGGATTTCAAGGCTATGATGATAACATAAAGCTAACTTTGCCTTGTGTCCTAGATCCATGGCAAGTGCAAGTTACCGTACATCTATATTCCCTTCACAGCCGTGATTTTAGCTTGGGTAGAAATCATGCCATAACTACCTACTAGAGTTCTTGGAGGGTGTCTATAATCAGGGGGATTGGGATGATCCAGTTCACATAGTATATTTGGACTTTCAAAAAGCCATTGACAAGGTCCTTTGTCTGAGGCTCTTAATGAAGTTAGGTAGTCACGGGATTACAGGGAGCCACCACTTGTGGATTAGAAATTGGCTTCAAAATAGAAAGCAAAGAGTGAATATAAACAATTCAATTTTCAGACTGGAAAGAAGTAAACAGCAGGACCCTTCCTGGGAACCATGTTGGGATCAATACTGTTTAACCGATCTGGAAAATGGGGTGAGTAGCACAGTGGCCAAAGTTGCTGGTGACACAAAATTCTCCAAAGCAGTAAAGAGCAAGCTTGGACTGTGAACATCTAGAAAAAATATCTGGCACATTTGAGTAAATAAATGGCAGATGAAATTCAGTGCAGATAACAGTAAAGTGATGCCCCTGGGCAAAGAGAACCCAAACTCTATCTACACTAGGATGGGCTCTGCATTAGTTGTTACCACATAGGAAGGAGAGCTAGGAGTCATTGTGGACAGTTCAGTAAAAATAACAGCTCAGCAGCCATCCAAAAGGCAAACAATTTGTTAGGAATTATTATGAAGGGAATTGAAAACAAAATGGAAAGCATCATCATGCCCCTTTAAATACATGTTGCACCTGTATCTTGACTACCGTGCCCAGTTTTGGTCCCCATATCTCAAAAAAAGGTACAGAGGAAGTAGGGATGGTACCGAGAAGGGCAACAAGGCTGGTTAGTGGTATGGCAGAGCTTCCATATGAGGAGAGACTAAAGAGGCTAGGTCTATTCTGTTTAGAATAGAGATGCTCGAGGGGGGATGTGATAAAGTTTTTTCAGAATACTAAAGGAACCTCAGGATGCCTAATCCAACCCCCTGCTCAAAGCAGGACCATCCCCAAATAGATCATCCTAGCCAAAGCTAGACAAAACTTTGGCTGGGATGACCTAGCTGGGGATGGTCCTGCTCTGAGCAGGGGTTTGGACTAGAGGACCTCTTGAGGTCCCTTCCAACCATAACTTCCTATGATTCTATGAAATGGTGAAGAGAAAATAAATAGGAATTTATTATTTACTGCCTCTCACACGACAAGAACTAGGGGTCACAACATGAAAGTAGTAGGTAGTACATTTAAAACTAACCAAAGGAAGATCTGTTTCAGATAGCATGTCATGAAGGGTGCAGACAGAAGTTTCATTTGTTGTGTGACCAGCCCCCTGAAAGTGCTCTACAGCCATGTAGGTGCTTTTTTAACGTGGTCGATCATGCAAAAAATTAACCCTCGTCAAATGAAGTATGAGATAAAGGCACTGTACTTTAGATCACCTTAGGGAACTTGTGTTCATTAGGGGTAATTTGTTGCACAATCAGGCCTGGACTGCATCAGCCCAGACTCGCCCCCGGGGCTGCCAGCAGGAAGGAAGGGGCAAGCCAGCCGGAGCAAGCTACCAGCTGGGGTTTGCCCAGCCTGAGCTGGATCAGGGGGCCACATGGATCACAGCCCCCCTGCCTCATGGCTCCCTCCTTCACCCCCTTCCACTCCAGCTCAGGCTGGGCAAACCCCAGCTGGCATCTGTCTGCTTTTAACTTCCCCCTCATGCCCCCCAACCCAACAGGTGAACATCTGTTGGGCTGGGGCGGGGGAGGGGGGGCTCTAACTCATGGCACTTTACATAAAGTTACATGAGTTACAGAGGGGGCTTGCACATCTGTCAGTGCCCTACAGTGTGGAGCTTGTTGCCTCCAGCTATCGCGGAAGCTGACAGTTTAGCCAGATTCATAAAAGGATTGGACAAATTCTTGGAGGAAAAGGGCATCGTTAGCTGTTGCAAGTGAGTGTTAGGAGTACAGCTTCTGAATTCCTAGACCTTACTAGATCTTAAACGTTGGAGGCTTCATGTAAGAGAGGACCAGTGGGTGGTAGGGGAACCCTGGTCCTACCCAGTTCACTCTTCCTTTCAGCATCCATTTTCTGCCCCCATGTCACACAGAAGACTGGGCTAGATGGACCTATGGGCTAACCCAGGAAAAGGCACTTCTTATATTCTTAACTGTGGTGGGTCTGGATAAGGTTTCTAAATTACCATTGCTCACAGCCATTTACTTTTTGCTTGAGGGTTTCTTATAAGCTCATGGTAAAACATGGAATTTATGAAGGCTTTCCTGACACAAAGCTGACGCACAGACACTAGACATCTGATCACAGTAACTTGGTAGTAAATCTAGGCTCACAACAGCGAAACGAGGACAGGCCCTAGCTCACCGTTCACAGCACAAAAAATGTGCTTACTTCACATGTTCACTGCTGATTATTTGTCCTTCCTGGTACATGTTAACTAGCAGATCTTGAGCTGCACTAACTTTCTTGATTTAAATGGGGTCTTTTTCCGACTTTGCAGGAGGCTGTCAATATAAATAGGCTGCCTCCTGACCATGCAAGTGGGCTCCTCTGGACCCTCTCCATGTTGTCCACATCCCTCCTGAAGTGCGGCACCCAGAACTGGACGCAGTCCTCCAGCTGCAGTATCCTGGATCACCTCCTTGGACCTGGTCAAGATGCATCTGTGGATGCATGACAAGGTGCGGTCGGCCTTCCTGACCGCGTCCCCACACTGCCGGCCCATGTTCATCTTGACATCAATGATGACTCCAAGATCCTTTTCTGCCTCTGCACTGATGAGAAGGGAGTTCCCTAGCCTGTAGGTCTGATGCTGGTTCTTCCTCCCCAAGTGCAGCACCTTGCACTTGTCAGTGTTGAATGAATTGCCTTGACAGCCGTTACAACAATTCTACTGTTCTCGTCCGCCCACCCCTGTAACCTGTCCAGGTCCAATTGCAGACTATTCCTCCCTTCTAGTTTGCCCACATCCTCCCACATCTTAGTGTCATCAGCAAATTTGAACAGGGTGCTTTTTACCCCTTGTCCAAGTCACTGATGAAGATGTTGAACAGTGCGGGCCCGAGGACCGAGCCCTGGGGGACCCCACTGCCCACATCCCTCCAGGTCGAAAATGACCCGTCCACCACCTCTCTCTGGGTGCGGCTCTCCAGCCAGTTGGCAACACATCTGACTGTGTAGGTGTTGACACCACAGTCCCCCAGCTTTTTAATGAGAATGGGATGAGAGACAGTTTTGAAGGCCTTCCCAAAGTACACAAAGACTACATCATCCTGCATCTAAGGATTTGATGACCTGGTCAGGCCACCAGGTTGGTTTGTCAGGACCTGTCTCTAATGAACCTGTGTTGGTTGCCCCTAAGCATGATCTCCCCTGGTGGCCCCTTGTGGATATGCACCAGGATAATTCTCTCAAGGAGCTTCCCCAGGACCAAGGTAAGACTGATTGGCCTATAGTTTCCTGGGTCCTCCTTCCTCCCTTGTTTGAAGATGGGAAGCACATTGGCCCTCTTCCAGTCCTCTGGCACCACACCAGAGCACCACGAGTGCTTGTACAGCCGTGCCAGGGGTCCCACAATGACCGCAGCTAATTCCCTCAGCACTTGGGGGTGGAGATCATCTGGACCAGCTGATTTAAATACATCCAGTCTCTCCAGAAGTTTCCTGACTAGATCCTCCCTGACCCTTGGCCTGGGTGCACCTCCCCTGGGGTGTGCAGGGTCCCAGTGGGGGGGCTGATCCAGTCCCTGCTCAGGAAAATGGAGGCAAAGCAGTAAATAGGTTAGCTTTGTCGTCTGGTGTGACGACCAGATTTCCTAGCGTGTTGTGCAGGGGCCCCGTGTTACCCGGTACCTTCTTTTTGCCCCCTATGTATTTCATAAAGGTCTTCTCGTTGTCCTTGATCTGGGTCACTAGTCCCAGTCCCATCTCAGCCCTGGCCGTCCTGCCCGCCTCCCTGTAGCCCAGAGCAACTCCAGTATAGTTCTCCCTGGTGATGGCCCCTCCCTTCCATTGGGTGTGCACCTCCCTTTTGGCTAGGAGATGTTCCTGGATGCTTTTGGTGAGCCATGGGGGTTTTTGCACACTCCTGCCCCCGTTGATCCGTGTTGGGATTACCTCCCTTTGGGCCTGGAGGATCGTCTCCTTAAGGAGTGACCACTGTCCCTGGACACCTGGCTCCCCTCCCCTCCAGGACCTCAGTGCCTTCCTGACTATTCTCTTTATCTCATTGAAGTCTGCCCTCTTGAAGTCCAGGGCTACTGCCTTGCTGCAGGCCTTTGCCACCTTGCTCTGGATGGTGAATTGCAGCAGGCGATGATCACTGTCACCCAGGTGGTCGAGCACCCGCAGCCCCCTCACCAGGTCATCTCCTGTGGCCAGCACCAGGTCGAATAGGGCATTTCCCCGGTGGGGCTGTGCACTCCTGGTTTAGACAGGGGTCCTGCATTTCAGCTAGGAACCTACATGAGTGGTCAGGCCTGGCTGACTGCTCTTCCCAGCAGATGACTGGAAGGTTCAGGTCCCCCATGATGACCATGTCCTTTGACCTAACTACCTCCGTGAGGTCACTTAAGAATTCCTGGTCTAGCTCTTCCCCGTGGTTGGGAGGTCTGTAGTAGACTCCCACCCTTAAGTCTCTTTCCCCTCAACTGCCTTGTATTCTAACCTAGAGCACTTCCGTGCGCCCCTCCTCTGACCCTGTGCTACCTGGTGAGGATGTGTATTCCTCCTTAATGTAGAGCTCTACCCCCCCACCTTTCCTCCCTGTCCTGTCCCTCCTGTAAGCCTATAGCCCTTGACATTAACTGCCCAGTCATGTGTTGGGTCCCACCACGTTTCAGAGATCCCTGCTATGTCTGGGTTGGTGTCAGCTAGCAGAAGGGTAAGTTCCTCCTGCTTGTTCCCCATACTACGATCATTTGTATAGAGGCATTTGAGGCCTCCTGAAGATGTGGGCACTCACCCTCTAACCTCAGTATTGCTCTGGCCCCTGTTGCTTACCTGGGTATATGTTCTGTCCATCTGTCTAGGCTGGGCTGTACTTGTGGGTGCCACTTGGTTTAGTGATCCAGTGCTTCCTCTGCCCTCATCTTCCCTTTCCCCCAGTGAGCCTAGTTTAAAGCCCACCAGAGGAGATCCAACCTAGAAGAGAACACACGCTTACCTTTGGGGGAAAGGTGAAGCCCATCCCACCTGAGCATGTCTCTCATCATGATGTGCTGGTCGCTGTCTAGGAAGCCAAAGACCACCTCGAGACAGCATTCCCAAAGCCACCAGTTGGTTTCTGTGATGCAGATCTCATGCTGTCTTCCATGTCTGCTCACTGGTAGGAAAGAAGAGAATATCACCTGTGCACCTATCTTATTCAGCATGCCCCCCAGAGCGTGGTAGTCCTCCATGAGGTGATCAGGGCTTCTCCTGGCTGCATCATTAGTACCCACATGGATTAGGACCAAGGGGTAGTAATCGGTGGGCTGGATCACAGCCTGGATCATCTCCATCACATCCTGACTCTTTGCTCCATGCAGGCAGTAGACCTCGCATGTTGAAGGGTCCTGACGACAGATGGGGCCCTCTGTACCTCTCAGAATGGAGCCACCTACGACAATCACTCGATGTTTCCAACTCCGGGAATGCTTAGCTCCTTCTGCCTGTTTGGAGTGTGGAGAGTGTGGAGTTGCCTCCTCTCCAGTTGCCTCCTCTCCCTCCTCCTCCTCCAGTGTTACCAGGGCCTCGTACCTGTTCTCTAGCTGGACTGGATGAACCGGTACTGCTTTACTGTGAGCAGCCCTGGTTCTGGAGGTGACTGTCTGCCACTCTGCAGTGTAATATGATTTTTAACATACTGGGTGCATCTACACATGCACTTCACTGCATAGTTGACTAATTAGCTCTGCAGTAAAACACCACTGTGTACTTGTGCGCCCATACTAGGGCACAGTAAATTAATTAACTCTACTGTAGGATAGTACTGTCAGCACCAGTACTATCCTATGGTGGAGTACTGCTGAAATTCATGTGCAGACAGTGACAGGGGCTGCCTGCAGCATGAGGGTGCTAAAGTGCGGGGGTTGCCTGCTGGCCGCTCCACACTTTAGCACTCTCATACCCCAGCCATCCCCTGTACTGTCAAATGCCACCACCCAGAGCCCGGGGCTGACCCCTCAAGACATCCTGAGGTTGCTCCACCCTGGCTCAAACTGCTGTGGTCCTGGGCACATGTGCAGATGCTACATCTGGGAGCAGCTGTTTGCACCAGAGTTTATCATGTTGCTTTAATAGCATGTATAGATGCACCTACTGAGCATGTGTGGCAGTGCACTGGTTGCGCCCACCACTAAAGCCATCAGGCAGGCTGTGGAGCAGCTGGCAGGTGGGTTCAGGCCCAATTAGGTAATCACTTGACTGCAGGGGGATGCCTAATTGGAGGAGGGCTGGGTAGACAGAGTATAAGCCCAATCCCAGAGAGATGTGTTAACAGTTACATCTGAGGGAGCTGGAGGAGTAACACTGCACAGCCTAAAGACTGCAGCTCTTGGAGGTTTAGGGGACGAACAATGGGGATGGAGGAGGTTCTTTATGGTTGTTGCTAAGACCTGAAACTGCACCCTGCTGGCACTGGTTAGTGTGGTGGGGCTGCTGGCGGTGGGGCAGCCTCCAGGAAATGTCACACATGGGCTGCTCCAAAGTAGGGTGAGGATGGGGTGCCAGAAAGCCTCAGCCCCCACTGCATTGTGGGTTACTCCATGGAGAAGGAAGGCTAAGGCAGCACACCCCAATGGAAAAGCAATATGGGGCCAAAGTGAATTGGGAGAGACCTGGGACCTGAGGGGCAAGATGCCCAAAGGGGCCAAGGTCCACCAAGAGGGACCCGAGGTCTGATGGGACAGTAGCCCAGCTAGAGACCAAAGCCCAGTGTGGGGCCTGAAGACTACAGAGAGCCAAATGTGGCCCAGTGAAGGGTTGGAAAATGAAATGTTGCCCAGTGAGGAGTTGGAGTGTGGTCCAATGAGGGGCCAAGGGTGGGGCCTGAGGCTTGAGTGGGCCTGAGGGGTCAGTGAGGGGCTGGGGAAGTAGTAAGGAGAACAGGATGCCATCTGCAAGGCATGGTATAGGGATGGCTCACAGCCATGTGATTGGCCTGGTACACTTGACCCCAGTACTCTTTCCTGCCATGGCAGGGGGTCGGACTAGATGATCTGCTCAGGTCCCTTCCGACCCTAGAAACTATGAAACTATGAAACCAGGGCCACAAATGAGGCATCCTCCCCCACTATACATATTCATTTTACATCAAGGGGTGGCAGGAAAGCACAGGGGCAGACTGCCCTAAAGGAGGGGGCGGGGGGGACATCTATCTCTTTGGGTTCCTAGGAACCTCCCTCTGCCTCCCAATTACAGCATGTCTACATGTGCATTTATGGCTGCTTAAATTTACTGTGCAGTAAGATGGAATAGGCCAGGATCTACATGGGCAAGCACTAAAGTGTATTAATGCTGTGTGTGGACTGACTTGGGGCTAAAGTTATCCCCAAGTCACTCCACACACAGTGTAACTGCATAGTAAGGTGTCTATATGTGTGTTACTGTGCAGTAACTAATTGGGTGTAAATTTGATATGATGCAGGTATCAAATTGATGCTCAATCAGCATAAGTTGCCATAGTTACTGTGCAGTACGGGTGTGCTCATATAGATGCACACCAGTTCTGTGCAGTAATTTTGACTACAGTAAATGCACAGTAAATGCATATTTGTAGATGAACCCACTGTTTACTAATTCATTATTTTTTTTCACAAATCACCTGTGAAGTGCTTAGAGTTTTCACTAAGATGCTCATTAAGAGGAATAATTAAAACCATTTAGGAATATTTTGTGAAGAGAATAATTTTTGAGCTATAACTTCCTTTGGATCACTTGACTCTAGTTTAGTTGCAGTTCCAGTTTGAGTTACAACATTTAAGCTAATTTCACCAGATGCAAAGCCCATATGGTAGGTTCTCCAAACTTCAACTGGCTGAATGTTACACCAATCAGGATGCCATTGTCAATACTTGTTGAGACAACATGTAATCCAGCAATCTAAAATATTGCACAAAATTCAGTTTATGGTGAACCCAAACCGATGGATTAATCTGCCATTGTAGCATGACCTAAATTGAGGTGAATACAAACAGTGTATATACACATTTTAACCAGATTCATCTGGATACTGACATGCATATTTGCAGAATATATTATTGCAATGTTGTCATAGATTCATTCCTTTAAGCAACTCATCTGTACTCTATAGATTTTAAGGATGCAAAGCATCATCTTCATATTATTGCAATCGTAATCAAGTGTACTTTATAAATAGGAAAAGAGGCTTACTTTACGTGTTTAGAGGCTCACAATATAGGTTTCCATTAAAGCCCATATTAAATCTCTTCTTCTTGAACTTGAATACAAAACCAGTGTGTGGTAGAAGATGATATTAGGAAAAAGAAAAGTTCCAGCATTAATATATTACTGTCAGTTGTGTCACTAAGGAAACCTAAGCAAATCAAATTGTCTCCCTTAAAGAAAGGGAGAAAGCTGGCCATACACCATATGCTTATGTCAGGGCAGATCATTATAATTACACTGAAAAAAGATCTTCCACCAAATAAATTATTTGTTGCTTTTAAAGTGATGTTTTAAAGAATGTCATGCTAGTTATTTAAAGACAGGGGGAAATGCAAGTTCAATAATGAACAGATATTGGAAAGCTGGCTGGGAGCAAATCATTTTTCCTGATTCCAGATCAATTAAATAAGTTCCAGGTGTCTAAACATCCAGTCCAGGACTTTTCTCTGACTGTCTAAAAGAATTATCTTGAGTCATAATCAGAACTGCTGAGAATTCAGCTAGCCTATTATTTCTATGATTTAACTCTTGCATTTTAAATTATCTTATCGAAATCTCAGAGTTTCACTTTCACCTTCACCTCACCTTCTCTGGCAATCTTCAAGAGGAGCCTGGATAGGCACCTGGCTGGGGTCTTATGACCTCTCCCACCCCCAGTGCTTGTTCCTGCCCCTGGCAGGGGGTCAGACTTGATGATCTGTCTAGGTCCCTCCCGACTCAGTGATTCTATGATTCTATGATTCTGATTTTGAAAGACACAAATAGATTAGAAGTCATGATTAACATGATACATGAAATCACAGGTCTTCCTTAAATAGCAGGCATTGAGTTTAGAGTTGCTTTGTTTAACAAAAGATGTTTCCACATAGATTCAATTCCAGCTTTGTTTATGTAAACAGCAATGCAGTATCTGCGTAAGTAGCAATGCGGTATCTACTGTCCAGCCACGCCAGGTTCCTTTCACATACATACATATACGCACATATACATATACATGCATACATATACATGCATATATACACACATATATAACATATAACAAGTATGTTATAAATATGTATATACATAAATATGTATATATGTGTGTTCTACATACATTATACATATGCAAATACATATACATGTTTGCATATATGTATGAGATATATATATATATATATATATATTTCATAGACATTATAGACATTAGGGCTGGAAGGGACCTCGGGAGATCATCGAGTCCCTTCCAGATATATATATATATCTATCTCCTGATCTGAGGTCAGCTGGGAGGAAGAAGTGACACACACATGTGGAACCCATTCAAAGAGTCCAGAGAAGAAGTGGATTCAATCTGCTGCTTGCTGGATGCAGAATATGGACAGAGCAGTTGGTTAGCAGCTTATTTTTTACTAGGGAATGATATATTGTATATGTATGTACGTATATATAGATTTCATAGATTTTATAGACATTAGGGCTGGAAGGGACCTCAGAAGATCTAGTCCAGCCCCCAATTATAGATTTATAATATTTTTCTTTGTAAGGTTATCTTTGTATCTTGTTGTTCCTGCGTTTGTTTTGTTTGTTGTTATAATGAACAGATACATTCAGATTTGGTTTTATTATTATTATTCACTATGGGAAATGTGTTGCCAGGTATCCCATATTAGAAGCTACTGGGTTATATAACACACACGCATGCACACACACACGCACACACACACACACACACACACACACATATAAAGAAAAATATTTGTAAATATTAGTTTTGTAAATATGAAGAGGATGAAGAGGAGACCACTAGCAGATGGCATGGATGTTTTATGAACAAATCATGCCAAACCAACTTGACTTCTTTCACTGAAAGTACAACTTATTTAGGAGATGAAGTGAATGAAACAGAACTTTTTTTAAAGCTTATAACATAATCCCACAATTTTTTCCTTAAGTGAGATAGAAGAATGGGGTTTGATAATTAATTATTATATCATTAGATGGATACATAATTGGTTGAATAACAGCAACCAAACAGCCACTATTATTTGATCTACATATGACTGGAAGAAAGCCTCAACTGGAATCCCACGAGGAGCTGTTCTAGGTCCAGGATAGTTTAATATTTTTATTAATGATTTAGATGCAGAGTTAGAGACTAGGACTTTGCAAAATTTCACCGGCCATTTTGTTTTGACACTGTTTCAACTCATTTCAAGCTTGAAACAGCAAAATTGCAACAACAAAAAAAGGTCTTTGAAACAGCCTTGAAACAAAATGAGGCTAGTCAAAACGTTTTGAAAGTTTGGAAGTAGCCAGGAGCCAGGTGGTGGGAGACAGGGGAGAACCAGGGCTGTGCTTCCAGTGGCTCCAGGCTCAGCCAGGCAGGAAGCACAGCCCTGGTTCTCTCTGCCTCCCATGGGGGAAGCTGATCACAGTGCAGGGGAAGGGAACTGAGCCCCAACTTAGTTCCCCCTCCTCAGCACTGCAATCGAGCTGGAGAAAGGAACTGAGCCAGATCACTCAGTTTCCCTCCCCAGCCCTACGATTGGGCTGGGGAAGGCAACTCAGCCCATCTAGGCTGAGTTCCCAAACTCAGTGCAGTGATGGCACTGGGGAAATGAATTCAGCCCAGCTCGGCTGAGATCTTTTCCCCAGCACCATTGTCACTCTGGGTTTGGAAACTCAACCCAGCTGGACTGAGTTCTTTTCCTCAGTGCCACCAACGCACTGGGGTTGGGACCTCAGACCAGCTGGGCTGACTTCCTTTCTCCAACCTGATCTAGTGCTGGGGAGGGGAACTGAGCAATCCGGATCAGTTCCCTTCCCCAGTCCCAGGCAACAGCACTGAATTTCCTCCCTCATCTGGCAGGCAGATCAGGGCTCTCAACCCCAGGATGACTGGCACAGCCCCAGCAGCGCTCCCAGGGTTGGGCCCTGAGCTGCCTGCCAGTTGAGGGAAGCTATTTTGAGCTTCTCCATTATAGCCAATGGGGGAAATGTTGAAACCGCTTCAAAACAGTGAGGCTGTTTTGATGAAACAAAATGGAACAGCTGTTTCAACTCGAAATGAAATTTGAAACAAAATTCTGTTCCATCCAAACATTGAAATTCAAGTCAAAATGGAACAGTGCCGTTTTGCACAGTCCTAGTAGAGACTACATTGAACATATCTGCATATGACATGAAATTGGAAGGAGTTACCAACACTTTGGAGGACAGGATTAAAGTTCAAAAGGATCTTGATATATTGGTGAACTGGACTACAAACTGAAAGCTGTAGAGAGTCTGGATGGTTTAGGAATGGTACATCTTGCATTTGGGCTGGGTGTTGGACTAGAAGACCCTACCACCCAATAACTAAATTAACTCTGTACAGCTTAGGAGTATCTGGGGGCTGAATAATATATTGGAAGTAAATTTTGTCCTGTTCCAGATCATTAGGGTCATGTTCATTAAGGAAGCCAGGTAAACAGCTGAGCTGTAAAGAGAATTAACTTAAACCCCTGACATTAAGATTCTATCAGAGTCTATTAAATTACTTCATAGATTCATAGATGCTAGGGTTGGAAGGGACCTCAACAGATCATCGCATCTGACTCCCTGTCAGATGACCCCAGTCAGATGCCTATCCATCCTTCTCTTTAAGACCCCCCAGGTAGGGGAGAGCACCACCTCCCTTGGGAGCCCATTCCAAATATTGGCCACCCTTACCATGAAGAAGCTTTTCCTGATATCTAGACTAAATCTGCTCTTTGTCACTTTGTGACCATTGTTTCTTGTTTCCCCAAGAGGCACCCTGGTGAACAGAGCATCTCCGATCCCTTGCTGCATCCCCCTAATGAATTTGTAGGCAGCCACAAAATCACCTTTCAGACTTCAGTTGTGGAGGCTGAAGAGGTCCAGGTCCCTCAGTCTCTCCTCATAGGGCTTGTCCTGTAAGCCCATAACCATACAAGTGGCCTCCTCTGGACCCTCTCAAGTCTATCAGCATCCTTCTTGAAGTACAGCGCCCAAAACTGAACACAGTATTCCAACTGCGGTTTGACCAATGCCACATAGAGGGGAAGTATCACCTCCTTGGTTTTATTTCTCATGCATCTGCTGATGCAGGATAAAGTGTGCTTAGCTTTTCTGATGATTTCATCACACTGATGACTCATGATCATCTCTGAGTCCACTATGACACTGAGATCTCTTTCCGCTTCTGTGCTGCTGAGAGGGTCACTTCCCAGCCAGTAGCTGTACTGGATACTTAAGCCTACATATCTACATTCTCAAGTGTAAAGGAGAAAGAGGCCACCTATAACACACTTGCTACTGCTGGCCCGCTGAGCAACCCTTGCAAAGCCAGCAGACCAAGGCACTTAAGGGAGCCCACCCCTGCCCCAGCCCTGGCACAATCTGTGGGAAAGGCAAGAGCCCCCAAGGGGAAACTTGCCTGCTTCTATACTAATGCCAGGAGCCTGGGCAACAAGCAGGAGGAGCTCATCCTCCTGCTCAGTGCAAAGAATTATGACGTCATTGGGATAACGGAGACCTGGTGGGACTCCACACATGACTGGACTACGGGTATAGAGGGCTATACCCTGTACAGGAGGGATCGTGTTGACAAAAGGGGCGGGGGTGTAGCTCTCTATGTGAAGGAAAGCTACATGTCCCTGCAAGCTGATGTTGGTGACCAGCATAGACAGCTAGAGACCCTCTGGGTAAAAATTCGTGGGGAATACGGCACAGGAGACACAATGGTGGGAGTCTACTACAGACCTCCCACTCAAAGTCCCGAGCTTGACCAGGAGTTCGCCCGGGAACTGACTGAGGCCTCTTGCTCCAGGACCTTGGTTGTCATGGGTGACTTCAATTACCCAGACATCTCGTGGGAAGATCACTCAGCAAAATCCGAGCGGTCGCAAAGCTTTCTCTCATGCATGGATGACCTCTACCTGACTCAAGGAGTCTATGGGCCAACGAGAGGCAAAGCGCTGCTCGACCTGGTACTGGCTACGGGGGACGACCTAATTGGAGACCTAGTGATCGATGGGAAGCTGGGTGACAGCGACCACGAGCTGATCACCTTCACCATCTGCCGTAAAGCTGGCAAGTCAGTCAGCAACACAGAAGTACTTGACTTCAGAAAAGCCGACTTTGACAAGCTCAAGAGGCTTGTCGGTCAGGCCCTCAGGGACCATGACCCCAGGGAAATGGGAGTTCGAGAAGAGTGGTTGCTTCTCAAGGAAGCGATCCTCAGTGCACAAGCTCAATCTATTCCAACACGGAGGAAAGGCAGCAAGAAGGCACAGCAGCCCTCCTGGCTCTCCAGGGACCTAGCAGACCTCCTGCGGCTAAAAAGGAAAGCCTACAAAGGATGGAGGACGGGATTCACCTCCAAGGAGGATTATTCTGCACTGGTCCGGTCCTGCAGGGAGCAAACCAGGAAAACCAAGGCTACAACTGAACTCCAACTAGCTTCAAGCATCAAGGACAACAAAAAGTCCTTTTTCAGTTATGTGGGGAGCCAGAGGAAAAGCAAGGGCAACATTGGACCCCTGCTAAACCAGATGGGGCAACTGGCAACTGACATCCAGGAAAAAGCCAACCTATTAAATAGGTACTTTGCGTCAGTCTTTCATCAGTCACACGGGACGCCCATGCCTGCTATGGGACAGGGAGATCCGGGTGATGGGGATCCCCTACCCTCCATAAATGCTGACCTCATGAAGGAACATCTTGAGAAGCTGGATACCTTCAAGTCAGCCGGCCCTGACAATCTGCACCCCAAGGTACTCAGGAGCTGGCGAGCATCATAGCCCAGCCTCTGGCACGGGTCTTCGAGAGCTCCTGGCACTCTGGTGTAGTGCCTGAAGACTGGAAGAAGGCCAATGTGGTGCCGATCTTCAAGAAAGGGAGGAGAGTGTATCCGGCTAACTACAGGCCCATTAGCCTGACTTCTATCCTGGGGAAGATCTTAGAAAAAGTTTATTAAGGAGGCCATCCTTGATGGACTGGCCCAGGCTAACATCCTAAGGGATAGCCAGCACGGGTTTGTTACGGGTAGGTCTTGTTTGACCAATCTCATTTCCTTCTATGACCAGGTGACCCATCACCTGGACCAGGGAGAAGAGATTGATGTCATATATCTTGACTTCAAAAAGGCTTTTGATCTGGTATCCCATGATCACCTCTTGGCCAAACTGGCCAGTTATGGCCTTGGCTCCACCACGATCCGCTGGCTGGAAAATTCGCTCCGTGGTTGGACACAGAGGGTTGTAATTGATGGCAGTCACTCATCGTGGTGCCCTGTGACCAGTGGGGTCCCTCAAGGCGCTGTCCTTGGACCCGTACTGTTCATTTTCATTAATGATGTGGACATTGGAATCAGGTGTGGACTGGCCAAGTTTGCCGATGACACCAAATTTTGGGGCAAAGCATCCACGCCAGAGGATATGCAGGTGATCCAGGCTGACCTGGACAAGCTCGGCAAATGGGCAGATGAGAACGTGATGGTATTTAACACCGAAAAATGCAAGGTTCTCCACCTTGGGAGGAAAAACCTGCAGCACCCTTATAGGCTCGGCAGTGCTACATTGGATAGCACCACAGAAGAAAGAGACTTGAGAGTCATCATTGACCACAAGATGAACATGAGCCTCCAATGCGATGCTGCGGCTAGTAAAGCGACCAAAACACTGGCTTGCATCCATAGATGCTTCTCGAGCAAATCCTGGGACGTCATTCTCCCTTGTAATCAGCCTGGGTGAGGCCACAGCTGGAGTACTGCGTCCAGTTTTGGGCTCCACAATTCAAAAAGGATGTGGAGAAGCTTGAGAGAGTCCAGAGGAGAGCCACGCGCATGATCAGAGGTCAGGAAAACAGATCTTACGATGACAGGCTGAGAGCCATGGGACTCTTTAGCTTGGAAAAGCGCAGGCTCAGGGGTGATCTGATGGCCACCTAGAAGTTTATCAATGGTGACCACCAGGATCTGGGGGAACATTTGTTCACCAGAGCGCCCCAAGGGATGACGAGGTCGAACGGTCACAAACTCCTACAAGACCGTTTCAGGCTGGACATAAGGAAGAATTTCTTTCCTGTCCGAGCCCCCAAGGTCTGGAGCAGCCTCCCAGCGGAGGTGGTTCAAGCACCTACATTGAGCACCTTCAAGAGTAAATTGGATGCTTATCTTGCTGGGATCCTATGACCCCAGCTGACTTCCTGCCCTTTGGGCAGGGGGCTGGACTCGATGATCTCCCGAGGTCCCTTCCAGCCCTAATGTCTATGAAATCTATGAAACATACACTACCTTTGGGGTGCATCTACACATGCGCATTTACTGTGCAGTAACCAAAATTACTACACAGTATTCGTGCACATCTACACGTGAATGCCTATACTGTGCAATAATATGGCAACTTATGCTGACTTGAGCATATATTTGATACCTGCATCATGGTGCTTCAGCATGGTGCCAGAGGACTGGAAAAGGGCCATGTGGTCCCCATTTTCAAAAAAGGGAGGAAGGGGGACCCGGGAAACTATAGGCCAGTCAATTTTGCCTCAATCCTGGGTAAGCTTTTTGAGAGAATTATCATTGTGTTTGTCCATAAGGGGCTAGCAGGGGAGATTATGCTTAGGGGCAACCAACATGGGTTCATTAGAGGCAGGTCCTGACAGACCAACCTGGTGGCCTTCAATGACCAGGTCACAAAATCCTTAGATGCAGGGGTAGCAGTGGATGTAGATTTTCAGGATGCTAGCAAGGCCTTTGACACTGTCTCTCACCCCATTCTCATTAAAAAACTAGGAGACTGTTTTGTCAACACCAGTGCAGTCAAATGGGTCACTGGTTGGCTGGAGGGCTGCACCCAGAGATTGGTGGTGGACGGGTCTTATCCGACCTGGAGGAATGCGGGCAGTGGGGTCTGCAGGTCTCAGTCCTCAGACCCGCACTGTTCAACTTCTTCATCAGTGACTTGGAAAAGGAGGTAAAAAGCACCGTGTTCAAATTCACAGACAACACTAAGATGTGGGGGGATGTGGGCACACTAGAAGGAGAAATAGGCTTCAATAGGACCTATGCAGGTTACAGGGGTGGGCGGATGAGAACAGGATGGGTTTCAACACTGACAAGTGCAAGGTGCTGCACCTGGCGAGGAAGAACCGGCACCATACCTACAGGCTGGGGAACTCCCTTCTCATTAGTGCAGAAGCAGAAAAGGGTCTGGGAGTCATCATTGATGCCAAGATGAACATGAGCCGGCAGTGTGGGGATGCAGTCAGGAAGGCCAACCGCACCTTGTCCTGCATCCACAGATGCATCTCGAGCAGGTCCAGGGAGGTGACCCTCCCCCTGTATGCAGCACTGGTGAGGCCGCAGCTGGAGTACTGCGTCCAGTTCCTGGTGCCGCACTTCAGGAGGGATGTGGACAGCATGGAGAGGGTCCAGAGGAGGCCACTCGCATGATCAGGGGACACCAGGGCGGGCCCTATGAGGAGAGGCTACGGGACCTGAACCTGTTCAGCCTCCACAAGAGAAGGCTGAGGAGGATCTAGTGGCCTGTTACAGCCTAGTCAGAGGGGACCAGCAGGCACTGGGGAGTCCCTGTTCCCCTGAGCACCGCCAGGAGTGACCAGGAATAACGGTCACAAGCTGGCAGAGGATAGATTCAGATTAGGCATCAGGAGGCACGACTGCACTGCCAGGGCGGCTAGAAGCTGGAACCAACTTCCAAGAGAAGTGGTGCTGGCTCCTACCCTGGGGGGCTTTAAGAGGAGGCTGGATGAACACCTTGCCAGGGTTGTTTGACCCCAGTACTCTTTCCTGCCGTGGCAGGGGGTCAGACTTGATGATCTGCTCAGTTCCCTTCTGACCCGACCAACGATGAAACTATGAATCATGCAGCTATCAAATTTCCACCCGATTAGTTACTGCACAGTAATGCTTGTGTAGCATTTTTACTGCACAGTAAGATTGTGTGTGTGGACTGACTGGGCTAACTTTAGTCCCAATTCAGTCCATGCACAGCATTAATGTTCCTTAATGCCTGCATGTACAGACACTGGCCTTTTCCCACTTACTGTGCAGTAAATTTAAGCCAGCGTAAACATACCTGTAGACACACCGTTTTTTCTCACTTTGTAAATGATGACTATTAGTAAAGCAGGTCATTAAAAAAAATGGTGTATACTGGAATTTCAGAGGCGATTCCTCTTACAAACCACTTCTGAGCACAGCTGCCCCTGCGGGCAGGTATGCAACTTTGTTGAGCAGCAGGGAGGAGCTGGATAAGGCATGAGCCCAAGGGGAAAGCTGCTTGCAAGGGGATGGCAAAAGAATATGACTTCTGTAGTAAGGACACAGAATAAAAAACAGGAGACCAGAAATAAATCACTGCACCTGAGTTTGTTTCTGAGCAGGTTTCAGGACAGGAAACTTTCTAGCAGAAGATGAACTTGCGGAGGGTGGGGGAGGGGAAGAACAATAAAGAAAAGTTCCAGGTAAGATTTTTTTTTCTTATTCATATAAAAAACACTGTATCTTCACCATCTTTTGAAGTTCAACACCTTTGCCAAAATTTGTTTTACGTAGTAGCCTTCAGCAATATCAGCATCAAAAAGACAGTATTAGAATAGCCCCAAGCTCCCTTGCAGCCTTTCCCCTGAATTGTTTTATCTTCCCGCAGTAACAGCAACAAAAACATCGCCATTTCAAACTGGGTGAGGTTAATTCTGGTTTCAGCCTCTCTGTTCTGTGCCAAGGCAAGATAGCCACCTACTTAAAGGGAAGAGAGTAAAGACAGCACTCTAAACAGGCTCTGAATTTTTCCCTTCCCCTCTGCAGTACTCCTCACATATTCAGAAACTTACTGTGTGCCAGCGCTGGAATAACAATACAAGAAGTATGCTGTACATATTCACTTGAAATTTTAAATGCAGTAGCTTTGACCAAGATTGCCACCCACTCTGCATTCATTTTGAGTGGATTTACACACTCTGCATATCTGCCAGCACATGCCTACATACCACTTGCTCTTTCAGAAAAGAGCAGGAGATGAGTTTACTGGCGTATAATCTTTAAGACAGGGATCAGGTCATTCTCTGTTTTCTATAAGCAAGGCAAGGCTTCTGTGGCACTTGTGTTGTGCATAAATGTTGCTCTGGACTCCTGCAACAACAGGGATTTTCACCTTTTACTAACATCAGAGCAGTCCTGCTTTATGGGGGGGAAGGGGGCGATGAGTGAGTGCAGTTTCAAAGTCACACAAGTAGATGTGGAAAGAGCATTTGGGAATGTGTGCTTAGCTAAGAGGGATAAAGAAATGATGCTGCAAGTGTCATCTGACCCATTGACATTTACGGGCTCAGCATAAAAGTTCATGATCTGTCTATAGAGTTAATAATAGTTGAACAAATAAATTGCTGCATAATATTGATTACTGGATATTTTTCAGGGCATTGAACACATCTTACAGGTGGTCTAAAAATAAAGCGCTCAAGTCATCAAATAAACTGAGTTATAGTTGTTCTCTTTGATTTGCTATGTCAATGGAAACAAGGTAGATCTCTAGTGGGCACACAGTGAGTGCATCTACACGTCCATTAATACACCATAGTTACTGAATATGAAGTTTAGTACTTGAATAACCAAGTACTAAATCAATGTGCAGTAAGGGGTGCTACTGTGGAGTAGTGCCAGAGCACAGCTTTTCAGTGATGCTAACTGTGCAGTAGACTAATACTACTGCACAGTAGCATATTAGCAAGAATTGTGCCCTGCACACTACTGCGTGGTGTTATTAAGCTACTGAGCAGTAAACGTCTCATGTTGATGCACCCAGTGATTTCATGCCTTTGGCATCCACCTAATTATGCTTATTCACAACAGTGATTTCCATTGGCATCAAAGGTACTATGTCAGTTAGCACCAACTGAGAACTTGCATCCTTGAATGGGTGAAGGCTAGAATAAGTTACTGATCTATTATTGTTGCTGACTCTCCCACAAGGAAACATTACTGAATTGGAAAGAATTCCCTGAATGCAGTACATTTAAAGCCATGTGGGAACTCCCCCAACCCCCCAAAAAATCTTGAAAACTTTCTCATTTTTTGGACACATTCTTGTCTTTTTTATGAGTGTAGAAGAAGTGGGGTGGGGGGAATGTAAAAAAGTTGCAAATTCAAACTTGTCAATGAAAACAGAATTTTCCTATGGAAAAAACCCCTGACTTATGAGGGTGTTTCAGAAAGCGACAGCAATTTCTAAATAAAACCATTTTGTGTGCAGTGAGTGGGAAGCTACACAGCAGTGGGTAGAACAGATAGTGACATTGCTGAATGTACCCATCATTTACAACTATGTAGAGAAGTGATGCGGTTCAGTAAATGGTCATTGCACACAAAATGGTTTTATTTCAAAATTGCCATGCTTTCGGTAACATCTTTGTAAATGATGAACCACTTTCTACCAGAAAAAAAGATTTTAATAAAAAAATTCAGGCGTATCTTTCTTCCAATCAAACAGTCTCATTCTGATCTTTTAACTTCCCACATTGCCAGATCTCCTTGTCCTCAGTAAAGTCGTTATTGAGCCACACTAGTGTGAAGGCTCAAGAACTGTCTAAATGGCAACTTCCACCTGATTCTAGAACAAAAATATGGTTAGTCTGTTCTTGTGAAGCACCTAGTCTAGTTTGGCAGATATTCAAATTTTGACTTGTTCTGAAAAGTGTATACAGACAAATGCAAATGCCCACAAAAAAACAAGTTTTACGCTTTTGTTTTTCAGAGAAACTCCTACCCCAGTATTGTTGGGATCAGTGATTTTTCTTGGAGTTGAGACCCCACTTTGTGACTCATAGATATAGGATTTGACCCTAAGCACAAGGGTGTTTATCTGTACCACCTCTGACCTGCAAACTCTTTAGAGCTAAGTACAAACAGTCAGAAAGCCTGAGGCTGAATTGATTCAGTCTTTGCAGGTCAGTCTAAGCTGCAAAGTTTGAACCAATAAGCAAGCGAACAGACAGTCACTTTTGATTCAGGAAATGCAGCCACCTGCCTGCAGCGGCTCAAGCCAGAAGCCAGGGAGCACTACAGCATGGCCCTTTGGCGCATATCCAGCATGGATTATATGTTTGTTTCCTCGTCCTGTTGCCCCTGAGGTCTCTGGGATTTGCTGCCCAGATTCACAGCAGCAGGACTCTGCAGGGTTGCTCATCACTTCCTCTTCCTGCTTCCAGATGCCTCTGCGATTTCTAGTCCACAGTCACAGCCAGTAGTACTAAGCAAGCCAGCAGGGCAGGTGTGGGAGAAGGTGAGTTTAGCCCCCGTCTCTGGCCCCAGACCCCATCTGGGTTTTGCCTGGGTGGGACAGTAAGCCAGCCCTCACTGCTCCAGGTAGGGAGCAGAGTGGCGAGGCCAGCCTTGCTCTCTGGAGCAGACAGAACAGCACAGCTCAGGGCTGCAAAGAATACTGGGATGCTGGGGGACTCTGAGTTAACTTGAACCAGGAAGGAGTCTGGAACAGAAGTTTCATAAACTGGTTTGACCTAAATCAGTTAAGTCTGATACTACATTCAACCAAGTTTATCTTGAACCAGTTTCAGCAATTTTGAAACTGGTTTTTGTGCACTGATCTTCTGTTCTGTTACAGGTTTAAACTCGTTTCTGACCACTTAAACTGGTTTATGTGTAACTTCTGTCCAGAAGTTTGCTCATCAGTAATAGAAAAACTCAACCATGACAACTGTGCTCTCCGTGTTCTTAATTTATCTGATCCTCTTTCTTCCTGCTCTAGGGAAATCTCACTGCACATATATAAAACAGATAATTTATTCCTTTGATTTCATGTATTTACATTCTGACAAATCCTTTTTAATCAGTCTGGTTACTGTACCGGTTTTCTCCCAAAATAGCACTACATTAACTCATGACAAATGACATTTCAGTTGCTGACATTCTTCATTTCAATTAGTTTTAAGTGATTCTGAGTAAATTTGTGATTACATTAAACCTGAGCTAAAAGCATATTTTGCCTCTTAGTCTTTTACACTGTAATCAGTTTTAATTCTTTGCTATATTGCCTTTCTCAGTGACTCCCAGGAGTTCAGAGCCTTATATATTTGGACCACAAAGAAAAAGGACTTAAGAGTGAGAGGTTAAGAGGGGCAGGCATGATAAGTCCAGGCTCCCCTCGGGCAGCTAATGGGATGGGTGAGAAGATAATCCTCAGTCACCTCTGAACATATGGAAGAACTTCAGCACTGTTCTGAGAAACACTGAGTTTATTTATCAGCACGACTCTCAAACCCCTATCCTGAGATCTTAAAGGGAGACAGGAGAGGTTGCTGGTCCTTGGGCTGTGTTTCTGTGTAAGGCTGAGTTTTCATTGCACCTCAGTACAAAACATTCTGAGTAAAGAAGCATTTATAATGGATTAAAATGCATGAAAAGCGAAAGAAGAGCTTATCAAACCCATGTGCCAGATCCTTGAATTTGAATTTTTGAGATTACTCAGGCGAACTGGTAAAACCTCTCCAAATTCCTGCTGTGACAACTTGCTTCTAAGGAGGCCATTTCCAACTGTAATCACCAGGCATCTGTCAGCTTCACACTTCAATATCCCAGCAGCAGAAAGTTCACAAACTTCCCTCCTGGTAACAAAAGACCCCTTTTTTATTGTAGTTACTGCTGCCATGATGCCTCAGGTATTTCTTTGCCCAGAAAGGGGGTGAGCTCAGTCTGCAGTTAGGCTACTGGCTGATACTTTCAGCTAAGGCAATACATTTTAAAGGTACAGGGCTGTATTTCATCTATGTATTCTCCAATATATAAACCTTGCATTTAATAATATATAGCCTATCCCAAAAGTTCAGATTTGCCAGGCCAGAAAAGAAAACAAAAATGGCTTTAAAAAAATCAAAAGCGTGTGTTTTTGTGTGTGAGTGCACGCTTGTTATTTTTTTTTAAATAATACACCTTGAGTGCTATTGACTTTCTGAATTGTTGCTCTTTTGAACTACAGGGCATATTCTTTGCAGCCATGTGGAATAGAACTTTTTGTTATGGGCGGTTGATTTTCTTGTCCTGTCTTTATTTTTTTCATAGAAAAGAAACTGGGTCTTATGCATTCACTTTTGAAGCTGAAGCCCGGAGACATTAAATGTTATGATACCTGATATGGCTGACAAGGTTGGAAACATTATGATAGGTTTGCTTGAAATGAAGATTTAAGGTATGAAGATGTTGCATGTTATGACAAATGCTGATAGTCCTACTTGTAAATGAAAGACATAGAGGGAAGGGAAATTAAACTTTGAAATCACCCTGGTTATTTTAATGATCTGAGGGCCTGGACAGATGACTCTCTTATACTGGTGTAACTGAGATTTTCTGGTATAAAAAACAGATCTGGCAGATAACTTGACTCCTTACCCTATAGCAAATGTATCCAATTCAATGTAAATTATCTCTGAAACAATCAGTGGTAAAACAATGCTAGCATAAGAGCCTTAAGACATGCTACATTTGGGACATATTTTATTTTGATTGCTAATGCGTTAGAAAGTTTTCTGAGCCGTCACACAGTAATGCTTACTAGGATCTAAACATCAGGCATCCTAAGTGCCAGGACCATTGAAGTCTGTGGTATGCTGCCCTGTGCTATCGGGCTGGGACCGAAAAGCAGCCTTGATGCTGCACCAGTGTAACCTGATTGTGTCGGAGCAGTTGGACATTAGTTTGTGATGTGTTTGGTAAAACAATCTGGAGACGTTCCTTGCCAGAAAAACACTAACTTGGCTATGCTACAGGGGCATTTAGGATATGTTTTGCTGCTTAAGCACTCGGGCCATGTCCAGGCGAGCACGGATGGGGACAAGTAGCAGTGACACAAGGTGTGCCTCATGTCTGCTCTCACCTGGATGTGGCCTCAGATGCCAGCATTTTGAGTGCAGTTAACATGCGCTTTAGGTAGTGTGTCCGCAGCATTTCAAGGATAGTGGTTTGCCTAAGACAACTGGGTTATTACCTACTTCCCTGACCCCTAGCATTGAGGTGTTGTAATAATGCCTACCACGTGTAGTTGCCCCAAGGAGAACTACTTGTCTGTCTCCTCCAGGTCCTCGCTACCACGTCTTTCATATGGATGTCTTACTTGTTAGGAGGAGTGCTCTAGGTCTTACGTGTGATTGAAAGAAATAAAAAGATAATGGAAATTAACCTCTATGATTCCAAATGTATTTCCATTTATTTTTTTCCCTTGGGAGGTGTTTTTATCTTCTTCACTAACTCTGAATTTTACCAAAAAAAAATTTGTGCATTTAAATTAAAGCAGCCTGACAAATCGCTATTCATAGAAGTAACTCATGATTTTCAGTGCCTGGAAAAATTTAGCCTGTGGCAAAATGCATATTACACTGTAATGTTTTATGTCAGTCAATGGAAACATTTATTTTATTTTATTTTTTGATCTGGTGAGCTCCATGCTGTCTCCCTTTCTTTCTTTTTTTGTAAGAGTACAAAAAGGCAGGCAATGTTCTGCTTTAAAAGTAAAACATCTTTGTTTTGTTGTGTTTTGTTTCAAACTTCCTCCTAAGAGTTGTTGGCATTGACAGTCAGTCCTCAGTAGAAGTGTGTGATTTATGGTTTATACACCTGAATTTAAAAAAAAACAAAAAAAAACCTGTACGGTACCGGTTCTTATATCTGCCTTTTCCAAGACTGCAGGATATAAATATACATAGAAAAATTAGGTTAGATATTGTAATAAAAAGTCAGATCATGACTCCTATACTTAGCTACTGAAAGGCGGGAAAGCACATTTAATATGTATGGAAATTTCTATATTAAACTGGAAACTTTATTTATTGATCTCCTGATAGTCTCCTTATGATTAGTGTAAGTGTGAGCAAACAAACATAATACTGAACTCCAAACACTGTTTTAAAATGCTTTCAGAGCTCAGACACAACCTGACAAAAGCGAAAATATTTCATGCAGGAAGAGGGCTGTCAACTTCATTAGATTTAAACATTGATTCATACCACTTCCCTCTTCCACGTGACTGCCCTAACATAGTTTCTCATGGCTCTAATTCTTTTAATCTGATCATGGAGGGCTAGATTATGCTACCATCCTTGTGCTGAATAGCATCGTGTTCTTTGAAGAGGCCTAAGCGAGACAAATGAGAAAGGAACACGTGACATGGAGGAGAGAGGAAATGACGTATTAGTACTTGTCAAAGCATCCTGTATGTAACTTCCTTTCTACTCTGGTGACTAGAACATGGAAATCCCTTCCTACAGAAGTGTTGAACATTTGGGGAGAAAAAGAAAAAGGAAATGAAACAAAAGCTGACAAACCCATGATTTTTGCAGGAAAGAAGTTTTAGAACAAATGAATTATGGGAAGATGTGGGATGGACCAGGGTGGATCCAGGGAGGCACGGCAGCATGGGTATACCCTGTTTCAGTTGTGCCACCAGTGGGTAGTGAGCTCTCAGCTCACTGGTATCACTGCAACTCACCAGTTGGTCACTGCAGGGCCAGAACCCCTGATTTTCTGCAGCTTTGGAGCCCATGGATGAATTCCACTACTTTACCTCCCCCGCCCATGTCTCTACATACAAAAGTAGAGGCTCTGGCCAGACCCAATCCTGACCAACTGATGTGCTCAGAACCATTGTAGGAGCCACGCTGGCAAGTCAGGGAGCTAAGAGAGCAGTCTGGTATCCACGAGTGTGGGATGTGGGTGCAGCCACACTCCCTTTGTGAGCTCTCTTTGCTCTGCATGCTTCACGTAGTCCAAGGGGATGTGGCCATAGTTCCTCCCCCATGATCCTGGATCTGTTTTTGCAGTGGTATTCTTCAGGTTGCTATCAGGTGTGCCAAAGAGGTAGCTGGTCCAGCACATGAGTAGACTAGCTTCCTATCAGCTAATGGGAGAGCTAAACAGCAAAAAACCAACTACCTAGGCAGACAAATAAGCTTGGTGGCTGTGGGTAAGGTCAACGGGTTGGTAGACAGGAAAACAAAAAGGTAGGCAGTTAACTTGCTTGCTTTCCATTTAGAAAACAACACATTTGGGTGGTTGGCTTAAATTCTGTATAATCATTATTTTCCCATAGTAGTCTAACAGTAGGAAGTTGCCAGTGCCTAAGTGATATAATAAGTACCAGGGGAAGGCAACAGGAGTATGGAATAACAGTAATATCATGGGGTGCATCTATACATGCACTTTACTGTGGAGCTGACTTATTACCTCATCAGTAAAGCGTCAGTGTTTACACGTGCACCTGTATTAGGGTGCAGCAAATTAATTAACTCTGCTGTACTGTCCAGAGCAAGTACTATCTTACAGCAAAGTAGTTACGTGCACCAAAACACATGTGTAGATCTTGATTGGAGGTGGCTGGGGCACAGGGATGCTACAGCATGGGACCTGCCTGCCAGCTGGCCCCACATTGTAGCACCCTCATGCCCCTACCAGCCCCTCCATAGGATGCTGAGCTAGGTCAGAGCCGCCTCGTACCCCCTGCCAGCTATGGCTTCTCTGCCCTGGCTCAAAGTCTTGTAGTCCTGGGTGCACATGGACATGTTGCACACACTGCACTGGAGATTATTGCTATGTGCTAATTACACATGCAGATGCACACATGGGGTATTCATAGCACTTGCCCTACCCTTTGCATCACAAATTGCTTCTGCTCTTGGCAGAATAAATTCCTCTTGTTATCAGAGCCAGCAGGGGTGTAGGGCAATCTGGCATCCAACCAATGGCAATGTTGCAGCCATTTTAGCAATTGAGAACTCTACCATAAATAAAGAGAGCTCGTGATCCAGCAGAAAATATCTTTGTACTCATTTAAGCTGAATTTGTTGTGTTGTCAAGTCTTCTGGGTAAACGCGGTGATTCATCATAGCCATAGCTTTTAATGACAACTGTTCATATTTCTTATGCTTACAAATATGTGAATTACAGATAAAAAAGAGCAACTGACATTGTAAGTTATTTTTCTCCCGAGAGCAGTGACACAGAAGTTGCTACTTATACACAGCATGGAAATACAGCAGACAGTGTAAAATTGAATAAAGAATATTAATAATGGGAATGGTCAAAGTTATCATGAAATATATTGTGACAAAATGAACATTTTTGACAAAATGTTTTTTTTTTTCCCCCCAGCAGAACTTAAGGGGGTGGGTTTAAGTAAAAAAATCCTAACGTATTTGAAGGTTTTTATTGGGAAAAATACCCCACATCTAGTTAGGGGTGTTGTTTTTCCAATTAAACAAAAAATGTTGGAAAATATATTGACAGCAAATCATTTCCAGTGAAATATTTCACCAAGGAAAAATATCATCTCACCATTTTAATAAACAGATACATGTATTATAGAGGAAGAAAGGTGTGTAATATGTTTAGGGGATTATATGGGGTGAAATAGTCTTACTCATCATTCATATATATCTCATTTGCAATCATCTCATAGTTGAGGATGATTGTCTTCCATGATTGCTTTATCTGTGGGTCTGAAGTTGGTTGACGAGGCCAATCCAGGTTGGACAGACTCAACATTTCATATATAATAGATGTTTTGAAAGATAACATCCATTTTAGTTAATAAAAACGTGAGCATTGTGCCTTATAAATTGATTCTTACAGTGTTCTGATATGTGAGTCTTTTATCTAAATCATCACATTTAAATTATAACAAAAGGTGCCAAATTTTAGGTATATTGTAAGTTGCTTTAAAGTAAGCTAATTCCCCTTTAAAGTTCTTTCTTCCGCTGTTTAAGTAGCTCCTCACAAAATTTAATTGTATTGTAAATTGAGATTGGACATTTGAGGTGAACTTCAAGAAAAGCCCAAACGTTTTGTTTTCTGTAAATGTGTGGTGCTGCTTTAAATGTCTTCTGATGAAGGCACTTTTATCTTTGCTTTAATTCAGAACTGGGTAATTCAGAATTCTCTCTCTTTGGGGTTGAGGGCTCTTACGTCCAATAAATGCAATCATTCGGGCAATATTCACTTATGTATATTGTCATATTTTGTAGAGCACCAACTGCGGTACTTGCATGTGATAAGTACAGGGTTCCACTTCACAGATTCAGAGTGATCTGAATAACTACTGTTACAGTATGTGCATGTATCTCTGTGTATAGACACATACATCCAATTTGTTTCCCATCTTATGTAATTATGTCGAATTAAAATTGCAGCATGACACACAGTATATAAGTAAACTCTGTGAGTCATCAGCACATACTTTATTATCCCTCTCTGTTCCTATGAGCCACACAACCTCACCTTCCTCCTCCACATCCCCACACTGCTTCACTTCTATAGCGAGGCTGACCTCATGACAGATCACATGCTCTTCAATCCAGACACTCTTCTCAAATCAGACTCTGTAATAGCTGACAAAGGACCTGCTAACATTAAACCCATTGCATGATGGTTCACTCTTAAAACTCAAGGCTCCTTTATTTATTATCATACTTGTGGCATCTTGTTCTTAATTCTTTAATACTGCTGTAGCATGGAGTTTTCAACAGGTATAATTTAAATGAGAATTGGGCATCTTCATCGCTTCTGCAGCTTTAAGAATCTCCTGCACTGAGATTGCAGTCCCAAGAGGCTGCAATATGGATGAGATCACACTGTGGTAGATGCTATAGAAGCACATCAAAAAACATAAGGACAAATCCTATTCCACTGCTAAGGTGTTTTAAATATTATTTATACATCTAAGCATTGTTTTACTGAGCCATGCTTGAATTCCTGGAAGAAAAACAAAAAAACCCACAGTGGAAAATGTCCATTTCATTGCTTTTTGTGATGTAGTCTATAGCATAATGCAACACCCACACATACTTGGGTTGTGTATTGTATCTTGTTTATATATATGTCTGGTTTATGTGGGCAAGATGGCCCCTGTTGTTCTGGTCATGTGCTCAGCACTTCTGTATTTGGGCAAAATATTTAAAACCTTCTGGCCTCATTAGCCAGAGGAAGCAGAAAATCCTCCAGGCAGATTGAGTAAGAGACAGGATGAAGCATGGCATTCCCTGATTGAACTTTTGTGATGTTGCACCAGGTATACAAAAGCAACTCACCTAAGGTTTCTCTCTCTTTCTCCTGGGGGCTGCCAAATAGGATGGTGTGAAGCTTTGTTCCCTGATTAGTTTTGGTGGAGATTCAGCCTGATTTGGCGGCTGAATCTCTGAACTGAATCGGAGGACCCTTTAATCTCTCCGAATACAGTTGGAACCCTTTGAATCGATTCAGAGAGATTCATAGATTTCATAGACATCAGGGCTGGAAGGGACCTCGGAAAATCATCGAGTCCAGCCCCCTGCCCAAAGGGCAGGAAGTCAGCTGGGGTCATAGGATCCCAGCAAGATAAGCATCCAATTTGCTCTTGAAGGTGTTCGATGTAGGTGCTTGAACCACCTCCAATGGCAGGCTGCTCCACTTGGGGGCTCGGACAGAAAAGAAATTCTTCCTTATGTCCAGCCTGAAATGGTCTTGCAGGAGTTTGTGACCATTCGACCTCGTCATCCCTTGGGGCGCTCTGGTGAACAAATGTTCCCCCAGATCCTGGTAGTCACCCCAATAAACTTACAGGTGGCCATCAGATCACCCCTGAGCCTGCGCTTTTCCAGGCTAAAGAGTCCCGTGGCTCTCAGCCTGTCATCGTAAGATCTGTTTTCCTGACCTCCGATCATGCGCGTGGCTCTCCTCTGGACTCTCTCAAGCTTCTCCACATCCTTTTTGAATTGTGGAGCCCAAAACTGGATGCAGTACTCCAGCTGCGGCCTCACCAAGGCCGAGTACAAGGGGAGAATGACGTCCCGGGATTTGCTCGAGAAGCATCTATGGATGCAAGCCAGAGTTTTGGTCGCTTTACTAGCCGCAGCATCGCATTGCAGGCTCATGTTCGTCTTGTGGTCAATGATGACCCCCAAGTCTCTTTCTTCCATAGTGCTAGCCAGTGTAGCACTGCTGAGCCTATAAGGGTGCTGCAGGTTTTTCTTCCCAAGGTGGACAACCTTGCATTTATCGGTGTTAAACACCATCAGGTTCTCATCCGTCCATTCGCTGAGCCTGTCCAGGTCAGCCTTGATCACCCACATGTCTTCTGGTGCTGATGCTTGCCCCAATGTTTGGTGTCATCTGCGAACTTGGCCAGTATGCTCCTGACTCCAGTGTCCACATCATTAATGAAGATGTTGAAAAATAGGGGTCCAAGAACAGTGCCTTGGGGGACCCCACTGGTCACAGGACCCCATGATGAGTGACTGCCATCAATTACTGCCTTGGTCTGCTGGCTTTGCAAGGATTGTTCAGTGGGCCAGCAGTGGCAATATTCCCCCCGCCCCACAGTGGGCTTAGTTTAAAGCCCGGTGGAGCAGGTCAGCCAGTCTAGCTGAGAAGAGCCTTCAGAAAGATTCAGTGATTTGGACACAGGCACAGCTTCAAATGTTTTTCCTACATACCTCAAGGTACCAGGCAGATTGTGAATGCTGTGATGCCGAGACACTCAGAAGCAGTGCACTTAGCAGAAGACCTGAAGTGGACCTGAAGTGCTTCTGCCTGGTCAGTCTAGTTCAGGGATCAACACCCCCATGGTATTATCCTGGTAGTCACTGGCCACATGGGCCTGGCCCCCTTTATTTGGTAATTGTAGTGTCTCAGGATCGTATGATAGCTGAGACTGGATGTCTAGGCTGTAGCCATAGGCTTGGGCCCTTTTTGCTGTTACAGAGTTATTGCATTTCAGTCTAGCTGTCTGGCTAAATCCCAGCCATATGTTCAGCTGGCAGATTTGGGCCAAGATGAAGCCTGACCAGGTTTGAACCAGAGCGAGACCTGGCACTTCTAGTTGTTGATCCAGGCCTCAGTGCAGTATAGGTGTCCAGCTGCCCAGTTCAGGCCCAGTGAAATAGGTCTGGGCCTCCTTTTGTATCTTTTACAATTTGTCCCAAGATAGGCCTGATCTTTCCTCCAAGATCTTTTGCAGTGTTCTGCCCAGAAAAGCTGGGATTGAGACTAGGAATTTGGGGATGCAATTTAATGACCAAAGCTACAGTTAACACCTCAAAGCCACCATGAGGAAGTGGGAAGCCATCTTTCTACCACATCTCTAGAGCAACAGATCCCCTTGCAATGCAAAAGGACCCACAATTTTGAGCAGCATCCTGTGCCACAGGGAGCCCAAAGAGCAGCTCAGGACTCTCTGGTGTGGGCCCCCCTTCTCCAGCCCATTTCTAAAGGGCAGGTGCAGGTCCCTGGGATTTCTTGCTGGGATCCTATGAACCCAGCTGACTTCAAGGGAAGGGGGTGGGAATGAGAAGGGGGAAAAAGCCAAAGGTAGGTACTTATACTGTGTCCATCTGGCTAACATACTACCTAGACACCCCCCTATACATATCCCTTATGTTTTTTCTGGTAATTATAGAAAATAATGTAGAAATGCATTTTCAATTTGTATTTAGCTCACATCTCTGCTGTCTGTGAAGGATTTGCAAGGAAAGGGAAGGGAGAGCCTTTTGGATGTGCTATGCAAATGAGCCTCTCTCTTGTTGGCTCCTTCCTAATCATCTCAACACTATGTATTAGCATGAAAACACACACACAACTGTGAAGAGAATGAAATCAATTATCTCCTTTGCAAGCAATGGCAGTAAGAATGACCAGCACAGATTGAAAAGAAATTTCAGTGCCATGGGAGATAAGAGCTTTGCTTTTAGCCTACCATGATGTGTCTGTTGCCAAGACTCTGTAAGAGCGGTATGTAGGAGCAAGGGAGCTGTGCTGTGAAATCTGGCATCAATCCAGCCAGTATCAGAGGTCTGTGTTTGCTGGTATCAAAACAGGTCAAACACAGATTATCAGACACCTGATGCTGCCATCAGAAACAAAGAGCTCGATCCTACAGTAATTACTCAGTGATTTCAAGGAGCCCTTTATCAGGTTCAAACCAAACATTTGTATAAAAGGAGCATTTGTAGCTAAATGGGCTCAAGTATGACTTAAGGATGTATGAGATTTCTGTAAGTAGCATTGAGACAGATGAATCTTGCTGTAGATGAAAGGCCTCGTTTCCGACGGGGAACGTGGAAAGGATGTCAGTGTTTTTGACATAAGGTGTATTGGACCCTAAGGAAATATTACAGAGGATGAAAAAGGACAATTTCAAAAATGCCTATGGGATTTAGTCAGACAAGGTTCTTTGGGTAAATCTGATCTCTTTTATTAGACCAACTCAAAAAGTTGGAAAAAATTCTTCTTTGCAAGCTTTTTGGTACCAGTACCCTTCCTCAGGCTGAGGAAGCACCTGCAGTTGGTATATGATCTTCATGGGATTTAGTAACACACATCCAGTAGGTTTGTGTTCCAAAATGTGAGGGATTTTTGATAATCTGAAAAATAACAGTATGTGTACTGCCTTATCATCCAGTCCCAGAAATGCTGAATGCAGGTATATTACAAGACCAGAGAGAGGTTTGGAAAGACACATTGCATCACTTGTTATTGTTAGGTTAAATAGTTTTCTTGGCGTTTTATGATCATGATGATCAATAAATGGACACAGCATAGATGAGACAAATGGAACAGCTCTAACATTTGGGATGCTTATAAAAAGACTGGATTTTTTTGTTCAATAGACCATTTTTCTTTCTTAATTTGAACATTTTCCTTATTTTTGTTTTGTAACTGCAAAGATGAATAATTCATTATGGTAGAGTGGAATAATTCTCTAAATAGACAATCCATTAGGTCATTTTCCCAAGAAATAAAAAATTGTCCCCTCTGATATATTCTCCAATGTGCTTTAGGTTCACTGACTCAGCAAGGAGCGTCTGTCACTCCTTTCAGACATCTGTGCCACCCCATTTTTCTGTATGACTCTAGTGGAACATGCTGATTGTTTACCCACTTCCATGGGTAGTTTGGGACTGATCCGAAGCCCATCAAAATTAAATTAGAGTGAAGTTACACGTTACCTTTGGACCACACTAAATCCATGGTCAGTTAAGTGGTGTTAATGTTAGCAGGTGTTGTGAGCCGTCACATGTTAAGGGCTAATACTATTTCTTGCCTGCACAGCTCTGACTTGTCACTAGAAGACTGGTGAATAAGGACATGGTTAAAAGCCAGGACATCTGGATTCTGTCCCAGGGTGGAGGGTTGCTGGAAGCAGTGCATTCTGGGATGCTGGAGGACTGCAAATTGCTTGTTTTATCTCCTTGGAGCAGACTGAATTTACCATAAACTGAGCTAGTACGGTCTACGTGTAGTGTGTGACTTCACCATTAGAAACTTCTGTGAATGTCAGTGGGTTTTGGATTGTGTCCCAAATCCTGGATATCCTTGATCATCTGACCCCAGTTGTCTTTCCTGCCCAAGTGCAGGGGGGCTGGACCTGATTATCTGTCAAGTCCCTACCAGCCCCTAACATCTATGAAATGATGAAACTATGAAAAGAAGTGGGAGTGCCTTGAGAATTGAATCATTTGACTAGGAAAATTCTGGAGCACACAGGACTGCACACTATATCTTCATTGGCCTGAAAAGTACCCTTTTCTCTTTCCCAAGTCATTGAGAATTAAGGAAACAGATAAAAGTCTGACAGCTAATTTCTCTGAACAACAGCTATAAAATGAGACTAATAACTTTTTCCTTCTCCTCCCTTCCTTTGTTTTGAGACTTTCCCATACCGTGGGTAAGGGCAGAGTCCAGTGCAATGGACCCTGAAAAGGTCACTAGGCAATATGACATACAAATTATGATGAAGAGTCAATTTTTCCCATCTCCAGAACCAAAATAGTTAAATTTACTGATATGCATCACAATGGCATTGTGAGAACTAAGAAGCAGGACTTGTGAAGCATATTGAATTTCAAGCTGCTCTCATGTATTGTATTCAGGTGTGACAGATCTTTTATATTATATTTGATCTGCATCACCCTAATTCAAAGTACTGTTACTTTACTTTTTTTTTTTTTTTTAATGAATTAAAAGGTACAAAGTATTTGCAGGACTGGGCCTGTGTTTTATTACCTATCAATGCTTAAAGCCTATTTTCTTTTAAAAATGAAGTTGTGGGGGAGTTGAAAGCAGGGGAAGAAGGGAAATACTCACGCCTTCCCTTTCCTTATTTTGTGGGTGGTTATTTTATGGTGGATCAGAGTACCAAATATATTTGTGGGTACTTACCTCAGACAAGCATGGTTTGATACAATACTGTAAGCTAAAATGCCAGTTCCACATTTCAGTACCGTATGAGAGACCCCTCCATCTGTGCATCTTCCCCTCCGCTATCACTGGAAATGGGACTACTACATGTTAGCATATCCCGATGCACCATTATGGTCTGAGAACATATCGAGCATAACAGAGAACTGTAGCAAATATACTTTGTTAAAATGAGAAAGAAATACCAAAGGGAAAAAGAGGACAATGCAGCCATTTTTCCATTTCTTTTTATTAATGTTACAACTCTTCTGGGAACTATATATATATACCACCTAAACACTGATTCAAAAAGTAATACCCATTGCAAGAAAACAAATTTTGCACAAGGGTGTGAGCAAATATCTATCAAACATGTTTACAACATCTAATTTGGAGCGGGGAAGCAGAGGAGGTGAGGTTTCCTATGGAAATAAGCAAGATTTTGTTGTTATTTTTTTCTTTTATTTCTTGGCAAATCTACTCAAAGGCTAGTAGATCTACCCAGGTAGCATCTTTACAGCAGTGGTACTTGAAACTGTACTGCTTCCTTAAGAATGCTATTTCTAATACTCTAGGTGTGTCTATCCATTTATTAACCTGCCATAGTTACAAGACATTGAGTTTACTGCTTGGATAACCAAGTACTAAATCAGTACACAGTAACTGGCAGTACTGCACAGTAGTGACGGTACATGGGTTTTTACAGACACTAAATGTGCAGTAGCCTAATACTACTGAGCAGTAGTGCATTAGTACAGGTTTTGCCTTGCATGCCACTGCTCAGTGTTATTAGGCTACTGCACAGTTAGCGTCTCATGTAGCTGCACCCAGTAACACCTAGACTGGCCAAAACTTCACCATCAAAATCTATTTTGTTGAGCTTAGGAAGAAAACAACCAATATTGCCACAGCTGATTGAAATAAAAGGATAGCTCTTCATGGCACATTTTGATAAAAAGGTAGATCCCCCCGCCCCCGCCAAATATCCCACAGGGAGATTTTGGACTTGAAAAAAATGTATCCAGTTCCAGTAGAAGCCAAATGCCAGCTGTTTGTGGTACAGGCAAATAGGAAGACAGTGTTTGGCCCAATAAGATAATAACCTAAGAAAATAAAGCAAATATAGAAGGAAGAAAGATGGGGGAAAGATTGCATTAGACTCTGGATGATACTGTAGCCAAAAGGGCTGATATATAAGCAAGGCAATAGCACGTTGAAGAGTTTAGCTTGGGCACATCTACATGTGCATTACTACACAGTGGTTGCGGCGCATGTAGTTTAGTACCTGTAATAATAGCCTGTAACACTTATAACCTGTAGTAACAGGTACTAACTAAATGCATAATAACCTGCACTACTGTAGAGTAGTGCCGATGCATGCATTTTAGGTGATGCTAATGCGCAGTAGACTAATTTTACTACGCATTTGTGCATTAGCATGGGTTTTGCCTGCCATGCTAATGTGCAACAGGATCAATCTACTGTTCTCAGAGCATATCAGGTAGATGTGCCCTTTGTTACTACAAGGGTGTGTTTAATTTTTGTCTTTTCATTTTAAAAAAAGATTTTTTTGAAAACTGGAAGTGCAAGCTTCTAATGAAGAACATAACCACTGGAGTTGCTAAATGAGGGAGACAATGAATTGTCTATTACTTGAAGTCTTTGAATACTGGAAATCTTTCCAAAGACAGGCTTCAGCTCAACAGAAACTAGAAGCTGATACAGAACTTGCTGGGTGAAGTTACTTGGTGTGCACCATGCAGTAGGTGAGACCAAACAAACATAATGGTCTCCTCTAACCTTAAAATCAATGAATGTGTCTTGTTAATTCAATTTTCTGTTCTGTCCTGCAGATTGTTTTCAATTCATTCTGATGAAGTTATCTTTGCTTTTGCTTCAATCTTAACTGTTTAATATAGCCCTAAGTCCCTAGTGTATTCATAAAACTCCTAATTTATTTTTAAGCAGCGAAAATGCATGTTGTTTTATATGCAAGCATGCACCTTACCATTTGCCCCACCCTTTTCAAAATTCCAGATCCACTCATGTTGTCATGAGGTGTATTTTTTTAAACAAAAAATAAGATTCAGGCAGGCAGACAAAAAACTTCTCTCAAGAGCTATGACACTTAAGTCTTTATGCTGTCTTCCACCTATTTATTTTTCATAATAAGTTGTCACTTGCACTCTTGTGACAGACCCTGCCATAACTGCTCATAACTGCATAACTATAATAAACTTTATCAAACTCATGCTGTGCCAGTACCTGTCAGTTTTGCCTTTCAAAGTCACTGATACAGACATTTGTGGGGGGGTTTCAGATCCAGCAAAATACATTCAGTGTCATGGAAGTAAAATTTGAGACTGTTAAATATCGATCCAACCTTAAACAAATGATAATGTCACAATTTTAGCACTAATCTCTTGTATTAGTTTCAAGATGAGAAATCAAGACATCAATAATGCAGATAAATTCCTTTTCCTGCATTAGAACTAGAAAACCCAAGTTTTAATTCAAAGTCTATCTAAAACTTTTGAATTCTTATTATTTGAAATAACCATTGTATTAGCAAAGTCACTTATTCATAGATTCATAGATGGTTAGGGGCTGGGATGGACCTTGCAGATCGTTCAGTCTAGCCCCCCTGCTCTAGGCAGGAAGTCAGCTGGGATGAAATGACCCCAGTGAGGTGACTGTCCAGTCTCCTCTTGAAAACCTCCAGGGTAGGTAACTGAACCACCTATGGAGGGAGTTCATTCCACAGTCTAGTTACTTCTGTGACTGCCTGAGACCTATTCTTTTTCTATGCACTCTCTTAAATCCACCACCTGACGTTTTCTTCCATTTCCTGAACTTTTTGTTCTGCAGGTCATAAGCAACTGGTAGGAAAAGCATGGCGGGGCACATGCCCCCCCAGCAGGGCTGTTCCCACCACCACCTCCACTGGCAGCTTCTGTGGGTACTCACCAGCCTCATCCCTGCCACTGGCAGCTTTTGTTGGTGCTCACCAACCCCATCTCCACTGCTGACACCAATGCCAGGTTCTGTGGGTGCCTCCCACACTCAAGAGGACCGAGTTGCCCAGGCTGCAGGTTGCTGTAGTTGTGCAATGAGGCTAAAAGGCATTGCTTCACTTCCCAAGTTATTTTGAGACTGTGCCAATTCCTTACATCCTAGAAGACAGCCCTGTCAAAGCCACAGCACTAAACTTGATAAAAGATGGAGGTGGTAACAACCACCTTTCTTTGGGACTCTTTCTATGCTCTAGTGAATCTTAAAGGCTAGGGACAGAAATCACACATAAACCAATATAAATGATCGGAAACTGGTTCATACCTGTAACATAACAGAAGTTCAGTGCATTTAAACTGCTTTCAAAATGCGCAAAACTGGTTTAAGATAAACCTATAGAGATGTAGAATCAGATTTAACTGATTTAGGTTAAATCAGTTCATGAACTTCTGTCCCAGATCAGAAGACATGATATTGTTGTGATTGACTTTAGATAGGCAGTCATGTCTGGTTTCAGCTATGTTGGCTAGACTGCTGAAAGCACTTTGATTTGGATTATAATGATGTAAGGGGCAGTCCTGGGTGGTAAGTGACTCTGAAAATCAGGTTGCTCTTTGTATATTTACATACCTAATTTTAGGTACCTATGCTTGAAACTTTTGGCGGAAGACACTCATCAGTGACTACATCATGGATCAGTAGCACAGCAAGGGGTAGCACTCAAGCTGATTTTAGCTCTATCCATAGGTTTGCCTTGATAGACCATACTTGCACTTGGTCTATAGTGGGATTTTGTTACATAAAAAAAACAAGCAAATAATATGATCACATAAAAGAGTTCTGAGTGAATTCATCCAAAGCTTCTCTAGTGCCGATAGCATGAGAGAACTCAAAGGACTTTTGAGTAAGACAGTAGCTAACAACTGTCACACACCACTGCTTGTCCTGAGATTGTAAACTCCCGATGGCAAGGACCAGGTGTTCCTTTACGTTTTTGTATCTTTTATGTTTGGCACTGAACCAGATGCAGTCATGACACTCAATAAATATTAAATAACACCACATAACTCATCTGTGTTGTTATGCAAGGCACGCTTCTCCTGCTAGATGTTGTCAGGGATGACAGGTTCCTTGTGGTAGGTGGCTGTTAACAAGCCCATGTGATAATGGTTAGGCTGTGCGAATTGCCTGAGGATTCACATGCTTGTTTTATCTGTATTTGTTAAAAAGCATCCAAAAGCTAGAGCAATGGGCATGGAAGAAATATTTGAGTTAATAAATAAAGCCAAGCCTGTAGGTTGTGTGCCATTCCTAGTGAAGTACAGACACTGTATTTAAAGGAAAAGAACTACATCACTGTATGTCAGCAATAGATAGGGCGTAAACCAACAACTACCACTTGGTGTTGGTTGTAACCAGCATCTCCCTGATTTTTGGAACCTATCCTCTATTCTGAATGGTTGGGCCCTGACCCACAGATTTTTGTAGCCAAGGCCAGATGGTCGACAAAGACCAGCTTCCTTGATCCGTGCAGATTCCTGGGTCAGTTTACCGAGCTAAGGGCCAAGCTTGGTGGGCTTGGCTCCTCCAATGAGAATATAAGGATAATAACAAGACCTACAGAGTTCATTGAATCAGTGCTTTGAAACCTTCAGAAATGAGTGGTCATGAGAAAACTCTATCATCTCCCTGGTAATGCTGACTGAAAATGGAAGAGCAGCAGTCATGTTGCAGGTCCCAGTGCATATGGTTAAAAAGTAGTCATCTATCACTACAGCTTAATCCCTTTTACAGAAAGCAAAAGGATATTGATTACAATCAGAATACCTAAAATTACATACGTATTAAATGACAATGTTGGCACTCAGACATACATCAATATGGCTCTTACAATGAGTCATATATTTTACTGTCCAAATTATTTCATTGGCCCTTCCATCATCCTGCCAAAATCTATTGATCCTTTTGACTTCAGCTGTTGTTGTTTTACACCAAAATGATTGTTCTTGAGTATGCGATTATGTTGCTGTTTCCAGACAGGATTAGTGTGTGGCTGAGTTTTGGTCATTTGTTCACAACAAAAAATGCTAAATTGTGAATCCCCCCTCCATTAAACTAGTCTAAATCCAGTGTAAATCCAACAAATTTAGTCCAGGTTCTGGCTTCTGATCACCAGCCACCTGCTAGAAAAGTCTTCTTTGGGAGTTCTGTTAGTTTTTAACTCACAATGGGATGCTAAGAAATAAGTGAAGACTCATTCTTCCAATGCTTCTGAGAAATAAAATTGATATATGAAAACTTTCATATTATTTCCAACATAGTAGAAGTAGTAGTAGTAGTATGTTTTGGCTAGCTTTTGATCCCAAATCATAGTTTCATAGTTTCATAGTAGCTAGAGTCGGAAGGGACCTAGGTAGATCATCTAGTCCGACCCCCTGCCTTAGCAGGAAAGAGCACCGGGGTCAGATGACCCCGGCAAGGTGCTCATCTAACTTCCTTTTAAAAATCCCCAGGCTCGGAGCCTGCACCACTTCCCCTGGAAGCTGGTTCCAGGCCCTAGCCACCCTGACTGTGAAGTAGCGCCTCCTAATATCTAATCTAAACTTACCCTCCGCCAGTTTGTGACCGTTATTCCTGGTCACTCCTGGCAGCGCACGGGGGAACAGGGACTCCCCCAATACCTGCTGATCCCCCCTGACCAGTTTGTAGCAGGCCACAAGGTCCCCCCTTAACCTTCTCTTGTGGAGGCTAAACAGGTTCAGGTCCCGTAGCCTCTCCTCATAAGGCCTGCCCTGCTGACCCCTGATCATACGAGTGGCCCTCCTCTGAACTCTTTCCATATTGTCCACGTCCCTCTTGAAGTGTGGCGCCCAGAACTGGACGCAGTACTCCAGCTGCGGCCTGACCAGTGCCGCATAGAGGGGGAGGATCACCTCCCTGGACCTGCTCGAGATGCATCTGTGGATGCATGATAGGGTACGATTGGCCTTCTTGACTGCCTCCCCACACTGCCGGCCCATGTTCATCGTGGAGTCAATGACGACTCCAAGATCCTTTTCCGTCTCCGTGCTGGCAAGAGGAGAGTTCCCCAACCTGTAAGTGTGGTGCCGGTTCTTCCTCCCCATGTGCAACACCTTGCACTTATCAGTGTTAAACCCCATCCTATTCTCATCCGCCCACCGTTGCAACCTGTCAAGGTCAGCTTGTAGCCTATTGCACCCTTCTAGTGCACCCACATCCCCCCACATCTTAGTGTCATCAGCAAACTTGAACAGGGTGCTTTCTACCCCCTCATCCAAGTCACTGATGAAGATGTTGAACAGTGCAGGCCCGAGGACCGAGCCCTGCGGAACCCCCCTGCCCACATCCTTCCAGGTCGAGAAGAACCCATCCACTACCACCCTCTGGGTGCGGCCCTCCAACCAGTTGGCGACCCATTTGACCGTGTGGGCATCGACACCACAGTCTCTCAGCTTTTTGATGAGGACAGGGTGAGAGACAGTGTCGAAAGCCTTCCGGAAGTCCAAAAAGACTACATCCACAGCAACCCCTGCGTCTAATGATTTGGTGACCTGATCGTAAAAGGCCACCAGGTTGGTCTGACAAGACCTGCCACTGATAAACCCATGTTGGTTGCCCCTGAGCATGCATTCCCCCGCAAGGCCCTCCTGGATGTGTGCCAGGATAATTTTTTCAAAGAGCTTACCCGGGATTGAGGTCAGACTAACTGGCCTGTAATTTCCCGGGTCCTCTTTTTTTCCCTTTTTGAAGATAGGGACCACATTGGCCCTCTTCCAGTCCTCCGGCACCTCGCCAGAGCACCACGAGTGCTCATAGAGCCGTGCCAGGGGTCCCGCAATGACCTCAGCCAGTTCCTGTAGAACCCTAGGGTGAAGATCGTCCGGACCAGCGGACTTGAACACGTCCAGCTTCTCCAGAAGTACCCTAACTAACTCCTCGCTAACCCTTGGCCCAGGCGTGTCTCTCTCGGGGCCCGAGGGGGGCCCAGCAGGGAGGTGGCTGAACTGGTCCCTACTTAGGAAGACAGAGGCAAAGAAATCGTTAAATATGTTAGCTTTGTCATCTGGCGTGATGACTAAGTTGCCCATCGTGTCCTGCAGGGGCCCCACATTACCCGGGACCCTCTTTTTACCCCCTATGTATTTGAAGAAGGACTTCTTATTGTCCTTAATCCGGGAAGCTAGTCCTATCTCCAACTCTGCCTTGGCCCTCCTGACTGCCCCCCTACATCCTCGGGCGACTATAACATAGTCCTTCTTGGCGATGACCCCATCTCTCCATTGGGTATATGCCTCCCTTTTAGCAAGGAGACATTCCCGGATGCTCTTAGTGAGCCATGGGGGTTTATGTGCCCTCCTGCTCCCTTTGACCCTTGTTGGGATTACCTCCCTTTGGGCATGGAGGATCGTCTCCTTAAGGAGCAACCACTCACCTTCGACATCTGATTCCCTTCCCCTCTGGGTCCTCAGCGCTTCCCCAACTATCCTCCTTAGCTTGTTGAAGTCAGCCCTCCTAAAGTCTAGGGCTGTTGCCTTGCTGCAGCCCTTTGCCACCTTACGCTGGATGGTGAATTCCAGCAAGCGATGATCACTGTCTCCCAGGTGGCCCATCACCCGCAGCCCCCTCACCAGGTCATCACCCGTGGCCAGCACTAGGTCCAACAAGGCGTCTCCCCTGGTGGGGCTGTGCACCTCCTGGGTTAGATGGAGGTCCTGCAGTCTGGCTAAGAACCGACGTGAGCGATCAGACTTGGCTGACTGCTCCTCCCAGCAGATGTCTGGGAAGTTTAGGTCCCCCATGATGACCACATCCTTAGCCCTCACTGCCTCTGTAAGCTGACCTAAGAATTCCAGGTCGAGCTCTTCTCCCTGGTTGGGAGGTCTATAGTAGACTCCCACCGTTAAGTCTCTCTCCCCTGGACTGCCTTTTACTCTAACCCAGAGCACCTCAGAGTGCCCCCCCTCTACCCCCATGCTAATTAACGAGGAAGTATATTCCTCCTTGATGTAGAGTGCTACTCCTCCACCTTTCCTTCCTATCCTGTCCTTCCTGTATAGCCTATAGCCCTTGACACTCACCGCCCAGTCATGCGATGAGTCCCACCACGTTTCTGTGATCCCTACTATGTCAGGGCTGGTGACAGCTAGGAGGAGGGCGAGTTCCTCCTGCTTCTTCCCCATACTTCGAGCATTCGTGTAGAGGCATTTGAGGCCTTCAGCGGTTGTGCCCACTGACCCCCTAGTCTCAGCAATGCCCCGTCCCCTATCGCTTACCTGTTTCTCCGTTTTGACCATTGGTCTGGGCTCGCTGGCTGTTGCTGGGCCTGGTATGTCATCGTCTCCTCCGCCCTCATCTTCCCCCTCCCCCGACGAGCCTAGTTTAAAGCCCGCCGAAGGAGGTTCACCAACCTGGAAGAGAACACACGCTTACCTTTAGGGGAAAGGTGGAGCCCATCCCATCCCAGCATGTCTCTCATCACGATGTGCCGGTCATGGCTGAGGAAGCCAAAGCCCGCCTCGAAGCACCATTCCTGTAGCCTCCAGTTGGTCTCCGCAATGCACATCTCGTGACGTCTGCCGCGTCCGCTCACTGGCAGGATGGAAGAGAAGACCGCCTGTGCGCCCATCTCCCTCAGCACGCCTCCCAGAGCATGGTAGTCCTCCATCAGGCGATCAGGGGCTCTCCTGGCCGCATCGTTAGTACCCACATGAAATCCTTCAACAACGTGCTGCAAAACCAGTTTATAGTTTCTCTCTTCACAGTATTTTGTAGGAATCATAAGAGTATCTAGAACGGTGTCCATATCAACAATATCTTCTTCTGTAGCGTAAGGGTTGCAGAAACAAGGCCACAGCCATTTGTACTGGCCCAAAAGTTGTGTTTTGTTGCTATACTGTAGGTTTGGTATTTTCAGTAGACATCACCAATCTGAACTATAATGCTGATGTGCTCAGAAGCTGGTTTCCATGTCTTTTCCACGTGTTGGGTTTTATTTTTACCAAGTTAGATATGGGGCCTTCCCGTGACATACTCATTCTAGGTTTTCATGTGTGACCTCAGCTGTATCTAGTAAGTATATTTTCCTCTGAGAATTTCTTGTGAGAATCTCAAAAGCAATGTAGTAGAACTCAAAAAAGTACAGAGAAGGGCAACCAAAATGATCAAGGTTATGGAGTAGTTGCCATGCTGGGAGAGACCAGTTTGGAAAGGAGAAAGCTAAGAAGGATATAATAGGAACTAAAGTGAATAGGGACCTGTTATTTACCAAGTCAAAGAATACTAGAACTAGGGAGTGCCAACTTAAGGTAGTAGGAGACAGCTTTAAAACTAGCAAAAGAAAGTACTTTTCTATGCAGCATGAAATCAACTTGTGGAACTCATTGCCACAAGAGGTTGTAGAGAGTATAGCCAGGTTCAAAAAGGGACTAGGCAAAAACATGGATGATCAATCCATTAATACTTATTATATAGAACAGCCACAAATGTTTCCTCATACATATCTAACAGAGTGATGGTTGAGACAAGAGAGGGTATTAAATGGGACAGACTTCTCTAGATATATCCCATTTAGTGCCCTATAAAGTATTCAGCCTGAAACTTGGCTAAATAGACCATCGATCTGACCCAATATGGCAGTGCTGTTATTAATTTCAGCCTTTAGAAAACTGCATGAACATTTCTGGCTGTTTGATCACATTGTCGCATTGGATCTTTCTCTGAATGTCAGGTTCTAATAAGTCTGGGTGAGACCTTAAACTGCTAACCACAAACATCATTTCTGATGTGTGATTTGTAGCAGCACATATTATGTTCCTGAATGTCAAGAGAACACAGGAAATTTGCAGTCTTGTGTTATTAGGAAAGCTGGCCAAAACCGAGGCTTTACAGTTCACTGGATTCAATTTTTATTATTTGGTTTCTGTCCAAATTGGAATGAAACCATTTTTCCCTAAATTTCCAGTGAAGTGGATGTTCCTGGACTCAGCACCTTCTTAGTGAAACTGGCATTCTTTTCAAGCAGACCAACCAGGAATCCAGGAGAGATTACCCAGGATATGATGAAAGTTTGTTAAGCCCAGGATCATATGAACCAAAAAGACATTTTCAGGTTAAGTCTTTGTCTCATTTGGAAATTTCCAACCAGGTGTAGTTTAAGCTACCATTTCCCACAGTTGTTCCATGTATTATTTGCTGTTATGTCTGAATAAATTTCTCCACTAATCCATTTGGGATTTGTTAGCTTGGCAAGGGTCATGCAACATGATGTGTTTGATACCATTTATTTTGACAAACAACAGGAATTCTTTGGACATGAATTGACTTGTGTTGTTCCTTACAATCTATTCAGAATTTCCCGTCCTTGAAAATCAGTCTTAAAACTTCCAATACCTGTGTTGAACAAGCTGAATTCATGTAGGCTAGCTCAGGTCATTTATAAAAGTTATCTTCTGCAATCAAATCATGTATTTCATAAATGGCCAGAATAGTCTTGGTGGATTTGCTTCTTAGAGGGTCTGGCTGTTCCCAAGGGTTCTCCTGGGTATGTTTAGTCATGTGCTGCATGTATGAACAACTTTGACATTGTTTTGCCATCCCTGATGATTGCATGCAAATCCTGCCTGTGTGTCTTCGACAAAGAAACATCCTGGTATCACACATAAGGCATCAGTAATATTTACTTAACTATTCTTTTCAAGTAAAGAAACATGGACACAGGTATTTGTATGTGTGAGTTTATCTGCTCATCCTAATGTCATACCTGTTAGCCAGCACTGGATCATGTTTCACTTCTCATTGCATCAAGGCATTTGGCACTGCCTCATATTACACTTTAGTTCTCTATGTGTCACTTCGAGTGGCAGGTATGACAAGCTGTCCGGATTAGCAAGTCAGTTGGCAATTTGGAACTCAATAGTATGAGTGACCAATGAGAAATATGGGTATTCTCTGTACCTATGTCACAGTCATTGCCAGAGCTCCTTCCTTTGAATTAAAAATGAAAGTAGCAGTGGAATAATCTGTAACTGGAATACATCGTTTTTCATGGGGATAATGGTGAAATTATAATGCCCCAGATTTCTGCTTCAATGGGGGCAGTTATGTTCTTCTAAGATAAGAGATCTAGAAAGAAAACAATAGGTCCTTCAGCATGATCTTCCATTTCATGTGAAACATTGAAGGTCTTTTATTTAAAAAATGCACTACTGCCATTTTCTCAGCACTGATGCGCATTTCGCCATTTATACAAATGCATGCAATGTGGCACTGGGTCTGTCAGCTCACTTGTGGAGCAGACTCGATTAATTTGCTCCAATGCACTGGATCTCCGGCATGTCGGAACAGAAAAATGTATGTGCATATATTCCCATTGTTCCCAGTTCTCATGAGGAAGTCTCACATACTAAGTAAGTGAAGATGCAATATAATGTGTAAAGGTGCCTCTTTGCTCCATGTAAAATATTGATATGTTGTGTCAACCAAATTAATTTTTGTTCATTGTGTAACAATTCAGTAAGAGTACATACATCATAATGTCATGATGTCAAGTGGGACCTTCTGCTAATAATCAATTATTTCCAAAGAGGAGTGTAATTGTGACATATCTGGTGGCTTTCCTGAAACTTCCACCAAAATAAATTACACCAAGATCACATCTTGGATCAAGCTTCATTTTAAGTACTACTTCTTCCACTGGTGAAGCAGTTCAAGTAATGCTTTGTTTATTGCCTTCTAAATTAAACAGTTTTAGCAACACGACAGTATTCTCCATGGACTCCATGTCGTTGTCTGCAAGCTGATGCACCTCAAATTCTCTGAAATTACCCAATTAAGCGAAGGAATGGTGTGCTTTTTATGCTGACCTGTGTGTGTGGTCTAATTTCGTGGAGTCTCTACATGGTTTGTCATTCAACAGACAGTACTTTGCACCAGGAAACTGTAACCCATAACAAAAGCACACAGCCACTCAGCGTTCTGCAAAACATGCTTTCTACTGGGTCATGTGCTGCAAACATTTCACAATGCTTTTCTATCTCTGCCTTCTTTAGCAGAGTTCTCCACTGAAACAACAATCTCTAGTATGTGTTTTAGGGTCAAATCAGCATCAGTTAAGAACTGCATTTCAATTGCTTCATTTTGCAATGTATACGTGAACTGATTTCTTACAGCGTCATTTAAAATCTCCCCAAACCAGTAATGCTCTGTTAATTTCCTTGATCTGCATATTCAGGAGTTGTTTCATTTTCCTTTTGATTCCACCTGTACAAGAGGAATTGTTCAACAGTCATCAATGGTTTTGGGGACAGATGATTTTGAAGAATTTCCATAATCTCACTGAACATTTGTCTGCCAGTTTAATGGGAATTGGTAATCTTCCCAGCAAGCTATAAATTTTAGTCCTTGTAATCCACAGTAAAATGATTATCTCTTACTCTTACCTCTTACCTCTTACTCATAGCTGTTTTACCTGGGCCCAGTCTCTTGATACAGTTGACCTGTCCTTTAGTCCATTGTCCTTGAGTCCATTTTCCCCAAAAACAAGGATGTTTAAACACTTTTTCAAATCTATTTGTTAGGTCCTGATGGATTCTGTATCAGAAGAAAGGGAGGCCCACTAGAAGACTTCAAAAATATGTATATTGGTGACTTCTCAGCCAGAGTGCCGTTGCGCAAGACCAGAATCCAACCCAGTAATCCAGTGATTTCATCCCATTGAAATCAGTAGAGAGACTTGCACAGGGATCAACAGGTCGTCAAGCCTTGCTGGGAGAGACCACCATGCCCAAATTAGTGCCCATGGAACAACTACTGCCTGCTGTGGTGGTGTCTCCTGGTAGGAACTAGGCTGAGATCACCAAAATTGTTCCAAACGACCTGCTAAATAGTTGCCAGATAATGATGACTCAGAGCCATTACCTACCTCCTCTAGCCTTGAACTGATGGAAGGACCTGTGGCTACCTGCGTAATTTATAGTATTTATGTCATTCATTACCTTGATGGGTGGATTCAGAGATTCTTAGAGTGAGAATGTGAGAAGGAATGCTTATGATAATCCTGCCAACCTCCTGCATAATGTAGGCCCTAACATTTCATCTCCTAAGCCAAGAGTCAAGAGTTGGCAAACTTTTTAAGCTGCAGGCTGGAACGACCCAGTCTGCACCAAAGGAAGGCAGGTGGGTGAGTGACAGGACACAGCCACCACCACTGGTTTTCCCCACAACGGCATGGGAAAGTGCCTGCCATTGGAGCCCTCCACCGCCGAATGCTACAAAAGCTCCATATCCACAGGCCAGAACAAATGACTGAAGGCTATAACCAGCCCAGGGGCCACAGGTTGCTGACCTCTGTTTGAAGCCAGAGTCCTCCACTTCCCCATATTTCCTTTGCCTTCTCTACACTTTGGCATGAGATGAAGTGTACAGTGGCACTGTAGACATTTGAGGATTTTAATCTCTCTAAAAGTGACATATTGTCAGCACGTGTTACTTAATTTATTATTAAAGGTGTGAGCTGTGTTCCAGAGAAGACTGCATTTAGAAAGAATTAAGCCTTCACAACCACCCGGCTGCCTCTCTTCTCAGGCAGGGTGTTCAGCTCATGACACCACCTGCTAATTTGCCCTGGAGGCTTAAGAAAGGAATAGAAAGGTTGTGGTGTTAATTAGAGAAGAGAGATAAAACCTGATGTTTTATTTATTTTATTGAAGAGGGATTTGCTGCCTTATCCAGTTTTATGGTAATATTTCTCTGATTAATTTTTGCCGTTTAGTTCAAAATAGGTTCCCCTGTGGAAAAAAATATCTTCAGCAAATAACAGTGATCTCCAATGTTATAGCTTCTCATTAAAATTAACCCATCTCTTCCTGCAGTATTGCCACCCCTCCCAGACAGCCTCAGATTCTCAAGTTATCCTAAAATATAGACAAGGCTGTAAATTTAATCCGTCACTGTAGCAACACTAGAGGGCTTCTTGGATAAATGCAATTCATATCAGTATACCATCATTCACACCACAGAAGTGTTTGAATAAGGGGTTATCCTACGAAAATTTCAGGTGCTCCCATATTAATGTAAGCAACAGGATACAAAAAAGAACAAGGGAATGATTTATAAAAGTCCAGTTCTTCCACAGATCTCTTTGGCCTATTGTTCAGGAAGGCTGATTTAGATGCAAGGAATTGTGCTCACACACATTTGATGCTAATGGCGATAACAAATCTACTTCCATACCGATAGGCATGTGTGCAAACCCATCTTCGCGGCTTCAGCTGTAGAGGTGCAGGTTTTGTGAAGATCATTGGGGCATATAATGATAGGGTCTGTGACCTAATCTCTGCTGCTCCAAGCAGGTTGCTTTCTAAAATGGAAGCAAGGTAGCCATATTTGTGAAGCACCATAGACAAGTTAATTGGACCTGCTGCTTAACAGAGCTATTTAGCACTCCTGAGGCACTGCACAGGTCAGGAGCAGCTCAGTGTGGATGAAGATGCCTAGCTCTGGAGAATGGTGCATTTACCGTGGACACATGGGGCTGTCTATCCCTGTGCATGCATGTCTCATCTCCATTGCATAGGACAGCATCAGGCAGAGATACTCAAGCGAGCTCTGTGCCTGTTAGTCTAGAACTGGAACTGCTGTAGGCTGATACACACATTCAGATAATTGGAGGGAATTCTCCCAGATTTGTTCTCCTGATAGAGAAACTTACCCAGCTGTGTACAGACATTCAAATGCTGAGGACCTGAAGAGTGGAGAGTTTGCATTGCTGATACTGTGCAGCTGAGGGGTGGGGAGGGGGAGTTGCTGGCATATACCTTAACATACTCTGCAGGTTTCTTTAGTCTGCCTGGTGACAGATAGCAGCAGTGAATAGGGGAGCTCTGATTGGCTGACCCAGATTGCCCATGGTCACCCTCTGTTTCTCTGCAACACAATGTGGGGATTGTGTTCTGCTTGCTGCCAGAGCAGTGGAGTCCAATGAGCAACGCACTGTCTCCTTGGCTGAGGCAGGGAAGAAGGGAGTGGGGAAACTGGAGGACTACATTCTCTGATGAAAGAGTTGTCAGTAGTTGTCAACCAGGGGTACGCGTACCCCTAGGGGTACTTAAGTAGGTCGTAGGGGGTACACAGAACAAGCTAAGCACAGCCCAAAGGGGAAGCACTGCCGCCTGGCGGCTCTGTTGGTGGCTTCACCTGCCCCCAGCCGGCAGCCATCTGCACACCTGGGCAGCAGGCATGTCCCATGACAGGCATTTCCCCTTTGTACCACACTAAGGGATAAAGGTGCCTGGAAGGGTGGGAAGAGACTAGAAGAACCCAGGGAGTGAAGGGAAGCAGCATCCTGGGCCCTCACAGGGGTGAGGCTTCAGGCTGCTGGGGGCACATGGTAGAGAAAACCCTCCTGGGACCTCTGAGCCAGATGTGAGGAGAGCCCAAGAGCCTCCATTCCCTGATGGCCCCACTCACAAAGGCTCCTGGTAGTGACTGCAGGGTTTGGTGCCCGTGAGGCTCCTGCTGGCCTCTGGAGCTGCTTTGGTTGTGCTGCAGGTAGAGCCTCGCCATTAGCATGCAGCCCCTGTTCCAGGCAGCTGCTCTGCATTTGCCCAGTGAATGCAGGGACTGGAGAAAGGCTCCTGCATGGAGATGCAGGTGAGTACAGAGATTTTGTTGCCATGAGCAACCCCATCGTCCGGGTTCCTGACTCCATGCCCTGCCCACACAGGGCTGCTCTGAGCCCACTGCTCACTGCCCACTGTACCCAGCAGGGCAGAGTAGCACTGTGAAGTAAGACCTTGTGCTTTCCAGCTCCCCTGGGCCTGTGGGGGTATGGGCACAGGTAGGTGAGGGGGAACCACGGGGCTGGCTGCAACATGGCCTCCTCCTGCCAAGGGCATAGTCACAGTTTACAGGTGAAGGGCCAACTCCTGCCCTTCTCCAGTGGCCAGTCCTGCTACAGCCAGGCAGCCAGCCCTGTGCCCCCAGGCATGTATTTGGAGGCTTGGGCGGGGGGTCCCAAAATTTGGAAGCTAAGAGTGGGAAGGGGCATACTTTAGAAGATAATTTTCTTCAGGATTTGACAAGCAGAAGATGAAGCCTTTTTACTCATGCTCCTGACCACCCCACTTAGCTTTGCCCTGCTTGGGGTTTCTCCCCTCCAAGGAGAGCTGTTTACTGTGCTTGGGGTGTGCAAACACACCCTGTGTGGCAGGTGCTGTCAGGGGCACCTAGTGAGCTTCATGGCATCATTTAAAAATATAAAATAAAAAACATAGGGGCAGGATAAAAAGATATATATATATTTCTGGTTTTTCTTCTGCCATTAACCACAAGCCAAGAGCTGAGGCCAAGAGCAGGCTGCCTGCAGCAGCACCCCACTGTCGCCCAGCTGGGGGAGAAGTGGGTGTCTGAGCACCAGGACCAATCCTGACTTATCTCCCCCTGCACAGGCATGCAGACCCTTGGGCACCAGGGACAGCATGGTGCAGCCTGGGTAAACGGGTGGTTCGCACATGCAAGATAAGAGGGAAGGAAGGCTGCATCTCCTGCACCATATGTGTGCATGCGTGTGTAGGAAAATGAGTGTGTGCAGCAGCAGCTCAGACAGCCTGGCCCCAGGTCTAGCCCGACCAGCAGTGCTGTCACTCCAGCTGATGTGCAGGGCACAGCTGTACCAGGATTCATGGATACATGGGGGAGATGTGGCTCCACAGCACACAACATCTGTGCCCAGTGCTGCTGTAGTTTAAGGAACTGTCGGACATAACCGCCTGCACTGGAAGCCCTTGCACACTTCCCCATGAGGTTCCCGCCAAAGTAGGGCCACTTCACAGCCCGGCAGGCCATGCTGCCTTCCTACCTCACCCCGCCATTATATTAATTAATATTAAATGCATTATATTGGTAATGCACTTAAAGTTAATTTGTGTAGCCTGCCTTATAGCACATAATTGGTAACATTAAAAACGAGAAAATAATATAAAGGTGTACATCAGCTGAAACTTTTAAACAGAAGGGGAACACTTGTGAAAAAAGGTTGAAAATCCCTAACATAAGCCATGGCACATACAGATATTTGCCCTCCTGGGTGCATAGGCAACTGGTAGGGGGTGTACGGGGGGTGTGTGCCCCCCCCGGACAGGGCCAGTGGGCTCCCCAATGGCCGACACTGATGTTTGTGCCCCCCTTCACAGGGCCGCCACCATCGGTGGCTTCTGCAGGTGCCCCCCCAGCTTCACAAGGCACTAGTCATTCATGCCTGGGTGATTTAACCCTGGTTATCCCCAGGTTGTTTTTCTCCTGGAAAGGCCATTGTTACCCTGGGAAAAAAAACCTTGAACATATATACACTCATAGTTTCTTCTGGGAAAGCAGTGACTCTCCCAGAAAAAAGTAAATGTCTGTATGATTCCTTAGTGTAGTGCTGCCTTTAAATCCAAAGGCTACGCTACTTTCAAGCCTGGAGCTAGCACCTAGCTTAGCTGCCTCCACAAGTACTCTACCCTATTCTGTGGAGATCCCATTTTGGGAACTCATATATTCACAACTAGCTTAGGATATTTTTTGTGTGGCTGTGCCTTGGACCACATTGTCATTCACTTTGTTCATCTGCACACCCCCTGCTTCACTTAAAGGGGCATGGTGCAGATAAGTGAAGATGAAATGCTTAATGGCAGTGCTAAGTGTCATCATCAGCATCACACAAGACGAAAGCTGATTTTTACAAGATATGTATATTCCCCTTTGGAAGCAAAGAGGAATCTGAATGACTTGCTGAATTTACTCACCTCTCTGCATTCATTGTTCTAAATGTGAGGACTAAGAACATATCAAGAATAATTTTAAAAATGGACCAAATTGAGACCTGGTGTAACTAGGTATGGTACAAGTCCTGTGAAACTGACTCATGTGCTTAATGGGTCAGAATGTGGCCCACTCAGCCTTTAATCTCAAAGAGAACATGAGAGATCTAACAAGCATGGTCTCTTTGATCTTTTCTTTGCTAGATTCTGAGTCTAGACTTCAGAGCAGCAGAACAAGCTATAATGCTTGAGGAAAGCAATTGCCAGAAATCATCACTTCTTCATTTCTTATAATCAGTAGTAGATAAATGTTTGATAACAATAACCCACATTTTATAACCTTTTTGGTCTAAAAAAACCCCCAAATCCAGATCCATTTGTCTGAAACTGATGGACTTTCAAAACCAAGAAGACCTTCATGTTTGTATTAAAGCAGGATTTAAAGAATCCACTCAGAACTGAGGCTCCATTTTAATGGGTGCTCTGCATACATGGAATAAGAGATGATATTTTCCTTGAAGAGCTTACAACCAGATAGGCAGATTCAGAAAACACTTAAGCACTTGCTAAAATTAAGCAGTTTTTAAATCAACTTCTGTTCAGCAAAAAACATATATATATGTGTGTGTTTTATTAGGTTATTGGTTCTTTGAGGCAAATGCTTTCTGTCATATGCATGTGTACATCATAGGTGAATGGAAAACTTATACTCAGTGAGGGCTGTAAGAGCTACTGCAATATAAATAATAATTAAATTGAATTAATCACACATTGCTGAAGGTGATTCTGAACAACACTTGACATATCTACGCATACCTTTACTGTGCATTAAATATACATCTTTAAGGAGCAAAGATTCAGGACAATGAAGGGGATGATCCCGGCCATGATCCAGCTCACCAATTACTACCCCATGGTCCTAATCCATGTGGGTACTAATGATGTGGCCAGGAGATGCCCTGATCACCTGATGGCGGACTACCACGCTCTGGGGGGTGTGCTGAAGGAGATAGGTGTACAGGTAGTTTTCTCTTCTGTCCTATCAGTGAGCAGATGTGGAAGACGGCATGAGATGTGCATTGCAGAGACCAACTGGTGGCTTCAGGAATGGTGTCTCAAGGTGGGTTTTGGCTTCCTTGACAATGACCCCCACATCACGACAAGACACATGCTCAGGTGGGATGGGCTCTACCTTTTCCCCTAAAGGTAAGCATGTGTTTTCTTCTAGGTTGGCAGATCTCCTCTGGCAGGCTTTAAACTAGGCTCATTGGGGGAAGCGGAAGATGGAAGCCTTGGACTGCCAAACCAAGCAACACCCACAAATACAGCTCAGCCTAGACTGACGAGCGGAACATATACACAGGTAAGCAACAGGAGTCAGGGCAATGCTGAGATTAGGGGGCCAGTGCACACATCCTCAGGAGGCCTCAAAAGCCTCTACACAGATGCTCGTAGTATGGGAAACAAGCAAGAGGAACTTACCCCCGCCCAGGCCCCTACTTGGCCCAGCCCCCCAGGGAGTGACGAGAGAGTGGGGTACTCACCAGTCCCCCTCCTGTAGGGCAGGGCCCCCCAAATCCCAGGCAGGGCCCCCCTGGCCTGAGAAACCAGCGTTCCCCGATGGCAGGCCCACTGCGCATGCACGCAGTTTAAAAGGGCCCACCAAACAGGGGAAAAAAAAAAAACTCAGTTAGGCTCCAGAGCGGTGAGAGATGCGCGGGAGAAGCCCGCTGTGTCCCTGCTCCCCCGAAGCCCCCCAGACACCCCCTCAGCAGCCGCAGAGCCCCCTGCCGACCCCCAGCACAGCTGGAGGTAAGCGGGCTCGTGGTGGGAAGGGGTTAACTCCTCGCTCCCTGGGAGGAGGCGGCTGCATGGAGCCAGGTTGGGTCAAGCCCCCGCCCAGGCCCCTACTTGGCCCAGCCCCCCAGGGAGCCCCGCGACCGGAGCCGCGCAAACAGGCTGCGTAAACAGGCGCTTGAGTTAGTGCGGAGTTCGCGCAGGAGAGGGCGCGGGAGGGCACGAGACCGTGCCTGCAACCCTCCAGAGTAGTCGGCCCCAGCCGTAGTCAGACTACCAGAGGCATGACATGGATGGGCACGCACCTCGGGCTCTGCGGCCCCCCCATCGGGCACCTCACAGACGGCCGCCCAGATGGAGCCCATGGTTCCAGGCTCCACACAGACGGAGCCCCTGGCTCTTGGCTGCGGGGGCTGCCTGTCCCTTTTTCAGGCTCTGGGGCCCGGGAGCATGGCCCCCTCCCCTTGCGGGGTCTGCTCCCTACTGGGGTCTCTGGTGCGCCAGCTGGAGGAGCTCCAGGCCACAGTCCAGAGACTGCGTGCCATCAGGGACTGTGAGCAGGAGATAGACTCCTACTGCCAGGCCCTTCTCCCCCAGGAGCAGTAGGGTAGAGCACCGTCTCTCTCCACGACTAAGGAGGACTCTGGGACCTCCCGCTCTGCCCAGTCAGGGGCATGGACCAAGGTGGTCAAGGGCCCGAAGGCCCGCCGCACCAAGACCCCTCCCTCACTGGAGCTTAGCAACAGGTTCGCACCTGTTGCAGCCCCAGCAGAGCCTGCTCAGTTGCCAGCTCCCGCAGGCAACCCAGGCTCGACTGCAGCTACTGGCCCCGCTCTCCCCAAGTCAAAGTGAAAGGTGTTTGTTGTGGGAGACTCCATCCTGCGGGCACTGAGGGGCAATCTCCTGCCCCGACCCCTTAGACCGGGAAGTCTGCTGCATCCCAGAGGCCCACATCCGAGACATTGCGGAGAGGATCCCGCAGCTCCTCCGGCCCACAGACCCCGACCCCATGCTCCTTATTCATGTGGGCACCAATCACACGGCTAGGACCACTTCCAGCCAGGTCATGAGGCGCTACAGGGAGTTGGGAGCGGGGCTTAGGGGTCTGGGAGCTCAGGTGGTGTTTTGTTCGATCCTCCCAGTCTCGGGCTATGGGCTGAGGACAGAGAGGAGGATCCATGCAGTGAACCAAAGACTGCGGAGCTGGTGTTATCGGGAAGGCTTTGGCTTCCATGACCACAGCCCACTCTTTGGCGAGAGAGGCAGCGAGCTGCTGGGAAGAGATGGCCTCCACCTCAATCCCCTGGGGAGGAGCTCTTCTCAGCCAGGCTGGCTGACCAGCTCCACCGGGCTGTAAACTAAGCCCGCTGGGGGATGGGGGGATGACTGCCACTGCTGGCCCACTGAGCGACCCTTGCAAAGCCAGCAGACCAAGGCACTTAAGGGAGCCCACCCCTGCCTCAGCCCTGGCACAATCTGTGTGCAAGACAAGAGCCCCTAAGGCCACATTTGCCTGCCTGTACACTAATGCCAGGAGCCTGGGTAACAAGCAGGACGAGCTCGTCCTCCTGCTCAGAGCAAAGAAATATGATGTCATTGGGATAACGGAGACCTGGTGGGACTCCACCCATGACTGGACCACGGGTGTAGAGGGCTATACCCTGTACAGGAGGGATCGTGTTGACAAAAGGGGCGGGGGTGTAGCTCTCTATGTCAAGAAAAGCTACATGTCCCTGCAAACTGATGCTGGTGACCAGCATGGACAGCTAGAGACCCTCTGGGTAAAAATTCATGGGGAATATGGCACAGGGGACACAACGGTGGGAGTCTACTACAGACCTCCCACTCAAAGTCCCGAGCTTGACCAGGAGTTCGCCTGGGAACTGACTGAGGCCGCTTGCTCCAGGACCTTGGTTGTCATGGGTAACTTCAATTACCCGGACATCACGTGGGAAGATCACTCAGCAAAATCCGAGCGGTCGCAAAGCTTTCTCTCGTGCGTGGATGACCTCTACCTGACTCAAGAAGTCTATGGACCAACAAGACGCAAAGCGCTGCTCAACCTGGTACTGGCTATCGGGGACAACCTAATCGGCGACCTAGTGATCGATGGGAAGCTGGGTGACAGCGACCATGAGCTGATCACCTTCACCATCCGCCGTAAAGCTGGCAAGTCAGTCAGCAACACAGAAGTCCTTGACTTTAGAAAAGCCGACTTTGACAAGCTCAAGAGGCTTGTCGGTCAGGCCCTCAGGGACCGTGACCCCAGGGAGATGGGAGTTCAAGAAGAGTGGTTGCTTCTCAAGGAAGCGATCCTCAGTGCACAAGCTAAATCTATCCCAACACGGAGGAAAGGCAGCAAGAAGGCACAGCAGCCCCCCTGGCTCTCCAGGGACCTAGCGGACCTCCTGCGGCTAAAAAGGAAAGCCTACAAAGGAAAGAGGATGGGATTCACCTCGAAGGAGGATTATTCTGCACTGATCCGGTCCTGCAGGGACCAAACCAGGAAAGCCAAGGCTGCAACTGAACTCCAACTACCTTCAAGCATCAAGGACAACAAAAAGTCCTTTTTCAGATATGTGGGGAGCCGGAGGAAAAGCAAGGGCAATGTTGGACCCCTGCTAAACCAGATGGGGCAACTGGCAACTGACACCCAGGAAAAAGCCAACCTATTAAATAGGTACTTTGTGTCAGTCTTTCATCAGTCACACGGGACACCCATGCCTGCAATGAGACAGGGAGATCCGGGTGATGGAGATCCCCTACCCTCCATAAATGCTGACCTCGTGAAGGAACACCTTGAGAAGCTGGATACCTTCAAGTCAGCCGGCCCTGACAATCTGCACCCCAGGGTGCTCAAGGAGCTGGCGAGCGTCATAGCCCAGCCCCTGGCACGGATCTTTGAAAACTCCTGGCGCTCTGGTGTAGTGCCCGAAGACTGGAAGAAGGCCAATGTGGTGCCGATCTTCAAGAAAGGGAGGAGAGTGGATCTGGCGAACTACAGGCCCATTATCCTGACTTCTATCTCGGGGAAGAGTTTAGAAAAGTTTATTAAGGAGGCCATCCTTGATGGACTGGTCCAGGCTAACATCCTAAGGGACAGCCAGCATGGGTTTGTTGCGGGTAGGTCTTGTTTGACCAATCTCATTTCCTTCTATGACCAGGTGACCTATCACCTGGACAAGCGAGAAGAGCTTGATGTCATATATCTTGACTTCAAAAAAGCCTTTGATCTGGTATCCCATGATCACCTCTTGGCCAAACTGCCCAGTTGTGGCCTTGGCTCCACCACGATCCGCTGGCTGGGAAATTGGCTTCATGGTCAGACCCAGAGGGTTGTGATTGATGGCAGTCACTCATCATGGTTCCCCATGACCAGTGGGGTCCCTCAAGGCTCTGTCCTGGGACCCATACTGTTCAACATCTTCATTAATGATGTGGACACTGGAGTCAGGAGTGGACTGGCCAAGTTCACCGGTGACACCAGACTTTGGGGCAAAGCATCCACGCCAGAAGATAGGCGGGTGATCCAGGCTGACCTGGACAAGCTCAGCAAATGGACAGACGAGAACCTCATGGTGTTTAACACCGAAAAATGCAAGGTTCTCCACCTTGGGAGGAAAACCCTGCAGCATCCTTATAGGCTCGGCAGTGCTACGTTGGATAGCACTACAGAAGAAAGAGACTTGGGGGTCATCATTGACCACAAGATGAACATGAGCCTGCAATGCGATGCTGCGGCTAATAAAGCGACCAAAACACTGGCTTGCATCCACAGATGCTTCTCCAGCAAATCCCGGGACGTCATTCTCCCCTTGTACTCAGCCTTGGTGAGGCCTCAGCTGGAGTACTGCGTTTAGTTTTGGGCTCCACAATTCAAAAAGGATGTGGAGAAGCTTGAGAGAGTCCAGAGGAGAGCCACATGCATGATCAGAAGTCAGGAAAACAGATCTTACACTGACAGGCTGAGAGCCATGGGACTCTTTAGCCTGGAAAAGCGTAGGCTCAGGGGTAATCTGATGGCCACCTATAAGTTTATCAGGGGTGACCACCAGGATCTGGGGGAACGTCTGTTCACCAGAGCGCTCCAAGGGATGACTAGGTCGAACAGTCACAAACTCCTGCAAGATCGTTTCAGGCTGGACATAAGGAAGAATTTCTTTCCTGTCCGAGCCCCCAAGGTCTGGAACAGTCTGCCAGCGGAGGTGGTTCAAGCACCTACGTTGAATACCTTCAAGAGTAAATTGGATGCTTATCTTGCTGCGATCCTCTGACCCCAGCTGACTTCCTGCCCTTTGGGCAGGGGGCTGGGCTCGATGATCTCCCGAGGTCCCTTCCAGCCCTAATGTCTATGAAATCTATGATATCTATGAAACCCTCCTGCTAGCTGACACCAGTCCAGATATAGTGGGCCACACAGAAACATGGTGGAACCCAATGCACAATTGGGCAGTGAATATCAAGGGCTATAGGCTGTACAGGAGGGACAGGTCAGGGAGGAAAGGTGATGGGGGTAGCGCTCTACATTAAGGAGGAATACATATCCTGACCAGGTAGCACAAAGTCAGAGGAGGGGCACACGGAAGTGCTCCGGGTCTGAATACAAGGCAGTCGAGGGGAAAGAGATTTAACAGTGGGGGTCTATTACAGACCACCCAACCAAACGGAAGAGCTAGACCAGGAATTCTTAAGTCAGCTCACGGAGGTAGTTAGGTCAAAGGATGTGGTCATCAATGGGGACCTGAACTTTTCAGACATCTGCTGGGAAGGGCAGTCAGCCAGGTCTGACTGCTCATGTAGCTCCCTAGCCAGAATGCAGGACCTCCATCTAACTCAGGAGGTGCACAGCCCCCCCAGGGGAAACACCTTGTTGGACCTGGTGCTCGACCACCTGGGCGACAGCGATCATCTCCTGCTGGAATTCACCATCCAGTGCAAGGTGGCAAATGCCTACAGCAAGGCAGCAGCCCTCGATTTCAAGGGGATGGACTTCAATGAGCTAAGGAGAATAGTTGGGGAAGCACTGAGGTCCCGGAGGGTAGGGGAGCCGGGTGTCCAAGGAGAGTGGTAGCTCCTTAAGGAGACGATCCTCCAAGCCCAAAGGGAGGTAATCCCAATGATGATCAAAGGGAGCAGGAGGGCGTAAAAGGCTCCATGGCTCACCAAAAGCATCCGCAAATGTCTCCTAGCTAAAAGGGAGGTGCACACCCAATGGAAGGGAGGGGCCAACACCAGGGAGGATTATACTGCAGTTGCCTGGGGAAGCAGGGTGGCAGTCAGGAAGGCCAAGGTGGAGATGGGACTGGGACTAGCTTCCCAGATCAAGGACAACAAGAAGTCCTTTTCTAAATACATCGGGGACAAAAAGAACGTTCTGGGTAACATGGGGCCCCTGCATGACAATCTAGAAAATCTGGTCGGCACACCAGATGACAAAGCTAACACATGTAATGATTTCTTTGCCTCCATTTTCCTTAGCAGGGACTGGAACAGCCACCCCACCTCTGGGCACCCAATATACCCCAGGGGAGGTGCAACTAGTCCAAGGGTTAGTGAGGATCTTGTTAGGTAAGTTTTGGGGGGACTGGATGTATTTAAATCAGCTGGTCTGGATGATCTCCACCCCCGAGTACTGAGGGAATTGGCCGAGGTCATTGCAGGACCCCTGGCACAGCTGTATGAGCACTCATGGTGCTCTGGTGTGGTGCCAGAGGACTGGGAGAGGGCCAATGTGGTTCTCATCTTCAAAAAGGGAGGACGGAGGACCCGGGAAACTATAGGCCAGTTAGTCTTACCTTGATCCTGGGCAAGCTTTTTGAGAGAATTACTCTGGTACATGTCCATGAGGGGCCAGCAGGGGAGATTATGCTTAGGGGCAACCAACACGGGTTCATTAGCGGCAGGTCCTGTCAGACCAACCTGGTGGCCTTCTACGACCAGGTCACCAAATGCTTAGACGCAGGGGTAGCAGTGGACATCGTCTTCCTGGACTTTCGAAAGGCCTTGACACTGTTTGTCAACCCGTTCTCATTAAGAAACTGAGGGCTGTGGTGTCGACACCCACACAGGCAGATATGTCATCAACTGGCTGGAGAGCCACACCCAGAGGGTGGTGGTGGACAGGTCATGTTCGACCTGGAGGGATGTGGGCCCTGGAGTCCTCCAGGGCTCGGTCCTCGAGTCTGCACTGTTCAACATCTTCATCAGTGACTTGGAAAAGGAGGTAAAAAGCACCTGTTCAAATTTACTGATGACACTAAGATGTGGGGGGATGTGGGCACACTAGAAGGAAGGAATAGGCTGCAATCAGACCTAGACAGGTTACAGGGGTGGGCGGACGAGAATAGGATGGGATTCAACACTGACAAGTGCAAGGTGCTGCACCTGGGGAGGAAGAACCGGCACCATACCTACAGGCTGGGGAACTCCCTTCTCGTCAGTGCAGAGGCAGAAAAGGACCTGGGGGTCATCATTGATTCCAAGATGAACATGGGCTGCAGTGTGGGGACGCGGTCAGGAAGGCCAACCACACCTTGTCCTGCATCCACAGATGCATCTCGAGCAGGTCCAGGGGGGTGATCCTCCCCCTCTATGCGGCACTGGTCAGGCCGCAGCTGGAGGACTGCGTCCAGGTCTGGGTGCCACACTTCAGGAGGGATGTGGACCACATGGAGAAGGTCCAGAGGAGGCCACTCGCATGATCGGGGGCAGCAGGGCAGGCGCTACGAGGAGAGGTGACGGGACCTGAACCTGTTCAGCCTCCACAAGAGAAGGCTGAGGGGGATCTAGTGGCCTGTTACAAACTAGTCAGGGGGGACCAGCAGGCATTGGGGGAGTCCCTGTTCCCCCGAGCACCGCCAGGAGTGACCAGGAATAATGGTCACAAGCTGGCAGAGGGTAGGTTTAGGCAAGATATCAGGAGGCACTGCTTCACGGTCAGGGCGGCTAGGGTCTGGAACCAGCTTCCAAGCGAAGTGGTGCCGGCTCCTACCCTGGGGGTGTTTAAGAGGAGGTTAGATGAACACCTTGCTGCAGTTGTTTGACCCCAGTACTCTTTCCTGCCATGGCAGGGGGTTGGACTTGATGATCTGCTCAGGTCCCTTCCGAGCTTGCTAAGTATGAAACTATGAAACTACTGCACAATAAGTTACTGCTTAGTAAGCAGTTTTTAGGCTGGTGTTTACATGCGCAGCCGTTAAAGCCCAGCAATGCTGTATGTGGACTGACTTGGCATTAAAGTTACTTTGAAGTCAGTCCACACACACTGTTACTATGCAGTAAGGTATCTATACATGCGTTACTGTGCAGTAACTAACCAGGCATAAATTTGAAGCCTGCATGATGCAGGTATTGAATATATGCTCGAGTCAGCATAAGTCGCCATATTTACTGCACAGTATGGGCATTCACATGTATATATGTGCCCAGTCATTTTTGGTTACTACACAGTAAATGTGCACGTGTAGATGCGCCCACTGCTGTCTTCCCAATAATGCAGTCTACCACCATGTATGACAGCTGTGACTTTAATACGAGGACACATGATATAAATGGCAGATTATTCACAATTTCCCAGGATTTGTCTTACTCTGATTATACTTAACGGCTTGCCTTCTGTACTTGAACTGTTGCTGCTAATAATATTACAGATCATATAATGATGCTATTAGGTTAAGGCAATTGTTTTACCTTCATTGTCTATGCTACTTCTTTACATACACCAGCAGAAGTTGCTTCTATTATTTTGGAATAATTCAACAGCTTCTGATGTGTGGGAGTTTTTGTGAGGGTCCTGCATTCTTCCATATATTAGCATGTTGCTTACTGGGAAACAAGAAGTGGATTGTGTATTATTTCCTTGGGGTCTATCTTTAGATTCTATTAAACCTGTTATTTGTTAGGAGAAAATTAATCAGTTCAAGGAAAATGGTACAAAGACACAGTTTTTGCTCTAATTGCCTCAGATCTGAACAATGTGTTCTTGCCAAAAAATTAAATGCATCATTTTACAAAGCTGTTTATGCTGCATGTGAATTATTTAGGATAAGCTTCATTACAGTGATTAATATGCATGGCAGTGCATCACAATATGAAACCTATCAAGTCTGGATTGGTTTGTTTTTGTTCTTTTGATGCTTGTACAATTTAAGAGTAAAAAGAAAAAATCTCAATAAATCTCGATGCCTTTTTATGGGCAAAACTTGATATTGTTAAGATGTGATCATTCTTTTGCAATGTTAATTTATATGCATACTACCTTTGCTACATGTGCTTCACATGGAGCAATCCACCTTATTAGCATAAATAACCATTTTCCTCCTTGCTGGATTTAGAACAATGTGAACCTCTTCAATCTCACTGCAAGGTTTCCTCGAGAAAAAATAGATCAATTAACCTTGCTTGGGACGTGTGCTGCCAGAGCTTTGACTGGGGTCTGGGTTTGAACAGCTGATATGAAAAATTAAAGTAAAACTTAGTTGGAACTCTTAGTTTCTTCTCTTCTTGTCAAGACCATGCCAGTTTTGCATCAATGTGATGAACCTGCCTGGAGTTCAGCATGTGTGGTATATCATGAAAGCAGGTGAGCTTCCAACAGTTACAGGTTTCATTGGAGATTTTGTCCAGCGCTAATGAAAAAAAACACACATAAAACTGGCACTATGCCATCACAAAACTCGCTCATGCTTTAAGCTTTCTATCAGATCTGATCTGTATTTGAGAAAGGCATCTGACAGTGTGCCACATGGCAAATTATTAATTAAATTGGAGGAAGAGAGGATTGGCAGAATGATGGTAAACATCTGGCTAAAGGGGAGATGGTGATTAGTAGTGTTTGAAAGGGGAAGTCTCAGGCTGGAGGGATGTTACTGGTGAAGTTCCTCGAAGATCAGTTTTAGGACTGATCTTGTTTAATGGTCATTAACAACCTTAACGTAAAATGTGGGAGTGTGCTGACACCACAAAGTTTGGTGGCATCTTCCATACAGAGGCAAATCAGAATCAGCTAAACCAAGTACTGCAGTGAACAAAAGGGTACAAATTTTATTAGTCTGATGCACAATATCATGTACATAGGGACTAATGACAAGAAATTTCTTATGAACTGGGAGATCATCAATGGGCAATGACCAAGGAGGAAAAGGACCTTCATTTACCAGCTGACCACAAGATGACTATGCAATGCTGATGTGGTGCGGCATTAGGTATTACTGTTCTTAGACAAGGCAACAGTGAGACTTCATATAAAAAATAGATGCACCAGTCTCATCACCTATATTCAAGAAGATGAATTCAAACAAGACAAGTGAAGAGAAGGGGTACTAGGATGATTAGGGGAAGAGAGGACACTTCATCTACTAAAAAAAGGCTGATATTCTTAACTTCTGTCCATAAGTATATACAAGAGAGGGGAACTATTAAAGTTTAATAATTTAATAGTTGCTTCTCGGCCTCTTGAAAGCTCAGATTGTGTGTAGTGTTGGTACAAGAACAATGTGTATGACTTGGCCATGAATAAGCTTAGGCTGGAAATTAGATGGAAACTTCTAGCTATCATAAAAACGAAGTGCTGGAACAGCTTTTCCTTTCTTTCTTTCTTTCTTTTAGTGGCAGTGGTAAAAACATTTGGAAATAGAGGAAATAGAGCTTGAGAAGTTTACAAAAAGGATTACCTGACATGGCCACCTGTGAAAGTAGGAAACGATCTTCATGGCCCACCGGGTCCCTTCCATTCCTGTTTCTAGCTCGGCTAGGTGTCATATCACGAGCCCAACTCATTCTTTTTGGGCCCCATAGTATCAACCCAATTTATGACTCAAGCACTTAAGAAAGAGGCCTGTCATAACTGTCTGAGTTTTGTCTGAGAACTACAGGCTACTCCGGTGCCCAGAGCTCGCAGTACCGTCATGACACTTCCAAAAGACATGCTGGTTAGTTCTGAAGAAGACCACCAAAATAGAACTTTTTTTCAGTGGAGAAAATCCACATAAATGCGATGTTTGGCCATTACTCAAGTAGCAAATTCCCATGTGCTCTAATAATTTTCCTGAGACAGGACGTGACCATTTGGTTCGCTCAGGAAAGCCCTTTAGCTCTGAGAGTGCTGAACAGATGGGTAACTAATAAGAAAAAATCAAAACCTTGCAGACAGACGGGAACTGAATGTCAATGAGTTGTGCTCACTAATGGCAAACAAACTGTAAGCCTCGACATGTGCATGACACTAATCTGCAAACAAGGAAGAGGGCAACATTGTTAGCTAACGTTATTTACTCTGCGTGGTGCTCCAGGCTCCTGTATTGAAATGCTCCTGGTGTCCCTGAGGCACAGAATCGTGGAGACAGTGCCACAGGGCTGGACTCGAAGGAGGATGATGATTTTTTATTTCTTTTGCTCAATAGCAGAGTTAAACAGTGGCACATGTTTACCAATTTACGAGGACAGTGAACCGCTGGAGTGTTGTGACTCGGTAGACGTATCTGGTGTCAAATCTTGTAAAACTAAATAACACAGAATGTATTAGAGGCTAATAAACAGCCATTAACCACCCAGCACTGAGATTTACCAATTACAACTCTGTTCTAGTCATGGACCTCCTCGCTGTTTGCTGACAACATCGCATTAATGAAGCTCAAGTCTTCACCTTTCTTGAATTCATGAATAACAATTTGGCTCCGTGTAACTTGATTACTATGAAATGGGAACTTTAGTTGAGTCTAAACATTGGTTTTGAGGCTGAGATGAAAGAAAGACAACCCCACTCCATCACTGGAAATTTAAACTCATCTAAAACCGAATACCTGTCACAGTGAAAAATGAGTTTTCTTGTTATCTCTCTGTCTGTATCATTTCCCAGTCAGATCCCTATCAAAACCCAGACAAGACTGCGAAAGCTGAAGGTACAATTGTCTTCATTCTGTTTCTCTTCCCAGGATTGAGTAAAGGTCACAAGATGCTTATAAATCTGATTGATTTCAGTTTTATCGAGTCCGTCGTGGAACTCAGATTAATTTGTTTGTAGGTGCATAAACATAATGCTCTGATAATAGTCATTACAGAACACACACCTTTCATTGTTCACTCACTTAACGCTTGATCCAGAATCAACTGGAGTCAATAGAAAGACTCCTGCTGGGTTCAGTGATCTTTGGACCAGTCCCCCTTGTCCCTGTTACAGTGCTTGGTGACCCTCACTAGGCTTTTGAGCCTGGGTTTCTTTTGGATCAGCGCCCAGAAGTTTGCGTGGTTTTCTTGAGACTGAAAAACACAGCTGGCAATGTTGCTCCAATAAGCTTTCCCCACGTTTTCTGTATGTTTGCTTCTGATCATGGCACAAATATTTCCAGAATGATTTCTCCATTTGTAGGGCTGTTTTTTCCTCCAACATTTAACGCTTCTGGTTCTAAACCTCTTTGAAAGCCAGAAAGAGTAAATAACAATTTCTTGGGGGCATAACTCTCTGTCCTGTGCTATGTTGGAGGTTAGCATAAAGCAGTGGCTCTCACCTGGGATGGTATGGCACCCTGGGGTGTGGGATATCCTTTGAAGGGTGTTGTGGGGAACGAGAATGGAAGTTCATCCATGCCTAGCTGGTCTCCATCTTCGCCCCACAACTGCCTGGCCTCTGTGCAGGGAGGTAAGTACAGGCTCGTCCCTGCCCAGCCACTTCTCCTCTCAACCTCCCACTTCCCTGCCCCATTCCTAGGAAGTTAGCTCAGGCTGTGCCTGCCTAACCCCATTTCTCTCTTCCCACCACCATCTACCTCCCATGTGACTATGTTAGTTCGTGCCCTTTTGTTCTTCCTTTCCCCACTGCCTGGCTATTCCGCCAGAAGATAAACACTGGAATAGAATAATAATAAAAAACTCATTTTTAAAAAAAAATTGGTGCCACTCAATTAACAGAAGTTCTGGAGGGGTGCCAGGAGTCTAAAAATTTTGAGAACCACTAGCATAGAAGATTACATTGTTTGGGGGGGGGGTTTCCACCTTAAAATATATAAATATGTTGCTGCTACATAGCATTGGTGTGTGAAGGGAAAGGTGTATTGTTGTGACTTGAAATATGGAATCGTGACTAGGTCTATAATATCAAAACATTTTGGTAGGGTTTTTCTACCTAGTAGTTATCCACTCTTCCAATCAACGTGTCTGAAGTGCGCTCACTCACCCATGCTAAACTATGCTTTTTTCCTTTTATCATTTTTTTTCCCTGGGAAAATGTATAACAGAAAATGAAAACCAAAAAAGAGCTAAACTTACTACTGGAAACCAACAGTTTTTACTCGGAATATTTTTTGAAACTTGGAAAGGTTTTTCAAACCATTTTTTTTTTTAAGTCAAACCCCCAAAGAAAGGATGTTGGAAAATTTTATTCAACAAAACAAACACACACACCCTGATACTCCCCCCCAAAAAATTCACATAAAAATGATAGATAGATAGATAGATAGATAGATAGATAGATATATCATGCACACATGTGTTTAATTTGTACATACATTTAATTAAAATGCATTGTTCATATTATTAATAAGCATTGCTTAAATTATGTTATTTATTTCATATTAGTGTGTGTGTGTGTGTGGTCATCAATATACATATATATTACCTTACCATTTCCAGAGGCCATATATAAGATTGACTATATATGGAAAATGACCTCTACCAGGACATTCATTTGGGCATCATTACTGAGCATCTCAAAACCTTCTTACCATGGGTTTTCATCTAATGTCTAACAAACATATGTAGAATGAGGGCCCTGATTAAACAGAGCTGTAGCTACCACTTTGTCTTGAGGCACAACTGGAAGAGGAGGTGGCTACCTTCTCCAGGAATAGTTTAGAGGTCAAAGCTCTTCTCCAGAGTGTTCAAACCAATACCAGCTTCCAACTGGAAAAATACAGAACTGGCAGGATATAGGCAATTAGCTATTCAAGGAGTAAGCTTTTTCCATGCCTCCAGTAGAAGCTGTTCCATGAAGTAGAAAAAAAAATGAGACTTGTTGAGCCAGAAAGAGGGCATAAGGGGGAAGGAGGGAGGCCTGGATTTCAGCTTTTTTTTTGAAGAACAGCTTCTGTATTTTATCCAATGCCTAATTAATATAAAATGCATACAAAGTACTTGGAATAGGGACCAGAACACAAGATACTGTTCTCCAGTAGAGTGCCAATCAGTGGATTATAGGAGCTTGCTTGCTCCATGTGGATTGTATGCATGTGGCTGCACTGCTTCTGGTTTCCTTATGGAGCAGTGAGGCATGTAAGCACCACCACCACCAAATCACCATGTAGGCATGTCATAGGATTATAGGAAAGCAGGACTGAAAGGGACCTTCCAAAATCATCTAGTACAGCTCCCTGCTCAAGACAGGATTGCCCCTGATAAAATCACCCCAGCCAAGTGTCTGTCCAACCTGTCAAGAATTTCCAAGGATGCAGATACCACAACTTCTCCCGGTAGTCTGCTTCAGTGCTTGAGCCATAGGCCGTGGAACGGGATGAGCCATCTGGGCCATGGCCTGAACAACTTTTAGCATGTTAATTTATATAACCCACAAATGTGAAATTGTCATTCTGGTTAAAACTGTATAGCTATTTTTTTTAATTGCATAGCTAGGTAAATAAACATGCTGAAAGTTGGTCAGATAATGGTCCATGTGGCCCACTCTGTTCCATGACCTAGGGTTTGACCGCCCTCATAGAAAGTTCCTCCTAATCTCCAACCTAAATTTCCTGTGCTACATCTTGAGGCCATTGCTTCTAGTCCTGTCCCCTACCACCAGAGAGAAAAGCCCATCTCCATCCTCTCTGTAATAACTCTTCACATATTTGAATACTGCTATCAACTCCCCCTTCAGTTTTCTCTTCTACAGACTAAATTACCCTAGCTCTTTCAGCTTTTCCACATAAGTCTTGCCTCCCAGGCCTCGAGTAGTTTTGTTGCTCCCTGCTGGACTCTCTACAATCTATACAAATCCTTCTGAAGTGGGGGTCCCAAAACTGGACACAGTACCTAGGTGAGACCTCACTAGTGATGAATAGAGTAGAAGAATCATGTCCTTTGATCTGCAAGTGACACTCCTCTTAATAAAATCCAGGTTGCTGTTGGCTCTTTTTGCAACAAAAACACACTGTTGGATCATATTCACCTTTTTGTCTACTGTAACCCCAAGATCCTGCTCTGCAGTACTGCAGCCTATCCAGTCCTTCCTCAGTCTGTGTACTTTGTGAGCTTTGCACCTGTCCTTACTGAATCCCATTTGATTGATTATGGATAATTTGATAAGTCTATTCAGGTCATTCTGGATCCTACTCCTACCCTCCAGAGTGTCAGTAACTCTTCCCAGCTTGGTGCCATCCAAAATTTTCCTAAGGATGGACTCAATCCTATTATCCAAATAATTAATGAAAATGTTGAACAATACTGAACTCAGACAGACCCACGGAAATCCCACTCTATATTCTCCCAAATAGATATTTAGCCATTTATGACTGCTTGTTGAGAACGATAATCTAACCAGTTATGTACTTCTTCTTTCTTCTGTCATGTCATGAGTATTTAAAGAGCCTAATTACCTAACACAGAGTTTTTTATTCCATAGGCCTACAGTACCTGCCTTTTAGATACTTGTGTCTTTCATTGGACTTATCTTAAAGTGATTTGCTATGGATCATAGAAGAAGTATATGGAAGGATAGGATATGAAACCCAGGTCTCTCAAGTCTGAGGCTAGTGCTTTTTTCATTACCCCATCTTTCCACCCCATGTTACCACAACCCTTCCTTAAAAGAATATGCAAGCACTCATATCAGCTACACAGTAAGACTTCATTCACAGCATCACCACCACCCTTACCACTTTTGGGTAGCTCTGTTGGGTAACAGTTGGATTTTGCCATAAGACTGCAGCATTTTGTTCCACTCAAATTAAATGTCATCAGCTCTTTGAAGAGGAGGAAGAAGAAAAAAAGCCAGTTATCCACCCTATTGACATTTGGGTTTTGCAAAGTACAAAAAATATATATGCAGCACATACTATTAATATTAATACCTCTAAAAATCCTTTGCAAGGGCTTTGGGTTAATCTTACATTATTCAGCTCCCAATTGCAAAATGAAGATCGTGCATATTTAATAAGCTACTTGAAGGAAACCTAAATGAAGGAACAACAGACAGTATGGTGAAAAGGAGGGAAAATAAAACCTTATTATACGAGATAGACGAAGAGACTGAATTTACTGACATTTCTACATCTCCAATCAAATGTCACTGTGAATTGAATGTGCAATGTATGAAAAAGCAGCAGCGATGTTCTATAGAATCAGAAAAATATAAATCCTTCTTTTCCATGAAATCATATTAAAAAGGTCATCCTTCTCCATATGAAAATACCATGGCAGTTGCTCTAATGCTCTTTAAATTTGGAATAGGTACTTGAATGTCATCAAAAAGAAATAAGAGATATTCTGTAATTAAAAGTAGATTTTCATTTATGCTGGGAAGAGAAAAAAAAAAACACATGAGAAGGTGCTTTTATAAAGAGGCTGCAGATGTGCAATTTATTCAGGAATAAAGTATCTCTACCAAGGATAGAGAATTATGATTAAATTACAATGCTTAGTGTGTATTGTGAAAGGGCATATGCAAAGGAAACTGTTGGATTCCCTTCACCCCCTGCCATTTATTGTTGTACAAGTACTTTCTGCAGGGAAAGCCTTTGCCTTAAAAACAGGTAAAACCTTAGGGGGTACAAAGTTTTGTTTTGGACATGAGGGGTTTTCTTCCCTAATTCACTTGATGTCTTGCTATCAGTACTGTCTGCTGTGAGCAATTTATGAATAAATGGCATTTTTACTAACTGTTTTGACTATAAGGGCAGAGAGTTTGTGATGATTGTGTTTGGGCTGAAAAGCAGAGGCAAACAAATGCAGGTTTCATATGCCCATGTTTTGCTGTCAGTTCATCTGCTCTGTTGTCCTCCTCACCATCATCAAAGTTGAAGTCTGAATCTTCTCCTATCTGGTTAAGCCCCCCTCCCGGTTCAAAATCTTGTACACCCTTCTACATGTATATGGATCCCACACCAACAATGAAGTACATGCATACGGCTACAGCAAGTGGACTTTCCTCCCCTTCCCATAGTTATTGAGGAGCCACTGGGTAAGGGAATTTTACCTCTCTGTGGACACATCTACATTTACTGCACAGTAACCAAAAATTATTGCACAGTATGGGTGGCGTCTACATGTGCAAGCCCATACTGCACAGTAAATATGTTGACTTATACCAATTTGGCCATAAATTTCATACCTGCATGATGCAGGTATCAAATTTACACCCAATTAATTACTGCACAGTAATGAATGTGTAGATGTCATACTACACGGTAACACTGTGTGTGTGGACTGACTTGGGACTAATTTTAGTCCCAAGTCAGTCCACACACACAGTGTTACAGTGCTTAAACACCTGCACATGTAGACACCAATGTAAACCCTTTTACTGCCCTTATTGCACAGCAACTTAGTATGCAGTAAATACATATGTAGACATGCTCTATGACTCAGTTGCCCCATGAATGGTTTCAGTAGCTTTTCTATTTATGCTATAAATTCTTTGTTATAAATACTGTCTTTTTCTACGTGCAGTACTTGGTACAATGGGGAACTGATCTGAGCTGGAAATTCAAGGAAGACCATCGTTTATAACAAGCCTCTTTACCAAACCCCTTGAGTTGCCCAATTTGTGAAGAAATGTGAGAACAAGTTTTCTCATGATTTTTTTGATACTCTTCAATTTAGGCCAAAAGTTCTGTACTATTATTCTTATGGTATTTTGTCACTGAGTCTATAGTCAGATCAGTGTTTAAAAAGAAATGCTTTAATAAAACACATTGGATTTTTTTTTTGTAATTACAACATTTGGAATATATTTGGTTCTAGAAATGGAAAAAGGCTTAGTAGAGTTCTGATTCTTTCCCAGACTGATTGACTCATCTCTAGACTTAATCATTTTGTTACCTAGAGTTGATTGAATGGAGAGGGAAAAAAACTTTGATTTACAAATACTGCCTAAATAAAATTAATGATTATTTGGTTTGCTCAAGTCAGGGAACTCAGGTTTGGTTTCCACAAATCTTCAGGTAGCCACTAGGCAGATATGAAAATGTTTGTGAATCCCCAAAGTTATAGTAACTATGGCAGAAACATTTCTTTGTCAAGAAACTCCATATAGAAAGTGCATTCTTTGCTATATGTTATTTTCTGCTTCCAGCCATGCAGTCACAAAGCATAAATTGTACATGGGCTGGAAGACAGCTTTCAGTATTCTTGTTTTTTAAACCCTCAATAGGTACATAATAATAGAACATGTACTATGAGAACTGATATCAACCTGTAACATCATTTTATTATAATATGAATTGGGAACCCACAAGGATTTTCCAAACAACAGGCCAGATCTTCTACCAAATTACCATATCTTGAGCCCTGCTTAATGTCATCTGTTACAGCGTCTCTTGGGCCATACACACTGTGTGATAGGATAAGGTCCAGTCACAATACATTCTTCTGTTCTCTCTTCTGTTGTATTAACAGGAAGTCTTTGCATTTCTTGGCAGTTGCACTTAAGAAATTAAATATGAATATATTGTACGTGCAGATGGAGCTTTTATCAGATTACAATAAAACCATCTTTTCATTGTTCCTTTTGTCTTTTGGTATCAGCAGGAACATGAGAGTTTTGTTGTGAAATGAAAATTCTCTGTGCGACCCAAATTGCCAAACATTGGAAATAAACAAAATCCCCATCTCTGAAATATAGTTATTTTTCAACTCCTTCCTCTGCCCCTGCTCCTTCCATCCCCTCTTTTTTGTGTTAAGGATTTGTATTGACTTTGTAGATTTGGTACTTGAGCTTAGAATGACAATGTATGGAAGAGGAGAACCACCCCCCCAACCCTGCTTATCACTTGACCATCAGCATGTTGCAGTATGTGTCCCCAGTGTCTATCAAATCTCTGACTTACACTTTTCTCAGTTGGTTTATTTTGTTTTCAGATCTCCACCCCCCACGTCCAGGATGCTGAAGGCTGTGCTGGGTGTTTTTATTCTGAATCAACCTCAAGCAGAGGTTTCCAGGACCTCGTTGTTTAGTATGAAAGAAATACATGGATAGCTTTTTGGGACTGAAGGTTTCAGAAACCTGTAATCTGAATCCAGTTGGCTGTAATTTATTGCAGGGTGACTATTAGGGCTGTGTGAAGCTTTGGTAGCTGATTCGATTTGGAGGAGATTTGACCCAATTCGGGGACCAGATCTCTGAATCCTAATCAAATCAAGAGACCAATTAAAAGCTTTAAATAGATCTGAAGCATCCAAATCGATTCAGAAATGCTTTGGAAAAACTTTGGTTGCTTCAGAGATTCAGCCATAGACTAAACAGACAATTGACCCAACCACCTCCAGCTAGTAAGTCTGTTGGGGTTTGGGGAGGGGGAGGAGGGGCATGGGGGAGAGAAGGGGATTGGGGCTAGGACAAGCTGCCCAGCCAGGGTGGGGGGCATGTTACTTGGGGGGCAGGGGGGGCAGGATGCAGGCATGGCAGTGCTGGGACTGGAGCCTCTTCCCTGCTGCAGCTTGCCAGTTGGGGGTGGGGAGGGCATGATGTGGGCATGGCTCACTACAGCTGGAAAGGGGCAAGCAGCAGCATGGCATAGCACCCACTCCCAGTGCTGCTGCACCAGCATCCCACACTTCCCGCGCGGCAGGGCACAGCCCCCACGCTCAGTGCTGATGTGGGCAGAGCAGCACTGGAAGCAGGGGCTATGCCCTGCTGCCACCCAGAGTAAGCCGCGCCTGCATCACGCTCCCCACCCCCTGCACCAGCTGGGCAAGTGGCAGCAGGGCTGAGCCCCCATAACTCTCCGCAACAGGGAAGCAACAGGCACAGCTGGAGGAGCCATGGGAGAAGCCCAGCGCCATCCCTCACCCAGTCTAGCCTCCCGGCACTTTAAAAAAGAAAAAACTCCATACTCACCAGCTCTGGCAGTGGTGATCAGGGCCTCTGGGGGCTCGTTACAAAGCCCTGGCCCTCCCCTCCCTGTGCAGCACAAGGCAGTGAGGGGAAGTGGGGATTGCCTCCCCCGCTTGGCACCTGTGTGGCAGCTGCCCCATAGCACGGGTACAGCATGGCTCGGCAGGGCACTGTTCACTGTCTGGGAGCTGAGTCATGTAACAAATTGTCTCCCCTGGGACCCTAGCCCGTTCAGGACATAATCGACTGAATTATAATCTCTGCAATATGCTTCAGCAGCATATCCAAATTGAAACAGTTTGGTTTGGAGCATAAATATTTGGATTTTCAGATATTTATCTTTTTCACAAAAAATGAAATTTCCCTTTGAAAGCCAAAAAATGCTTTATAATTCAAATTTCCATTAAAAAAAAAAAAAACACTTCGATGGAAACTCGTGAACTGATCCTGCTCACATTTCTCTTGCTCAGGTGACAAAATAGGTTTTCTGACCTCCGGCCCTAAATTGGCCAGCTGTATTAAATCAAAATTTTAGGCTAGAGTTGGTGTTAGGAGATGCAATACACTTAACCAACTGTGGTGATACATTAGAATCTCTCATAGGAAGGAGAGTTAAAGAGAGATATTGACAGGTGAAAAAACTCAGTGGGGGGAGGGAATCATTTACAATCATCTACAAACCTGACCTTTTTGTTAATCTTCAAGTGAGTGATTTTTATTTATTTTTTTGACTCAAGACATCCCTGGGAGGAAGGAACTGCCCCAAATAGACTCTTGTTTCATTTTAGCAGTTCACTGTAGGCAAAGCCAATTCACTATACAGTTACCTTATGTTCTGATGGCCCCCTTTACAGTCAAGCTTTGTAATCATTCACTGTTTTCATTTGATTTGTTTAAACTCAAATGAAAGATATTTTAATTACATTTTTTCTGTAAGGAGCCATAAATATTCCCAGTCAGTCTGTTACATTCTAGACCCGTGTTTCTCACATTTTTTAGACTCAAAGCACTCTTATTAGACTCCAGGTACTCCTCAGAAAATGCCAGCTCTTAGCTTTCTCTTGGTTCTTGACTTAAGAAAAATAATAGCGCAATTCTTGTTGTGCAAAGAATTCAGAAAGAGCACAACAGGTAAAAATGGTTTTGACACCATGGCTTCCTATGTGAAATCTCTGGATTTATCTTGTGAATCACAGATAGGTGTTTTCACACCTAACAAGGCTAATATTACACTGTACCGTATGGAACCCATAAAAGGATTTCACGGCACTTCGGGCAGCACCCTGGTTGAAAATCAGGCTTCCAGACCTTCATTCCTTCCTACAGTTTTATAAACAGACTAGCTGATTGCACGTCAAGAATGACAGATTTCAGGGAGTGTTTACATGCTTCCCAAAAAACCCTCCACTCTCCCTTCGGGGCCAGCCATGTAAAGACTCCTGTTGCCACTGCTGCCTCCTCCTCCAGCCTCCGGTGCAGGAGCTCCCCCTGCCCACCTCTGCCCTGCACTGGGGCTTCCCTCTGCCTCCCCTTCCTTCCCCACACCTCTCCCTCCTTCTCACCACCTCACCCTCCCTGCCAGCTGTTGTCACGGCTGAGTGGTAGGGCGGGGGTGAGGGCGCCACCACCATGACCTCCCTCCCCACCCTTGCACTCCCGCTTCCCTCCCTTCCTTCCTTCCTTGCCACCTAGCCCTGACAACAGCTACCACCATGACCCTCCCCTTCACCTCCCCCTGCCACCCAGGCCCGTGCAGCCTCCCTCCCCACTGCCTCCCCCTCCCTGCCAGCTGTTATCAGGGCCCCCTTCCTTCTCCCCTTCCTCCCTGCCATGCAGCCCTGACAACAGCCACCACCGTGACCCCCCTTCATTTCCCCCCACCTCCCTCCCCTCCCTCCCTCCCGCCCTCCTTCCCTCCCTGCCTGATGCCTTCCCCTCCCTGTTGGCTGTTCTGGGGGGCATCAGGGATGGGCGGCAGGAGGGCACCACCACCATGACCCCCCACCCCTTTGCCCTCAGGTGGGAAGTCATGGGGAAGCCCTGCTGCTCGGGCAGCTGGAGTGTGTTCGCCATCACCACAAACTTCCCTGGAAGTGGCTCAAACTTGGGCCTATGCAGCCTGGGCCCACACAGTCAATCATCGCCCGCCCTCTTGGTGATGCACATGTAGGTGGCCAAAAGCATTACAGACAGACAGATAGACGGACTCTAAGCCCTTTATTACATTAGGATGTACAAATTCTGTCCTCGTCACATGCTGCATCACTCACAGGATGCGATAAAAAAACAGCAGCCTTTAAATTTGGAGTATAGTCTGTGAATCTGTGGGTTTCCCATGCAGTAGGGATTGCTTTTATCTAACAGCAAGAAAATAGGGAGCCTGTAATCCAGAGTTTGTTGCTTTCAAGGGGTGCCTAACAATTATTTTTGCTTTTATTACCTTCCTCCCAACACAATCTATCCTCCATAGAAGTCAATGAAAAGATTCCTGTTGACTAGAGTAGGAGATCATCCAAGGTCGTTAAGTCACCAAATCTCTTTGTGGAGTTTTGCTGTATGAGTCTGGGACTTGTATATCCAAATTGCTGAGGGAGTTTTGGAACGCTCAGGCCCACATTCCTCATATCATTTTGGCATTTGATAATCTTACCTGTATTCTGACTTTGAAAATATTACCCTTATCTTGTAAAGCTTGTTGTACAGAAGAAGGTCTGTTCACTATGGCAATGAATGCAAGAAGAGGAGACATTTGGGGTGTCTTTTAATAGAGGTGCTTAGTGAGCCCCAAGACAAACCTCAGCTTTTACAGCCCATAGAAATCCTAGGGCCATTGAGTGCAATCGCTAATTTAACCCACATTGATTCTGTTCCGTATCAGTGGCGGCAAGACCACTTAGAGAGCTTAATGAGCTTGCTATAGACCAAGTTGCTAGACACTGGCCCTAAAGGTGCATATGTTAAGATTCAGAAGAGACAGGTCTACTGGCATTTACCCAGGAGGGAACATTTAAGAAGCACCACTAGAATGGGTAAGCAGAATAGTTTAGGGGGTACCTGCAGTGTAGTATAGAGATACCTGGACTAGCTATACTCAAACTAGCTTGGAGACCAGAAGCAGTCCCAGCAGAGCTACAAGGAGTTCTGTCTGGGCTGATTCGTACCATGCTTCTCATTATCTCTGCCATGTAGACGTATCACAAGACTGAGAATAACAAGCATGTGCTGGATGGATGGGAAAAAGAAGTGATGGACCTTTCTGACAGATTGTGTACTGGGGGGAGGTTGTCTCGATGGAAGGAAATGGAAGTATTTTACCTAGAAGCTATCTCAAGGTGTCAATAACAGAAGTAGAATATTTCTCAGGGAACCCCTTGCTAAGATGTCTAGTGAGAGGCATTAAAATGAGCGAGAGGCATTAAAATTAAAGAAGATGCTGAAGGGGGAGAGTAATGAAAGAGGTGTAAAGGAGAGACAATGTGTAGGGACTTTTTTAACCTGAAGTGTGAAATGAGAGGGGGGGCCCTTTGGGAAATCTCGATTTTAAAGCTGAGAGAGAGATTTTGGAAAGGGAAAGCATTTTTATTCAGACAGCAGCTGCTGCAGTGAGACCCCCACCCCCCCAAACAAAACAAAACAAAACAAAAAAACCTCTTGGGCCTGGGTTCAGATTGACAGGGGAGGTCGGTACCACATGAGTAGCGCGGGTGAAAAAGGAAGCAGACATAAAGGAAGAGGGGCTGCAGGGTGGAGGGAGAGGTTGCTGTTCCAGAAGAGCAGATGACCCTCTACGTCTTGACTAGCACTGCTAAAACTATGCAGAAAGCTCTTCTTTGCTCTCCTTCTGTATGAGAAGAGGACCCCTTGCTCTATAACATCCAGTTAAGGGGACGATAAGATAATAGGAGAGAAGGCCCAAGTGTTGGACTGGGGCAAATTCATATGGTGACTTCAAGACAGGTCTAGAAATGAGCATGGAGTTAAATGCGGTGCCTGAGGTTTACTGCACATGAAAGAACATAGGCTGAACCTTATTTAATCAGTAGTGGAAGCCAAGTGGATTTTGTTAGGTACCCTGTTCAGGAGCAAGTACACAGGGAATGTATTTTTTTCTCAACAGGCTCCCTTCCCAGACAGAACTCAACTCTGCCTGGGTCTTGGTTTTGATGTAAAAGGCTTGATTCATCTCCTTTAAACAGATGGAGGGCTTGGAGCTTGTCAGCCCTTTTCTGTGTTGGAAAGTCAGTACCCTCCGAACAGCTTCATCACCCCCATGTAATCCCTGGAAACCTAATGATAGAAGCAAAGGGCCGCATCTGCAGGTGCCCCTTCGATGACATGTCTGAGGCTTATTCTTTTCAGCAGTTAGTGACCCTTTGTGTCCGAGGGAGAATTTTCCTCTTCATCTTCAACCTTCCCTTTCAGCAGCACTGGGACAGATGTTTAGTTTTCACAGGCTTAGTGATTCAGGCCCCTGTCCTGCAAAGAAAGATTACACTTTACTCTGGTATGCAGGATTACGGAAACAAATGGGGGTACTCGCACATAACGTGTGCATAAGTCTTTAAGAGGTAGAAAGACAAGAGATCGGACTCTGAAATACTGGGTGTGTCTTCACACTCATTAATGCACCATAATTACTGGCAATCAGGGCTCAAGGTAGAGGTGATATCTTTTATTAGACCAGGGGTCTAATACACAGTTTTTTGCCAGAGTGCAGAAACCCCCCCACAATGCCTACCTTGGAAGGTGCCAGAGTGCTGGCATGCCAGAAAAACAAAATAAGGGCAGAGGGTACATGGCAGGATGCCCTGATCATGCCCCTTGCCCCCCACCCAAAGTCCCTGTCTCCCAGCCCAGGCTCTGTGGCTATCCAGAGCTGGGGCCGGCTGCAGCTGGGAGACTGCAAACAGTTGCTGCCTCCCCTCCCAGGCGCTGGCCCCAACGTGTGCCAAAGCCAATGGCCTCACATGACATGCTCAGCCTGTATTAGACTAACAAGATTTTTGCAAAAAAACCCCTGTTTTAATTGCAAGCTTTCGGGCACAAACAACCTTAATCAGACTGTGCATTAAGTTTCATACTTGGATAACCATGTAGTAAATCAATGCTCAGTAACGTGTGCTACTGTGCAGTCGTGACAGTGCAAAAGTTTTTTTTTTCCAGATGTTAACTGTGCAGTAGCCTAATACTACTGCGCAGTAGCATATTCGCACAGGTTTTGCCCGGCACGCTACTGCTCAGTGTCATTAGGCTACTGCGCAGTTAGATGCACCCACTACAGCATATATAGCCAGGGTCTTCCATGTACAGATCACTTGTATGTGGAGTAGCTACTTTTATCTCTTTTAGAGATGCAGAAAGGGACAGTGAGATTGCCAAGAATTGTAAACACAGAACTTGTGTTTCCCTGTCTTTGCTATTATCACACAACTAGGCTTCCTCCCAAAAAACCGGGAGCATCGCTCAGATGCCAGCTCACTTACCTACATTGAATGACACCAGGGTCAAACAGGATGGCATAACACAGACAACTGGCTGAAGAAATCAGCACTACATTTCCATAGATAACACGGAGGTCTTGCTTACTACTAAAGTCAGGACTTTTTGAACACTGGTTTTGCCCTGTTTGCTTTACCCTGTTGGGCTTTTTTGTATTTTCAGATTTATGGATAAGCCCATTTTATCTGAATAAAACATCCTCCATTCAGTTCCTCTTTCCTTTTGTCCTCTTTCTTAAATCAAATAAAAATAAAACTGTACCAATAGCAGTTCTACATAAGACCCAACGTTTTCTTTTTTCCATCCTGGGAACATTTTTGATCACCCAGACAAGAATCTAATATCTGTATTTAGAGCTGGCTCCAAACCCTCATTCCTATTAATTGGGAAATTCTGAAATGAAATGAAATTGAGAAATTTCCCAAGAAATGAGACCCTTGAATTTCATTAAAAAAAAAAAAGGAAGGGATGTTAGATAAATCCCCTTCTTTCGGTCTTGGAAAGAAGAGTTTGAGCTAAATAACAGATAGAACAAAGAACAGTCAGACTGGTATTTTGTATTGATGCTGATGAAAATTTCCCAAGATACTCAGAGCGGCCTGGACCCTGGGCAGCCTGCCAGGTGTAAAGGCAAGAACTTAAGAGCTTGGGAGCAGGGTCTTCAGGTGAGCCCGGGAGCCCTGCAAACCATAGGTCTGAGCAGCCAAGGAGCCTGGGCTCTGCAGCAGCCTACTCTATCCAGCTCCCAGGTGCTGTGGGATAGCTGCCAGGAACTGCCACTGCAATTCATGCATCTAGGCCAAATTCAAATTTCCCCCGAAAAATATTTGATTTTGCACAAAACTCAAAAAAGTCCTCCTGATGGAAATTTTCCGTTCAGCTCTGTCCATATGCCAGTAGCATCTCAAAAAGTCAACATTGTTCTGGGCACTGTCCAAATGCAAAGCAAGAGGAAATGCTTGCCTTAAAGAGATTACTATCTAACTGCTCAAGAGCAGGAGATCGAATGTATAACTGTCCCTGGTTTTGAGATGGAGAGTTGGCAACTAGAAGGAGCCAAGGATACTCCCGTCTTTAAAGATGTGTGCAGGCAAAATGAAGATTGCTTATGTGCTTAAAATGAATCATTTATGTACCTTACATTATTCAGCTCATGACAGAGACTTTTAAAGGGATTCAGCTAAGTCTCATTCAAATCAATGGGATGAAGGTGCCTTTAAAATTCTGACAAAATCAATAGGTACTGAAAGACACGCTTAGTTTTAAGAAAACCAGTAATCTCATCCTTGTACAGAATATTTAAGCATATGTTTATATGCCACTAACGTCAGGAGAACTTAAGTGCTTGCTTAAATGGAGAGGCGTGCTTAAATGCTTTGCCAAACAGTGCTGAGATGGGTCCCAGTTGAAAGCTGAGCTCATGAACAGCTGAGTTGACAACAAAGCCATCTGCTGAATGTCACACAAGCAAAAAAATTCGTGGAAAACCTGGAAATTCAAGCTGGGTCCCTTGAATGGCAGTCGCTGCCTCACCTTTTCTCTGCATGAACAACCCCCTCTCTCTACTCAAGGGTTTTTAACGGGTGCAGCATACATAGCTGCATGTGAACAACTATATTTTTTCTTATCGACTTCCAGCAGGGCAGAACTGGGGTATCAGTTGGCAGACGCTGGCTTAGTAATGGCTACCATTGCACCATTATTATTCGTGTATGTTGAACAGGGAGCTGTGTACACAACAGCATGCAGAATAAGATGTTCAGCCAAAGCCAAAATTGACTATTGTGCCTGCCATACTGTACAGTATGTCTGGCATTGATTGTGAAATATCTTTGGCTTACGCAGGTATCCAAGGGTTCGGTATATCTCTTTGAGTAATACCTACGAGCTCCGCGGCTCTTTATGTTATTGAAATATAGCTAACTATAGCACTTTGGACTGCAGGGTTTGCTTCTCAGTGGAAACAACACAGCCAGCCCTTGCCTATTTGTTTATTTATTTATTTACTTATGTATATGCCTCTGAGCAAAGGTTTTGCAAGTGATGATTTAGGGGTTGCAATTCCAGCAAAATTCTTTAGGAGCAGGAATCCAGCAAAACAACTCAGCTTCGTGTCTTTTCCATCCCCCCCCGACAACTTATACTGAGGCAATCTGCCTGCTCAGCATGGCCACCTGGCCCCAGAGCCCAGAGCTGATTGGTTGCAGAGGCAGATGTGCTGAGTATATAAGACCAGGCCCTGCATTTCGGCTGGGCGCCGAGTGCCGTACACCCTGCAGCAGCCTTGGACCTCTGCTGCCTCACCCCTGCTTATCCCATTGTGCATCCGGGCTCCCCAGCTCCTGACCTTTGGCCTGATGTGGATTGCAAACACAGATACTGCTTGCAGGGGTAAATCCAGGATTTTGGCAGGTGAGTCGTGGAAGCAGCACCTGGCACTGCAAGGGTGACTGCACCCTGCTGCTCCCAGCCTCCTCCTCTTCTCCATCCCTCCCCAGTGATGCCATGCGAGCCTCCAGTGACTTTTTGTCCCCAAAACATGTAAGAATACCCCTCCATACTCTGTGTACAGAGGTGTGTCCTCTCCCCTACCTGCTGCTGCTGCTTCCCCTGCTGTCCCTGGAGTGGGGGATGCTCCAGAGCTACTGCTGCCCACTCAAGTACTGGACTGGACTCAGCCGGCGATAGTAGGAGCAGCAGTAGGTGGGGGATTCCCTCTCCCAGTACTTACTCCTGCTGCTGCTGCCGCCCCCAGCTGCCGCAAGCCTCCACGCAGCCCAGCTGGTGTGGACAAGAGAGACTCTGGAGCATCCCTTGCTCCCAGGACATCAGGGAAAGCAGCAGTGGTAGCAGGCAAGGAAGGAGGGGAAAGGGAAGGGAAGTGATGTGCTGCTGAGCATGGATGGGAAGGGACGGTTTAAGGGCTTTAAAAAGCCCCACTGTGCGGGCCAATACAAAAGTGGGGTGTTGTCACATCCCTACCCCCAGCCCAAATCTACTCCCTAACATTTCAAATAAGAAACATGACTCTGACTACCTGGTTTTGACCCCTTGGGTGCAGTCTTGGCCCTTGTTCTGGATTCCCTGCAGGCTGGGATACATGCCTAACCCTTTATTCCACAAGATTGCTTATGCCCCCATGCTTTCAGGATCCTTTCTGCTAGGATTGGAGATGAAGGGATTATACTCTATTTAAATATCCCTGGCTCCTCAAGGCTTTCCTTGCCCAGGACCTCCCACCCTCATGACACACAGATAGACACACACATAGGCAGACACACTGTTCATGATGGCCTGGAAGAAAAGACAGAGTTAATTTAGTCCCCTGGCCAAAAAAACATCCCTTGGCACTGACAGAACTTGCTATGCTGATGCTCTCGGCCTCTTACATCTTGAAAATCAAATTAGGCACAGACTTAATAGAGTTGCTGTTTGCTGTCAACAGCTTGCAAACAAAGGAGGAAAAAAATCCTCTACAGCAATTCCTCAGCCCCGTTTTCCAGTCCATTCCTAGTCCGTACCATGCATTGGATTAAAAGGCAAAGCAACGTTTTAAAAGTCATTTGAAAGATAACACAAAGTTTACATGGCCAGCTGAAAACATGGCAGTATGAACGGGCTGGCATTGTGCCCTGATGCTTCACTGATCATGGGGAACCTCAGTAGATTCAGATCTGGTTCATAGACTCATAGAAAATGAGGGTGGAAGGGACCTCAGGAGGTCACATCTAGTCCAACCCCCTGCCCGAAGCAGAACCAGCCCCCAACTAGGTCACCCCAGCTAAGGTTTTGTCAAGCCAGGCCTTATAAACCTCCAAGAATGAAGACTCCACCAGCTCCTTCAGTAACTTGTTCCCATTTTTCACCACCCTCCTAGTGAGAATGTTTTTCTTAATATCCAACCTAAACCTCCCCTGCTGTAACTTGAGACCATTGCTCCTTGTCCTGTCTCCTGTCACCACTGAAAACAGCCCAGCTTACTGGGAAATACAGAGTAACATCTGAGGTAGGTTTTATCTCATAGGTTTCATAGACATTAGGGGCTGGAAGGGACCTATGAGATCATTAAGTTCAGCCCCTACACCATTGGCAGGAAGTCAGCTAGGATTAAATGATCCCAGCAAGAAAAATATCCAGATGTTTTTTGAAAGAGTCCAGAGTAGGTGCTTGCACAACCTCTGGGGCGAGTTTCTTCTAGACCCTGGACACACACACCATAAAAAAAACCTTTTTTCTTACGTCTAGTCTAAATCAGCCTTCCTGGAGTTTATGACCATTAGACGTTGTTATCCCTTGGGGAGCTGTGGTGAACAGGTATTCTCCCAGGTCCTGATGTACCCTGTCATTGTGGGCTGCCATCAAATCCCCCATGAGCCTTCTCTTCTCCAGACTGAAGAGTCCCAAGTCCCTCAGCCTCTCCTCATATAGCCTTCCTCCCAGGCCTTGGATCATACAAGTGGCTCTTCTCTGGACTTTCTCAAGCTTTTCCACATCTTTCCTGAAGCGGACGCAGTATTCCAGCTGCAGGCTCAGCAAGGCTAAGTAAAGCAGGAGGATGATGTCGGGGAACAGTGGCCCCAAGGTCACGGTGGGCCGAGGGTTCGGAACAAAACAGGCGAGGAGTCTGAGCGGTATGGGACACGTGCGGTTTCAAATAAATGGATTTTATTTACTTACGCTTCTGGAGCGTAGGCAGAGAAGCTTGCGTGTTCAGTTACAGTCAATAACAACGAACAACAAAGGGGTCTGATGGTCCACGGGGTTCTCAAGCTGAGCCCTTGCTTTCTAGCCTGGAGGCTAGGTGTGGCTGCCCAACTCGATAGTCCCAGGACTGGTCAACAGCTCATAAATCGGGAGAACGAACAACGAACTGTAACACGATGAACAAAGTCCAACGTGGACGAGAAGAGGTGGTCGATGGTGGTGCTAAGGTCGCTGCCGAAAGGATGCGATGGTGCCATGGTCGGTGGTCGAAGCAGGTCGGGTCGGTCAGGATCGTGGTTGGTAGTCAATGCCAGAAATTGGTTCGGTAGCCAGAGAATCAAAACGAAGACAAAATCGAATAAATTGCAGAACCACAACTGTGAGGAGACCAGTGGGCCTAAAGCCCTCCTGAGGAGCAGTCCCTGCCAAGACAGCCTCTGCTCTCGAGTCGGGTTGATGTCTCCCTGCGAGACAGTCTCTGCCAAGGCAGTCTCTGCTCTCAGGTTGAGTCTCTCCCCTGTCTCTCTGGTCTTCCCCTTGGGCAGGGGAAGATCACAAGCCTTTTAAGACAACCAGTTAGCCAATCAGGTTGCTTTCCTCATGGAATTTTCTGGACTGATGATATCATATGGTTGGCAGAACTAAGCATGCGTGTTGTTACAAACTAGGTCAGGTTTGATTGACAAGCCCTAGGGTCCCACAGGGGGCACATGCTGGGCACGCTTGGAATTTTCCACTGGCTCAGCCTGTCTGCGCATGTTCAAACTTAACCCTGTGTTATCAGCATACATTCAAAATTTGGCCCAGACAGATGACATCCCTAGTTTTGCTTGAGATGCATCGGTAGATTCACACCAGGGTTTGCTTTGCTTTGCCAGCCACAGCATCGCATTGGTGGCTTATATTTATCTTGTGGTCAGTTAAGACCCCCGAGTCTCTTTTGGTCATGGTGTTAGCGAGCATAGCACTTCTGAGCTTGTAAGCAAGTTGAGGGTACTTGCCTCAACCAAGGTGCATCACCATACACTTCTCTACATTGAAGGCCATCAGGTTTTGGTCAGCCCACCTTGAGAACATGTCCAAGTCAGTCTGTATCTCCAGCCTATCCTACTGTGTGACTGCTCTCCCCCATAACTTGTCATCCATGAACTTTGCTAGTTCGCATCTGACTCCTGACTCCAGATCATTAACAAAGATGTTAAAAAGTACTGGCCCAAGTACTGAGCCCTGAGGGACTCCACCGGTCACCCTGTGCCACATTGATTTGCTCACATCCATTAGTATTGATTGGGTCCGACCCCATAGCCGGTTACCTAGCCATCAGACTGTAAGATGATCAAGGCCACAGTTCCCCAGCTTAGCCATGAGGACATCGTGGGGAACTAGGTCAAAGGCTTTCTTGAAATCCATATATATGACATACACATCATCGCTCTTGTCCAGGGCTCATGTCACCCGGTCATAGAAGGAGATGAGGTTGGTCAGGCAAGACCTGCCAGTTACAAAGCCATGTTGGTTGGCCTTCAGAAGCTTGATTTCTGTTAGCCTGGTGTGGATGGATCCCTTGACAATTTTCTCCAGGAATTTGCCAGGGATGGATGTCAGACTGATTTGTCTATAATTCCCCAGGTCATCCCTCCTCCCCTTCTTGAAGATAGGGACCACATTGGCTCTTTTCCAGTCTTCTGGGACCTCACCTAAGCACCACAAATTTTCAAATATCTTTACCAGAGCGGGTGCAATGATGTCTGCCAGCTCTTTCAAGACTCTTGGGTTGCATCTGTCTGGGCCCACGTATTTGTGGATATGCAGTTTCTCAAGGTGTTCCCTCACCTGATCCACATCAATTTTGGGTTCATCACCTGCACCCAGGCTTGTTTGTGTCCTTTCTGACACTATGATCCTCTTGGGAGTATGAAAAACTGATAGAAAAAGTCATTTAGGAGATTGGCCTTTTCATAGATTTCATAGATTTCATAGACATTACATTTGGAAGGGACCTTGGAAGATCACTGAGTCAAGCCCCCGGCCCCAGGGGCAGGAAGTCGGATGGGGTCATAGGATCCCAGCAAGATAAGCATCCAGATTTCTCTTGAAGGTGTTCAATGTAGATGTTTGAACCACCTCTGATGCCAGGCTATTCCAGACCTTGGGGGCTTGGACAGTAAAGAAATTCTTCCTTATGCCCAACCTGAAACGGTCTTGCAGGAGTTTGTGACCGTTCGACCTCGTCATCCCTTGGGGCGCTCTGGTGAACAAATGTACCCCCAGATACTGGTGGTCGCCCCTGATAAAATTATAGGTGGCCATCAGATCATTCCTGAGCCTGCGCTTTTCCAAGCTAAAGAGCCCCATGGCTCTCAGCCTGTCATCATAAGATCTGTTTTCCTGACCTCTGATCATGCGCATGGCTTTCGTCTGGACTCTCTCAAGCTTCTCCACATCCTTTTTGAATTGTGGAGCCCAAAACTGGACGCAGTACTCCAGCTGCGGCCTCACCAAGGCTGAGTACAAGGGGAGACATCCTGGGATTTGCTTGAGAAGCATCTATGGATGCAAGTCAGCGTTTTGGTCGCTTTACTAGCTGCAACATCGCATTGCAGGCTCATGTTCATCTTGTGGTCAAATGACGACCCCCAAGTCTCTTTCTTCCTTAGTGCTAGCCAGTCTAGCACTGCCAAGCCTATATGTATGCTGCAGGTTTGTCCTCCCAAGGTGGAGAACCTTGCATTTTTCGGTGTTAAACACCATCAGGTTCTCATTCGCCCATTTGCTGAGCCTGTCCAGGTCAGCCTGGATCACCTGCCTGTCTTCTCACCTGGATGCTTTGCCCCAAAGTTTGATGTCATTGGTGAACTTGGCCAGTCCACTTCTGACTCCAGCATCCACATCATTGATGAAGATTTTGAAACAATATGGGTCCAAGGACAGGGCCTTGGGGGACTCCACCGGTCACAGGGCACCACGATGACTGACTTCCGTCAATTACCACTCTCTGGGTCTGACCATAGAGCCAATTTCCCAATCAGCATATTGTGGTGGACCCAAGGCCACAGTTGGCCAGTTTTGCCAAGAGGTGATTGTGGGACTTCACATTGAAGGCTTTTCTGAAGTCAAGATATATAACATCAATCTGTTCTCCCTTCTCTTCACCCAGGGAATCAGTTGACTTCATAGCCTAACTGAGCCCTTCTAAACTCTTCATTCCACAGGTGTTAATGACCCTCTCTTCTTTTGAATAATTTTCACGCTCCACCCATTGAACTACCCTTTGTTCTGCAATCCTTCTCTCCTTTAGATACTCCTGGTGATAAAACTCCTGCAATATCATTTTTAACTCATTCCAATGAAGTTATATTTGTATTTGGTTCAATTTTAAACTGACTAATACAGCCCTATGCCCGTAGCATAAAGCTTCTAGCTTATTTTTAACTGGAGAAAACTTGTGTTGTTTTCTATGTAATGATGCACTTCACCATGTGTACCCCCCTTTGAAAAATTCTAGATCCACCCATTGACTGTATTGGAGCCTCCCCCGATCCACTTTAGTTCTTTTGGTTCTGTCAAGCCCTGCTTATAGCCAGAGTACTAGTAGCTGCTGTCATCCTTCCTTCCCCTTTTCTGTCCTGCTAATACTCTTGTGTGTGCTGTTCTATATCAGCAAAACACCTAAACATGACCCTCTCTCTAAAGTTAATGAGATGTAAGGTCATGCTTAAAATTAAGCAAGTCCCAAAGAGTTTTTCTGAGTTGGATTGGTTTTGTCTTCAATGGCAGGCTCTTCAGAATAGAGAATCTGTCCTGGGTAGAGATTGGCTATGTAAAATGGGGCTCTGATACTCCTGGTGAAGCACAGCCATAATCATAAAGGAAGAGCCATGCTCTTAACAAGCTGCAAATGGGATTCAAAATTGGAATGGAAATAATGTCAGAACAAATCAAGTTCAGTTCCTTCTTTTTTCCTTGCAGGTAATGCCCTAGTGAAGCTGATCTAAATCTCCTTGCTACATAACTGAGGCCCCTGCAAGATTTCTTGTTTCAGTTCACATCAGAAACCCCAGCTTTTCTAGCAAAGGGACAGAAGGAAGGAAGAAAGGGCTGCAGGAAGGATGGGCAGACAGATGGAAAGATGGATGGACAGACAGAAGGAAAGATGAAAAGGAGGAAGGAACCGTGCATGTTTAGGGCCAGATGGTATTTCACTCAATAGGTGCTTTAGTAGACTTAGGTGTCTATGAGCCTTGTCACAGGGGACACTAAGTACATGTTAAGTCAGTGTGGTATTAAGTTAGACTGTGTTCTGAGCAATCTCGCCATCGTGTTTACTAATGATCTCTAACATGCACAGTTCACTGATTGGCTGTCCCAGCCCTGGCATTGCACCAGAGTCTTGAACCAGCCCATATGCAGTTCTGGGGCTGGGAGCAACCGTAAGGGGATTGTCAGTCTGAGTGTCAGGACCCTCTGGGGCTGTGGGCACCTGGCTTTCAACGTGATCCAGGAGCTTTCTTCCTGATTTGTGGTTTTCCTAATTCCACCTAGGAGTTTGGTACAGCAGAGGTATCCCTGGTTAAAGACTGTGGGGGAGGACTGTAGATTGCTCATGTTATCTCCGTGAAGCAGTCCAATGATAGCCGAACATGTTAGATAATACAGTCTGGAGATATTCCTGGGGCAAAAAGTCATGACTTTGCTATGGTATGAGTTCACTTAGCACGTGTTTTACTGCTTGATCACACAGTTGCTTGAGTTTTAAGCACATTTAACATCTACATGTATGCTTTACTGCACAGTTGACTAATCAGCTTTGCAGTAAAGTGTCAGAGTCTACATGTTCACCGGTACTAGGGCACACAAAATTAATTAACTCTGCCATAGGATAATGCTGTCAGGGATAGTATTATCCTACAGGTGGAGTAATTACATGTGCTGAAACACACATGTAGATGGTGGCAGGGACTGGCTGGGGCATGAGGGTGCTAAATATCAGGGGCTGCCTGCTCTCAGGCCTCACACGGTAGCACCCTGGTCCCCCAGCCAGCCTGACACCACTACCTGGAGACCAGAGCTGACTCCCATTCCACCTGCCAACCCAGGACTGCTCCATCTTAGCTCAAACAGCTGTGGTCCTGGGCACACATGCAGATGCTGTGCCCAGAAGCAGCTGACTCGGTTGCAAACTGCACCAGAATTTATCATGTCGCTTAAATAGCACATGTAGATGTACCCACTAAGCTTCATGTGTGACATGACCCTGGGTGTGTACACGTTCATTGAGGCACCATAATTACAGTTTAGCATCTGTAATTACAGGTATTAACTGAATGTTCTGTAATCAGTGCTACTGCATAGTAGCACCAGGGCACACTTTTTTCGTGATGTTGATGCATGGTAGACTAATTCTGCTGCTTATTAGTGCACTAGCATGGTTTTCACCACCCATGATCATGCTAATTAGTCTGCCGTGCCTTTAGCATCTTGTGTAGACACCTAAGTGTTATCCTACTCCACCCTGCTTGCACCCCTGAAAACCTATTAATACAGATTTATGGTGGGTGCGTCCTTCTTCTCCTCACTGCTTTTTTCTGACTTATTTTCAAAAGTGTTTCAAAAGTAGATGCATTAATGGATATTCAAGACCAGAACAGGATGCTGTAGAATCACCCTTAGGATCCTAAGTGTGATTCTGATATTTAATAGGTGGAATAGAATCTGCCCCTTAATTTTGGGAACTCATGGTCTCCTGGCATCATTAGGCCAAGAAAAGGTTTACAAAAAGAATTGGGCAGTCATAGGTGCCCGGGAAGTATTCAGAGAAAAACTTAAAGGTAAAACAGCTGAAAATCCACATTCTTCAGAAAGAGGCCACCTCTGATCATGGTGAGGTAGAAACTTCTCCCTCTGGGCAGATTTTTCCATAACTATTTTCTTCATGGCTTCCTCAAGCCTTCTGCTGAAGTATACACTGCCCGTCGCTGAGAATGAAAAGATAAGGTTCTCTAAGGACCACTGGATTTATTTCACTACGAATGTCCCTAGGTCTGATGGCAGTGCTATTTGTAAAACCACATTGCCTCTTCTAGATGAGTAAAATCAGCACAGGAAATTAAAAGTAACTGAGGAAGAAAAAACTGTCAGAGTCTCAGAAAAAAAATGGGTTGATTCCTGCTCTATGTGGACAAAGGTCTGTGCATATACGTGCTGTATTGGATCTGAACTTGTCCAGCTATTGCTTTTAATGTGTGCCAGCTTTGAGTGGTAGCAGGCAAGCCTATGATCACAATTGTTTTACAACCTTTTTATTTTTTTATTTTTTAACTCCGTGTCTATGCTGACTTGTCACACTGGGCTGTTTTTCTTTCTCTTCAAAGCTGTAAATGTAAACTTTCCTATGTAAGGTTACTACTTCCCAGCAGGCATGTAATACAGAAATTGTAAAGCCACTCAGATCTTTTTTGTCTTGTTCGGTGAAAAATGAGATAAAAGAAAAGAGACAGTACAAAGAAAGAAAATATAGGGCCAATGACCTAAAAACAAGCAAAAGTCAAGGAGGAATACTAGCAAATCACCATGTTTCTCTTCCTAAAAGCCACTGGGTAAGATTGGCCATTGTTACTGTGGTCTTCATATCACTAAGTAGGGGAAAGAAAGAAAAGAAATTGCTGCGGATGAATCATTTTATAATGTTACCTTGTTCTGTTCCCTTATACCATCTAAGCCCCTTCTTCGTTTGCTTATACCCCGGTCTTATAGTGTCATGTCAGATTGAACTTGCGTGCCCCCCTGGGGAAGGGATTGTGTTTGTGAAGAACAATATTTCAAAATGTGGAGAACACTATTTTACAATAATGTATTATAACAGCTAGGAATGAGGGAGGGGTGATGACTATTTTTAAATACCTAGCAGATATAAGCACCGAAAGGAAGACAATGGACTGTAGCTAGGGAGAAAGCTGAGCAAAGAAAACAAAACGAAACCAGGTTGACTATAAGGACATTTTTTTTCTGAGTAGGAGAGTTTATTAGACTGTGGAAGAGTCTTGGAAGGGGTGAGGCAATGGTTTTCTTACTTGAGTCATTTTAACTTAGACTGCACAGAGAAGCCTTGGCTGGCCAGGCCTTTCTTGGTCTGCTATCTGGTACCTTGTAAACCAGTACGGCCTGTTCCATGGTCAGGTTGTTGGCGACTAAACCAGCACCCCCACCTGGGCTAGTCGGGGTAAGGAGGGTGTGTGGACACCCAGCAAGACTTAAAACAAGACCTGTCAAAGAGCAGATGAGCTTCCTGCAAGCCAACAGCCATCCATACCTGGAGAGCAGATGAGTGCCAGCAGGTCACCCTGCCCAAAAAATCACTAATGATGCAAAGCAACTTGGCTAACTTCATCGGCATAAAGGAAGGTTGTTACAGCATCCAAGTTCTCTCAACAATTGCAGCGGCCTCAGGACTGACTTGCCTTGCACAGGGAAGACTTGTGTTGGACTCCAGAGATAAACTTTATGGTTAAGTTAACTTTTGCAGTGGCATGTGCAACGTCACTCAGCACTCGTTTAAGTCACATCCCACCAAAATCCACAAGAGCTGGGTGAGATCAATAGCAAATGTTGCAAAAAATCCCCACCTTATTGTCTTAAGGCCAGACCATGAGACTTCATTCATCTCTCTATCAGGGAAAGTCCCTTGCACTCTTCTAGGTAAGGCTCAGTGGAGGCTGTAGAAAAGCCGTAAAACCCTCAAGAGATTTGGCTGTGTCTCTAAACACTGCAGCATTAGGCAACCTGGTACGCCATCAAAGAACCCTACATTGTCTCTTTGTGCTACTGGCCACTTCTCTAAGCGCTACTCATTAAGCCCCTCCTTTTTCCTAATTTTCTGCCTGCATATAATATCTCCTAATTTCTGTTAATATATCTAGAGCTGATGCTGATCTAACTCCCTATTCCACCCAACCCGGGTAAATATAACTCGCTACTTTTGAGAGCCTTGGGATACAATCAGTTTTCATTTAAATTCTCTTTAGGCAGACTAACGCACCTGACAAAGATTCACTCTGGTTTCCGCAACTGCTAGCTGGGAACGTGCAGCACGTGTCCCACAACACTGACATTGCCGTCTGATAACTAAAGTGTCTGGCGTATGTATCGAGGCACGTCGCTAAAAATGTAAACACCGCCACCGATTTCGCAGCATCACATTGCTCTGATTCATCTATCAGTACCTAAGGGCACAGGGCACCTTGGACAGTATCCTTGGCTGGTATAAATGAATGCTGAAATGCACCCAGATGCTTTGATTTGCGCTGAGGGTCTGGCCTTGGAAAATGCTAAGGCAGTCATTAGTGTAGAGATGATCCATATGGAAGACAGTTCCACCAGGCTCAAATTGGATGTGAAAAACTGCTTTCGTGCATGCCAGAGCCCCAGTGAAATAACGAGCCCAGTAATAAACCGGTTACATCTCATAAACATAAAGAGGGGCACTACAAACCAAGGGTTGTAGGTTTTATTATTTTTTCAAGTGATACATTCATTAGAAAGAGGTGAACACAAAAGAATCCAGCAAAACCAACCCTGTGTTTTTCTTTCTACCACTCAGGGAATGGCACCAGCTGATTACTTATCCTTTCCAGGGGTCCTCTAGAGAGAAGAAGTCTCAAGTCTTAAAAGGCTAGTGAGATACTAATCATTAGTTTGTACAGTTTTCCTTCTAGCAGCTCGCTATAAGCAACAACAACAGCAACAAAAGACAGAAAAAGAAATAGCACTGGAGGAAGGAGCATTCGTATTGTCGCTTAGATGAACTATGCAGCTATCTCTCCTGACATACCTATTCCATGCACATGTTTCTTCCCACCCTGGTATTCATTTCCTGTCCTTCTTCATTACAGTAGTGATTTTTTTTTCTCTCCTGCTCTGCCTGCAGTCTGAGCCGCTTGCTTATTTCTTGGCTAAATTAGCTAGGTTGTTTGTATCGCTGTCCTGTGAGTGACCCAGCAGCTCAAACTAATAACACATATTTCTTTGTCAACGTGTTACTCTTGAAGCTTGTTGGAGAACCTTTTATATGTCCAAATTGCCGTGATGTATTTTAGGGATAATAATATAGCAGTGGAATTAATGCCTTTTCAGAATTTTACCTTTTTGTTGCAGGACTGAGCATGGCTGGATAAATGGTTTTCTTTTCTGACTTGTTTTTGTTTTATTTTTTTCCCCTAACTCTCCGAATCTAATAACCTTATTCTTTTCTAACCTGACCCTTTTTTTTACTGAAGTAATATATCTGTTTTGCTTCACTCCATTTCTTCTGATGCACAGGGATATGCAGATTTTGATTTAACTAGTAATAGGATAAAATGAAAAGCGTTCAGATACTATGATGATGGGCAAGGTATAACACAGGCTGTGAGCACTTTGGGATGGGGGCTTATGTGTTGGCACAGAATTGAGGCCCTTAACCCATGATAGGATCCTGGTTTATGACTAAGGACCCATGTGCTACTGCAGTAATAATAAAGGTCTGGCTAGATCATTTTAAGATTGATGGATGCATGCATGTATGCATAGGTAGCTTGGGTTCAAGTAGGGATTTATCCAACAAGTTTGTATGGCAGGTTTACATACATTTTTTATAATGCGGTGACTATTGCTGCCTGGAAAATGACAGTTAAAGCAAGAAAATCCCCCAGGGTGGACAGAGTTATATGGGTGTAAATCTTCCTCATATCATTTTAGCTTATTCCTTTACAGACCTTTCTCCTAGTGTTACTGCACACAAGCTCAGAGGCTGCATTGATTTAACCATATGAGTACTAAGCCAGCAAAGTTATAACTGTAGAAAATCCTGTATGCCAACTAGTGCTTATTTCTGCTGCTCCAGTGGTTGCCTCTGTCCTCTCCTAGCCATCCATCTGCATGGTTTGGAAGGTGGCTTTTGGACAGTGGTCCCACATCCCATTGGGGTGATCTGGTATCTGTCCTGCTCTCCTGTCTAAAGGGTTGGTTGAGATATGCTCATGGAAGACTTTCTTCCTTTCTAGGGTGTTCAAATGCAAGAATTTCCATGGAAATCTCCCTGTTTCAGTATTAGTTTGGGGCAACCTAAGACTTGGCTCTTTTAGGCCATATTGACCTCCGAGTGACTTTGCTCACCAGCTTTAATTCAGAGAGTCCCTGTTACATTCAGAAGTTAAAAGAAAAATAGGGTTCAGAGAACAAGAACTGATGTCTAAGCTATTTCTCAGGGGCCTCATCTACATGTGCACTTAACTGCAGAGTAGATTAATTATCTGTGGAGTAAAGTGTCACCATCTACACATGTGATGCTATTAGGTTGTGTTGCTAGTAAACTAATCAACCCTGCTGTAAAATAGTGCTGTCAAGGACAGTGCTATCTTTTGGCAGGATAATTAGCTCAGATTAAATGCATTTGTAGATGCTGACCATGGGCATACATTGCACCTGGTCAGCCCAGCCAACAGGGGACTAGACTTCTGCCTGCTGTCTTGCCACGTGGCCCCGCACTTTCAGCGTGCTCATGCCCCAGCCCAATGTCACCACCCAGAGTACAGTGCTGACTTGTGTCCCCTGCCAGCCCAGGCTGAACAGGGCAGGAGTGGCCCTAGCAAAAACTGCTCTACCCCAGCTCAAATTGCTGCTGTTCCAGGAGCAAGTATAGATATTTGCCTGGGAGTAGTTTACTCTGGCTTAAATTGCTCCAAAGCTTATTGCTTCAAATCAATTGCATGTACAGATGCACTCAGGGTGCAGAAAAAAACATCTAGTGAGGCAAAGAATGAATTACAATTAGCAGGGATCCTAGTTTTCCCTGATTAAAAAAATTGGCAAATTCATTGATAAAACCTCCAAATTCATGATTAAAATGAAAAGTCCCCACAGCTTCACCGGCCCTACTGGTATCTTCACTCCCCCGGCCCCACAGCCCCTTGGCCCTGCTGGTGCCCATCACTCCAGCCCCACAGCCCCCTGGCCTTGTTCATGCCCCTCATTTCCACCCACAGCCCTCTGACCCTGCTCATGCCCCTCACTCCTCTCCCCTCCCAGAGCCCTGTGGTGCCCCTGGCCCCCCACCCACAGCCCCTGTTCCCCCAGCCCTGCTGAAGGGGGCCCCCAGCTGCCAGGGCTATAAGACCAGGGACATGGGTCTGCAGCCCTTGTCCCTGGCAGGTGGTAGAAGCTGCTGAACCAGAGAGTAGCACACTCCTGGGGGGCAGGGGAACCTGTGCCCCCCAGATCTCTGTGTGGGGTGGGGGCTGTGTGATGCCTTCTATGAGCTCAGGCACCCACCCTGCTGCCCTCACCTGGGGCCTCCAGCACTGCAAAAAAACAGTGGGGCCACACAGGAAAGCTGCTTGCCTCTGTGAGCTCCTCACTGAGCTCGTGACATACCCCTTGGGTGCATGGCTGCAGTGTGGGCAGTGGCGCAGGGTTGTGCACCAAGAGGATGCATTGCCAGGGCAGTGTGCAGCTTGAAGTGACAAGTAGCTTTCCTGCATGGCCCTGTTGTTCTTTGCCATGCCAGGTCACACACACTGTGCTGTGGAGGCACCAGAGGAGGGCAGCAGGGTGGGAGCCCACAGCAGGAAGCATGCTGCCCCCATGAAGGCACAGATCTGGGAGGCACAGGTCCCCCCTGCCTCCAAGGAATGTGCACCATGGCAAGGAGCTCCCCCCAGCCTCTGCCCAAGCCTGCAATAGGCAGCCTGCCTTGCCCCCACCCTGAGCACAGATGTCAGGGGCACAGCCCCCCCCCTGCTCCCCAGGAGTGTGTGCAGCAGTGGGAAGCCAGCCACACCTTCCACCCCTGGATGAGCCACCCATAGCCCCATCCCACTCCCCACTGGGGCCCTGTGGCTTGTGCATTGCAGCCCCAGGCCCCAAGCCACTGGCACTGCCCAGCTGGGCAGCAGCCCCTGCCTCTGCCCTGCCCAACTCCCTCCCTCCCTGCCTATGCGGGCCTCAATCCCATCCCTGCTTACCCGCGGGAGCTACTCTCCTGGCTGCCTGGGGCCATGTGCATATATATGCACATGGCTTCTCCTCCCTGACCATCCTCCTCCTGCCTCCTCCCAGCCCCTTGCAGACCAGAACTCTGCCGTCTGCAGAGGGCTCACACAGCAAAATCCATGGGTTTCTCTGGTAAATTAAGAAATCTGCGTTTGCCTCCAGTAAAAGGTAAAATCCACAGTTTTCTCCATTTTTCCATGGGAAATGGAAAACCCAAATCCCTGATTATTAGATCCCACACACCAACCTATAACCCTGTGCTAAGACATTATTAGCAATAGTATCATGGTACTAACTACAGGCCATAAGCAGGAGCAAGGCTTGTGCTAAGTGCTCTACTCCCTGGTCTTGGGGAGGTTACAATGCAGAGAGAAAAGATGAGCAAGCAGACAGCAGTAAATATTGCTATCCGAATTTTAACACACACAGAATGAATGGGCAGAGAGAGTGACTTAACAAGAAGGCCCTCCTCTCCAGCTCTGAGTTTCTGTTAGATTAATGCAAGAATATGATTGTCTGGGGTTTTACTTGAGTGAGGTGAGAACCCCAAAGTAAATTCCTGCTCTGATTGAAAGCTAGAGTCCTTTAAATTGACAGTGCTAATTGAAAATGCTTTAATGTTAATTCTGAACAAATAACAAACCCCACCTGCATTTAAGATTTCTCAAACAAGCATGTGTCCATGCACACATACACACACACAGCTTCAACTTCACATAAGAAGTTTGGGACTTATTTATGAACTTTCTCCAAGCATGGTTTCACTTGAGTTTTTTAATAAACCAAGGAGCCAGATCTGTTTTCAGAATACTAGCTGTGGACTTGGGAACCCCACATTCAACTCCTTGCAATGCCACAGGTTTTTTGTTTGACCCTGACCAGGTCATTTAGGGCTTGTCTGTACCAGGCCAGCAGTGATACTGAGCATAACCTGCTCCTCTGTCCTCTGATATGCTCCAGACTTGTCCCCAGTGGCTGCTCTTGACCTTCTGGAGAATGAGGCCCAAAAGTAAGTACTGGAAGTGAGTCTAGAAAAATGTTGCAAATGACCTGGCTTTGGAGAGCAACAGCAAATTCAAGTGGGCCAGGCACAATGCCCCTCTTTCTCCATGAGGACTGCCACCGACAAACCCTCAGGTTCTCTGGATCTCAGTTCCTTGCCACTAGAACAAGTGAGAACGTAGAACTTATCTTGCAAAAGAGGGCAACCAAATTTGTTAGGGGCTGGGGCACAACTTGTGAGGAGAGGCTGAGGGACCTGGGCTGATTTAGTTTGAAGAAGGTAAGACTGAGGGGAATGAATAGCAGCCTTCAACTCCCTGCAGGGGGGTTGCAAAGAGGCTGGAGCTGGGCTGTTCTCAGTGAGAGCCAATGACAGGACAAGGAGCAATGGGCTCCAGTAGAAGCAAGGGAGGTTTGGGTTAGATATTAAGAAAAATTTTCCTACTAGGAAGATAGTAAAGCACTGGAACAGGTTACCTAGAGAGTTGGTGGACTCTCCATCCTTGGAGGTTTTTAAGACCCGGCTAGACAAAGCCTGGGCTGAGATTATGTAGACGGGGCTGGTCCTACTTTGAGCAGGGGGCTGGACTAGATGTGACCTCCTGAAGTCCCTTCACACCCTATTTTTTTTATGATTCTAAGAATATAAGAGCTTATTTAGCTTATTCAATGAATATAAGAGCTTAGCTTATTTAGCCAAGCAAAATAAAAAATTATATATATGTGAAGAGTTTGCACTTCAAGCAGGTAGAAGAGCCATTGGTTGGCTATGTACCAGCCATGAATATATTTAGGAAACCAGAGGGAGGTCTTTACCCATCAGAGAATTAAAATTCTGCAACAGCCTCCCCCCAAAAAATGGTAAGGGAAAGCAACCTAGCTGGTTTGAAATGGAGTCTGAACTCTTTGCAAAAGGGATTATAAAATGAGAATGACTTGATGATTGAAGTGTTTACTAGGCCTATGTTTTAGTGTACAAAGTGAAGCTAAAAGTCATGCCTGAACTCCCAAGGGCTCTTAAAGACCAGGGCATGCTCAAATTCCATGCTAATGGTGGACAAAGATATATCTAGAAAAAGACATTTTCCCACATCTTGTGGTGAGCATTGCACATAACTCAGCTGCAATAAGCATGTCCTTTTGGCCACTTTGAGATTTAAATGACCTCATCCTTTTGGATTAACAAGGTTGTGGCAATACTTTATTTCATGTGCATGAGCCAGACCCAGACTCGGGAGGGGAGTGATCATTTTGCCTGCACTTAAACAAAGGATCCAGGGAGGAAAAATGAGATGCGTTCTTCAAAATGTCAAGAGCATTAATACGCACTTGTGCACGATTGGATGCTAATTTATATTTATCATTGAAGCAGGAGTGGCAGGGAGCACATGATGGAGCTTCAGCAGAATATCACCTGCAGTCATTCCTTAATACTGAAGCCATGTAAAATACAATCATGGGAGACAGAAAGTTTTCTCATCCATGTCCCTCATCAATTGAAATGAGGTTGAGAGGAATGGCCTTTTTGCTGGGTACTTAGCATGGACATCACCTCAAGGCAGATGCTGGGGTAAGTCCTAATCCACCTTTTTTGGTTCCCAGTTGGAGGCAGAGTTTTAGAAAAGCTCAGGTACCACCAGGCAGCTGCTGTCCCTCCCAAAGGGTGTTTTGGGGAATTGAACACTTCTGAAAATCATGAGGTTCAAGTCTTCCTTTCTGAAGGGAAGCCCTTTATCCGCTATTGGGAAAAAAGGAGCTTATTTTGTCAAACAGAGTCCTGGAATAAAGAGAGATCACACCTGTCTCTTGTCAAGAGAAACCCTTTATGGGAAAGCTAAATGTAAGTTTAACTAGCATTCAGATCAGTCAATGGAAATGCAAAAACATACTTAAACCTGGGAGGATGGGTCTAGGCCTGACCCCAGGATCTCTGAGCTCTTGTTAGTTGTTCAGCTCCCCCAACATCTCAGGTCTGGTATTCCCCAAACACCTCAGGTTGACAACGACAAATATGCAATCATTAATGATATGCAAGTATCTGCACTTTGATTGGGTGTATTCAGACACTAGTGGCATGGATATCAGTGTTCCCATGCTGAAAAATGGTGGGGGAGTGTTTTGAATTAAAGCGCATTCAATGAGCTTTAGTTCAAAGTACCCCACTGCCATTTTTCAGTGCAGGGCACTAATATATGTGATGCTCGGGCATTTTTCATTAGCATGGCCCACTAATTAAAGTGCCCCCTCATGACTTCCGGAGCACATGTAAAAACGCCCAAAGTTTCTATGACCATCACACTTCTGGAAGGAAGGAATTTGTATCTTCTTCCTCGCCAGGACGGACTATGAAGTAACACCGGCTTGTTTCCTTGTTACCATATTTATTTTGTTCACTGACAAAGCTGCTTTGTTTTTACAGCTTAAGATACATCTATTACTAAATGACATCTAATACATTTAGTTACATCAATTATTTCTACTAACATAGATAAAGTATGATATAGTATGTCTGGATTATCTAATTTAAAGCCGTATACTCTCTTTAATCTGATCTGATTCAGTTGGACATGTTAACTGCTTTCTTTCCTTTGCTGACCAGGGTAATCGTCCACAAAGGCTCATGTTGCAGTCACACAAGGTAAGTATAGACAATGAAAAAGACTGAGGCTGGATCAATTCAGTCTATTTGGGTTAGTCTAAACTGTGTAGATGAAACCAATAAGCAATTGAACAGACATTCACTTTTTGGTTCCAGAAATGCAGCTACATGCCTGCAGTGGCCCAGGACAGAAGCCGGGGGGCGCTAAAGCATTCTGCCCTGCTTGGTTGAAGCAGACAGCTTGGGCAAAGGCTATCCTGCCATTACTGCAAAGCATTCTGGGATGCTGGAGGAGTGTGAGTTAAGTTGAATCTGGAGGAGATCTGGGACAGAAGTTCAATAAACCATTTTAACCCAAATCATTTAATTCTCATACTACATCCAGCCATTCAGCCTATTATCTTAAACCAGTTTTGGCCATTTTAGAAGTGTTTTTATGTGCACTGAAATTCTGCTGTGTTACGGATTTGAACCAGTTTCTGATCACTTATACTGTTTTATGTATAGTTTCTGTCCCTACCCTCAGAAGCAGGCATCTGCAGCTTAACCCACCATTTCTATTTAATTACACATTTATAGCAAGAGCATGCAGTTCCAGTCTTCCTACAATGGGGGTTATATATGTGGAAGAAATCAAACTTCACATTGTGGTTGAATCAGAACTGACAGAGCCAGCTTTTCTTTATTTAGGACTATACTGTGATCACAGGGAGAATTTCATACAGAAAGGGGAATCACCCATTTGTCTGTTTCAAAGGATTTCTCAGACTCTCTAAGTTTACAAGCGTATTTATACTAAAGACAGAGAAAAAGATAAAAAATACACCTTGGAGAAACAAAAAAGTGATTGATGGGAAGTTGGGTGACAGCGACCACGAGCTGATCACCTTCACCATCCGCTGTAAAGCTGACAAGTCAGTCAGCAACACAGAAGTCCTTGACTTCAGAAAAGCCGACTTTGACAACCTCAAGAGGCTAGTCGGTCAGGCCCTCAGGGACCATGACCCCAGGGAGATGGGAGTTCAAGAAGAGTGGTTGCTTATCAAGGAAGCGATCCTCAGTGCACAAGCTAAATCTATTCCAACATGGAGGAAAGGCAGCAAGAAGGCACAGCAGCCCCCCAGCTCTCCAGAGACCTAACGGACCTACTGTGGCTAAAAAGGAAAGCCTACAAAGGATGGAGGATGGGATTCACCTCCAAGGAGGATTACTCCGTGCTGGTCTGGTCCTGCAGGGACCAAGCCAGGAAAGCCAAGGCTGCAACTGAACTCCAACTAGCTTCAAGCATCAAGGACAACAAAAAGTCCTTTTTCAGATATGTGGGGAGCCGGAGGAAAAGCAAGGGCAATGTTGGACCCCTGCTAAACCATATGGGGCAACTGACAACTGACGCCCAGGAAAAAGCCAACCTATTAAATAGATACTTTGCGTCAGTCTTTCATCAGTCACACGGGTTGCCCATGCCTGCTATGGGACAGGGAAATCTGGGTGAGGGGGATCTCCTGCCCTCCATAAATGCTGACCTCATGAAGGAACACCTTGAGAAGCTGGAGACCTTCAAGTCAGCTGGCCCTGACAACCTGCACCCCAGGGTACTCAAGGAGCTGGCGAGCGTCATAGCCCAGCCCCTGGCACGGGTCTTTGAAAACTCCTGGCGCTCTGGTGTAGTGCCCAAAGACTGGAAGCAGGCCAATGTGGTGCCGATCTTCAAGAAAGGGAGGAGAGTGGATCCGGCTAACTACAGGCCCATTAGCCTGACTTCTATCCCGGGGAAGATTTTAGAAAAGTTTATTAAGGAAGCCATCCTTGAGGGACTGGCCCAGGCTAACATCCTAAGGGACAGCCAGCATGGGTTTGTTGCGGGTAGGTCTTGTTTGACCGATCTCATTTCCTTCTATGACCAGGTGACCTATCACCTGGACAAGGGAGAAGAGATTGATGTCATATATCTTGACTTCAAAAAAGCTTTTGATCTGGTATCCCATGATCACCTCTTGGCCAAACTGCCCAGTTGTGGCCTTGGCTCCACCACGATCCGCTGGCTGGGAAATTGGCTTCGTGGTCGGACCCAGAGGGTTGTGATTGATGGCAGTCACTCATCGTGGTGCCCTGTGACCAGTGGGGTCCCTCAAGGCTCTGTCCTGGGACCCATACTGTTCAACATCTTCATTAACAATGTGGACGTTGGAGTCAGGAGTGGACTGGCCAAGTTTGCCAATGACACCAAACTTTGGGGCAAAGCATCCACGCCAGAAGATAGGCGAGTGATCCAGGCTGACCTGGACAAGCTCAGCAAATGGGCGGACGAGAACCTGACGGTGTTTAACACCGATAAATGCAAGGTTGTCCACTTTGGGAGGAAAAACCTGCAGCACCCTTATAGGCTCGGCAGTGCTACGTTGGTTAGCACTACAGAAGAAAGATGATCTCCCGAGGTCCCTTCCAGTCCTAATGCCTATGAAATCTATGAATCTATGAAAACAATAGCAAATTACACAGAAACTTAGAAAGTTTACTTAAACAAACTATCTATGCATAGGGCAAGATATCAAGATAACCCAAGGCATGCAGAAATGTGGATTCCTTATCTCAGAACATTTTAATTAAGCAGTATCAGCATTCTGGTCTTTGTCTGTTTTTTTTCTAGTCAAGTAAGCTAATTACTTCTACATATACAAGGTGGAGACACTTATAGGAAGCCCTCTAATGTGTTCCTTATACCATTCAGGATACAGTCCTAATCTTCTACTCTGTGGCCTCGTCTACACAAGATGCTGACTGTGCAGTAGCTTGTTACTACTGTGCAGAAGTGTCACATGGCATGTAGCATGATGTGATGCTACTGCACAGTAGTAACAAGGTACTGTACAGGCAGCACCACCAAAAAGCTTTTTTGGGATACTACTGTGCAGTAACTCCTTTAGTACTTGTGTATGCATATGTGCTAATGCACAGTAACTACTGCTCAGCCAGCATCTCATGAGATGCAGCCACTGTGCCTTGACTGGTACTCCTGAATCTGTCCCCATCAGTCTGGGACTTCCGGCAAGAACTGCTTTCAGACACCTTGAGGAAGGACCAATGTGAAAGCTGCTGCTAAACAAGATAACTTGAAACCACATCCCCAGTTGGCATAAAATGACATTGCTCCACTGAGAACCTGGCCTGTCAATTTTCCCCATGCCATAAGAATCACCTGCTCTGCAGTTCTGGAAGTATTTCCTGTTCATCGTTCTGTTACAGGGAATAATTCAAATGCCAAAGTACATTCTTTCGATGCAGTACAAACTTTTTTTTTGGTGATGGTTAATAGAACTGGTATCAGCCATTTTTATTATTTGCTTTCTCAGAAAAGATGAATGGAAGTGAAATGCCGGTGTCATTAGGGACTGATTTTCTCCTCTACGCAATGTCAGGTGCAGGACTGGTGCCCTTAATTCTAAATATGTGCTCCTCTTCTGTTGCAGATCTTTTCCTTGTAAAATGAAGGGTCAACCAATGCAATCTTTTGCAATGTATGTTTGCATGGTTTTTTCCCCCTTGATTTTAAAAGTAAGAAAGCACTTGGCTGGCCACGTATGTGTCTCAGTGCTTCAGGAAGTTGTTTCAGTGGTGATTGTAGAGTGATTCAAGAGCTCATTTGGTGTCTTGTATGCTCTGAGTTAATTTATCTCCCCAGTGGGAAATAGTGAGTTTCTTTGGAAGAAAATAATTATTTTCCTTTTTTCACTGCAACTTGCATTTTGGGATATGTGTGTGTGCATGTCTGGGTGTGTGAATGTGTGCACCCACATGCAACATTGAACACCTGTCATGTTATGACTAGTATAAATTAAGCAACTGGTTTATTTAACATCATCCTTGTGAGGTTCCCTTTTGAGTCCAAATTGTCATTCACTAATTGCCCTGCTCCCCAGATAGTCAGAAATAGAATCTTACTTCGTGGGTTGTTTTTTTTTTAATTATTATTCTTGTAACTTTGATTATTTCTATATATGGAATGGAAGAGTATTTTTCAGAGATCATTAATTTTATTACTCTTTTCTTTCAAAAGAAAAAAAAAACTGCTTAAGCTAGTTACATCTCCGTATTAACACCGAAGTATGCCAATGATACTAAGGCTAAAGTTAAGGTATATTTACTGTTCACCTCTGAATATAATTTATGACTCAGGTCAGAACCTTATGTCTCATGTTCAAATGTTTTCCCATGGTTGTATCTGGCATTTGCTGCAGTAACAATGCAACCCAATCATCTGACTGTTGGCATTTTGCTTCTGGTAAGAACATAGAATTCAGATAGCTGACTTCCTTTGCTGAGTATCTAGTTTAAATGAAAACTCTCCACTATTTTCTTTGTTTCAGGAAAGAAACCACATTAAGTTAAGGATTCTCAGATGAGCCCCAAAAGGTTAGGTACCCATGTCCCATTGAAGTACCATAGGAGTCTGGGTTGCTTACAAGGGCAGAGCCAGAGTGAGTGCATGGTATGGTTGCACATCCCTTTTGAACCATGCTGCAGGAGAAGCAAGCAAGGATTTAAGTCCCTGAAGTAGGTAGAAATCTACCCCTCTACTTTCACCACCCATCCAATTCCCCTTCATGCACAGCAACAACTCCACCCTCCCATTTCCCCCTCCCCTGCCTACTGTTGCCACTTCCCCCAGCTTCCTTAGCACTGGGGAGAGATTCAGAGAAGCTTCTGCCCTGCTCCATCCAGGCTGTGCAGGGAGCCAGGCTTAGCTGGGGGCACTGGCAGTGGTGGCAGGCAGGTTCCTGCTCCCTTACTGTCCCCTTAAACGCTCCCAGCTAGCCCAGGAGAAGGCTCAGGGAGGGGGGACCACAGTTGCTGTCCCTGGCCAAGTCTGCATCCCTGCACAGCTGTTTTCTGCATGTCCTGCTGGAGTGGGGCAGGAAAAGCTGGGATGGTGGCAGTGGCAAACAGATTTCCTCCACCCCTTCCTGCACCTGGAGGTATAAGTAAAGAAGATCGAGGGGTGGAGAAATGGAAGAGGAAGAGAGGGGAGGTGCCGTTGAGCACAAAGGATGTTGAGGTGGAGGTGTGCAATTTTTACCTGATCCAGGGACTTAAAAACACTCCCTGTCTGCTGCTCCCTTGTCACGGTCTACCCACGATGTGGGGCGGCGTGAGGTGTTGTGGGGGTGTTGGGAGTGAGGATGCAGCCACCCCTACAGCATCAGTCACTTCTCCCACACATTTAACAAAATCCTGGATCTACCTAATGCCCCTTGCCTTCCTTTGAAATTACAATCTCCAGAGAACATGAAGAACATTAAGTCCTCAGAGGTAAGTTGATGTGAGATACATGAATATGTTGAATCTGCAGGTGTGAATCTAAAGTTATTTTCTGTTGAATCTACTAAGGCCAATGAATGTAGAGTTTTACTTTATGTTCATAATAAACTCTGTGCTTGCTGATTGGGCAGCACTGTTTCCCACAGTTGTGGCTGGGGCCATTGATGTATTAATGCCCTGGGACAAACATGTGTCTGAAATAGATGATAGATGTAAGGTTATGGTTTGGGATTTATTGTGAGGAGGTGATGGATAATTATGAGTTTTGTGTTTTATGTGTTTTATGGTTTTGTTACATTGTTTGATATAATAATAATAATAATAATAATAATAAAAAATAATGCCCTGGGATAACCAGAACAGTACAATTGCCAGGTGACCCTTATGGTGCCTCACTTGTTATAATACAGGATTTAATTATTGTCGGTGCCGAACAAAAGGCCCCAAGGTCACGGTGGGCTGGGCGGTGGCTTGGAACGAAACAGGCGGGATTATTGGCGTGGCGCTCTGAGGCATGAAACTCGTATGGTTTCAAGTAACAAACTGGATTTTATTAACTCACACTTTGAGGCGTAGGCAATGATGCTTCTTCAGTTACAGTAGGTGGAACGAATAAACAACAGCAAAGGGGTCTGTTGGCCCACGGGGTCCTGGAGTGAGCCCTTGCGTTCTACCCCGCGAGGGATGGGGCGGCTGCCCACTCCTTAAGTCCCAGGGCTGGTCCACAGCTCATTAAATGGGAAACGAACAAACAAAACTGTAACGCGTCGTGACGCCGGTCCAGTGATGGACAACGGGTGGTCAACAGACGAAGCTGAGGTCGAGAGCCGGGATGTGATGCAGTGGAGATACGATCGAGATGAGGAGGGATGAGCCGAGCTGTAGTCAGTAAACAGAGCTAAGGTCGTCAGTCGCGAGCCAGGTAAGTAGAAGCCAGAATCAAGTTGAAGCCGTAGGGATGATCAAAATCGAGGTCGAGGTCAAAGCCAAAACAGTCCCGTGATCGAAAGAATCAACATGAGGAGAGACGAAATCGAAGGGTAAATCGCTGTGTGAGGCTATGAAGAGAACCGGGGGATCGAATCCCAATATCTCTCTCTGCCTCACGGTCCCTGCTGAAAGCAGCCCCCGCTCACAACTCTCTCACCAACGACGCCCAAAAATTCACCAACTCCCAAACCACCCACACCGAGGTGGGGGCTCATTGGCTGTAAAAGCAACCCCTTGGCCAATTAGGGCGCTTTTTCAAAAGAAATTTCTAGTCATATTAGGTCATGCTCTTGCTGACTGAGCATGCGTCTGGTTAAGCTCTGTGTTGTAACTGAGCATGTGCAGGGCTGAAAAGTAGGTCACCGGTGATTGACAGCTCCTGGGGCCGCCCAGGGGGCACGTGCTGGGCACACTCTGGAATTTTCCATGAGCCTGGGTTCTCTGCGCATGATCACAACTTAACCCATGCATTGCCAGCACCTTTCAAAAATTTTACTTGGACAATTATGACCATGTAATTTCACATTCTTTCTCAAATACTTGGTTCCCCACTCCACCATCCTGAAGATGTAGTTAGGTAATCTGGTTTTCACTGTCCTCATGATTGAATCTCTGTATAGACTTGTGACTCGGTTTTCATTGGCTTTGGTGGGAGTTAGATCCAGACAACTCAGGATGGGATCAGGCTCTTTGACTTCGTCTACCTAAGACGTCCTTTCTCCTACGTAGCTGCTTTAATATTTGCAGGCCCTGTTCTGCAAAGTGCCTAACTTGCACTCAGCAGTGGTTGAACATGAGAGAGAGACCACTGAAATCACTGAGATCACTTGCACCAGTAAGTGCTTCTCAACTTGGTTTTTTTTGATGGCCAGATTGGAGGCAGAGGAGAGATGGACTTAGGAACAAATTAGCATGGGGTAAAAGAGGAGAGGGCTTCACAACCTACCTCTCAGCTGCTTCATGGTAGCTGTGGCTGCTCAAGTGCATGCTGTTATCCCACGGTACCTGTCCACATGCATGATCCTGCCCTGTGGAGTACAGGAGCTAACTCATTGTAGTTTATTCCTGTAACTAAGGACTAAGCTACCATGAATTAGTTTCTATATAATGTGGGTAAGAATGTGGACATGGGCAGTTAACACAGAACCACTGATGTGCAGTAAAGCTCTTTCCTCTTTTGCCTTGTGATAAATTATTCTTATTTCCATACTCAAAGTGAAATCCTAACTCTATTGATATCTATAGAAAAGCCCCCATTGTCCTGTATTCACCTGGGATTTTACCCATATATTTTAAGGCCAGAAGGAACAATTACAGTAGCTAGACTGAACACTGGCCGAAGGACATCAGCCCAGCATGCCTTCAGCTACTCTAGCAGGGGCTTATTCTGTATGTAGAGACACTGGAGGCAATGACTCAAGTGGGAGGCAAAATCAAGTCCTTCATTCCACAAATGTGCTCAGGGCTGTTATTCAGGGATCAATACATTGAACTTAACCGTGCTCAGCTCCTTTGCCAAGTCTATCACTGGCAGGGCCATTGACCCTGGCATGGGGCACGACTGTGGGGGCAGCTCTTTAAATTCTTAGCTGGTCTCGCTGCAAAGCTGTACATGATCAGCTGCAACCAGGCTCTGTTAGCGTACTTACAATTTCAAGTGATTTTTTACAAAGCCAGCTGCAGCAGCACTTTACATATCCAATGAATCTCTGGTCCCTGGGAGATGACTGTAGCTGGAGGGTTGGATAAATAACAAGCTAACCCGCTCCTTGTCATATTACACCAAGAATTTCTAGCATGATCGTGGGGCTGCTTGCTTTCCCGTCTCCATTGATTTGTGAATCCATACTTGTCAGAAAGTGTGATTTTTCTTGTTTCTCACACTTCCCCCAAGCTAACTGTGAGTGTTATTGTGTTTTGGATTTGGTTGCAAGTTCCCACTGAGATTTTATACCCTTGATATAGAGTGTAGAAGGGAATAAAAAAGGAAAGATTGTATTTGCATGGTGCCAAATACACAGACGCCCGCTTGAGTCCAAATCTCTAAGCGTCCATAACAAAGGACCCAAAACCAAAAACTTTAGTGCTGGTTCTTAGACATGCTGTAGTTCTCTGCCATGGTTTTTATATTTGGAAAGTGGGAATAGTCATTATTTGAGTCTTATGGTCCTGGTTTATTGTATGTAATGTATTATCACAAAATCATAGAAATGAGGGTGTGAAGGGAGGTCAGGGGGTCACAACTAGTCCAACCCCCTGCTCAAAGCAGGACCAGCCCCAACTAGATCATCCTAGCCAAGGCTTTGTTGAGTTGGGCCTTAGTTATAATTATAAGTATGACCTAGTGATGGCATTTATAATGATATCTGATATGTTAGGGGATAAGCATTTAGACATCCAAATGGCTCATGATAACGAGATGCTGTAGCTTTAAATGAAAACCAAAATGGAGCAAAGACAATTAATATTTCAGCAGTAAATGAACTACCCTGGATTCTTAAATCCTGAATGATCCAGATAAAGTGAGTTGTCCATAATGAATTGTCCATGTTGCATTTCCCAGGGGCTTTTTCTTACAGAGCTCTTTCCAAAGGTTAATTGTCAAACTTTGCTCGGGTCTGCATAACTCAGTTCCCAGCTCCAAAATTCAGCTTAACGACTGGTATAAAAGTGGTAGGTGATAAGAAGAACTGTTTTTCATATTATTTTGAAAGGTCAAGCCCATATAATTATTCATGATTGAATAAATAGTATTTTATTCCAGGGGACTGACAGGTCTATAAATAGTCAGTTAAAGTCCGAGGACCCAATCCAGAGCCCTCTGAAGCTGATGGGGAGGTATATGCTGCTGTGGGGGTGTACACTAGGGAGATGCTGATATAGGTCACCTTTGGTCAAACTTTTTGGGTACTACTTTTAAAAAATGCTTATTTGATGAGAAAGGAGGATGGAAAACTATATCCTTCCTTGTCAGACTTCATACAGATCCCTGCTGCTTTTGCACTCTCCATGCTCTTAGCCTACTCCAGCCATGTGCCAGCTCTGCACCCAGTCTAGGCTTTGTTCAGGCAGCACCTCACCATCCTAGCTTAAAGTTTTCAAGTCTGATGAGCTTCAGGTTGCCACTGATCAAGCTCACCCATAATGCTTAATATTGTCCACAGTTCACTTGGTCATACAGGCCCCTTTCCTGTGCTGTCTGCTCCATCTAGCCTAAGGATGGATGGATGAGCAGGGCATGAGCCCTGGGCACCGTCTAAGATGGGCTTATCAGAAAGGAGCAAGGCGTGTCTCACCTTCTCCCATCTCTCACTCTCCCTGCACTTCCCAGCTCTAGCCCCAGCAGGTCTATAAATAGTTAAGGTCTGAGGACCTGATCCAGAGCCCTCTGAAGCTGATGGGGAGGTATCCGTCACTGAGCAGGTGTACACTGATGAGATGCTGAAATAGCTTATTCACCTTTTGTCAATGGTGTCGATGCATGTAAGCAAGTGAAGGGCACTCCGGTAAAAGTAGTCCTGCTGAAATTCACTGCTGCTGGGGGGAGATGTCACCAAAAACAAGAGCTGTTTGGGAGCTCACCATGGGCGTCTGCAGACAAAACAATGCGGTGGCATTGTTCATCAGCAGCCCAGGCCAGCCAATCCTCCTTTACCGTTGCCTACTACTGAAGCCAGAAAGGGAAGGGAAGACTGTCCCAAACATGGTCCTGGCCGGCTATGCCTCTGCAGAGATCATTGGCTGGTATGCTAAGGTGTTGGAGTTCAAATTCATGTGCGCGGGGGGGAAAATAGCAATCTTCTTTGTGACCCCTTCTTCCCTGGTCCAGGAAGGCCATTGGGTTTCTTGTTGAATCTGAGCTAGGGAGACTAAAATTTCACCCCAAACCCTTGTTGTCACATTCTGGTTGAAGGATCAACCCAGGGTCCAAAGGTGTGCACCTACAGTAGATCAGGCTGCACTTTGCCAGCATTCAGCAGTCACTCGGACTCTTTTAGGGTCAATTCCTAATAGTCAACTGCAAAAAAGCTGCAGTGAAAGGGAATGGACACAGGTTCAATTTTCCCTCTCCCACAATGGGCTGGTTCATGGAGCTGGACTGGGAAAGGGGGAGAAGGATGCACACCAGGAAAAGAGTCAGTTTTGTCATCTTCCCCCAAGACGCAAAGATGGGTTACATCTTAATCGTGGCTTTGCTCCAGAAGTGGAAGACCCCTGTGCTGGCCTGGCTTGAAGGTGCCACAGACTCTTGAAAAATAACCAGACACTATGAAATCAAGAAAGGCAGCCAAGCAATATCACAGGGATGGTGAAGCCCAGTGTACAGTGAATAAGGAAGATGGGATGATGTGAGCTGCAGACAGTACTTCCCAGACATGAAATGCCCCATACATCATTCTGTCGATGGGCCGTGGTTTGGAGTTGGCAGCATCTCTAAACAAGCCTGCTGCAAAGTACAGGCTACCGGAGATAAATGTTGAGTGTATGTTTCTGACAAGGAATTTCCTCTCTCTTAGCAGAGCTTCAGGACGTGGCCACATTTAAGTGAGCCCAGGACCCCTGAAAAAAGCCTTGTTATAGTGCTTCTAAGATCATACCGGAGAGACTTATGACCTTCATAAAGCCAAGAAGGACAAACACTGCAGCTTTAAAAGCTTTTAGGAATTGATCATTTTTCATGCCCACTTGTCTGTAGCAGTTATAGTAAATTGCTAGCCTTGGTGAGGTTCCAAGATAAACTTTCCCTTATTACCAAACCGCAACAGAAAATACTGTAGCAAAATATGACGGTGGCCAAAATGAGGCAGTTTATAAAATGTGACTGCATTGTTTTGCTCTTTCTAATTAATCGGTAGCATTGTTGGTTTAAAGTATCCAGGCAGTCTGAGGGTTAGGAAAAATGCCTCAACTTTCCCCTTTAAATAGGGAAAATTTTGGAATCCTTGCTAAGCCTTCTTGCTTTCTTTCATTACTTATCCAGATCCGGACACCACTGAAGAGTGTCTTAGCATCATTTGTATTGCAGTAGCACCTAGATTTTCAGCTACAATCTGGACCCCATTGCATTTAACAGGGCCTGTATATGCATGAATAGCTCCTTCCCCAGAGACCTTGTGATCTCAGTAGGCAAATTATTGCTGCTAGTATTACTGGAGAATGTAGAAGTCCTGAATTATTAGGACTGCGTTACGCTAGGCACTGGACAAACACAGAAATGTAAGGCAGTCCCCCTTTGGGCAGGGGGCTGGACTCGATGATCTCTCGAGGTCCCTTCCAGCCCTGATGTCTATGATGTCTATGAAGTCAAAGAGCTTACAATTTGAATATAAGGCAAGAAGCAATGAATGGATACAAACTGATGAGGGTGTGCAAGGGAAAAGTGAAGCAATGTTGGCCAGTGTGATAGGCAGCGGTCATCATTACATCAACAGCCTAAATATTGTCCAGTTTCTACTAGGCAACGTAATAAAGTTGAATTCTAAGGAAGATAAGAAGGTATTTCTGGAGATGTTGGATCTCCATCCAAGTGTGAGGGGCAGCAGGGAGAAAGCACAAAGATGGGAGCTCATCTTCAGATACAGAATGAGATGATGAGGATGGTGGAGATAGGCCACGACGTGTTTTTGCAAGTGAGAGCAGTGTCTTAAATTTGATGATACAGAAGGGAGGGTGGTGGAGGGATGTCAGGATGGGAGTGACAGGGTCAGCATGTCAAGCTAAGATACTGATCTTTGCTGTCACATCCTGGGTGGCTATTAATGAGGCATGATTGCACTCAAGTCAGAGAAAAGGCTGTTGGAGTAAACAAGATTCAAGATGGTAAGAACGTGGGTGAGAATTTTAACTGAGTGGATGCAGAAGAAAGGCATATCTCTAAAGACATTATGCATAAAGCATCTGCAGAACTTAAAGATAGCCCAGAGCTGAAAACCCACAGAGAGGCCTGAGTCAAAGTAACGCTCAGCTCACAGGCTTGATTGACAGGTAGGATGATGGCCTTGTCAACGGCTATCAGGAGTCATGAAAAAAAGGGAAAGTGGAGATGGCATGTGTGAGAGGTAGGAATTAAAGTTTTAAAACTCTGTTTTTGCCATGTAGAGCCTGCAATGACAGCCCCTCATCCATGACTGGATGTCAGAGAGACAGACCGCGATCCCTGTTTGGACAAAGTCAGATCTGGAAGACAGAGGTAGAAATGGATGGAGCCTGTAGATAAATTTGTTTGCTTAAGAGACTACCCAGAGGTAAGGTATCATGAAATAAAGGGACAAAGAACAGAGCCCCATAGAAACTGTGCCCAGGGACACACAAGATGTAAGCGATTGAACCAGGACTTCAGCCCAGATGTCCTGAGTCCTGGTAAAGTGCAGTTTTCTGAGAGTCAAACCTTGACACTATAACTGTATCCTAATTAAGCTCTGAAGACCCACCTGGTCCATCCCTATTCTGAGTCTGTTTTATTCTGTTTTCAGTAGTGCAGCCGTCATAACCGAGCCTATTGCAAGTGGGTATTATGGGGCATGGTTAGAATTGACTTTATATCCCTTGACTTTAATGAAAGTAGGATTAGGTGTGTAGACTGGAGAGCTTCCCTTCTAAGTCAAGCCTCCATTGCAAATGCTTTTGCTGAAGGAAGTCAGTTATTTCTGCTATTTGGAGAACATTTGTTGGACTTCACTGTTGGCCTAGGAATGGGGACAGCTGGGTTCTCCTCCTGACTGTCCATGCCCTTGGCAAGCCGCTCTGCATGTGTTTCCCTTCTCATGCTGTATGCACCTTTTCTATTTAGAAATTACATTCTTTAGAGCAATAATGAGGTAGACAAGTTTCTTTGGGTAGATGTGATATCTTTTTTTGGACCAAATAGTGGGGAAAAGTGTTCTTTGGAAGCTTTGGGCACAAACGCCCATCTTCAGGCATAGGGAGAGTTTGATGGTCTTTGCGTGCTCTCCGTATACCCGGGGCTCTCAAACTGTGTGTCGTGACCCACTGGTGGGTTGCGAGCAACTTAACAGGAGATCAAAAACTTCGCAAGGGATACGTGCGGTAGTGCAGGGAAGCAGTGCGGTGGTGGCGCAATGTGGTGGATGGCAATGGTTGGTGCGTGCGAGCTCCCTGCCACCGCCATCCAGCACTCGGGGTCACGGTATCACAAAGTTTGAGAACCCCTGCCTTGGACCAACACAGCTACAACCAACGACCTTAGAGGAGTAATGGTCTCTCACTACATGTCTGTGCAGGGTAGAATTTCCTGAAGCAACCTGGTGCCTGCCAAATTTTGCTTCTGTTGAACTCAACAGTGAAACAACAGAGTTGGGCTTATGTTAAGTGCCTTTGAAAGTTGAACCAGCATTTCCCTAGCACAATGGGACTCTGAACTCACTAAGTATTACTGTGATCTAAATAATGATGAGCTCCTTGTTGGTGTAATTCAGAGGGGATATGGTATCATAGAAAATAGGGCTGGGAGGGACTTTGGGAAGTCATATATTTCAAGCCATCCCCACTGTATATAAAATATCTGTATTTGCTTTCACCTTCCCATTCCTTTTTAATATTCAAACAGCATTTTCCTCCCTTTTCAATTTCACAAATGGCTAAGGGCTGTTTGCTAGGGGGGGAAAAAAAAAGCAAAGAAAGCACAAACTTGCCTATACAGTAATTTCAGCCTGTTTGTTGTGAGATGACTTGACATACCTCATTCTGTTTGTAAAGCAATTGGGGGTGCTTGTTCCCTGGTGGGACCTCTCTAAAGTGTTTTGGCATCCAGCCTGCTTCAAGAGACTGCATGTGCAGGCAGGTTTCAAATGATGACTTAATTGTTGAACTCAGAGGGCTGGTTCTGGTCTAGGGCAAACACTGGGGCAACATTTTCCCTCTGAGAATTCCTCCAAAACTCAATAGAAAACAATAATGTTCCTGTGCTTATTTGAACACTCACACAGAATGTAATACAAGATGATCTCCATGGTATAAAAACCTACAGAACCATTTTAAAAAACATGCTAGACAAAGAAAGTCATTCTCTGTAGGTCTTTGGAATCATTTCTATGGAGCCTTGTAATCATCGATTTAGTTGCCATTAAACCCCACAGTTTATCACATAACTTAGGCACAGGCTTCATTTTAACCATGCAAATAGTTCCACTGCAATCATTCTAAAGAACTTTTTAATAAGGATTGGGAACGAGCTTTGCAGAAATTCGACACAGTGCCGAAGGGAAGCAATTCATGCACCTCCTGCTTCCAGTGCTATTAAAATGCCCTAATGCTTCTTAGGTTTAAGTTCAGCATTAAGTACAGAGAAGCTGGCAGAGGGGGACTGGTGATCGTGGAGAAGCTGGGTATTTTTAACTCCCTTCAGAGTCAGTAGGCCAATTCCTCAGCTGCAAATCAGCATAGCTCTGTTGACTTCAATAGGCTACAGTGGCTCACAGAACCTGAGTATTGGCCCAGAGCATTTAAACCAAGACAAGACCTCAAGACTGTGGAGTTTCCAAATCTGATCTCAGCACACTAGCACTTCATATGAAATATAACTTTAAATACCCTTGGCTGCAATAAGCTAACTAAGCCATTTTAATGAACAGCATGGTTAGCAAACAATAGCCTGGTTTCTGCTATTGTCTCACAGAAGTTTGACAAGATGCATTTTAGGAGAGACTGGTGCCAACAGCACAGCTATTATTTGTCTTTCTCTGGAGACTGTATAGCCAATTATTTAGATCCCCCATAACAAATCAGAACAGTTACATTTTATGTAGGTTATCACTGGCCATGTCTACACAAGACACTACTGCGCAGTAGCAATAAGCTGCTGTCCTTTTGCTTGTCCCTACTGCTCGGTAGCATTGGGCGGCACTAACAATGATTGGACAGTAACATCAAAAAAAAACCGTGCAGGGACACTACTGCACAGTAACCCATTTTGTACTAGGTTATGCAAGTACGAAATGACTAAGTAGTAACAACTGTGCAGTGGGAGGCTCGTGTAGATGCGGCCCTTGAGTCCTAAAATGAACATGGTTTTAGACTTGCTCCACTTGCTGTTTGCCTTTGCAGTCTTCTGTAAGTGAATCATTTGTGTAACAGCTGACACGCCTGTCAAAGTTCATTACAACCCATCATGGTGTCCAGTTATATAGTATGTGAGGTGGTCCATTTTCTTGACTGGATGATGGTAATTGAGGCAGATTTATTTACGGCGAAATTTTTTCCTGTTTTTGCTGCATAAAACTGTAGTGAATAAAGCATACTTAAGTGATTTTATATTTCCAAGGGTTTGTGAGTCATCTTCTTAAGCACAGGCCTGACTACAAATAGATATCTACTTGGAGCTGGTAGAATGAGCTAAATCAGTTCACTGTAGTTCAGTATCCATATAACATTATAAATTTGCTTTATCTAGTTCAGAATGCAATTGCTGTTTTCTGAACCACATCAGGCATCAAGAGGGTAGTACCCTGCTATGTTGCCACTGTGTATTGTGCACTCTAATGGCTTCTCCTGGAGTGCCAAGTGAAATTACAGGTTATAGGACTAATATTCAAGGCTGCAGCTTTTAAAGATCTTTGGGTACATCTACATGATATGCTTTACTGCTCATGAGACTAATCCAATGCCCAATAAAGTATCAGCATCTACACATGTACAGCAATTACTGTGAAGTAAATCAGTCTAATGTGCTGTGTTCTAGTGCCTTTAGATACACATACTAGAAATTGGTGCATTAAAGTAATGCACCAAAGTACACATGTAGACTCTGACTGGGAGCAAATTTCTCCTGGTCAACCTAGGCAGCAGGGGACCACAGTGAGCAGGGAGAGATGCCCGATCTCCACATAGCTGGGAGAGCTGTCCCAGCTGCCAGGCAGGTACCTCCTAACCCAATGGAGATCAGGATAGGTCCCAATCTCCACTGAGCTGGGAAAACTGTCGCAGCTGCCCAGCAGTCCAGCATCCAGGACAGATGTCCCAACAACATGGAAATTGGGACAGGTCCTTATTTCTGCAGGACTGGGAGACATCTGCCTGGCAGATGGGAAAGCTCACCCAGCCATGTGGAGATTTGTATGGGTCCCTATCTCCATGTTGCCGGGAGGCCGAATCCTGATCAAGCTGAGACAGCCCTTCCCCACATTGTGGAGATCAGGACCAGCCCCTATGGCCCATGCCAGGCCAAGACTGGCACCTGAGGGAGTCTGGAGCTCCCTCTGGCTCTGCGGTGGGGTGGGGGTGAGCAGGTCAGGAGCAGCCCTACACTGAGCTGCTCCTGTCAGGTGCAAATCTGCTCCCAATGGGTGCACTTTTGTATCTGTGCAGAGGCCCAGTTTAATGTTCCTGAATTTTCTGCGCAAAAAAATCAGGCAGATTGATTGTATATGTAGGCATGTCCCATAGGTGCCTAGTTATCCTTGAGTTCAATCAATGGGACCTAGAAGCCTAATTGTTATTTTTTAAAAGTGTGCTTATTTCTTCTTATAAAACTAGAGCAAGATATTCATGACTCTGGGGGTCCTTCTCCACCAGTGGAGACAAAGAGCTCAAGGGCAATGGCAAGGATACTGTCAACATGGCTTCCCAACCTGATTTCTAGGGTTGCTGCATGCAAAGCTGGTGAGTGGACAGTATTTGAAAGCAGCACCCTAAGGAAGGTTAGCAAAATAATGTAGACCAATGAGTCCCAACCAGGGTGCCACGAGATTATTTCAGGGGTACTTCAATGTTAGGGGTATAAACGTGGATCACAAGAGAAACCCAAAGATTTCAAATAAGAATCTGTAGTGTTTAAAGCACTCTGACTTATTGGGAGCCGTTTGATTTCTTTGCAACAGAAGACTTGAAACAGGAAAACTAAGAGCTGACATTTTCCAAGGGTGCTTGAGTCTAGTGAGGAACATGTTGGGTCCATTATGGGATGCCCTAAATATAAAGAGGTTGGGAGCCACAGGTGAAGACATACCCATAAATAACTACCAAAGCACTATTTTACCAACCCCAAGTGTTCAAAATGCATGAGTAGAGTTGTGAAAATCAGGATATGAGGTTAAAAATCAGGAGACTTTTTAAAATAATGGACATTGTGTTCTGTTTAATTGCTTTTGTCTTCTAAAATATTTGAGTATGTTCAGATCACATTTACAAGACCCTTTCCACAACACCAAAGCTGAGAAAATTAGTGGGGATTCTATCAGCTGGGGCATTAAAGGAAATAAACTGAATAGTGTGGAAATCATGATGCAATGCCATCATTGGCTGTTTCTAGAGATGGGGACGGTGGGAATCAGGTTGACCGGGTAAACCCCTCCTAAAATCAGAATGGTGACTTTTAACCAGAAACAGTCACTAATGTGACAGTGAGGAGGATACTTGAAGCTGCCCACTGCATCTTTTTTTTGGCCTGGACTGGGCAGTGGACCATGCAGGAAGTGTCAAAGCAGAATGGTTCATCCAGAATATGAAGATGCTGTGTGACAGAGGGCAAGACAGAGTCCAGTGAAACATGGTTGGCTCACGCAGTCATTAGATTATGGGCTAGGAGATGTAAGGAAGGACCCAGAACAACCTGGACTATTTGGAAAGAGAATGAAAAGTTTTACAGGATTAAGAAGTGTCACAGAATAAACTGAGAGTGCCAGTAAAAGTTCACCACACCTGAAGATTAATGGAAATTCGCTGTATCAAGCTGTGAGCTTTGCAAACAACAAATAGGTAGGAGTTTTTGCCTCTTTATAGCATCTGCTGATCTTCATGCAAGCATCTTGGACTGGTTTCAAGATCAGATAAAGGGAAAGATGATAGGAGAGTGTAGACTCAAATGCTTATATTTTAAAATAAATATTGGAAAGATTCAGGGACTTCAATAATCAAAATGCAGAAGCACATTGAGTTCTACAGTAAAGCACAATGACCAAAGAAATGAGTGGAACCAAGTTGCTAAGCAGAGATAAATAGGGGCCTAATTGGCTTTATGCATCTCAATTGAGAGATTTATTCATGTGCAAAAAACCCACAGCATTAAAAATAATTTGATTTAGAAATCTTTTTCATGGAAAGTGTTTGGTATTAAAGTTCTGTATCCAACATGCTGTAATGATAGCGAAAGAAGAGATATTTCCAATTAAACACTTGAAAGCTCTATAGCCATAAATTATCTGGCAGGCAATAGACTGCCTAACAAAACTGATGTTTGGATAGGCAGTATTTGTGCTTTTGTAAAAGCAAGGCAATCAAAGAATATAAACTTGATGACCCAACCCTGGCATACCAGTAGTTGATTTCATAGCTGAATGGGCATTTCCCCGTAAGTACCCTGTTAATATACTTACTTCTATTGATTTTCTTTCATTCCAGGGTTTCTAAGGATTTGGGTAACACATCATGTCTATACGAGATGCTAAACATCTAGTAGACTAATTCTACTGTGCATTAGTGCAGCAGAAAAAACCATGCTAATGCATAGTACAATTGGTCTACTGTGCATTAACTTCACAAAAAGTATATGTCAGCACTACTGTGCAGTAGCTCCAATTAGGTCGCTTTAAGTTTAGTGCCTGTAATAACAGGCACTAAACTTAATGCAACATAATTACAGCACATTTATGAACATGTAGATGCGCCCACAGTGTTTCAGGGAAGCAATGCTAGTATTCATAGCCCTAGTTATCTGGGTGTCTGGATCCCTAGTTAGCTCGGCGTCTAGTTTAAGTCCAGCTTAGTTGCTACCATTTGATAGCTGTTTGGAAACATAGAAGTTATTCGTTAGGTTGTCTCAGGGCCTGTTTACACTTAAGTCACAGCAGTGATTAGAGCTCACATAGCCAGACCCAAGATATTGTTAGATCAGCTTGTGGACTACCAAGTGTGGAGCCTTGGTTGCAAAGAACTCCGCATGGATTTCAAAACGCATTTCAGAAACTGGGTAGCTATTAGGACAATTGGTGTCCTAGACTACTTGGTACTATAACAGCTAACAGACCCAAGCCAGCTAATTTAAAACTAGCACCTGTATTGGTAGTAAATGTGGACAGACCCAGGACTAAAACATATGTGTAGACTCCTTTTTTATTGCATTTTATACCCCTTGCCAGCTGCATCTGAAAATGTGCCTTGGCCTTCCAGATGTTCTTCCTGCATGGCCTTGCAATACTCTTGTACTCTTCTTTAGCATAAGAGATTCCAAGTTTCCAGTTTGTATAGGATTCCCTTTTGAGTTTCAACTCATTGAGGAGATCACTATCTAGCCAAGCTGGTCTTCCATTGCACTTTCCATTCTTCCATTGCATCAGGATAGCTTGCTGGGGTCAAGTGACCACAGCCAGGTGGTTATCTAGCTCTTTTTGAAGACCCCCAGGGCAGGAATGAGCACCACTTCTCTTGGAAGTTGGTTCCAGATCCTAGCCACCCTGACAGTAAAGTAGCACCTCCTGATATCTAGCCTGAATCCACTCTCAGTCAACTTATGGCCATTATCCCTTGATACTCCCAGTAGTGCTCAGGGGAATAGGGATTCTCCCATAGCCTGCTGGTCCCCCTTGGCCAGTTTGTAGATGGCCACCAGATCCCCCTCAGCCTTCTCTTGTGGAGGCTGAACAGGTTCAGGTCCCGTAACCTTTCCTCGTACGGCCTGCCCTGCTGTCCCCTGATCATGCGAGTGGCCTCCTCTGGACCCTCTCCATGTTGTCCACATCCCTCCTGAAGTGTGGCGCTCCTGAAGTGCAGTTCTCCAGCTGTGGCCTGACCACTGTTGCATAGAGGGGGAGGATCACCTCCTTGGACCTGCTCAAGATGCATCTGTGGATGCACGACAAGGTGCGGTTTGCCTTCCGGACTGCGTCCCCACGCTGTCAGCCCATGTTCATTTTGGCATCAATGATGACTCCCAGATTCTTTTCTGCCTCTGCACTGATGACAAGGGAGTTCCCCAGCTTGTAGGTATGGTGCTGGCTCTTCCTCCCTACGTGCAGTACCTTGCACTTGTCAGTGTTGAATCCCATCCTGTTCTCATCTGCCCACCCCTGTAACCTGTCTAGATCTAGTTGCAGCCTGTCCCTCTCCTCCAGCATGCCCACTTCTCTCCACATCTTAGTGTCATCTTTGAATTTGAACAAGGTGCTTGTCATCCCCTCATCCAAATCACTGATGAAGATGTTGAACAGTGCGGTCCCAAGGACTGAGCCCTGGGGGACCCCACTGCCCACGTCCCTCCAGATCCAAAATGAACCATCCACTACCACTCTCTGGGTGCGACCCTCCAGCCAATTTGCAACCCATCTAACTGTGTAATATATCTGGTACTGAACTGAATCTTCTGTCCTTGACCTGAGAACATTTCTGAGACTATTGCTTCTCTTTATTAAGCTTTCATCCAGGTCTCCACACTCCTTATTTACCTCTGGCCTTGTTTATCTCTCTCCATGAATCTAGTTTAATGTAACAAGGAACAATGGTCACAAACTGAGAGCAGATTTAGGTTGGACATCAGGAAGAACTTCTTCATTGTAAGGGTGGCCAGAATTTGGAATGGACTTCTAAGGGAGGTGGTGCTCTCCCCTAACTTGAGGGTCTTTAAGGAAAGGCTGGATAGGAATCTGGCTGGGGTCATCTGACCCCAGCACTCTTTCCTGCCCTGGGCAGGGGGTCGGACTTGTTGATCTGTTGAGGTCCCTTCCAACCCTAGCATCTATGAATCTAAATCCTCCTCACTAAGTTAGTAAACCTATATGCAAAAACACTCTTCTTCTCTTTGTCAGGTGGATGGCACTTCTTCTGAGTCATTCATCTTTTTGGAGCACCACTCCATGGTTGCAGAAACCAAAGTCCTGCTGGTGACACCATTTATGTAGCCATGTGTTGATCTCTAGTATGCATCTGCTTCTAGCCAGGCCTTTACCCATGATTGGAAGGATTGATGAGAACACCACCTGGGCTCTTGCCCCCTTCACCCTTGCACCCAGAGCCATGTAGGCACTTTTGATCAGCTCAAGATCATCTCTTGCAGTATCATTAGTGCCCACATGTATGAACTGCCTATAATACTAGTCAGAGGGCCAGATGAGTCTGGGAACCTCTCCACCAGATATCTCTGAAGCATGTTCCTGGAGGCAGGAGACTTCCTAGGCCAAAAGGTCAGGCTGGCAGATGGATGCCTCTTGGCCCTGCAGGAGGGAGTCACCAACCACCACGACGTGTCGCTTCCTCTTGATAGTGATAGTCTTGATCCTCCCTCCCTAGTGGATGCATGGTTTGGTCTCCCCTGCAACTCAAGTGAATTTGTGTATTCTGTGTCTTCCAAAGATTTCTCTGGGTGTCCTTCTTTCATGATGCTGGAGGTCTCTTTGTAAATCAAGTCATTGAGGTCCTTGTGCTCACAGATACTTCTGGACCAAACCACCTCGTCCTTTAGCTCCCTTATCTGATACCTGAGAAAATAGAAATGAAAAATGGCCCCATGTTAAACCCTGAAAAACAAAATCAATTTTGAAATATCTAAAAATGTCCAAAAGAATAAGCATCCCCACTTTGGCCTTTTCTGTTTTGGGCTGTTCCCATTTGGTATTTAATAATAACAGTAACAACTATCTCCTCTCCATTGACATTTGTCAACTGTCAGTTTGACACTTTTCCCCCACCCTGAAGTCACCCAAGGAAAAATAAAGTTGTAAAACGTATCTATGTAATCTGTCCCTAATGAATGCTAAATGGCAACTATTCTGGAAAATGAGGGATTTCATGTACTTAACTAAGAGCAAAGA